>NC_092351.1:89936875-90585209 GCF_963676685.1 Mytilus edulis
TTTCACTAATAATGTTTCAAGTTTTTCTAATTCATCCGACACTTTAACTAAATAACATCTTCTCAATTCAGATTCCATTTTGAAGTTACTGTAGCAATATTAAATGGCAAATTTAATTAAAAACCGCACTTTGTTACCTGTAAATATTTACAATGATCGATTTAGTTTATTTAAAAGTCATATCCTATTGAATTAAATATAAACAGTTTGCTTGGATACAGTAAACATCTCCTTAGTTACAATGAACACTTACTTAGTTACAGTAAACAACTCCTTAGATGCAGTAAACAACTCCTTAGATGCAGTAAATACTTACTTAACTACAGGTTATTGTAAATTTTACCTGAGAATTTTGTTTACAACTATTAAACTTTTACTGACGCAGTTAATTAGTTTGATGCATGATTTAACAAACGAATTCAAGTATGTTTCTTACATTTTGTCGATATTATTGAATTTGTTCTTTTATTAATATATATAATATTACAATTGACTGTAGTTAGATTTAAATATCAAATTCACAACGTTTCAACTATTCAAACCAGTAATTACTGTTTGCTATACAAAACAGACATTTAAGATTTAATGGATTTATTCAATGGATTTTAAATCTACCTAGAGATTTAAAACTTAGTCAAAAGTAATTCTTGTTCATAGAAAGCACCTGTTATTTCTTCGCCTTTTAAATCAATTATTTTATAAGTAAAAGGAATTGTATTTAAAACTTTTTCAATTACAAATATTTCTTTTCTCCAACGAGTAGTATAACCCTTTTCAAATTTACCTTTTTTTTTTGTTATTCTTACTCTAGTACCTGCTTTAAATTTAGGTTTTTTAATTTTCTCTTCCTTTTCTGGATATAAATTTTTATACACTGTTAATTCATTTTTTAATTTACTTGCTTCAACAGGTGTCATTTTAATTGAAGAATGTACTGTATTATTATAATTTTTAACTAATTTATCTAGTATATCATAATATTTAAAAGTTTCATTAGCAGTAAAGTATTTATACATATGTTGTTTCATTGTTCCTATCCAGCGTTCCACTACACTGGATTTTTCTTCATTCTCAGTTGAATATAACTTTATGTTATTATCTTTTAACAATTCTTTTACTTGTCGATTATAAAATTCAGATCCTTTATCTGACCAAATATATATTGGTTTTCTTTCTTTAAATAATGTTTTAAATGCTTCACTTACTGCTACTCCTGTTTTATTTTTCAATGGAATCAACCAACCATATTTACTAAAAATATCAATAACTGCTAATAAATATTTATAGTGTTTATTTTGTTTTGAATATTGTTGTATATCTATTAAATCAACTGCCCATGTTTGATCTATTGAATTAACATAAACACGTCTTTTAGGAAAAGATTTTATAACTCTATGATGTAATTCATCTGCTAATTTATTTGTTAGATTTGTTTTAGACATTTTGAAGTAACTAAAATGTTTTCTTTAAAAATGGAGGCAAAAAAGGATAAAATTTTATCCAAGCGAGGAGATTCATATAAACTTGTTTTGACAAAAGAATATAAACATAAAGCAAGTATTTATGTATTTAATTATAAAATTAGTCTAAAGGATGAAAAACAAGAAACATTTACAAATGCTTTTGATCACATGGTAGACTATTCCATAAAAGATTACCCTAATGGAAGAATTAAAATAGTACCTATTCATGAAATCATAATTACTAAACATAAAAGCTGGCCTATAAGAACATATAATACAGTTAAAAAGTTATTCATGGATCAAATGGAAAGATTATTAAATAGTGCTGAAGAATTAAATTTAGAAGAAGTTATTTTTGAAGTTACTATTATACCCAATAAAAGAGGAAAAGGTAAAGCTTTAAAAATATTAGATGTCATAAATAAAAGAAGTATTATCAAAATAAAAAATGATGATACAATATGTTTATCAAGGGCAATTGTAACTTCTTTAGCTTCAAACAAGTTGTTAGAAAATTTTACAAACTCACAATTAAAACACATTAAAGAGGGTAGACCATTACAAAAAAGATTAGCTGAAGATTTGCATGAACAATCAGGAGTAGAAATAAAAAAAGAAGGAAATGATTTAGATGATTTAAAAGCTTTTGAAAATTATCTTAATATTAGGATAATTGTTTTTACATCAAATAGTACAGAATATATTTTATATAATGGTAATGAAGAATATAATGAACAAATATATTTATATTATCATGATGAACACTTTGACACTATAACAAATATAACAGGATTTTTAGCTAAACGTAGGTTTTGTAAAGTATGTTTAATTGGTTATACTGAACAACATACATGCAAAGATAACACAGTAACAACTATCAGAAAACAACATATTTGTGATAAATGTAACAAAACATATACAGGTAAAAATCACAAATGTGGTGAAAAAATATGTTTAATATGTTATGAAAAATACACGGAAAGTAATGAAGAACACTTATGTTATATGAAACCATCAGTACCAAAACAAGTAAAAAATAATAAATATATATATTTTGATTTTGAAGCAAATCAAGAAACAGGAATACATATAATGAATTTTTGTATAGCTTACGATTTAGAAAATATTTATTGTTTTAAAAATAACTATGTAAAAGTATTTAAATGTGATTTCAATATTGATAATTTAAACTTGTTAGAATTAGACATAGATGATTGTTTTAGTGATGTAGAAAAAATTCCCTTTAGGGAATATGAAACCCCTATAGGAAATTCTGTAATAGACAACTTTTGTAAATATTTCATAAGAGACAAATTTAAAGACTACACTTTTATTTCACATTATGGAAAAGGTTATGATATGCAACCGATTTTAGGATACATTGTAAAAAATAAAATTGAACATAACATAATTTCTTCTGGACTAAAATTAACATCTATATTTATTAAAGGAATAAATTTAAGATTCATAGATTCTATAAATTTTACATTATGTGGATTAGCTGCTTTTCCAAAAACATTTGGATTTGTGGGTAACAAAGGTTATTTTCCACATTATTTTAATACAACAGAGAATCAAAAATATAAGGGAATTTATCCTGATAAAGAATATTTTGGTTATAATACTATGACAATTAAAAATAAAGAATTATTTGATGAATGGTATAATAAAGTTAAAGAAAAAGAATTTAAATTCTATAAAGAAATATTTTATTATTGTCTATTGGATGTTTTAATTCTTGCCAAAGGTTGTACCTTATATAGAAAATTATTTTTAAATATTACCAATAATTATATCGATCCATTTCAATATATTACAATTGCTCAATGTTGTACAAAAATATTTAAAACATTAATGTTGACAAATGAAACAATTGGAATTCACAAAAAGATGACAATTAAAGAAGTACATTCACAAAAATCAATACAATGGTTAAAGTATATTTCTTTAGAATATAATATAATGATTCAACATGCTAAAAGAGGAGGTGAAAAGAAATTATTCATTAATAATAAATGTTATAAAGTCGATGGTTATTATTATGATAGAGAAAATAAAATGCGTAATGTTTATGAATTTTTTGGATGTTATTGGCATGGATGTCCAAAATGTTATAGTCCTGAAGAAATATGTAAAAAAGATAGAAATAAAAAAACTATGAAAGAGTTATATGGCCAAACTAAAGAAAGACTTAAAACTATTGAAGATTATCTAAAACCAAATGTAAAAATTCATACAATATGGGAATGTGAGTTTGATCAACAAAAATATCCTGAAGTTGATCCACATTTAAAACCTATTGATAAAAGAGATGCATTTTATGGAGGAAGAACAGAAACTATTCAATTATACAATAATCTTTCTAATTTAAAAGGTAGATATGTAGATTTTTGTTCTCTGTATCCATCAGTAAATAAATATTGTAAATATCCTATAGGACATCCTATTACATATACAGATATTTCTGTAGATGATTATATAAAAAATCCCCATAGGAATTATTTCGGAATAATGAAATGTAAAATATTACCACCTAAAGGATTGTATCACCCTGTTTTACCTTATAAACAATTAACTAGTGATAATACACATAAATTACTTTTTGGATTATGTAGAACATGTATGAATAAAATATCTTTTAAATGTAAACACATAGATGCGTCAAGCGATCCTACTTTAAATAAACATGATAAAATACATGAAATAAAAAGATGTAAAGAATGTAAAAATATTAAAAATGAAAAATGTATACATTCTGATGAGGAAAGAGTTATAGTAGGTACATGGTCTACAATAGAAATAGATAAAGCAATAGAAAAAGGTTATAAATTACAAAAAATATATGAACTAGAACATTTTGAAAAAACATCTACAGATATATTTAAACTTTATGTAGATACGTTTATGAAATATAAACAAGAAGCTTCAGGATGTAAATGTGATCCTAAATATTGTAAAAATGATTGTAAAAACGATAAAGAATGTAAAACAAAAATACAATACATTATAGATAATACTGCTTATGATTTAGATATTGACAAAGTTAAGTACAATTCAGGATTAAGATTTATAGCTAAAATATGTTTAAATAATTTATGGGGACATTTTGGTATGAGAGATAATTTTACACAAAAAGAATATTGTTTTACTTTAGAACATATAACTAAAATAGTATTTAATAAAAAATATAAAGATATAAGTACTATGATATTAGATGAAGATATTGTTTTAACAGAATATAAAAATAAAGAAGAATACTCTAAACCTAATCCAAGTGTAAATGTTTATATAGCTTTGTTTACAACAGCACATGCTAGATTAAAATTATACGAACTATTGGATATTCTACAAGAAAGAGTTTTATACATGGATACAGATTCTTGTATTTATAATGATGATGGTTCTGAAGCTTGTAAAAAGATAGAAAGTATGATGGGAAATAAATTAGGAGATTTAACAGATGAAATTGTTTCAAAACATAACGCTAATCATATAAAACAATTTATATCTGCTGGTCCAAAAGATTATTCTATGAAACTAGATACAGAAAAACTAGTTAGCTGTTGTAAAGGTTTTAGATTAAATGCTGAAGTAGAAAAAAAGATTACATTAGATAAAAAAATAAAAATAGTTACTGATGAAAATGAAAAATATGAAACTGTTAAATATAATAATATAAAAATAGGAAAAGATCATCAACTTAAAACAGTTAAACAAGTTAAAGATTATGATTATATGTTTGATAAAAGAATGGTATATTGTGAAAATGAAAATTTAATTAGAAGTTTTCCTTATGGATATTAGAGAAGAAATTAAAAAATATATAATTTAAATTTTTTTCTTAAAAATAAAAGACAAAAAAAATGATTGAAGCTTATACTGAAGAAGATGATCCTGATGCTATTGTTATATTAGGAAGAATAATGTTATCAAATTATCAAATATGTTGTTTAAGAGATGATGGTGAATGCCCTTTAACTCCACAACAAATGAAAGTAATGGAAAAGTTTGAAGGTAAAAAGTTATCTAAATTTCCCCCTGGTTGGGATGCTTTAATTAGACCAGATAAAGTTTATGAATATGTTTTTGAAAAACAGTGTCCTGAAATTTCTTTTTAAGAATTTTTTATTTTATTTTATTATTTCTCTATACCCCTAAAAACAGGAAAAGTACAGAAATTAGGGACTCTAATTTTTATCAATTTTTTCTTATTTTTCCAATTTTTCATACAAACGTAAATTGTATTTATTTTTTATTTTAATTTCCAAACAATAAAACCAGTTAATGCCATACCACCAACAACAAATGCAATCTCTCTATTTTTCTGGTCTTCTGATGGAGTATAAAAATCACTTAATGTAGGTTTAGGTGATAATGAAGTAAATTTTTTATTCGTGACACGATAGTATAGTTTCATTGCCTGGTCAACATCATCAAAAGTCTGAACCGCATGATGTTCCTTTTGTAATTGTTCATTTATAAAATCTAATCTTTGTATTCTTTTTTTATTCCATTCTGATTGTGCTTTTTCTAATTTTTCTATAGCTTTATCATGTCTTATTTTCTCTTCATTTGCATTACTACCCATATGTGAAAATAAATAATTACTCCCTGAAAATGCAAAAGCATTTGTTATTGCCCCACCAAGCATCATTGTTAAAGCACTTGCCATTTTATAAAAACAAAAATTACTTCATAATATCAGCAGGTATTATACCTTGCTTAATCAACATATCTTTTGTTGCCATTGCAAGTAATATATCAATGGATAACATTACAACATCATTCATATTAAAATCCACTTTTGGTGCTGGCCTCCTTAATACCTTTTTACCTATTTCTGCATATCCAACTGTTAACAATGTTTCCACTCCAGCATGATATAACATATTTGCTATTTGTTTTCCGTCTTTTTGAGTTGTCATTTTAATGTACTAAATTTAATTAAATTCAAAAGGATCAATTTCTTTCTTTTGTTTTTCTGGTTTTGTTATTTCTTTAATCATAATTTCTGGTTTCTTACTTTGGTTGTAAAAAAACAATCCCAATCCAACAATACTTATAGAAAAAAGTACAAATTTATAATCAACTAGGGAACTGGAGTGTTTCTCAACCGAAGGAATATGTTCGTTTGATTCAAAATCTGTTTCTGTATCAGAATCTTTTGTTATTTGTTTGATTTTTGAATTTTCTTTTTTTAATTTTTCCACTTCTTTTTTTCTCAATTCTGCATTTCTTATTCTTACTTCTGCACCTTTCTTACCAGCAGCTACTCTTTTTGGGTCTTTTTGTTTGGGTTTTTTAAATACTTCTTTTTTTTCTTCTTTGTTTTCTATTTGTTCAGGATTTTCATTCATCATTTTTTATGTCATTTTTTTCATCTTTTTTTTGGAAATCGAGCGAAGCGAGTGGTTCGATATGTCTTGCTGTTGTTAATATTGCAGTAAAAGGAGCAAGATACATTCCATATCTATAGTACAGTTCACAACATGTATTAGTTAAAGCATTATTGATAAAAGGATCTTCCTCTAAGTCTTGTATCAAAATTGGTGGATTAACAACTTTGAAAAACTTTGATACACCCATGACATATAAATTTATAAAAGAGTTTCCTAATGTCTTGGTCATACTAGCTCCCAATCTTGCTTCATATTTACAGTATAGTTTGTTTATTTGTTCTGTTGTCATTTTATCAATATCTGACAGTTGTAATTCTTTACCCAGATATTGTTTACTACTCCCACCAGCAACAACAGCTGATAATCTTTCGCGTTTTTTTTCTTGAAGGGAACCGTTCACTTCGCTCGCTTCATCATCAATATTTATGTTTTCCACAATTTGCTCGCATAATAATTCTTCAGCATTCATTTTATACGTTTCAAAAAACGGATATAATTTATTTTTAACTTTAAAAAAATTAAATACAACATATCCAACCAATGATAAGACTGCAGTGTTTGTTGCAATTGTTAGTATTTCCAACAGCATTGCTTTTTTTATTGCTTATTTTTGTTTAAATTACTTAAGAATTACTTATTTTGGTTAAATTACTTAAGAATTACTTAAGCATTACTTAAGAATTACTTATTTTGGTTAAATTACTTAAGCATTACTTAAGAATTACTTAAGCATTACTTGATAATTACTTAAGCATTACTTAAGAATTGCTAAAAAAAATCAATTAAGTAACCAATAATCAGTAGGTTGATCTGTCTTTAATATTAATTTACGATGTTTCTTTTTTTTAAGTTCTTCCTTTATTCTTTGTCTTTCTTCCAAAGTAGGAATAACATCATTTTCTCTTAGGCAATTATCAAAACTATCTCTATCTTTTGTGTAGAACATGCATAACCATTTTGTTTGTTCTCTTAAATCTTTTAAAACAGAGTTGTATCTCTGTGAAATGACCCACACTGATTGTTCCGCATGTCTTCCTAAAAATGCAAGCTCGGACAGCATATCTTTTTTCTTTGTTAGTTCTTTTGTTGCACTGCAGTCATCAATGATATATAATGTTGGATGACCAGCATATTTTTTAAAGAACATTCTTAATAGTTCTTGTAGCTTCTCTTCTTCATAAAGGGAACCGTTTGCTTCTCTAACTTCAACAATAGGATTAACAATTATTAATTTTTTGGTTTTTGGTTTTCTAACATCACCAATCCATTCACGATTTTTGTATGCTTTGTTCCATTGGATGGTTGGACAAAGTATGACTATATATTTGAAAACTCCACTATATTCTTTTTCTAATAAATCAAGAACAAACTCTGTTTTTCCACATCCAGTTTGACCACATATAATAGCACAATGGGGATATTTTGGTAATTCATAAAGGGAATCGTTCGCTTCCATTTTTTAAGGGGAACAGTTCGCTTCCATTTTTTAAGGATAACCGGAGTGTATCTCGCTCCGCTCGCTTGCTTTTCTTTCATTTTTTAAAGTAAAAATTGATTTTTTTTTTTTTTTCTCTTAAATCCCACAGAATTTTTTCTCTGCCTGTTATCCCGGTTTTTTTTTTGGGAGTAAGAAAATTTGGTGTTTTTTGGGGTGTTTTTTTGCTTTTTTTTTTATGAAAATTTAGGGCTCTTTTACTTGAAATGAGGGTAATTTTTTGGGGGTCAAATTTTTTTTTTTGGAGGGGGGCGCTGGAGTCGTTCAAGTACTATACTACTCCCCTTAGGGGAAAAAATGAGTTTTATAAAAAACCCCAGGATTAAGGTTTTGGTGTGCTCTTTACAAAAAAAAATTTTTATTTTTTTTATGGGGGGTATAAATACAAAGTGTGTTTTTTTTCTTCTTAATTTTGAAGTTAAAAATCACACAAAAATGTTGGTAAAATTTTTATTTTGGATGTAAAAAGGGTTTTTTTTCTTTAAAATGGGGGGTCAAAAATTGAAGATAATTTTTTTTTTGTGGGGGGGGGGGGGGGGGGCTAAAGGAGTGGTATATTGTGTTGCATTTCAATGCACTTAAATTTTTCTGAGTCGTAAATATGTATGTTGGATGTCTGAAAGCATCATTCTTTTTTTATTTGATGGTCTTATAAAATATTTTGGAACGTTAAGGTTACGTAGTTACCAAAGCAGGTAACATGTAAATAACAGTGTAAAAATTGGGTTGTTTACTTCCGGCGATGATTATTTTCTTATATGCAATGAAATGTAGTGTGAAATTTTCACTGTATCACTGGAAAGAATTAAACTTTACACATGCAAAGTATTTCTTTGGTTGAAATAAAGGTAAATACTGTACAATTTTTTTAAAAGTGCCAATTTAACAAAGACTAATAGGGAAAAATCAATGGTGGTATTACACCTATTTAGGGAAACTACATATGCACTCGTGACCTTATTGTACTTTCATTTTTAAAAGTTATTAATAAACCAGTTCATACATTGTAAACATGGACTATTCGGAATGGATTTAGACACAGAGAGCACGTTTGAGGTAAAATTGCCTTGAAATGAGGGTTTACGGGTGTTTTCTAAGTCAAATGAGTGGACAGACAAAGCTGTATTTAGTTTACTGTGTTAAATTTTAAATTACCCTGACAGATTTGTTTATACAACATGTGATTTTTTTTTATTTCAGTGTTGACCATGTTCTGAAGAGCATTCTGTTGAAAAATCTCATATGTGAATTGTTCTGCAGATGACACTTCAGCATTAAAGTAAGTATCAGCTATCATCATGTTTTTTGGTTTTTTTTGGCCGCAAAAGTTTACAATTTGCCATTGTGCCGTCTACATTTTGCACAGACAATAAATCATCTAAACACTTATTTGCCCTGGATTTATACACATCAGAATCCAGTCTCACATACTTAAACTTTATAATTCTTACCAATTATTTTTTGTACCAGCATTCCAAGGGACATAACCCTTTTTAAAAACATTTTGAGGTATTTTTTTATTACTCTTTCTCCCCATTTTCTAATGTAAAATACAAGAAAGTGGACTCTTTGTAAAAATCTATTAGAAATATACTGTTATGAGTAAATAAAAAGACTTTGATACCAGTTACAATAAATGATTGACTGAAAGGGAACCGTTATTTGTCACACTAGGCGAACAGACCAAAAACTTGAGTTACACATAAGGGCTTATAGAAACTTCCGTGTAGACTGTTAACATTTATAGAGACAGTTCTTTCAGCTAAAACACTTTCATTATTGATTTAACATTACATTTATTTCATTTTTGCGGGGAAATAATCACATTTGTTTTAATTTTTAGACAAAAGATATCAAGTTTTGATGAAAAAGGAAGGAAGGAGGAAAAATGGACCAAAACAGACCAAAACAGACCTTCAAATGAACTCTAAAAGGTGCAATAAAATTGTTTATCATCTTAAAGTTGTCTTTTGTATTCTATATAATTGTTTGAATGCATAGATCATGAGTTTATGATCAGATATTAGTCAACACTGCATTTTATAATAATACACTGAAATTAGGATTTTTCGAAGAAATTAGACTGAAATTGCCGTAGGATATGGCCTTACATTATAGTGATTTTCTCTAAAACTATAGCTCTGACTGAGACAAAACTTGACAGTTATGCTTGAAATAACTTGCAATTGGAGGGGAAAAAATTACATTAAGTTTATTTGACATTTAGGTGTTCTAAAGGTGTAATACCACCAAATCATGGTAAGTCACATCCGGTTGCATACGAAAGTAGGCCTAAAAAAATATTCCCTTGAATTTGACAGTTGTAGAAAATTAACCCTGCATTTCAATGCACTTAAATTTTTCTGAGTCGTAAATATGTATGTTGGGTGTCTGAAAGCATCATTCTTTTTTTATTTGATGGTCTTATAAAATATTTTGGAACGTTAAGGTTACGTAGTTACCAAAGCAGGTAACATGTAAATAACAGTGTAAAAATTGGGTTGTTTACTTCCGGCGATGATTATTTTCTTATATGCAATGAAATGTAGTGTGAAATTTTCACTGTATCACTGGAAAGGATTAAACTTTACACATGCAAAGTATTTCTTTGGTTGAAATAAAGGTAAATACTGGACAATTTTTTTAAAAGTGCCAATTTAACAAAGACTAATAGGGAAAAATCAATGGTGGTATTACACCTAAATATATTTAGGGAAACTACATATGCACTCGTGACCTTATTGTACTTTCATTTTTAAAAGTTATTACATTGTAAACATGGACTATTCGGAATGGATTTAGACACAGAGAGCACGTTTGAGGTAAAATTGCCTTGAAATGAGGGTTTACGGTTGTTTTCTAAGTCAAATGAGTGGACAGACAAAGCTGTATTTAGTTTACTGTGTTAAATTTTAAATTACCCTGACAGATTTGTTTATACAACATGTGATTTTTTTTTATTTCAGTGTTAACCATGTTCTGAAGAGCATTCTGTTGAAAAATCTCATATGTGAATTGGTCTGCAGATGACACTTCAGCATTAAAGTAAGTATCAGCTATCATCATGTTTTTTGGGTTTTTTTTGGCCGCAAAAGTTTACAATTTGCCATTGTGCCGTCTACATTTTGCACAGACAATAAATCATCTAAACACTTATTTGCCCTGGATTTATACACATCAGAATCCAGTCTCACATACTTAAACTTTATAATTCTTACCAATTATTTTTTGTACCAGCATTCCAAGGGACATAACCCTTTTTAAAAACATTTTGAGGTATTTTTTTATAACTCTTTCTCCCCATTTTCTAATGTAAAATACAAGAAAGTGGACTCTTTGTGTAAATCTATTAGAAATATACTGTTATGAGTAAATAAAAAGACTTTGATACCAGTTACAATAAATGATTGACTGAAAGGGAACCGTTATTTGTCACACTAGGCGAACAGACCAAAAACTTGAGTTACACATAAGGGCTTATAGAAACTTCCGTGTAGACTGTTAACATTTATAGAAACAGTTCTTTCAGCTAAAACACTTTAATTATTGATTTAACATTACATTTATTTCATTTTTGCGGGGAAATAATCACATTTGTTTTAATTTTTAGACAAAAGATATCAAGTTTTGATGAAAAAGGAAGGAAGGAGGAAAAATGGACCAAAACAGACCAAAACAGACCTTCAAATGAACTCTAAAAGGTGCAATAAAATTGTTTATCATCTTAAAGTTGTCTTTTGTATTCTATATAATTGTTTGAATGCATAGATCATGAGTTTATGATCAGATATTAGTCAACACTGCATTTTATAATAATACACTGAAATTAGGATTTTTCGAAGAAATTAGACTGAAATTGCCGTAGGATATGGCCTTACATTATAGTGATTTTCTCTGAAACTATAGCTCTGACTGAGACAAAACTTGACAGTTATGCTTGAAATAACTTGCAATTGGAGGGGAAAAAATTACATTAAGTTTATTTGACATTTAGGTGTTCTAAAGGTGTAATACCACCAAATCATGGTAAGTCACATCCGGTTGCATACGAAAGTAGGCCTAAAAAAATATTCCCTTGAATTTGACAGTTGTAGAAAATTAACCCTGCATTTCAATGCACTTAAATTTTTCTGAGTCGTAAATATGTATGTTGGATGTCTGAAAGCATCATTCTTTTTTTATTTGATGGTCTTATAAAATATTTTGGAACGTTAAGGTTACGTAGTTACCAAAGCAGGTAACATGTAAATAACAGTGTAAAAATTGGGTTGTTTACTTCCGGCGATGATTATTTTCTTATATGCAATGAAATGTAGTGTGAAATTTTCACTGTATCACTGGAAAGGATTAAACTTTACACATGCAAAGTATTTCTTTGGTTGAAATAAAGGTAAATACTGTACAATTTTTTTAAAAGTGCCAATTTAACAAAGACTAATAGGGAAAAATCAATGGTGGTATTACACCTATTTAGGGAAACTACATATGCACTCGTGACCTTATTGTACTTTCATTTTTAAAAGTTATTAATAAACCAGTTCATACATTGTAAACATGGACTATTCGGAATGGATTTAGACACAGAGAGCACGTTTGAGGTAAAATTGCCTTGAAATGAGGGTTTACGGGTGTTTTCTAAGTCAAATGAGTGGACAGACAAAGCTGTATTTAGTTTACTGTGTTAAATTTTAAATTACCCTGACAGATTTGTTTATACAACATGTGATTTTTTTTTATTTCAGTGTTAACCATGTTCTGAAGAGCATTCTGTTGAAAAATCTCATATGTGAATTGGTCTGCAGATGACACTTCAGCATTAAAGTAAGTATCAGCTATCATCATGTTTTTTGTTTTTTTTTTGGCCGCAAAAGTTTACAATTTGCCATTGTGCCGTCTACATTTTGCACAGACAATAAATCATCTAAACACTTATTTGCCCTGGATTTATACACATCAGAATCCAGTCTCACATACTTAAACTTTATAATTCTTACCAATTATTTTTTGTACCAGCATTCCAAGGGACATAACCCTTTTTAAAAACATTTTGAGGTATTTTTTTATTACTCTTTCTCCCCATTTTCTAATGTAAAATACAAGAAAGTGGACTCTTTGTGTAAATCTATTAGAAATATACTGTTATGAGTAAATAAAAAGACTTTGATACCAGTTACAATAAATGATTGACTGAAAGGGAACCGTTATTTGTCACACTAGGCGAACAGACCAAAAACTTGAGTTACACATAAGGGCTTATAGAAACTTCCGTGTAGACTGTTAACATTTATAGAGACAGTTCTTTCAGCTAAAACACTTTAATTATTGATTTAACATTACATTTATTTCATTTTTGCGGGGAAATAATCACATTTGTTTTAATTTTTAGACAAAAGATATCAAGTTTTGATGAAAAAGGAAGGAAGGAGGAAAAATGGACCAAAACAGACCAAAACAGACCTTCAAATGAACTCTAAAAGGTGCAATAAAATTGTTTATCATCTTAAAGTTGTCTTTTGTATTCTATATAATTGTTTGAATGCATAGATCATGAGTTTATGATCAGATATTAGTCAACACTGCATTTTATAATAATACACTGAAATTAGGATTTTTCGAAGAAATTAGACTGAAATTGCCGTAGGATATGGCCTTACATTATAGTGATTTTCTCTGAAACTATAGCTCTGACTGAGACAAAACTTGACAGTTGTGCTTGAAATAACTTGCAATTGGAGGGGAAAAAATTACATTAAGTTTATTTGACATTTAGGTGTTCTAAAGGTGTAATACCACCAAATCATGGTAAGTCACATCCGGTTGCATACGAAAGTAGGCCTAAAAAAATATTCCCTTGAATTTGACAGTTGTAGAAAATTAACCCTGCATTTCAATGCACTTAAATTTTTCTGAGTCGTAAATATGTATGTTGGATGTCTGAAAGCATCATTCTTTTTTTTTATTTGATGGTCTTATAAAATATTTTGGAACGTTAAGGTTACGTAGTTACCAAAGCAGGTAACATGTAAATAACAGTGTAAAAATTGGGTTGTTTACTTCCGGCGATGATTATTTTCTTATATGCAATGAAATGTAGTGTGAAATTTTCACTGTATCACTGGAAAGGATTAAACTTTACACATGCAAAGTATTTCTTTGGTTGAAATAAAGGTAAATACTGTACAATTTTTTTAAAAGTGCCAATTTAACAAAGACTAATAGGGAAAAATCAATGGTGGTATTACACCTAAATAAAGGTGTAATACCACCAAATCATGGTAAGTCACATCCGGTTGCATACGAAAGTAGGCCTAAAAAAATATTCCCTTGAATTTGACAGTTGTAGAAAATTAACCCTGCATTTCAATGCACTTAAATTTTTCTGAGTCGTAAATATGTATGTTGGATGTCTGAAAGCATCATTCTTTTTTTATTTGATGGTCTTATAAAATATTTTGGAACGTTAAGGTTACGTAGTTACCAAAGCAGGTAACATGTAAATAACAGTGTAAAAATTGGGTTGTTTACTTCCGGCGATGATTATTTTCTTATATGCAATGAAATGTAGTGTGAAATTTTCACTGTATCACTGGAAAGGATTAAACTTTACACATGCAAAGTATTTCTTTGGTTGAAATATATGGAAAGCCAACGGGGTCAAAATTCTTAATTCGTAACATGTCAATTCGTAAATTGTAACTGTGTAATTTCTAAATTGTTAATTCGTAAATTGTCAATTTGTAACTTGTTATTGTTAAATTCATAATGCCTAATTCGTAAATTGTCAATTTGTAACTTGCACCTTTGTAGTTTTAACATTCTTAATCGGTAAATTGTCAGTTTGTTACTTGTAACTGTGCAATTTCAAAATGCTTCATTCGTTAATTGTCAATTTGTAACTTGTATCTTTGTATCAAAATTCGTCATTTGTTAATTGTCAATTTGTAACTTGTAGATTTTATAATTCTTTATTGGTAAATTGTCTTTTTGTATATTGATGTTTTGTTACTTGTAACATGTAACTTGTCGATTCGTGAATTGTCGATGTGTGAAATGTCGAAGTGTTAAATGTCCTCGTTGTGCAATTATGCTAACGATCATTATGACGACAGATGGCGCTCGGGTTCTTCTTCGGTGTATAATCCTCTTGTAAGTCGGAGTACCTCCATGTTGAATGTATACCTAAGTGATTTTAATCCATTAATTACAGCAAATGCGTCTAAAAAAAAGAAAAACAAAAATGTACAGGATCCCAGTTTTATTTTGTTTACTAACGTGGACTTTTGTTTGAGAACGGAAACTATAGAAAAAAACCATCCCGACTAGTTCAGTCCCTAAACGTAATTGATCTCTCCTAATTACGGGGTTAATGTAATAGTCGTTGGTCAGTGGAATATTACGACTGGATTATTCAGGTATATACAATAAGGAGATGTGTTAATTAACCGTATGATTGCCAATGAGACAGCTATCCACCAACGCGAAGCACAAATAAAGTCGATGAAAGCATCTATAGGTAACCTGGCTACGGCCTTCATCAATGACAAAACCTAATACCATGGAGTCGGCTTTAAAAGGCTACATAATTACTGGAAAACCCAGGTTCTAGTAATAAACGATTTCTATTAATCATAAAATGCTTTTATCGGACCTTTTTATTCTGACAGTAAAGGGCTGACATATATATTATATTCTGCTGTTGTCGGTTCTATTGTCGGGTTGTTGTCTCTTTGACACATTCCCCATTTCCATTCTCAATTTTATGTATTAATATATATGCCTTCTGAATTTTTCTGGTCAAGAAGCTTAAAAATTGCCTCTACCAGATTTCCTAATAAAAATGTACAACCAAAAAGACTAAAATATTCACGAGTCCCTCGATCTCAACAGCTGCCGAATGCCCCGTACTCCCAATATGAACCCCACCTGGTGCCACACCTCCTTATAGCCCGGCAACCTTACTAAATCTAACATGTTGTCAATCGTTAATTAACTGAAATGATTTACGATTTTAATCAATAAATCTATTTTTTTAAACTTTCATGTCAAATATAAAATAAAAAATCATTTGCAATGAATTCGTAACAATATAATCCTAATATCCTATTGATAAACCAGGTTGTATTCCGCCTGTCTCTTCTGTCGAGCAGTCAGCCAGGATCCAAGGCTATCATTTTACTCTAAAAATGACCAAATACATACTCCTTTGGCCAAACCCCAAATAATGTTCAAATATTTTCGTGGAGTAATAAAATTTAAGAACCTTAGTGAGCGCGCTCACATGCCCCACGTCCCAACATTGGCACTGGAGAAATAAAATAACTTTAAGAAAAAAAGTTGTATAAGAAAAAAAATGAATTATAATTTCTTGTCGATATATACATCTAAATAGTATGTCCTTATTATGTACAAGATTTCATGAAATTCTGTGGTGTGGTTTCATAGGAGTTGCGACGATAAACTGTTGCAGAGGTATATCGAAGCACATAAGTTCAAAGGGGCGTAACTTCTAGAAACTAGAGGCTCTAAAGAGCCTGTGTCGCTCACCTTGGTCTATGTGCATATTAAACAAAGGACACAAATGGATTCATGACAAAATTGTATTTTGGTGATGGTGATGTGTTTGAAGTTCTTACTTTACTGAACGTTCTTGCTTCTTACAATTATATCTATAATGAACCTTGCCCATTAGTAACAGAGAAAAATATTTGGTAAAAATTTACATAAATTTACCGAATTAATGAAAATTGTTAAAAATTGACTATAAAGGGCAATAACTCCTTAAGGGGTCAATTGACCATTTAGGTCATGTTGACTTATTTGTAGATCTTACTTTGCTGAACATTATTGCTGTTTACAGTTTATCTCTATCTATAATAGTATTCAAGATAATTAACAAAAACGGCAAAATTTCTTTAAAAATTACCAATTGGAGGGCAGCAACCCAACAACCGATTGTCCAATTCATCTGAAAATTTCAGGGCAGATAGATATTGACTTGATTAACATTTTAACTTCTTGTCAGATTTGCTCTAAATGCTTTGGTTTCAGAGTTATAAGCCAAAATCTACATTTTACCCCTGTTCTATTTTTAGCCGTGGCGGCCATCTTGGTTGAATGGCCAGGTCATCGAACACATTTTTCAAACTAGATACCCCAAAGATGATTGTGGCCAAGTTTGGATTAATTTGGCCCAGTAGTTTCAGAGGAGAAGATTTTTGTAAAAGATTACTTAGATTTATGAAAAATGGTTAAAAGTTGACTATAAAGGGCAAAAACTCCTAAAGGGGTCAACTGACCATTTCGGTCATGTTGACTTATTTGTAAATCTAACTTTGCTGAACATTATTGATGTTTACAGTATATCTCTATCTATAATAATATTCAAGATAATAACCAAAAACAGCAAAATTTCCTCAAAATTACCAATTCAGGGGCAGCAACCCAACAACAGGTTGACCGATTCATCTGAAAATTTCAGGGCAGATAGATCTTGACCTGATAAACATTTTTATCCCATGTCAGATTTCCTCAAAATGCTTTGGTTTTTGAGTTATAAGCCAAAAACTGCATTTTACTCCTATGTACTATTTTTAGCCGTGGCGGCCATCTTGGTTGGTTGACCGGGTCATGCCACACATTTTTTAAACTAGATACCCCAAAGATGATTGTGGCCAAGTTTGGATTAATTTGGCCCAGTAGTTTCAGAGGAGAAGATTTTTGTAAAAGATTACTTTGATTTATGAAAAATGGTTAAAAATTGACTATGAAGGGCAATAACTCCTAAAGGGGTCAACTGACCATTTCGGTCATGTTGACTTATTTGTAAATCTAACTTTGCTGAACATTATTGCTGTTTACAGTTTATCTCTATCTATAATAATATTCAAGATAATAACCAAAAACAGCAAAATTTCCTCAAAATTACCAATTCAGGGGCAGCAACCCAACAACGGGTTGACCGATTCATCTGAAAATTTCAGGGCAGATAGATCTTGACCTGATAAACCTTTTTACCCCATGTCAGATTTCCTCTAAATGCTTTGGTTTTTGAGTTATAAGCCAAAAACTGCATTTTACCCCTATGTACTATTTTTAGCCGTGGCGGCCATCTTGGTTGGTTGACCGGGTCATGCCACACATTTTTTAAACTAGATACCCCAAAGATGATTGTGGCCAAGTTTGGATTAATTTGGCCCAGTAGTTTCAGAGGAGAAGATTTTTGTAAAAGATTACTTTGATTTATGAAAAATGGTTAAAAATTGACTATAAAGGGCAATAACTCCTAAAGGGGTCAACTGACCATTTCGGTCATGTTGACTTATTTGTAAATCTAACTTTGCTGAACATTATTGCTGTTTACAGTTTATCTCTATCTATAATAATATTCAAGATAATAACCAAAAACAGCAAAATTTCCTCAAAATTACCAATTCAGGGGCAGCAACCCAACAACGGGTTGACCGATTCATCTGAAAATTTCAGGGCAGATAGATCTTGACCTGATAAACCTTTTTACCCCATGTCAGATTTCCTCTAAATGCTTTGGTTTTTGAGTTATAAGCCAAAAACTGCATTTTACCCCTATGTTCTATTTTTAGCCGTGGCGGCCATCTTGGTTGGTTGACCGGGTCACGCCACACATTTTTTAAACTAGATACCCCAATGATGATTGTGGCCAAGTTTGGTTTGATTTGGCCCAGTAGTTTCAGAGGAGAAGATTTTTGTAAAAGTTAACGACGACGACGACGACGGACGACGGACGACGGACGACGGACGACGGACGCCGGACGCCAAGTGATGAGAAAAGCTCACTTGGCCCTTCGGGCCAGGTGAGCTAAAAAAATGAATTGTAATTTCTTGTCGATATGCAAATCTACTTAGTATGTCCTTATTATCATGAAACTCTGTTGTGTGGTTTGAGAGGAGTTGCGATGAATAGAAACAGGACCGAGAGAATGACGTACGTACGGACGGACGGACGGGTAAAAACATTACACCCTCCGCAACTTCGTTGCGTGGAGGTATAATTAGTGTAAGCATATAAGAGATAATTGCCTCTTTCATGCAAACGGCGATATGGCAAGATCTTTTCTCTGACAAGTCAGAGGGAGAGGGCGTCAATTTGTTTAAAAGTGGGAATATTAGGAAGAGGGGTTTGAGATTTCCAAAAAAACACTGGCCTTTGTTAGACTTGTGTGATTTTTATTTTTATTTTTTTTTGGTTTAAAATCGGAGTTCAGTATGACGTCCGATATCACAGAACTAGTATACATATTTGTTTAGGGGCCAGCGGAGTTTTTCGTTGCATTGAATACCCATTGGCGGCCTTCGTTTCTTGTCTGCTCCATGGTCGGGTTGTTGTCTCTTTGACACATTTCAAATTTATGTAGGTAACGCGTGTAGTAAAAAATTAACAGTTTCATAGTTTAACGACCATGGTCATTAAAAAATATATAGAGGGGACACCTCTTAGTATATTTCGATCTAGTACCATGATCATTTTAGATCTGTATATCTGTAGGAGAACTTTGTAGATACAAATACCGGCTTTAATATACAACGGTAGAGAGAGCGCCGTCGATGTATTGACGATGCACGAGAGTAGTTTCTGAACGGCTGTCAACGCTCGGTGTACGCACTACGCTTCTTCAATGTGGTTCTATTTGAATACTGTTTTTGGGAGAGAAAAAAAAATGAGTTAGAATATTGTTGTATTTTACTCGTTGAGATCTCAAAACGTTTCGTGTAGTTTTTAATCTGCATGTTTGTTCACAATATTTCTTGACTGATTATTGTTTAATCGGGTCCTTGGCAGCAATTTAGTGTTCTTTTTGGACGAGCTTTTTTTTCAAATTGTCTGGTTCTATATCACTGAGACCACCTCGTACAGAAATATTAGCTTCTGATTTGAGCGTCTTGTCTGTATGTCTTGTAGTTTCAGATTGGTGAGCGTGTTTGAGACGCAACCAACTTCTCTGGATTTGTACTCTCCTGTTATAAATCTGACAGGTTGTCGGTATATTCTTTCAAGCTTATTGATGTTTGTAGATATAAACTGGTCCCATACTATTGTCGATATGATATCTTATTATTGACCTGAACATTTAAATATACGCTGTTTTCTCGCATTCCGGTTGACAATATCTCTTTTAGGACCTCGGTTAGTTTTCTCGTTCCTTTATATTCTATTACAAAATAGTGCATATTCAACACAGTTTTGACATGTAGTATACATTAAATACGTGACTCATTTAAAATAATTTTTCATTCAGTTTGTTTTGCAAAGTACCTATATGTTATCATTAAACATTTTATAGATATGGGAAGATGTGTTATGAGCGCCAATGAGACAATTCTCCATCCAAATAACAAATTATGAAAGTAACCCATTATAGGTCAAGATACTGCCTTCAACACGGAGCCTTGGTTCACACCGAGCAACAGGCTATAAAGGGCCCTAAAATTACTAGTGCAAACCATTCAAACGGGAAAACCAACAGTCTAATCTATATAAAAAAACCTAGAAACGAGAAACACATATAAATTATATAAACAAACGACAATTACTGTACATCAGATTCCTGATTTATGTAACTGTTCATTTCTCAGGAGCTAAATAAAGACTTCGTCCATTTGTTTCTTGTATTAAAAAATATCATTTTATATTTACATTCTTTTCTGAAATTTCAATATTGAGATTATAATATTAATGAATGATGGTTGTCAAACCATTTCTGCCATTATGCATCGAGTCCAAAATTTGCGGGCCCAGGACAATATTAGTATTTTTCCAGCACCGTCTTATATTTCATGTTTTGAGTCTTGTTTTGACCCGGTTAAATATTAATTAGAAATTTCTTGCCAAGTGACAGTCATATATTTGCGAAGTTGATAAAGAAGCGCGTTCCAGCGACACATCTATATACCATGTATACCTTCATAAAGGAAGTGACATACCTCATTGCATGTTTGGTGACCAGTACATTAAATAAATATGTTTATACGAGGTTACCTAAATATAAAACCGAGTCCCTGTTATACATGCCATATAAAACAAACAATGTATTTATTTATTTGTTATCTTTTATATGTATGCGTTGTACATAATTGAATTAAACTCCTTTGGTATATATTCCATATGGCGGTGCTCCTACTTACAAGAGGATTATACACCGAAGAAGAACCCGAGCGCCATCTGTCGTCATAATGATCGTTAGCATAATTACACAACTAGGACATTTAACACTTCGACATTTCACACATCGACAATTCGCGAATCGACAAATCACATGTTACAAGTTACAAAACATCAATATACTAAAAGACAATTTACCAATAAAGAATTATGAAATCTACAAGTTACAAATTGACAATTATTAACAAATGAAGAATTTTTATACAAAGATACAAGTTACAAATTGACAATTAACGAATGAAGCATTATGAAATTGCACAGTTTCAAGTAACAAACTGACAATTTACCGATTAAGAATGTTGAAACTACAAAGGTGCAAGCTACAAATTGACATTTTACGAATTAGGCATTATGAATTTAACAATAACAAGTTACAAATTGACAATTTACGAATTGACAATTTAGAAATTACACAGTTACAATTTACGAATTGGCATGTTACGAATTAAGAATTTTGACCCCGTTGGCTTTCCATAGAAATAAAGGTAAATACTGTACAATTTTTTTAAAAGTGCCAATTTAACAAAGACTAATAGGGAAAAATCAATGGTGGTATTACACCTATTTAGGGAAACTACATATGCACTCGTGACCTTATTGTACTTTCATTTTTAAAAGTTATTAATAAACCAGTTCATACATTGTAAACATGGACTATTCGGAATGGATTTAGACACAGAGAGCACGTTTGAGGTAAAATTGCCTTGAAATGAGGGTTTACGGGTGTTTTCTAAGTCAAATGAGTGGACAGACAAAGCTGTATTTAGTTTACTGTGTTAAATTTTAAATTACCCTGACAGATTTGTTTATACAACATGTGATTTTTTTTTTATTTCAGTGTTAACCATGTTCTGAAGAGCATTCTGTTGAAAAATCTCATATGTGAATTGGTCTGCAGATGACACTTCAGCATTAAAGTAAGTATCAGCTATCATCATGTTTTTTGTTTTTTTTTGGCCGCAAAAGTTTACAATTTGCCATTGTGCCGTCTACATTTTGCACAGACAATAAATCATCTAAACACTTATTTGCCCTGGATTTATACACATCAGAATCCAGTCTCACATACTTAAACTTTATAATTCTTACCAATTATTTTTTGTACCAGCATTCCAAGGGACATAACCCTTTTTAAAAACATTTTGAGGTATTTTTTTATTACTCTTTCTCCCCATTTTCTAATGTAAAATACAAGAAAGTGGACTCTTTGTGTAAATCTATTAGAAATATACTGTTATGAGTAAATAAAAAGACTTTGATACCAGTTACAATAAATGATTGACTGAAAGGGAACCGTTATTTGTCACACTAGGCGAACAGACCAAAAACTTGAGTTACACATAAGGGCTTATAGAAACTTCCGTGTAGACTGTTAACATTTATAGAGACAGTTCTTTCAGCTAAAACACTTTAATTATTGATTTAACATTACATTTATTTCATTTTTGCGGGGAAATAATCACATTTGTTTTAATTTTTAGACAAAAGATATCAAGTTTTGATGAAAAAGGAAGGAAGGAGGAAAAATGGACCAAAACAGACCAAAACAGACCTTCAAATGAACTCTAAAAGGTGCAATAAAATTGTTTATCATCTTAAAGTTGTCTTTTGTATTCTATATAATTGTTTGAATGCATAGATCATGAGTTTATGATCAGATATTAGTCAACACTGCATTTTATAATAATACACTGAAATTAGGATTTTTCGAAGAAATTAGACTGAAATTGCCGTAGGATATGGCCTTACATTATAGTGATTTTCTCTGAAACTATAGCTCTGACTGAGACAAAACTTGACAGTTATGCTTGAAATAACTTGCAATTGGAGGGGAAAAAATTACATTAAGTTTATTTGACATTTAGGTGTTCTATTTAGGGAAACTACATATGCACTCGTGACCTTATTGTACTTTCATTTTTAAAAGTTATTAATAAACCAGTTCATACATTGTAAACATGGACTATTCGGAATGGATTTAGACACAGAGAGCACGTTTGAGGTAAAATTGCCTTGAAATGAGGGTTTACGGGTGTTTTCTAAGTCAAATGAGTGGACAGACAAAGCTGTATTTAGTTTACTGTGTTAAATTTTAAATTACCCTGACAGATTTGTTTATACAACATGTGATTTTTTTTTATTTCAGTGTAAACCATGTTCTGAAGAGCATTCTGTTGAAAAATCTCATATGTGAATTGGTCTGCAGATGACACTTCAGCATTAAAGTAAGTATCAGCTATCATCATGTTTTTTGTTTTTTTTTTGGCCGCAAAAGTTTACAATTTGCCATTGTGCCGTCTACATTTTGCACAGACAATAAATCATCTAAACACTTATTTGCCCTGGATTTATACACATCAGAATCCAGTCTCACATACTTAAACTTTATAATTCTTACCAATTATTTTTTGTACCAGCATTCCAAGGGACATAACCCTTTTTAAAAACATTTTGAGGTATTTTTTTATTACTCTTTCTCCCCATTTTCTAATGTAAAATACAAGAAAGTGGACTCTTTGTGTAAATCTATTAGAAATATACTGTTATGAGTAAATAAAAAGACTTTGATACCAGTTACAATAAATGATTGACTGAAAGGGAACCGTTATTTGTCACACTAGGCGAACAGACCAAAAACTTGAGTTACACATAAGGGCTTATAGAAACTTCCGTGTAGACTGTTAACATTTATAGAGACAGTTCTTTCAGCTAAAACACTTTAATTATTGATTTAACATTACATTTATTTCATTTTTGCGGGGAAATAATCACATTTGTTTTAATTTTTAGACAAAAGATATCAAGTTTTGATGAAAAAGGAAGGAAGGAGGAAAAATGGACCAAAACAGACCAAAACAGACCTTCAAATGAACTCTAAAAGGTGCAATAAAATTGTTTATCATCTTAAAGTTGTCTTTTGTATTCTATATAATTGTTTGAATGCATAGATCATGAGTTTATGATCAGATATTAGTCAACACTGCATTTTATAATAATACACTGAAATTAGGATTTTTCGAAGAAATTAGACTGAAATTGCCGTAGGATATGGCCTTACATTATAGTGATTTTCTCTGAAACTATAGCTCTGACTGAGACAAAACTTGACAGTTATGCTTGAAATAACTTGCAATTGGAGGGGAAAAAATTACATTAAGTTTATTTGACATTTAGGTGTTCTAAACAGGCGTACAAAAAATATATGACAGTCGATCAGTAATTTTTGACAAATTTTATTGTTTAATAGAAAATTGAGTTTACATTGATTGTAATGTTTACCTTTGTAGCGTCAGACTGAACAACTCCTGGAAATCTGTCAATGTTAACAATGATTCCAAGCAGGGCAGATGAATCACATGAGTCATCATAAGCTGTGAAGTGTGCCATGTGTGTCTGAAGGAACAATCGGGATAAATCCACGGCACTCTTGACTCGGTAATCATATCTGGCTCTATTCCATTTAATAGTATTATTGTTATTAATTGCTTCATAATTTAATTCTTTGTGGTTCGTAGGAGGATATCTCTTTAGATGAGTTCCATATGTTTGCTGATTAATTTTGTGCAATCTCGTCAAAGAATACCAAAGTTTTGTAACAACAGGTACAACATAGTTCCTCAATACTGGAGATATGATGGTATGAAGACAAATACCCACAACTAACCATCTCTTTTTACTGTCATTTAAATCATCATGAGGACCTATAAATAAACATACCACTGCATATATATCAATTCAACAACTGGAGGGCCTATAAATAAACATGACAATGTATATCAATTCTACAACTATTGGGCCTATAAATAAACATACCACTGCATATCAATTCTACAACTGGTGGGCCTATAAATATACATACTAATATATATATCAATTCTACAACGGGAGGGTATATAAATTAACATACTAATGCATATCAATTCTACAACTAGAGGGCCTATAAATCAACATACTAATTAATGCATATCAATTCTACAACTGGTGGGCCTATAAATATACATACTAATATATATATCAATTCTACAACTAGAGGGCCTATAAATCAACATACTAATGCATATCAATTCTACAACTGGAGGGCCTATAAATACATATACAGTACTACCTGTGACATTATCTAATTAATGGTTGCCATAACAAATATGTCCTCCATAACAGCCCTATATATCCATCATTATACCCCTGTTGCTTAGTTAATACACTATGTATTAATCAAAACTAGTGAAGGATAAAGGGAAATCATGACTGCATTGAAGCGTTAAATTATATAACTTACGTCAAGTGTCTCAGGTTATATGTTTTTGTCAAATTTGATTACTGTGATTATGACAAGAAATTTCATAAATAAAATGAAATAATAAAACTAGTTGAACATATAGCTTAATAACATTTTTTTTAAATTGTCTCAGGAATGTTAGGTTTGATGTTATACCTTTTAAATATTCTAATATAATGACAACTTTCGCAATGCCTGCCTTTTTCTATTGAAAAGGTGTTTCTCAAATTAATTTTCTAAAATCAAAATTGTTTATACTTAGAAATGTTAGAGAGACTGATCATCATTCAACATTGTTTAACAAATGTTTAAGATTATCTTTAGAACAAAATTTAGACAATTCATTATTTCTCTATTGAATAAATATATTCAAAATATATTCATTACAGCAAGATTTGATAATATTGTTATTGTCATATAAATGTGGTAGAGACGATTTTCATTGATTTTATTACTTTAATCACTTCTTTGTATAGTTTATCATTATTACTTATTGACCAGTTTATCTATGTATTATTTAATCATTAGAGTATTTAGTATTAATCAGCTGTGCTTGACCGCACATTGGTAACTGTTTCTACCTGTACAATTTATATATTATTAGTTAGAGAGCTCAGGTGAATTTCTCTGTGGTCAGAATTATCTGTGTTCTCATTGGTTAATTAGGACATACCCCCAGATTTGAAATGGGTATTGTTTGAGAAAAATGGAGAATTTATATTTACTCTAGTTTGTGCTATATCTATATTGTTTGGAACGGAATTATATTTCATTGATAGTCATTTGCAGTATTTTGGACATATGGAATTTAGTATATTCACTTTATAAGGTAAGAATGCACTTTATTTACTTGAGTTGTATGAGATGAATGAATTGTATGGAACGCTTTAAGCCCTATTTGGTAGGTATAACCCTATATCCCTATATTATGTAAATGTGCGTAAAAGAGATGATTCAGGGTATGATTTATATGAATGTGTAATTTGCAAGTAGGGAGATAGATTTTTGAATGATTCTGAGAATGACCTTTGACCCTTATGTCATGAGTCTTATACGTCACATTGCTTTATACTGATACTACGTCATAGCCTGTAATTTTAATATATGATAATCAAGTTTATATTACTATTGTGATTGATTATTAAAAACATTGTAATGCTTGATTATATGGAACTGAAATGTGTATTTGAATACTTATTGTGTTGTACATTGTTTGTAGGACCCATTGATCATACAGACATATATTTGATGATAGAAGTAGAGCATTGGTTATAATGCTAATGTAATGCTGTTGATGTTATAGCCTGATTCCATAAATCGGTAAGGCTTATCTTGATCTCTATTGATTTACGTATTATTGATATACTATGGTACCTTGATATATGTTAATTGAATGTTTGATAGTTATATTCAAATGTAGATCATATACTTAGTTTTACGTTCACGATCGTTATGGCTATGATATTTTAACTTTGTATTTATAAAATGACGTCAGCTATCATAAATGCAAATATACTTCATATGTAACTGTGATAATTAATAACCTTATTATATATTTGTTATTATTATTTCAGTGCTGTATTTATTATATTTCCTGAATATTAATAAAGTATGAAGAACCCTAAACAGAGTGTTGTTATACGAGCCTTAAAACCACCCTGTTATATAAACATACTATAATTTGTTTGTGACAAAAAAGAAACCACCAAAAACAAACATTATTATTCAAAGAAATAACAATTCTATAAGAAATCAAAACGCATGGGAAAAAATTATTAGGTTTCTGCCCTCAGTTCTAATGACTATTTTATAAAGGAGCCAATATTTTTTAACATGTCCTGTGTTATAGAAGTTAAGCATTTCTTTTACTTTTTGTTCTTGGATAAGAGACATTATTATGAGAAGGTAAACATTTTTCAAATAGATTATCTCTAAGTTGTTTTGTTAATTTTACAATCAAGAAGGAAAAATTCTTCATCTCCCAGAAAGTGGCACAGTTTATATATTCTATCCTTTCTATGAATTTTATAGTATCCAATATTTTCTATTTCTAGATAATGGCCACTAATTCTTTACTTAGTAAAGTATTTGAGGTAACTGTTTTCATCATAAGTTTGTATTCTATTTTCAAATAAATTCTCATATTTTTCTGTAAATTCATTTTTAATCAAAGGCCTTAAAGATTCTACTTCATTCGAGTCCCTGCAATTATTAACTTTATCTAAAAGGCCTTGGTTGTAAAATATTCTTGACAAATGTATACCAAGAATATGTATCATGCCAGTCCATCAGTTTTGACAATATTATACACAGGACAAAAAATGATTTACCCGGTAATTAATAGACCATAAAAATGTCACGATCTAGAGAAGTGTACTTTTTATTCTGGAGACAAATTTTGGCTGTTAACTGACAGAAATTGAAGAAAACATATTTGATAAGTTTACAATTGTTTCAAAAGGCAAGATAATTTTTCTTTAAATTATTTCTTATCATAAGATTCACTTTGTTCTGAGAGATAAGAACATATTTTTCATTATGATTAGCATTTATCAATGAGCATTATCAAAATTGTATGATAACTAGGTGGGCAATTGGAGAATTAAAGTCTCTTCAGTGATGCTTGATGCACAACTCCTGTTTTGAGATTTGAAAAAAATAAAGATAAACAAAAACACTTTTTTCTTAAACTATATAATGATATTTGTAGATTTCCTGAATTATAATAAATTGTAAAACTTTGTTATCAAAATTTATTGTAAAAGGATTGATATTGATCATTTTATTTTCTTAAGAAACAGGTTTGTTAAATTACTAGGTTCATGGTTCCTTTTAACATATCATTTGCATGATTATAAGGTATAATTAATAATAATTCATTTTATAATATAAACGAACCATTGAACACAATGTACATCATGTACAATAACTTTTATTACTTAGAAAAATAATTATTTAAAGGATTCTCTTTTTTGTTTTCAAACGCTAGTCAATAACTTATCGTTGATTTTTTTGTCATTTCTTCCCAAGATTCTTACCAAGAAGAATTTAAAAGAATAAGAAACAAAAAAACAAATAAAAAAAACATACAAAAATAAATAAAAACATTTTTTTTTAATCAAAACTTTAAAAAATAAAAATAAAAATAAATAAAGGAGTAGGTTCAGTAAGACCCCTTTTTGGCCCCGAAATATAGCAGTTTTTCAAAATTGTGAAAATGTAATCTTTAAGCCATTTATTGGAAAGTAGAATGTTTCTGCTACATGAATATTGGCTGTTTTTGACAATACAGTGCACATATATCGGGTACTAGCCACATTAGGTCTTGCTTAATTACTGAAATCTTCAAATTTTTTGCATTTTAGTTAAATTTTACACGGTTTCCGTCTTAAATGGAAGTGGCCGCATTCGTGTTCATTCATAATATTGAAACGTAAGTTGTATTTGATGATAATACATAATATATATAAAGACTGAGGATGAACATGGATGCCGCCACTTTCATTTTTGACAAAAACCATCTGAAAAGTAACGTCATTTGGCATTTTTGATAGATTTTTCATATTTCAGCTTAAAT
The DNA here is from genome assembly GCF_963676685.1 of Mytilus edulis. Lineage (NCBI taxonomy): Eukaryota > Metazoa > Mollusca > Bivalvia > Mytilida > Mytilidae > Mytilus > Mytilus edulis. The sequence goes on from NC_092351.1 coordinate 89,966,281, forward strand.
CGGAGCGTTTTTAATGACTAAATCAGTTAAAATCTATCACATAAACTAATCGAATTAATTGAAATAGACACTTAAGTGTTTAAAAAGTGTCTAAAATCTTTCGTAAGATGAACTTGAAAATTGAGGCCAAAATCATCGGTCCTTTCCGGACCTACTCCTTTAAAGACAGAAAAATCAACAAATAATAGAAATTAACGAAGACTAAAACAACATTTTATTCTACATTAAAATAAAAAGGTGAAATGTCAGTTTTAAAAGAAACCCGAATTACCTGTACAGGTAAATTTAAATGAAACATACATGCTGAAAACTTCAAGCCTGATTGATTTCAACAAGTAACATAACTAGATAAAACATCAACCTATGTTTTATAATCCAAATAAATGGTCAATATCTCAAGATTGAATACCCCAATTAATGGTCACCACCAGATGTTGACCATACAAGAGGTTGAACATAATTAAAAGGAGGTCCCAGGTTGAACTGTACCAATGCATATCAATTATACAACGAGAGAGCCTATAAATAGACATACCAATGCATATCAATTCTACAACTGGAGGACCTATAAATAAAATCACCACTGCATATCAATTCTACAACTGGAGGAACTATGAATAAACATACCAATACATATCAATTGTAAAACTGGAGGGCCTATAAATAAACATACCACTGCATATCAATTCTACAGCTAAAGGCCCTATAAATAAATATACTAAAAAATATCAATTCTAAAACTGAAACACCTATAAATAAACATACCACTGCATATCAATTCTACAACTGGAGGACCTATAAATAAACATACCACTGCATATCAATTAAACAACTGGAGGTACTTTAAATAAACATACTAATGTATATCAATTCTACAACTGGAGGACTTATAAATAAACATACCACTGCACATTTATTCAACAACTAGAGGGCCTATAAATAAACATACCACTGCATATCAGTTCAACATCTGAAAGACCTATAAATAAACATAACAAAGCAAATCAATATTACAACTGGATGGTCTATAGATAAACATATCAACGCAACTCAATTCTACAACTGAAGGCCCTATGAATAAACATACCAATGAATTTCAATTGTTCAGCTGGAGGAATTATAAATAGATATACCAATGCATATCAATTCTACAACTTGAGGGCGTATAAATAAACATACTAATACATATAAGTTGTAGAACTTGAGGGCCTTCAAATAAACATACTGATACATATCAATTGTACAATTGAAGGGCCTTTAAATAAACATATTAATGCTAACAATTCTACAACTGGAGGGCCTATAAATAAACATACCAATGCATATCAACTCTACAACCGGAGGGCCTTTAAATAAACATTCTCATAGATATCAACTCTACAACTGGAGGGCCTTTAAATAAACATTCTCATAGATATCAATTCTACAACTGGAGGGCCTATGAATAAACATACCAACACATATCAATTGTATAACTGGAGGACCTATAAATAAACATACCAATGCATATCGATTCTACAACTGGAGGCCCTATAAATAAACATACCAAGGCATACCAATTGTACTACTGGAGGGCCTATAAATAAACATACCAAGGCATATCGATTCTACAACTGGAGGGCCTATAAATAAACATACCAATGCATATCAATTGAACAACTGGAAACTCTATAAATAAACATACCAACGCATATCAATTGTACAACTTAAGGAACTATAAATTTAAATATCAATGCATATCAATTCGACAACTGAAGGCCCTATAAAATAAACATACCAATGCATATCAATTCTACAACAGCAGGACCTATGAATAAACATTACAACACATATCAATTCTACAACTGGAGGAACTATAAATAAACATGGAAATGCATATACATTCTACAACCAACTAGAGGCCCTATAAAAAACATGCCAATGTATATCAATTCTAAAACTGCAGGGCCTATCAATAAATATAACAATGTACATCAATTCTACAACTGGACAACCTATGAATAAACATACCAATACATATCAAGACAACAACTGGAGGGCCTATAAATAAACATACCAAAGCATATCAATTGTACAACTGGAGGGCTTATTAATAAACAAACCACTACATATCAATTGTACGACTGGAGGAACTATAAATAAACATACCAATTCATATCAATTCTACAACTTGAGGGCCTATAAATAAATATACCAATATATATCAATTGTACAACGGGAGGGCCATTAAATAAACATACTAATACATATCAATTGTACAACTGGATGACCTATTAATAAACATACCAACACATATTAATTCTAAAACTTGAGGACCTATAAATAAACATACCAATGCAAATCGATTCTACAACTGGAGAGCCTATAAATAAACATACCAACGCATATCAATTCTACAACTGGAGGCCCTATGAAAAAACATACCAATGAATATCAATTCTACAACTGGAGGACCTATAAACATGATAAATAAACATATCACTTCTACAATCATGACAATAGTAGAGCCTATATATAAACATATCATTGCATATCAATTCTCCAACTGGAGGCCCTATACCTGCTATAAATAAACATACTAATACACATCCATTCTACAACTGGAGGACCGATAAAAAACATACAAACGCATATCAAATGTACAACTGGACGACATATATATATATATATAGCTATAAATAAACATAGCAATGCAGATCAGGGCCAATAAATCAACATACCACTGCATGTTAATTCAACAACTGGAGGCCCTATAAATCAACATACTAAGACATATCAATTCTACAACTGGAGGACCTATAAATAAACATACCAATGCATATCAATTCTACTACTGGAGGGCCTATAAATAAACATACCACTGCATATTAATTCTACAACTGGAGGACCTATAAATAAACATACTAATACATATCAATACTACATTGTGAGGGCGTATATATAAACATATCAACGTATATCTATTCTACTACTGGAGGGCGTATAAATAAACATACCACTGCATAGTAATTCTACAACTGGAGGGCCTATAAATAAAATACCAATGCATATCGATTCTACAACTGGAGGGTTTATAAATAAAAATACCAATGCATATCGATTCTACAACTGGAGGGCCTATAAATAAAAATGCCAATGCATATCGATTCTACAACTGGAGGGCCTATAAATAAAAATACCAATGCATATCGATTCTACAACTGGAGGGCCTATAAATAAAAATAACAATGCATATCGATTCTACAACTGGAGGGCCTATAAATAAAAATAACAATGCATATCGATTCTACAACTGGGGGGCCTATAAATAAAAATACCAAGGCATACCAATTGTACTACTGGAGGGCCTATAAATAAACATACCAAGGCATATCGATTCTACAACTGGAGGGCCTATAAATAAACATACCAATGCATATCAATTGAACAACTGGAAACTCTATAAATAAACATACCAACGCATATCAATTGTACAACTTAAGGAACTATAAATTTAAATATCAATGCATATCAATTCGACAACTGGAGGCCCTATAAAATAAACATACCAATGCATATCAATTCTACAACAGCAGGACCTATGAATAAACATTACAACACATATCAATTCTACAACTGGAGGAACTATAAATAAACATGGAAATGCATATACATTCTACAACCAACTAGAGGCCCTATAAAAAACATGCCAATGTATATCAATTCTAAAACTGCAGGGCCTATCAATAAATATAACAATGTACATCAATTCTACAACTGAACAACCTATGAATAAACATACCAATACATATCAAGACAACAACTGGAGGGCCTATAAATAAACATACCAAAGCATATCAATTGTACAACTGGAGGGCTTATTAATAAACAAACCACTACATATCAATTGTACGACTGGAGGAACTATAAATAAACATACCAATTCATATCAATTCTACAACTTGAGGGCCTATAAATAAATATACCAATATATATCAATTATACAACGGGAGGGCCATTAAATAAACATACTAATACATATCAATTGTACAACTGGATGACCTATTAATAAACATACCAACACATATTAATTCTAAAACTTGAGGACCTATAAATAAACATACCAATGCAAATCGATTCTACAACTGGAGAGCCTATAAATAAACATACCAACGCATATCAATTCTACAACTGGAGGCCCTATGAAAAAACATACCAATGAATATCAATTCTACAACTGGAGGACCTATAAACATGATAAATAAACATATCACTTCTACAATCATGACAATAGTAGAGCCTATATATAAACATATCATTGCATATCAATTCTCCAACTGGAGGCCCTATACCTGCTATAAATAAACATACTAATACACATCCATTCTACAACTGGAGGACCGATAAAAAACATACAAACGCATATCAAATGTACAACTGGACGACATATATATATATATATAGCTATAAATAAACATAGCAATGCAGATCAGGGCCAATAAATCAACATACCACTGCATGTTAATTCAACAACTGAAGGCCCTATAAATCAACATACTAAGACATATCCATTCTACAACTGGAGGACCTATAAATAAACATACCAATGCATATCAATTCTACTACTGGAGGGCCTATAAATAAACATACCACTGCATATTAATTCTACAACTGGAGGACCTATAAATAAACATACCACTGCATATTAATTCTACAACTGGAGGACCTATAAATAAACATACTAATACATATCAATACTACATTGTGAGGGCGTATATATAAACATATCAACGTATATCTATTCTACTACTGGAGGGCGTATAAATAAACATACCACTGCATAGTAATTCTACAACTGGAGGGCCTATAAATAAAATACCAATGCATATCGATTCTACAACTGGAGGGTTTATAAATAAAAATACCAATGCATATCGATTCTACAACTGGAGGGCCTATAAATAAAAATGCCAATGCATATCGATTCTACAACTGGAGGGCCTATAAATAAAAATACCAATGCATATCGATTCTACAACTGGAGGGCCTATAAATAAAAATAACAATGCATATCGATTCTACAACTGGAGGGCCTATAAATAAAAATAACAATGCATATCGATTCTACAACTGGGGGGCCTATAAATAAAAATACCAACGCATATCAATTCTACAACTGGAGGCCCTATGAAAAAACATACCAATAAATATCAATTCTACAACTGGAGGACCTATAAACATGATAAATAAACATATCACTTCTACAATCATGACAATAGGAGGGCCTATATATAAACATATCATTGCATATAAATTCTCCAACTGGAGGCCCTATACATGCTATAAATAAACATACTAATACATATCCATTCTACAACTGGAGGACCGATAAAAAACATACAAATGCATATCAAATGTACAACTGGACGACATATATATATATAGCTATAAATAAACATAGCAATGCAGATCAATTCTACAACAAGAGCAATAAATCAATATACCACTACATATTAATTCAACAACTGGAGGCCCTATAAATCAACATACTAAGACATATCAATTCTACAACTGGAGGACCTATAAATAAACATACCAATGCATATCAATTCTACTACTGGAGGGCCTATAAATAAACAAACCACTGCATATTAATTCTACCACTGGAGGACCTATAAATAAACATACTAATACATATCAATACTACATTGTGAGGGCGTTTAAATAAACATATCAACGCATATCTATTCTACTACTGGAGGGCGTATAAATAAACATACCACTGCATAGTAATTCTACAACTGGAGGACATATAAATAAACATACCAACGCATATTGATTCTACTAATGAAGGGCGTATAAATAAACATACCAATGCATATCGCTTGTACAACTGGAGGGCCTATAAATAAACATACCAATGCAAATCAATTCTACTACTGGCGGGCGTATAAATAAACATACCACTGCATATTAATTCTACAACTAGTGGACCCATAAAAAACATACCAACGCATATCAATTCTACAACTCGAGGCCCTTAAAATAAACATACCAACGCAAATCAATTCTACAACTGGAGGGCGTGTAAATAAACATACCAATGCATATCAATTCTACAACTGGAGGACCTGTAAATAAAAATACCAATGCATATCGATTCTACAACTGGAGGGCCTATAAATGAAAATACCAATGCATATCGATTCTTTAACTGGAGGTCTTATAAATAAAAATACCAATGCATATCGATTTTACAACTGGAGGGCCTATAAATAAAAATAACAATGCATATCGATTCTACAACTGGAGGGCCTATAAATAAAATACCAATGCATATCGATTCTACAACTGGAGGGCTTATAAATAAAAATATCAATGCATATCGATTCTACAACTGGAGGGCCTATAAATAAAAATACCAATGCATATCGATTCTACAACTGGAGGGCCTATAAATAAAAATGCCAATGCATATCGATTCTACAACTGGAGGGCCTATAAATAAAAATACCTATACATATCGATTCTACAACTGGAGGGCCTATAAATAAAAATACCAATGCATATCGATTCTACAACTGGAGGGCCTATAAATAAAAATACCAATGCATATCGATTCTACAACTGGAGGGCCTATAAAAAAATAACAATGCATATCGATTCTACAACGGGAGGGCTTATAAATAAAAAATACCAATGCGTATCGATTCTACAACTGGAGGGCCTATAAATAAAAATACTAATGCATATCGATTCTACAACTGGAGGGCCTATAAATGAAAATACCAATGCATATCGATTCTTCAACTTGAGGTCCTATTAATAAAAATACCAATGCATATCGATTCTACAACTGATGGGCCTATTAATAAAAATACAAATGCATATCGATTCTACAACTGGAGGGCCTATAAATAAAAATACCAATGCATATCGATTCTATAACTGGAGGGCCTATAAGTAAAAATACCAATGCATATCGATTCTACAACTGGAGGGCATATCAATAAACATACCACTGCATATTAATTCTACAACTGGAGAACCTGTAAATAAAAATACCAATGCATATCGATTCTACAACTAGAGGGCCTATAAATAAAAATACCAATGCATATCGATTCTTCAACTTGAGGTCTTATAAATAAAAATACCAATGCATATCGATTTTACAACTGGAGGGCCTATAAATAAAAATAACAATGCATATCGATTCTACAACTGGAGGGCCTATAAATAAAATACCAATGCATATCGATTCTACAACTGGAGGGCTTATAAATAAAAATACCAATGCATATCGATTCTACAACTAGAGGATCTATAAATAAAAATACCAATGCATATCGATTCTACAACTGGAGGGCCTATAAATAAAAATGCCAATGCATATCGATTCTACAACTGGAGGGCCTATAAATAAAAATACCAATACATATCAATTCTACAACTGGAGGGCCTATAAATAAAAATACCAATGCATATCGATTCTACAACTGGAGGGCCTATAAATAAAAATGCCAATGCATATCGATTCTACAACTGGAGGGCCTATAAAAAAATAACAATGCATATCGATTCTACAACGGGAGGGCTTATAAATAAAAAATACCAATGCATATCGATTCTACAACTGGAGGGCCTATAAATAAAAATACTAATGCATATCGATTCTACAACTGGAGGGCCTATAAATGAAAATACCAATGCATATCGATTCTTCAACTTGAAGTCCTATTAATAAAAATACCAATGCATATCGATTCTACAACTGGAGGGCCTATTAATAAAAATACAAATGCATATCGATTCTACAACTGGAGGGCCTATAAATAAAAATACCAATGCATATCGATTCTATAACTGGAGGGCCTATAAGTAAAAATACCAATGCATATCGATTCTACAACTGGAGGGCATATCAATAAACATACCACTGCATATTAATTCTACAACTGGAGAACCTGTAAATAAAAATACCAATGCATATCGATTCTACAACTAGAGGGCCTATAAATAAAAATATCAATGCATATCGATTCTACAAGAGGGACGAAAGATACCAAAGGGACAGTCAAACTCGTAAATCCAAAACAAACTGACAACGCCATGGCTAAAAATGAAAAAGACAAACAGAAAAACAATAGTACACACGACACAACATAGAAAACTAAAGAATAAACAACACGAACCCCACCATAAACTAGGGGTGATCTCAGGTGCTCCGGAAGGGTAAGCAGATCCTGCTCCACATGTGGCACCCGTCGTGTTGCTTATGTGATTACAAATCCGGTAAATAGTCTTATTCGGTAGGTCATATTCAAGAAAGGGAAGGGGATTGTAGTTACGACGTAAGGAACATATCCGATATCATTTGTGAAACGGTTATTCCATAACGGTCAACCAACTCGTGATGGCGTCCGTAAAATTTACGAAGGGATGATTTCAACTTCACCATTTGGAACTCTTGGTTTAATAGCTTCCTTGTGAGCAGCAAACCTCTATCAAGAAAATCATGATAGGAAATGCAAGCACGGGAATATCGTATCAATTGGGAGATATGCACCCCGTATGCAGGTGCTGCTGGAATGTTGCTACTTAGAAATGGAAAGTTCACAATTGGAGGGCTTATAAATAAAAATACCAATGCATATCGATTCTACAACTGGAGGGCCTATAAATAAAAATACCAATGCATATCGATTCTACAACTGTAAGGCCTATAAATAAAAATACCAATGCATATCGATTCTACAACTGGAGGCCTATAAATAAAAATGCCAATGCATATCGATTCTACAACTGGAGGGCCTATAAATAAAAATACCAATGTATATCAATTCTACAACTGAAGGACCGGTAAATAAACATGCCAATACGTATCAATTCTACAACTGAATATGTTATTTCCTAACACTGGAGAGTCTGATGAGTTGTCCCTACATATGTATTTGTATTTGTTTTTCTGGTATCTAGCTATAGTATACAAGTATGTAAAAGTAGAAATTAAAAAAAATGTTGATATTCATATAATATATATTCACAGTTACTGTAGTAGAACAAAAATGTAGTCAAGAATTAAAAATATTTGTTTTAAACATCCAACCCTTAACAACATAGTCAGGTGGTGATGTACAGGGATTGCAAATGCCTAACTATTGAAAAAAAAAGAAAACAAAAAGAAATTAATAAAGCGAAGAAAAACATACTTAATCTTATAATAATACAATCCAATTATATAACCCTTAAAATTTCGACAAAATTTAAATGTATCTTTTAAGTGTGGAAAATGCTGAAACTATGTATTTCTAAACAGTTGAGTATTGCATATGCATTCCAGTCCATAAAATGATTCTGGAGATATGATAACGATTTTAAAAAACTGGTTGATATTCTTTGACCTAATGGTCAATGAAATTAAAACTGTTTGAGGTTTGATATACACCTGAATGTTTGGCGCATATGTTTATTAATGACTACCCGGGTATGTGGTCTGCATGAATAGATAAGCAATTGTCTAAGTAATTATAACATGAAGATAAATATAATCTATTGATAAATATTTGATACAATTAGAGATCCTTTTGTTAATTTTTCAGAACAATGTGTGAGTTGTTTAAAAAAAATACTCTAAAAAGTAAAATTATAAATAGGAAAGTACATTATTTTTCTCTTTTATGTTTGAAACCCTCCTGTTCAAACAACCGGTCCAAAACTTCATTTTCTAAAGACAAATAAGTGCAACTTTTTTCTAATTCCTCAATTCCTTTTCAATGATTTGCGGATTAACAAAATGCGGCATTTACAAAGACAGAAGTGATTCCTATGTGATGCTAAATTTTTGGCTTCAGGCGACACGATACCATCTGTATTAATAAGCGAATTAAGAGAGTCCTGTTGACTGAGGCCTGGGGCATATGACGAAAAAATGGACAATTAAGTAACAAATTATTTTTTTCTTAAATTGTAGATCTATATCATGTATATTCAACCTACAGGCGATCTCTAAACAGACTTTTTTTTATTTTTTTACTGTACAGACAATCATGTAAAAATCACTCCTTCATGATCTTTTATTGGATTTTCGAAAGGGTTAGCTATTAGGGTTTTAGCTATGGTTTTGAGCGCTAAAGTCCGGAACCTGTCTTGGATAAGGCAGTTGTTGGATAGGCTTAAATGCAAGCTAGAAAAATAATTAATTTAATGTCATTCAACTTCTTCGCAAAATAATTATTCACATAAACAATTTCACTTTATTTTTCAAAATAACACATCAAAATGAAACATATGGTTGTTTCCTTCTAGTTTGCATGTTGCAATGTTATCTTTCGAAATAGAGTTCTTTTACAAGATTTATGCCTGACATAAAACAGTAACATTCATTGACAAGAGTGCACACGCTGAAATGTCTCGCCTTCTATACTAATCATTGATATTATGTTTATAGTCCTAAGTAAAAAGCTAAGCTTTATAACAACTGTACCATAAACTTAACATTAACCAAGATAACTAAACAAAGACCAATGAACCTTGAAAATGAGGTCAAGGTCAGATGAACCATGCCAGGCAGACATGTACAGCTAACAATGCTTCTATACAACATATATAGTTGACCTATTACTTATAGTTTAAGAAAAATAGACCAAAACGCAAAAACTTAACACTGTGCAATGAACCGTGAAAATGAGGTCACGGTCAAATAAAACCTGCGCGACTGACATAAAGATCATTAAATATTTCCATACACCAAATATAGTTGACCTATGGCATATAGTATTAGATAAAAAGACCAAAACTCAAAAACTTAACTTTGACCACTGAACCATGAAAATGAGGTCAAGGTCACATGACATCTGCCCGCTAGACATGTACACCTTACAATCATTCCATACAACAAATATAGTAGACCTATTGCATATAGTATGAGAACAACAGACCAAAACACAAAAATTTAACTATAACCACTGAACCATGAAAATGAGGTCAAGGTCAGATGACACCTGCCAGTTGGACATGTACACCTTACAGTCCTTCCATACACCGAATATACTAGCCCTATTGTTTATAGTATCTGAGATATGGACTTGACAACCAAAACTTAACCTTGTTCACTGATCCATGAAATGAGGTCGAGGTCAAGTGAAAACTGTCTGACAGACATGAGGACCTTGCAAGGTATGCACATATCAAATATAGCTATCCTATTACTTATAATAAGAGAGAATTCAACATTACAAAAAATTTGAACTTTTTTTTCAAGTGGTCACTGAACCATGAAAATGAGGTCAAGGACATTGGACATGTGACTGACGGAAACTTCGTAATATGGGGCATCTATATACAAAGTATGAAGCATCCAGATCTTCCACCTTCTAAAATATAAAGCTTTCAAGAAGTTAGCTAACGCCGCCGTAGCCGCCGCCGCCGCCGGATCACTATCCCTATGTCGAGCTTTCTGCAACAAAAGTTGCAGGCTCGACAAAAATCCATGTCAGTTTTCTACATCTTTACATAATATTTCTCAGCTCTCTCAATCCAAACAACCAATCGTATTGATGTATTGCATTTTTTTTAATTAATCAACTTGTTTATTTATTACTATTTCATATATTATTATTTGAATCTGTTATCTTATACAGAATATTATTTCTGAAAACGTTTAAGTATGAAATTTTTAATAAACAGTTGTACTTCATTGATCATAGATGAAACTGCAACTGAGAGAGAGAGATAAAGATGAAACTTTAACGACAGTCTTCACAATTAACTTTTGGAGACGTAGCCAAGACAATAATTTTTTGGAAAATTTGTATTGATTGTATTTGCCTGAAGTAAAAATTCTTACAAGTCCAATAGAAATCGTACAAGCCCTGGCTGTTGGACATCTGTGGCCATGTCTGAGACTATATATTAGACAGAATATAAGAACATTGTAATTCTCGCTGAAGTTCCAATCTGTACCTTTTTTACAATGCAACTGCTGAATTTTATTATTTTTTTTCATATAAGGTGTTAGGTTCTACTTACTTTGTAATGTATAAATGTGAATGCATTGCATGGTATACAATTCTGTCACTTTATTGGTATGCATGCTTATATATCTTTCGATATGATAAGAGAAAATTAGATAATTTATAAATCTGAGAATATATAATTTGAACCTTTCTGTAGTTTCGATGTTTTGTAATCAAACTGTTAATATGAGTTCAGTTTTTAAATACTACAGTACTGCATATGACCTTAGATTAATATAGTCATGACTGTTTATTATTTTTCCTTGTACAGCAAACATTTTATGAATTATAATACATTCAATTTGTGCTAGTCAAACTACTAGCAACATGTATTCGCGGTCTTAGATCTTTAGATACCAATGTTACGATATTACAGTTTATGAATTTTATAATAATTCTACAGTTATGTATTCTCCGATTTCTCTCGGAATTTACCCATTTGATCTTCTTACATTGAAAACGGCATCGAAAATATGTCCTTTATCATTAGTTGCTATAAGATGCCTTACCTGTACAGTTGTTGCTAGGGTACTCTCTTCGAGGTCCACGTTTCTATTATAAATTGTGGGTAGCTACTCAGTTACAATTGTCATTTGTACCGAAGACATTGAAAGAAGCAGATCAGAAAGGTTGGAAAGGAAATAGTTATAAAGCAAGCAGAAGGATTAGTCAAACAAAGTGAAGTGTTTGAGAAAGGCTGAGACAGTTAGTTCGGTACAAATTGTCCACACGGAGCTGGTGCCAAGGTTTTGCGTTTCACATCTCTCACTATTGTAGTGAGGGTTCGCTGATATACCATGCCTCGGTGCTACCCTGTTGTTCCGACAGTTATAGACAAACATATCAATAAGGTGTCATATGAAAGTTTACACAGTTCAAATTTGTTTCATACAAATTAGGCTCCATACATTTAGATTTCAGCCTATAGTTCCAAACATTTGGTTTTAACAAGTATCAGACTGAAACAGTTTCAATTTACCAAATTCGGGTTAGGTTTTTATGTGTTGGAATTCATTTTATGTAGTATTTGTTTTGAAATTTGGTAGTATAGCGTAAACTGTTTGACTTTTGAAATTTTGCATTGCTCTTCAAATCCCAAGAAAATGGTACGAACCCAAGGATAAAAATATTAACACGCCCTCGCCCGGCTTCACGTTAAACAAATATAGTTGTCTGGTCTGTAATTTAACTGATTGAGTCACAATACCGATAATGACATTTTGGCTGAGTTTGATAACCCATGACAGGTAATGCATATAAAGCAGGAGACTCTTACCCTGTTGACACACACGATCTTGCTCCTTTTGAGATTATTTGAATCTCTCAGTTTTTTATTTGTTACCTTAATTGTCTTTTTAATCGAATAACGCGATTTGAACATCGATAAACAACTTTTGCCTTAATTCAAAAACATTTGATTGAATGTTGATTTATAATAAAACGTCAGTAGTTACAAAGTCCAAAAGTGTACTTATTTTTTCATACCTAAGTTGTCGAGCACACTGGTCTGCTCTTGTCACATGTACATTCAGGAGAGAAATATTGTCTTTTTGTGAATATTAAAATTTAAAAGTCTGTTTGTGCAGGTTAAGAAATTAAAGATTGCTATTTTTATAAAGTCTACTATTTTTTATACAATTTTGATAAAAGGTCGTCTCGATTTTTGTTCATGTATTTGTGGTCTTCTTTACATCGATATAAGGTCCGTTTGAATATGCTTGGTAACTTAATTTCAAAATTGCAAATCTTTGCTGCATATCTATCGATTCCTTTGGAAATTTTCCCCTGACTTTCTATGATCTAGCTGTATCTATATTCGGATAATTAGCATGTTCCAGAAAGGTTTACGGCCAGTAGAAAAATAAATTGAAGATGGTAATCCAGAAATTTATTCGCATAGCGACATTTTCAAGCAATTTTACATCAAGGTGTAATACCACCAAATCATGGTACGTCACATCCGGTTGCATACGAAAGTAGGCCTAAAAAAATATTCCCTTGAATTTGACAGTTGTAGAAAATTAACCCTGCATTTCAATGCACTTAAATTTTTATGAGTCGTAAATATGTATGTTGGGTGTCTGAAAGCATCATTCTTTTTTTATTTGATGGTCTTATAAAATATTTTGGAACGTTACGGTTACATAGTTACCAAAGCAGGTAACCAGTAAATAACAGTGTAAAAATTGGGTTGTCTACCCTCGGCGGTGGTTACTTTCTTATATGCAATGAAATGTAGTGTGAAATTTTCACTGTATCACTGGAAAGGATTGAACTTTACACATGCAAAGTATTTCTTTGGTTGAAATAAAGGTAAATACTGTACGATTTTTTTAAAAGTGCCAATTTAACAAAGACTAATAGGGAAAAATCAATGGTGGTATTACACCTATTTAGGGAAACTAAATGTGCACTCGTGACCCTATTGTACTTTCATTTTTAAAAGTTATTAATAAACCAGTTCATACATTGTAAACATGGACTATTCAGAATGGATTTAGACACAGAAAGTACGTTTGAGGTAAAATTGCATTGAAATGGGGGTTTACGGGTGTTTTCTTAGTCAAATGGGTGGACAGACGAAGCTGTATTTAGATTACTGTGTTATATTTTAAATTACCCTTACAGTTTTTGTTTTGTTTATACAACATGTGAATTTTTTATTTCAGTATTAACCATGTTCTGAAGAGCATTCTGTTGAAAAATCTTATATGTGAATTGGTCTGCAGATGACACTTCAGCATTAAAGTATGTATCAACTATCATCATGTTTTTTTTTTTGTTTTGGCCGCAAAAGTTTACAATTTGCCATTGTGCCGTCTACATTTTGCACAGACAATAACTCATCTAAACACTTATTTGTCCTGGATTTATAAACATCAGAATCCAGTCTCACATACTTAAACTTTATAATTCTTACCAATTATTTTTTGTACCAGCATTCCAAGGGACATAACCCTTTTTAAAAACATTTTGAGGTATTTTTTTATTACTCTTTCTCCCCATTTCTAATGTAAAATACAAGAAAGTGGACTTTTTGTGTAAATCTATTAGAAATATACTGTTATGAGTAAATAAAAAGACTTTGATACCAGTAGCAATAAATGATTGACTGAAAGGGAACCGTTATTTCTCACACTAGGGGAACAGACCAAAAACTCAAGTTACACATAAGGGCTTATAGAAACTTCCGTGTAGACTGTTAACATTTATAGAGACAGTTCTTTCAGCTAAAACACTTTAATCATTGATTTAACATTACATTTATTTCATTTTTGTGGGAAAATAATCACATTTTTTTTATTTTTTAGACAAAAGATATCAAGTTTTGATGAAAAAGGAAGGAAGGAGGAAAAATGGACCAAAACAGACCAAAACAGACCTTCAAATGAACTCTAAAAGGTGCAATAAAATTGTTTATCATCTTAAAGTTGTCTTTTGTATTCTATTTAATTGTTTGAATGCATATATCATGAGTTTATGATCAGATATTAGTCAACACTGCATTTTATAATAATACACTGAAATTAGGATTTTTCGAAGAAATTAGACTGAAATTGCCGTAGGATATGGCCTTACATTATAGTGATTTTCTCTGAAACTATAGCTCTGACTGAGACAAAACTTGACAGTTATGCTTGAAATAACTTGCAATTGGAGGGGAAAAAATTACATTAAGTTTATTTGACATTTAGGTGTTCTAAAGGTGTAATACCACCAAATCATGGTAAGTCACATCCGGTTGCATACGAAAGTAGGCCTAAAAAAATATTCCCTTGAATTTGACAGTTGTAGAAAATTAACCCTGCATTTCAATGCACTTAAATTTTTATGAGTCGTAAATATGTATGTTGGGTGTCTGAAAGCATCATTCTTTTTTTATTTGATGGTCTTATAAAATATTTTGGAACGTTACGGTTACATAGTTACCAAAGCAGGTAACCAGTAAATAACAGTGTAAAAATTGGGTTGTCTACCCTCGGCGGTGGTTACTTTCTTATATGCAATGAAATGTAGTGTGAAATTTTCACTGTATCACTGGAAAGGATTGAACTTTACACATGCAAAGTATTTCTTTGGTTGAAATAAAGGTAAATACTGTACGATTTTTTTAAAAGTGCCAATTTAACAAAGACTAATAGGGAAAAATCAATGGTGGTATTACACCTCAAGCTGCTATAGCGTGCTATACTCGTCGTTTGCTACTTAAGGAGGGAAATGATAACATTGAATGGAAGTTTTGTTTATTTCAACTATTTACTATTTAACAGAACGTTTAAATATTTACAGGGGTGGTAATATTTTGTCACCAGATTTCCCACTGATTTATAAAGAGGATTTAAAGTGTGTTGCACATGATAAACGCACTGTTTTGTTGATAGAATAGTAAACAAAGAATGCCTAAAATTTTGTAACATTGTTATTAATATGATCTAATAATGACACCAGTATTGTTCACTGTAATTTTCAATCAGATTTTGATATTGATAAAATATTTAGATATCATCTATTGTTATTTCAGGAATGTTTTTTAAATCAATCGTATCTTTACTTTCTGAATGAAATTGTGTCACGAAGCCTATGCTTGATGTTCTTGGCATCCCCGAAACGGTTATATCATATTAATCAATTGTAAAAAAGAATCATTTTAGATTGCATTTGTATTTGTTGATATATCATTATTGCCTTTAAATTAAAGCATCATTGGTGCTGTGATCCCGCCAATTTTGTAGCTGGTCAGATATATTTTTTAAATTATATCAACTCATGCAAGACATTTCAAGACAACCATCATCACCATCAAAACTTGGTAAAAGTGATTTTGGTAAAAAGTTAAATTAAAAAAAAAAAACAGAAAATATTAAGGGACAATCTGAAATAAAAGTATAACTTTCTAATAGACAACACAAGGATTGAAAAGTAGAACGTTATTTTCATTATTATTACATTTAAAAATTACCAGAAAAAAAATCCTTTCAAAATCATTCCTTGTAGATCATAAAAGTATGAGCAAACCAATTACTACTTCTTAGGTACATCTGACAACCAAAGTGATTGGAATTACAGATGGAAATCCTAGGAGAGTTCTATGCATAATTTCAGATCATATTCTCAGGTTTTGTGATGAACAAAAAACTTAATATATCACTATTGCAGCAAGTGAAAAAGATTATCATTTTATATTTTTTTTCATTTAATAAAACAAGCTCTAAATTTACTTGTAAATCTTAACACTCGAAATGATAACATAGATCCAGCATGGCTGAATCAAAAATTATGTTGGTCACAACTCGTCTATACTCAGTGCAATATAAAGTTAAACAAATGGCTATTATCATGATTTTCAATTAATGAAGACTGAATGTCTAATATATGCTGCTGGGTTGCAGTCCCGTTGATGAATTGCCAACATCTATTATCATTAACATGATTTTCCACTAGTTCAATCCAACTGTATACTACTTATTGAAACTTATAGAACTGAATAATCTCACGCACCCCCTTTCGGTTTTCCAAGAACAACAAGACTAGGGTTGATACCATCAGTTCATTTCGAATATTTGAAATTCACAGATTGAAATAAAAAAAGTTTGCTACTAACCAATATATTTCAGACTAAGCATGATGATATCAATCATTGGTTAACAGTTCACCTTAGCAGTACAAATATAACACAAAATCAATGTATACCTGTAGTTCGTGGTAATTTTTTCTGTATATCTTCTACTTGAATCTGTAAATCAGGTGGTATTTTCCGTTTTAATGGCCTAATTTGAGTAGTTCTTGGTATTTTCCGTTTAAATGGCATAAGTTTAGTAGTTCTTGGTATTTTCCGTTTTAATGACCTAGGTTCAGCTGGTTCGGACATCCTGTTCTACCTTACACTTTCATTCATTTAAACAGTTGTCTTTTAAGTTATTTTTGCACCATAACTGCAAATATAAAAAAAGTTAATGAGATATATTGCTGATCAATATTGCTGTTTACAGTTTCGAACTGTCCATTATAGTTTTCAAGATAATAGGAATAAAATGTTTCACTGAATGCAGAGGTCGAACCCTGAACAGTTAGGGCAAGTTTGGACACAATATTCAAGCTTGATACTGTCTGAATTTGGATTATGATAAAAAAAATTGACATAATATAGGTTTCTGACACAAAATAAATGTGGTCAAAGATCTTAAAAATTTGAAATCAGACATTTAATTTACCTCGAATGGTCTGATATGTAACATCTAACAACATGGTTAGATTCAGCATATAAAAAAAACCATTTAATTGTATTTGAAATCAAACCAAGTTTAATTTTGGACCCTTTAAACCTTGATATGGACTAATTTGAAAACAGGGCCCAAAATAAATGCACAATAAGTTTAATTTTGGACCCTTTTGACCTCAATGTAGACCAATTTAAAAATGGGGCCCCAATATCTCAAAAAGTAATACAAGGTTAGAACCCCTAAAAATTAAAGACTTTAAATTTATCCCATTGAAATTGGTAAAAAGATTTATTTTCAATTGAAGATTTCTTGCTATTGCGCAATACTGTGCAATTGAAGATTTTTGCTATTGTGCAATACCGTGCAATTGAAGATTTTTTGCTATTGCGCAATACTGTACAATTAAAGATTTCTTTCTATTGTGCAATACTGTGCAGTTGAAGATTTCTTGCTATAGCGCAATACTGTGCAAATGAATATTTTTGCTATTGCACAATACTGTGCTGTTGCGCAATACTGCGTTGTTGCGTAATACTGTGCAATTGAAGATTTCTTGCTATTGCGCAATACTGTGCAATTGAAGAAATACTGTGCAATTCAAGTTTTCTTGCTATTGTGCAATACCGTGCAATTGAAGAAATACTGTGCATTCATGCTATTGCGAAATACTGTGCAATTGAAGATTTCTTACTATTGCGCAAAACTGTGAAATTATTTGAAATTTCAAAAAAATTTCAAGAAAAACCAGATGCTCCGCAGGGCGTAGCTTTATACGACCGCAGAGGTTGAACCCTGAACGGTTGGGGCAAGTATGGACACAACATTCAAGCTGGATTCAGCTCTAAATTTGGATTGTGATTAAATAGTTGACACAGCAGAGGTTTCTGACACAGAATGAATGTGTTCTAATGAACTTAAAATTTTTGTTTTCTCTTAGAGCAATTCACTATGCTGTTGAATATTAATCCTCTCAAAAAAATGTTTGAAGAAATTTTCTTTTTTATTTATGAAATTTCAAATGAGAAAAATTGAACCCAATTTTTTTAATCACATCCCCCTTTCCCTTATTCCAAAACTAATCTCAATTAAAAATTCTAATGGAGTTTGCAACAATAACTACTCATTTAAATACATCATAAAATATTAAGATGTAAAAAAACTGCTTGTTATCACTGAATGGTAAAGATTATTTTAATTTATCAGTTGGTAGTAAAAAGTGAATATACATTGTATATTGTATATAACAAAGATTTAAGTTGATTCTGGACAAAGAAAGATAACTCCAATTAAAAAAAAATCTTGCTATTGCACAATATTTTGCAATTAGATATTTCTTGCTTACTATTCTGGACAAAGAAAGATAACTCTAATTAAAAAAAAATTTGCTATTTCACAATATTGTGCAATTAGATATTTCTTGCCATTGCGCAATACTGTGCAATTGAAAAGACTTGCTATTGCACAATACTTAATATAATAATTTTAGATCCTGATTTGGACCAACTTGAAAACTGGGCCCATAATAAAAAATCTAAGTACATTTTTGGATTCAGCATATCAAAGAACCCCAAGATTTCAATTTTTGTTAAAATCAGACTAAGTTTAATTTTGGACCCTTTGGACTTTAGTGTAGACCAATTTGAAAACAGGACCAAAAATGAAGAATCTACATACACAGTTAGATTTGGTATATCAAAGAACCCCATTTATTCAATTTTTGATGAAATCAAACAAAGTTTAATTTTGGACCCCGATTTGGACCAACTTGAAAACTGGGCCAATAATCAAGAATCTAAGTACATTTTTAGATTCAGCATATCAAAGAACCTAACTGATTCATTTTTTGTCAAAATCAAACTAAGTTTAATTTTGGACCCTTTGGACCTTAATGTAGACCAATTTGAAAACGGGACCAAAAGTTAAGAATCTACATACACAGTCATGACAGTTAGATTCGGCATATCAAAGAACCCCAATTATTCAATTTTGATGAAATCAAACAAAGTTTAATTTTAGACCCTTTGGGCCCCTTATTCTGTTGGGACCAAAACTCCCAAAATCAATACCAACCTTCCTTTTATGGTCATAAACCTTGTGTTTAAATTTCATAGATTTCTATTTACTTATACTAACGTTATGGTGCGAAAACCAAGAAAAATGCTTATTTGGGTCCCTTTTTGGCCCCTAATTCCTAAACTGTTGGGACCTTAACTCCCAAAATCAATACCAACCTTCCTTTTGTAGTCATTAACATTGTGTTTAAATTTCATTGATTTCTATTTACTTAAACTAAAGTTATTGTGCGAAAACCAAGAATAATGCTTATTTGGGCCCTTTTTTGGCCCCTAATTCCTAAACTGTTGAAACTAAAACTCCCAAAATCAATCCCAACCGTTCTTTTGTGGTCATAAACCTTGTGTCAAAATTTCATAGATTTCTATTAACTTAAACTAAAGTTATAGTGCGAAAACCAAGAAAATGCTTATTTGGGCCCTTTTTGGCCCCTAATTCCTAAAATGTTGGGACCAAAACTCCCAAAATCAATACCAACCTTCCTTTTGTGGTCATAAACCTTGTGTTAAAATTTCATAGATTTCCATTCACTTTTACTAAAGTTAGAGTGCGAAAACTAAAAGTATTCGGCGACGACGACGACGACGACGACGACGACGACGACGCCAACGTGATAGCAATATACGACGAAAAATTTTTCAAATTTTGCGATCGTATAAAAATATGAATCCCCCCAAAAAAATTTATAAAATATCCCCCAAAATTTTTGAGCCTCTTTGAGTATTAACTGCCCAACTCCAAGCCTCCCCTTTGTGGTATGGAACCTGGTAGTACAATTTTAGAGAGATCCATACACTTTAACACAAGTTATTGTCTGGAAACTAGAAAAATGTTTGTTTTTTTGCCCCTTTTTTGCCCCTTAATGGCCTTATTCTTAATGTTTGGGACAATTATCCCCAAACTCAATCCAAGCCTTCCCTTTGTGATATGGAACCTTGTGCTACAAAGTCAGAGAGATTCATACACTTACACACGAGTTATTATCCGGAAACTACAAAGATGGTTGTTTTTTAGCCCCCTTTTGGCCCCTAATTCATTGTGTGGTATTGTACCTTCTGGTAAAATTTCTTAAAGATCCATCCAATTAAACTTAAGTTATTGTCCGGAAACCAAATGTGTCTTCGGACGACGACGCTGACGACGCCGACGACAACGACGACATCATAGCATTATAAAACCCTAAAAAAATGTTTGCGGTCGTATAAAAATGCATTTACCTCCCCTAAGGGATCGATTGACAACTTCAGCTATTTGACTTATTGGTAGATCATAATTTGCTGAACATTTTTGTGAATTACATTTTCTTTCTATTCATTATAGTTTCTGCAAAAATGGTTAAAAAAGTCTTCAAGGGCAATTACAACTGTACAAGCCCTATTGATGATTTCGATTATGAATGATTGTAAATAACATTTTGCTGCTTGCAATTTCTTTCTATCTTTTAGTTTTTCACTTCAACCTTCTGCAAAAATTTGGTAGACATCGTCTTTTAATGTCTATTACTCCTAATAGGGGGACAATTGACGATTTCTGCTATACTGACTTACTTGCAGATCGTATTTTGCTGAAGAGTTACAATTATGCAAAGAAAGCTGCTGGTGAGGAAAATTAAACATCACCACAAAAAAAAAAACAAGACGAATCCATGTTTAAAATTATGTCCATAATAGGAGACGAATATTGTACATTTTTGCTCTTGTGACTATGGCTGATGAACCCACCCCATTTACTTGGATTTTCGCCAAAGAAGTTAAAAGATAATTGAGGACCTCATTGTTATCTTTTAATAATGTACTTGTATACAAAAATATCAAAAGTTGGAACACACTGCTTATTTAAATATTACATTTTCTGTCTATTGTCTACTATCTGGACAGAATATATTTGACATTATAAAAAGCATCCACAGAAAAGAAATTGTTGATCGATCTGAATAAAAATATACTTGTAAATAAAAATTAACCTAGAATGGTTAAAGTGACACCACAAAATTTAAAATTGATCTGTATTTTGTGGTAATAAGCATTGTGTATAAGTTTCATAACAATTTGGTTGAGACAAACTAAAGTTAGAGAATGGAAACGAAAAATTAAGATTTTTTACCATTTGTAAAGGGTCCTAACTCTAGAACGGTTAAAGTGACTCCACCAAAATTCAAACTTGATCTGTGTTTTGGGGACATAAGCATTGTGTATAAGTTTCAGTCAGAGCTCTGACATAAACAAGTCAGAATAAAATGACTTCCATAGGTCAGATATAATTTCATGTAAGTGTTGTCTCCCTTCTTGCACTCAACAGAATATGACTTGTACAGGTCAGTTTATGTCAGACTTTAATTTATCATAAAATGACTTCCACAGGTCAGCTTTTGCATAAAATATTGTGACTTAATATCTTCATATTCTAATAAGATTTATGTCCCTTTTTAATGCATTTTGACTTAGAGAGGTCATTTTTGTTCTGACTGTAAGCAGTCATTTCTACCACTTTGTTATCAATCTCCATAAAATATAGTGATTACTAGTTTCGAATCAAAGAGTTTAAAAAGTGGGGCTCATCATACCTTCTTCTTTCCAGAATCTTAACATAATATATTTATCTCATCAAATTCAATCATTTCCAAATACAAACAAAAACCAAAGCAGAAAAAATGGATCATACAATTTTCTGTCAATATCAAAAGATTTACAAAATACAATATTGGATACATTAACTAGTACCATGACAATACTTCAAATCTTCCAAGGAAAAAATAAGGGATCTATTCTCATCCACTTTTAGCTAAATTTATCAAGAGCAAAACATTTATTATTTTAATATTTCATTGAGGTAAATACTGTTGTGCAAACTGACTCAAACAAGTCACACTATGTTCTGACTTCAAAGAGTCAGTCAAAACTAAACTTATTTCAACCTTTAAGTCTAGTACTGTCATATTGATTTAAAAATGTATGAGAAAGCCAGATATGGGACAGAGAAAATATTAAGGTCCCCTAAAGTCACAATGAGGACAAAAAAAAAATATTTGGTATATTCAATATTTAAATGCATTTTCTTTTAAACAGGTCAAATCATGTTTTGACTTAAAACTAAGGCAGCCCAAAACTAAATTTATTGAAATTTTTAGAGTGGGGCACTGACATATGATATTAAATGAAAGTATGGGAACGTCAGACATAAGAAATATATGTAAGATCCCCTAAAATAAATAACCATTTGACTTAATTGTTTCTAAACATTTATCAAATAAATTCACAAATGGCAGATTCAGAAGCAGGGCTTAAAGGAAGTACACCTAGCTTTGATTGGAAAATTTGTTCTGCAATCTGACTTGAACAGGTCAAATCATGTTCAGACAAATTCACTTAAACAGGTCAAATGGGCATGTTCGGACAAATTGACTTAAACAGGTCAAATCATGTTCTGACTTAAAAGAGTCTGTCAAAAACTAAATGGCTTGCAAAGTTCTGTAAAAGTTGTGCATTATCATGATTGTGATGTGATTGTTAGAATGTATGGATACAAGTAGGAAAAAAAATCACAAAAAATTAAGTCACAATTATAAGAACTATATATATAAAAGATAATTTGGTATATTTTTGATATCTTAATATTTCATTGAGGTAAATCCTGTTGTGCAAACTGACTTGAACAAGTCACATTATGTTCTGACTTCAAGGAGTCAGTAAAAAACTATACTTTAATTAAGTATTGCAACTTTAAGTCTGGGATTGTCATATGCATTTAAGAATGTATAAGAAACTCAGATAAAAGACACCCAATAATAAAGTCACAAAAATGTGGACTATAAAAAAGTGTATTTGGTATACTATTATTTAATATTCAAATGTATTTTGTTAACAAATTTCTCCAAATTATTTAAAAAAAATTATTATATTTCTGTATTTTCATGACTTTTTTTCTGTTAAATTAACATTTGGAACTTTCGGTTTTAAAAAACATTATTTTAAAAACCATTTGACTGAATTGTTTCTTAAAAAAAATTATGAATTAATTAACTCAACAGTAGCAGATTTTGATATGGAGGGCCCCGCTTAAAGGAGGAAGACTTAGTTTTGATTGAACATTTTTTTTTCTGTAAACTGACTTTAACAGGTCAAATCGAGTTCTGACTTCAAAGAGTCAGTCCCAACTAAACTTATTTCAACTTTTACGTCTAGTTTTTTTCATATTGATTTAAAAATGTACGGAAAAGCCAGATAAAAGACAGAGGAAATCAGGTCCCCATACGGCACAATAATGAGGACTATAAAAAAGTTTATTTTGCATATTCAATATATTTAAATGTATTTTGTTTTAAACCGGTCAAATTATGTTCTGACTTCAAAGAGTCAGTCAAAAACTTCAATTTAGCTAATTATTACAACTTTTTAGTCTATATAATATATTATTTTAAACCATTTGACTGAATTGTTTCTAATAAACCTATCAATTAATTAACTCAACAGTAGCAGATTCAGATAAAAGGGAAAAAGGGGGGGGGGGGGCTTAGAAGAAGAAGACCTAGTTTTGATTGGATTTAATTTTCTCTGTAAACTGACTTTAACAGGTCAAATCATGTTCTGACTTCAAAGAGTCAGTCAAAACTAAACTTATTTCAACTTTTAAGTCTAGGATTTTCATATTGATTTTAAAATGTATGGGAAACCAGATAAAAGACTGATGAAATAAGGTCCCCTTAAGTCACAATAATGAGGACTATACAAAAATGTATTTGGTATATTTTATATTCAAATGTATTTTGTTAACAAATTTCATCAAATTAATATCTTAAAAATTTATTCTATTTCCGTATTTTCATGACTTTTTTTCTGTTAAGTTAACAAATAGAACTTTTGGTTGTAAAAAACATTATTCTAAAAACCATTTGACTGAATTGGTTCTTAATTTTTTTTTAACTCAACAGTAGCAGATTCAAATAAGGGGAAAAGGGGGGGGCTAAGATGAAGAAACATAGTTTGATTGGATTTTTTTTTCTGTAAACTGACTTTAACAGGTCAAATCATGTTCTGACTTCAAAGAGTCTGTCAAAACTAAACTTATTTCAACTTTTAAGTCCAGGATTTTCATATTGATTTAAAATGTATGGAACATTTTTATTTGATATATTCAATATTCAAATGCATTTTGTTTTTTAAAGATTTTCATCAAATTATCTAAAAAAAAAAAAAAAATATTGTATTATTTCTGTATTTTCATGACTTTTCTTTTCTGTTAAGTTAACACATGGAACTTAATTGTGGTTGCAAAAAAAATTATATTTTAATAACCATTTGACTGAATTGTTTCTAAAAAAAAATCAGTAATTAATTAACTCAACAGTAGCAGATTGATATTTAGTGGGGAGGGGGATTAGAGGAAAAACACCTAACTTTGATTGGACATTTTTTTTCCTGTCAACTGACTTTAACAGGTCAAATAGTGTTCTGACTTCAAAAAGTCAGTCCCATCTAAACTTATTTCAACTTTTAAGTCTAGTTTCTTCGTATTGATTTAAAAATGTACGGAAAAGCCAAATAAAAGACAGTGGAAATAAGGTCCCCATACAGCGCAATAATTAATGAGGACTATAAAAAAGTTTATTTTGCATATTGATTATTCAATATTTAAATGTATTTTGTTTTAAACTGGTCAAATTATGTTCTGACTTCAAAGAGTCAGTCAAAAACTTCACTTTAACTTATTATTACAACTGTTAAGTCCGGCATTGTCATAAATATATGCATTTAAGAACGTATGGGAAAATCAGATAAAAGACACCCAATAATAAAGTCACAATAATGAGAACTAATATTTTATATTCAAATATATTTTGTTTACAAATTTCATCAAATCATCTTTAAATTTTATTATATTTCTGTATTTTCATGACCTTTCTTTTCTGTTAAGTTAACACATGGAACTTTTGGTTGTAAAATATATTATTTTATACCATTTGACTGAATTGTTTCTAATAAACTTATCAATTAATTAACTCAACAGTAGCAGATTCAGATAAAAGGGAAAAAAGGGGGGGGCTTAGAAGAAGACCTAGTTTTGATTGGATTTAATTTTCTCTGTAAACTGACTTTAACAGGTCAAATCATGTTCTGACTTCAGAGAGTCAGTCAAAACTAAACTTATGTCGACTTTTAAGTCTAGGATTTTCATATTGATTTTAAAATGTATGACAAACCAGATAAAAGACTGATGAAATATGGTCCCCTCAAGTCACAATATTGAGGACTATAAAAAAAAATGTATTTGGTATATTTTATATTCAAATGTATTTTTTTTAACAAATTTCATCAAATTTATATCTTAAAAATTTATTTTATTTCTGTATTTTCATGACTTTTTTTTCTGTAAAGTTAACATATAGAACTTTTGGTTGTAAAAAATCATTATTCTAAAAACCATTTGACTGAATTGTTTCTTAAAAAAAATTAATTATCCCAACAGTAGCAGATTCAGATAACGAGAAAAAAAGGGGGGGGCTAAGATGAAGAAATCTAGTTTGATCGGATTTTTTTTCTGTAAACTGACTTAAACAGGTCAAATCATGTTCTGTTAAAAAAATGTTGAGAAGAAAATACTATGAAAATCAGACTAAGTTTGGTGACTTTGTTGTCCTTCAAGAAGTGGTACATATAAATACATAATATTTTCACTACAACTATCTATTGGGTGTTTTTTATATAGATTTTTTAGCAACATTTATAACTTTGTAATTTATGTTCAATTGTACACTTGTTATTCTTAACATATATTTTTTTGGGAACAAAATCTTGTCAGGGTTTCTTATGGTACTAGCATGACAAGAGCATTCATATTCTTAAATACTCTAAACATTAAAAACAAGTCATTATCTTCAGATCATTCTGAGTCTTTCTGGCCTTATTAAATTAAAGTCAGAACATTCAGACTTTCATAAGTCAGAACATTCTGACTTTCATAAGTCAGAACATTCAGACTTTTATAAGTCAGAACATACTGACTTCCAATGTTCTTCTCACTTCTGTAGAAACAAAGACTATCTATATTTCAAATAAAAGGTTAATGCTTTATGTGGCTAAGCATCTGGGGTAAGAATTATAGATGTGTAACTTCATAGGAAAACATATATGCCATATAATTAGGGATTGACCCTGTACATGTATGTCATTCAAATCTTCTTGAAATGACGAACAGGAATATTATATGGTTTAGGGGTGGTGATCCAGACCATTTCAAAAAGGGGGATGGGGATGACCCCAATGGACTTTCCCTTTATTTCATTTGATTTGTTGTATTGTCCCATATAATAATATATAGGCTTAAGGGGTGGGGATCTCAACCGTTTACATGTTTTCAAACATGAGGGGGTGGGGTGACCCCAAGGGACTTTATCTTTATTTCATTTGATTTGTCTTGTTGTCCCTTACACTAATATATATGGTTCAGGGGTGGGGATCTTGACCATTTACATGTTTTCACACTGTAGGGGTGAACAACCCCCCCCCCCCCAAGGGACTTCCCCTATATTACATTGGGTTTGTTTTATTTTCCCATACAAGAATATATATAGTTTAGGGGTGGGGATCTCGACCGTTTACAAAATATAAGAACATTCGCAAATGGCAGGGGAGGGGGTAAACCCAGAGACTAGCCCGGTATATTTCATTCAAATCAATTTGACATTATAAAAAGGAATATATATGGCCGTTTACAGGTGGGGATCTCGACAATTTTCAAGATATAAGATCATTCTCAAATGACAAGGGGTGGGGCGACCCATAGAGACTAGCTTGGTATATTTCATTATACTTTATAGAGAGAAAAAAATTGAGTTAAGGGGGCAGGGATCTCGACTGTTCAACATTGTCAAATGACAGGGGTAGGGTGATCACTGGAGCCTTACCCTACATTTCATTTGATTTGTTTTTAATATCATATTCCATGTTCATAATTGAAAAACCCGTTTTGTGAATCTCTTTATAATGTTCTCAAGTTAAAATCATTTTTAAAATAAAAATAAAAAAATATTTCGGTTCTTTTAGTTAAACCCTCCCTTCCCTTTTCCTTTATTAAAATTGTTCCGATTTCATTTCATTTTCATTAATATCAATATTCAAAAGATCGTTTTTTCTCATTGGGAGAAACGAAAAAACAAATATATTTATAAGCCGCAAACTCGGAAAGGTTAAAAAGTCAATTCATGATTGAGTTTAAAAATAGAAAAATCACGTGATGATGTTCAGCTCGAAGCAATAATTTTACTTTTAAAATTGCACTGACTGGTTATTAATGTTAATACTGTTTAAGACAACACGAGTTGTCTCCCGAAAATAACAGTTCATTATCATAACAACATTTTCTGACCTGAACAAGTCAGAATTGTCAGACACCAGGGGGGTGTTTGGATATACGCCTGAGGCGGCCTATAGTTACCCATAGGTACCTATGGTTTGATATTTTATACACAAAATATCAAACCATAGGTACCTATGGGTAACCATAGGATGCCTCAGGCGTATATCCAAACACACCCTTAGTCATCTCAAAGGCCACGCGTCCGTATTTACAGGTCACGCGCCTTCATGAAACAGCAACAAAATCACTTGCAAAGACCTTCTTCACACGCAAAAAATATTAAAATGGCCATGAAAATACGGAGGTAATATGTATTACCTTCTGAAAATGACCACATTGACCTAGATTTTCAATAAAACAAGAGTGCACACGCTGAAATGTCTCGCCTTCTAAAAAAAATGAGGTCAAGGTCAGATGAACCATGCCAGGCAGACATGAACAGCTAACAATGCTTCTATACAACATATATAGTTGACCTATTACTTATAGTTTAAGAAAAATAGACCAAAACACAAAAAAATAAACACTGTGCAATGAACCGTGAAAATGAGGTCATGGTCAAAAGAAACCTGCGCTACTGACATAAAGATCATTAAATATTTCCATACACCAAATAAAGTTGACCTATGGCATATAGTATTAGATAAAAAGACCAAAACTCAAAAACTTAACTTTGACCACTGAACCATGAAAATGAGGTCAAGGTCACATGACATCTGCCCACTAGACATGTACACCTTACAATCATTCCATACAACAAATATAGTAAACCTATTGCATATAGTATAAAAAAACCAGACCAAAACACAAAAATTTAACTATAACCACTGAACCATGAAAATGAGGTCAAGGTCACATGACATCTGCCCGCTAGACATGTACACCTTACAATCATTCCATACAACAAATACAGTAGACCTATTGCATATAGTATGACAAAAACAGACCAAAACACAAAAATTTAAGTATAACCACTGAACCATGAAAATGAGGTCAAGGTCAGATGACACCTGCCAGTTGGACATGTACACCTTACAGTCCTTCCATACACCGAATATACAAGCCCTATTGCTTATAGTATCTGAGATACGGACGTGACCACCAAAACTTAACCTTGTTCACTGATCCATAAAATGAGGTCGAGGTCAAGTGAAAACTGTCTGACAGACATGAGGACCTTGCAAGGTACGCACATATCAAATATAGTTATCCTATTACTTATAATAAGAGAGAATTCAACATTACAAAAAATCTGAACTTTTTTTTCAAGTGGTCACTGAACCATGAAAATGAGGTCAAGGACATTGGACATGTGACTGACGGAAACTTCGTAACATGAGGCATCTATATACAAAGTATGAAGCATCCAGGTCTTCCACCTTCTAAAATATAAAGCTTTTAAGAAGTTAGCTAACACCGCCGCCGTAGCCGCCGCCGCCGTCGCCGGATCACTATCCCTATGTCGAGCTTTCTGCAACAAAAGTTGCAGGCTCGACAAAAACGTGAATAATCACTATATTTTCAATAACTTCTCGTTCGAGAAACTCCCAAAACAACGACTCTCAAACACATGATCTCTCGCAAAAAACCACGTGATCGTATGTGTCTTAGATCGGCGGCAAATTCAAAATATCTTCTGGTTTGACGGACTCGATGGAAAACTACGCAAAACAAAAATTGACCCGTACAGGTCAGAATGTCAAAACATTTTCTGACTTGAAGAAGTCATTTTATTCTGACTTGTTTATGTCAGTCTCTCAGCTCTGACTGAGTTTCATAACATTTGGTTGAGGCAAACTAAAGTTAGAGAACGGAAACAAAAAATTCAGCAACGTTTCCATTTGTAAAGGAGCATAACTCTAGAACGATTAAAGTGAGGCCACCAAATTTCAAACTTGATCTGTGTTTTGTGAAAATAAGCAATTTGTATAAGTGTCATAATATTTGGTTGAGGCAAACTAAAGTCACAGGGGATTAATTATGTAACGTTATTTCAAATTAAATCTTAAAAAAGTAAGAAAATAAACACAATTCATTTCTAATATTGATTCAACAAAGGATACATTTAAATGTTCATGATCTTGCGGAATTGTCTATTTGAAAACAAGAAGCCTCATATGGTTCTCTATAAGACTTAATTTTGTACCATCTAAAATCAGAAATCCAGTTGCAGGCTAACTTGATAGGGATGATGATTTTAATGATTCAGAAGGTAAATGGATAAAATGCATGGTGATTCCAGGTGCGGGAATTTCTCGCTGCATTGAAGACCTATTGGTGACCTTCTGTTGTTGTCTGTTCTGTGGTCGGATTGTTGTCTCTTTGACACATTCCCCATTTCCATTCTCAATTCTATAATTGAATATTCGAAATGATTCATTTAGCTTATAAAATCTTTCTCTCTCATCAAAATCAATGCGAACCTGAGTATGTATTGAAATTCACTCGCGGTTAAAATCAAAGCGCTGTAATTTTTTTAAAAGATTTAAAAGAACAACATTAAACAGTCATATTTTATTGTACATTTATGTTCATTTAATGAATTAATCATTAAGACAAATAATTCATATTTTATCAAGGTTTCCAATAGCAACGTATATATCAAGTATATTTTTTTTCGTGGTCATGAGTCTTGAGTCAGCAGTGGTACAAATTCGCAATGATTGCAGTTCTTCTAGTTTATCGTAACTGTTCATATTAGTTGACTGTTAGTAGTTCAAGTTGACTTTAGTACGAGCTTGTAAAAGTATGAATGGACTTGCTTCCCTGGAAAGAAAACTGAGTTTGTGTTCTACAGTACAAAAGTTATGAGACACAAATCAGACAAATGTTTACCACTACATGGATCAATGGTGAGGTCTGACTGGGGCTATGGTTTTTTTTGGAAAAAAAAGTTTGTTTCCATTTTTTGGAGAAATAAATATTTTGTTTTTGATTCTGAGAAAAAAAAATTGTTTGTTTCACCCTCAGCTGCCACTATATGTAATGCTAAAATTGAAAGAAACAAGAATGTGTCCTCAGTACACGAATGCCCCACTCGCACTATCATTTTCTAAGTTCAGTGGACCGTGAAATTGGGGTAAAATCTCTAATTTGGCATTAAAATTAGAAAGATCATATCATAGGGAACATGTGTACCAAGTTTGAAGTCGATTGGACTTTAACTTCATCAAAAACTACCTTGACCAAAAACTTTAACCTGAAGCGGGACAGACGGACGAACGAACGAACGGACGAACGAACGAACGGACGCACAGACCAGAAAACATAATGCCCCTCTACTATCGTAGGTGGGGCATAAAAAATTGTTTTCGACTGGCGAAAAAAAAAATTGTCCAGAAAAAAAAACCATAGCCCCCCCCCCCCCCCCCCCCCCCCCCCCCCCCAGAAAATCAAATGGTTGCTGCCTAATTTACTTCTCATGTCAGCCATTTTGTTTTCAATGTTGTTTTTGTCAGATACGATTTTACTTGAATTTACACATTATTTGTCGGCGATTTTCTGTATAAAGCTAGCGGTTGAACAAAATGAACATCGCTGTCATGAATAATAATGCTAAAAACAAAGTTTTGACATCCATTATAAGGAGACTTTGGTAAAAAAGTTTGCAAAGTTATTTTTTTATTTCCTCTCAAGTCGGGCATGTCGAGCGTAGCTAGTAACCAAGTCGAAAGTCCGACTGCAAAAGTGGAAGGTCGCAGACCTCGGACAACCTCTAATTTGAACCCCTGCCTCCAAATTGAAAAGATACAAAAATTTCGTCTTATAATCTAAAATTGCTGCCAACAGCATGAACGGTGGAACTTATTTTAAGACTACTGACGTAGTTGACTACGTATTGACGACAAACAATATTCCTACAACTTTTGCCATTTGGGAAATCTAAACTACTTGTCTTTTCGGCGATTAAACATTTCATACATTTGTTCTTTGACAGCTTAGCCAAAATCTCAGGGGATAATAAACTACATAAATATTCCTAATGTGCCCTACTTCCTATGTGCAACTTCAAAACTTTTGGATAAATCGACGATCATTTAAGGTTTTTCTGGTCATATTTTTTGTAATCAAGAATTAAAAGTATGAAAAAACTTTCCAATTAGTTATAAATAACATAACATGCAGCTAGATAATAACAATGGCACATATTTCAGCATTTATTTGGTAGAACACAAATCTAGGGTGCTCGCATAAGGCAGCTTAACTGCCTAAAAACGAAATATTTCTTATGCCACAATAATAAGAAATCAATCAATTGAAAAGGTTTATCCTACCCTCCAAGATAAGACTATAAACAGTGGAAACCACCGCCACCAACTTCCCCCCCCCCCCACAAAAACAACACAAATGAAAAATAGTACTATTCAATTCCTTTTTAAATAGGCACTGGCTACGGTTACATGGAAATGTAACAATAATAAAAATATTATTGTTACATTGGAGACTAATTGCCGGAATGCAAAGTTGGGTAAGGAACCGATTAATTACGAGTGTAACAATAATTATTGAGGCTACGGTTACATTGCATTATTGTTACATGAAAAACAGCAATGTACGCTAGATTTATTAAACTTAAATCTTCTATATAGTTTTGTACGCTAGATTTATTAAACTTAAATCTTCTATATAGTTTTGTTGCTTAATTCATTCATGTCGTCTACTAAATAATACTTGTTATAATAATAAATAATAAATATTATTATTCAACAAATGGTGTTTAAATAGTTTTAGATATTAATGGATTTGATGTTCTTAAATATTCTACTTCAAATTAGTAGTGCCAAAGGCGAAAAATATAGTTCAATGGTTTGTTGTTGAAAACTCGGGCTGAGAAAACTGTTCACTTTTAAGTATTTAACTGCACACCTACTCGTATTACCGTCATTATACTTTGAACAAAAGATGAAGAGATTCCTATTACCAATTTTGTTTGGGTGAAAAATTTAAAACTTGCATGGGATGCTTTTGAAACGAAACTGAAACAATATCAAGACATAAATTTCATACTGCTATACAAACGCACTTACCAAAAATTGATACATCAAAAGCAAAGTTTGCTAACTGTGAACTAACACTGAACTTCTGTATACATGTATAAAATTGAGAATGGAAATGGGGAATGTGTCAAAGCGACAACAACCTGAACATAGAGCAGACAACAGCCGAAGGTCACCAATGGGTCTTCAATGTAGCGAGAAATCCCCGCACCCGTCGGGGGCGTCCTTTAGCTGGCCCCTAAACAAATATAGGGTCTTTGCATCGGAACTAAACACATTTATTCAAAAACCAGTTGTTGGCATGACACGGGTTATGTTCTTCTCATATATGTTATGATGGTATGATACTAAACCCCTAACGGGAAGGATTGTGCCTGATGTTCATATGATGAAATCATAATCTTTCAGTCAGTTTAATTGAAGGGTTGAGATCTCACAAACATGTTTAACCCCGCCGCATTTTTGCGCCTGTCCCAAGTCAGGAGCCTCTGGCCTTTGTTAGTCTTGTATTATTTTAATTTTAGTTTCTTGTGTACAATTTGGAAATTAGTATGGCGTTCATTATCACTGAACTAGTATAAATTATAGACAAGAAACTAACATTAACAAATCATACAAGACTAACAAAGGCCCGCAAAGGCTCTAGCTGACTTGAGAAAGGCGCAAAATTGCGGCGGGGTTAAACATGTTTATGAGATCTCAACCCTCCCCTATACCTCTAGCCAATGTAGAAAAAACAAACGCACAACACTACGCATAGTAAAACTCAGTTTAAGAGATGTCCGAGTCCGATTTCAGAATCCATGGAAGACATACTATAAAATATAAAAAAAAATTTAAAAAATGTATGTTATACTTGTATGTATTGTAGATATAAGATAATGTCTTCAACTTTTATTATTAAGTACATATTACTAGTCCCATCGAACATTGCTGTTTTTCATGTAACAATAACGCAATGTAACCGTAGCCTCAATAATTATTGTTACATTCGTAATTAATCGGTTCTTTCTCCAACCATGCATTCCGGCATTTAGTCCACAATGTAACAATAATATTTTTATTATTGTTACATTTCCATGTAACCGTAGCCAGTGCCACAAGGAAAGGAGGTGGATTTTTTTTAAAGTAAACGATATAAATCATCAGGTAACAGGAGCAGATAATTACTGTTCTGACCATATCTGTTGCGCGTTTTTTCTACACTCCGTGAATAAGAATAAAAATCAATCAATTCCATAAATGGGTTTCACCACGCATTGTGCAGATTGAGCACGGTAAAATAAATACGTGTACACATTATTTGAGATCACCATTGTATATTACCTGTATGATTGGGAAAAGACTTTATATGTCTGATTAACTTGTGTCTCATTCTTTTTGCATATTTTAGCAAATACAATATGTTTAAACCTGTATGGTTTGAAATCTAACTCGCAATCGGACTCCGAGTCCGACAGTTAGTGTAAATCTCTAATACCATATATATTAATCAAACCACAGGTTGTATAATGATGGACATGACTTTTATAGCCACCATTTATGAGAACATGTACCAGGTTGTAATGGTTTTTGTATGATTTAGTTTGGTATGAGATTTACATCATCAATTTCAAATTAATCAATTACATTATTATATGATGTATAATTATGGTAGTTTCATGATTAATAATAATTTTATAATTTATGAAAAAAAGGATTCAATTTATCTCAAGAACGGTTTTAAACATTATTATGATTGAATCGTAAAACATATATGAATCTTTATTGCATTAGCAACAACATTGCTTTAGCATAATACAATAGATAATTACATAGATTTATAGTTAGGCTTTTTGACCCAGCTTGTACACATGTTGTAACAGAAAAATTAGCTTTCGTGTATTTGGCCATGAACAATAATACTTTGGCAAAAAATTAAATCTAAGTGTTCTATATGCACGACAAATCAACACAAAATGATATTCATCTTCAATATTATTCATTTTACAAGATCTACAAATACGATTGTCTCTAGGAATATTGTCATAGCGACCTGTTTCTAAATATAATTTCAAGCTTCCACTACGTAGTTTTGTAAGTATATTGGTGTTAAAATCATATTGTAAATAATTCTCCAAACAAAAATCTAGTTTGAAACATTTATAGATAGACAGTTTTTCACAAGCATTAATATTAGCATACCAGCTTTGATAATATTGATCGTTGATACATGATTTAATAAGGTCAAATGACACATTTATGTGATCCTGGTTAATCCATATATAATTCAAACCTAAACTAAACAAAAGGTCTCTTACATTGGATGCCCAATTTGGTTTGCCATTAGTAGCATCAATACATAAAACTTTATATACATCATACACAATATTTGGTTGGTCCTTAATTAAATGCAACCAATATTTAACAATTCTATATTTTCTTGAAATACACATCGGAGAGTGTCCGAGTTCACCACATAAAAACAAAATTGGTAAGTTTTACCCAATTTGAGTATATATCGACAAAACGATTATGAACATATTCTATTTCGTTGACCCGATGAAATCCCCACACCTCGGACGCATAGTTCAGAACGGATCCAACCATACTATTGAATGAAAAACACTGTTGACTTGGACCAATGAATACTCTTTTCATCGAGTTGATTAAAGATGATAGAGCTCTAGCTCCTTGTTGTGCCATTCTTTTTTGAGTTTGAACAAATTTACCATTGAAATGTAGCAGCATACCAAGATATAAATATGATTTGACGATTTCAAGTTCTTGGCCTTTGAAATAAAACTGGTCAGTTACGGGCTTCAAACCATTTCGAAATACGACAATTTTTGTTTTGTCCGTATTTACAGTTATATTCCATCTCCTACCGTAACAGTAGAATGAAAGTTTATCTAATAAAATTTGCAATGCATCGAGAGACTTTGCTAGCAGAACTGTATCGTCAGCAAATAATATCAAATATATGAGGTAACCATTAAGTTCGAATATGTCACCATTGTTATCAACTTGTATATCACTGATTATATCGTTAATGAAAAATAGGAATAAGAGAGGAGAGAGTTTCACTCCAAGAAAATTTACAAACGCATCAGATAAGCCGTCTTTCGTTCTAATTCGTAGACACACGGTTTCAAATACTGCTTTAATAATTGTTATAAATTTCCCACTGACTCCACTTTGTAATAACTTGTACCAGAGAATTCTCCGAATTACCTTATCAAAGGCTTTGCGGAAATCGACAAAAGCACAATAAACTTTAGACTTCTGGTGTTATATGTGTGATATGATTCCATGTAAAATGAATATGGCATCAACAGTTGACCGGCCTAGTCGAAATCCGAACTGATTGTAAATAAGCTTTTCTTCGTCATCGGCCCAATTGATCAATCTGTTAGTCAAAATAGATGTACAAATTTTTGACATCACACTAACTAGAATTATAGGACGGTAATTATTTGGGTCGGATAAGTCTCCACTTATAACTGTTATAAGGATTCCTTCTGTCCAAAAATCAGGGAAAATTCCCCTATTGAATATGAAATTAAAAAGCATTTTCAAAATCGGAGCAAAAAAGTTCGGCCCGGAAATAAACATTTCATTAATAATATTGTCACTTCCCGCACTTTTTCCAGTTTTAAGTTTTGAGATAGACTGCAGAATTTCATTTTCGGAGATTTCATTATCCAGCGAATCTATAACAATGTCATTTAAAAACGAGTTAGATTCAATCAGATTTATAACTTCTTCGCAGATATCAGGAGGGTTTCCACCAAGTAACTGTTCGAAATGTTTAATAAGTAAGTCACTGTCAGCAAGACATTTATTTTTGTTCATTGGTTTAAATGCCGACCAAAATTTTCGAGGGTCAGATTTCGCAAATTTGCAGAGTTCCTGACCTTAGCTCGCTTATAGGTGGTCACCGCCAACCGTTTTGTTCAGTTGTACTTGTTTCGGGCTAAAATAAAATGCTGGCGATTAAAATCAGTTGGATGACGTTGGTAAAAATTTCTAGCAGAGTTAGTCTCGTCTCGCAGAAGCACAGTTTTGGTTATCATGGCGTTTCACACATGTTGCGCTACGTTTCTGAACAGTTTTACCAAAAACAGCAAAAGCACTGTCATATAAAATACGGTTTATCTCCCTTACTGCATTATTAATATCATCGGCACTATTCATGTTTCTGACCAACGAACTAAGTAACTCATTATGTTGTGATAGCAGTTGAATATAGTCTTGGTTTTTACTAGAGTCCCATTTAAGGTATTTGGGATCACTTAGCAAACTGTTGCTCTTGATATTGTTATTTATACCTAGCTCGTATGATAAAGGAGCATGATCAGAAAATTCATTAAAGTCTATTACACCAAAGTTCTCGATAATACCATAAATTTCGGGACAAACCAGCAAGTAATCAGTTACACTTTTACCCCTAGATGTACAAAAAGTATAAGATCCAAGAGAATCATTATCGAGACGACCATTCGCAATAGTTAGTCCTGTATTGTAACATATATAGTTGTATTAACTTGCGTCCGTATGCGTTTATTACTTTGTCCATCGAGCATCGTTTTGAAATTGTAGAAGATACAACGGGCTCAACGCAGTCGATATACTTTACTAAATTATCAGTCTCAAGAATACTATCTAGCTCGCCAGTGTGGCTATTCATATCACCACAAACAATAACTGAACCTTTATATTTATATTCTAAAAAAATATTTTCTATATCATCATGAAAATCATTATCACAAATTCGATTAAAGTTAGACTTTTCGTGAGGTATATAAACAAAACATATATATAAATCATCATTCAAATTAAAATGTAACTTAGAAAACTTTATAAGCACAATACCATGATCGTATTCTTTTTCAATAGAAATACCTTCAAAAATATTATTTTTACAAAAACAGCAATACCTCCTTCTTCTCTTTGGCCTATATTTTTCTTTCTATTAACAGAAGTTACCATAGTGAAACCTTCAATATTTATCAAAATGTCTTTTTTTAACCATGTTTCACATAAAAATAACACATCATAACTATTTATTAAGTTCAAGAAATCATTGTCATCATAACAAGACTCTAATTAAGCCATTAATGTTCCATGATAAATATTTTAAAGAGTATGCATGTTCTCTGGGTAACCGCTGAGGTTTATATTCCTGGCCGCCAACATGAATTTTGTCCCTGAATAAGTAGGCTTTTACATTTTGGTCTCTGAGTTCTTTCATGAGTGGTAATAGTTCTTTCCTGCGATTTTGAACATCTGTTTGTAACTGTTCTGATATTCCAAACGAAGAATTTTTCAAGGTTTTAGCGTTTTTTTGCACTAGTTCACGGTGCACATATGAAGAGAATTTGGCTAATATTGGTCTGGTCTTCCCGCCTTTTCTACCAATACGATGAGCATCTGACAGCTGAATTTGATCTGAGTTTTCGAGCTTCATTGTAACTTTGCAAAAGTCAAGTATAATATCAGGACAATTTTCAACTTCAGTTTCTGGAATATTGTAAAATATCAAATTGTTCGACATTGATTTCATTTGGACGTCCAGAAAACTTTCTTTTAGTTTGTCATTTTCCTTTTTCATATCGGACAAAGAAGATCGAAATTCATGGCCAACATTTTTAACTTCCTTTTTGTGAGTTTTTAAAGATTTAGAAATGTTATTGACCTCTGTTTTAGGTTCCGTTAGATTACTTGTGTTTGTCATTGTTATCGCTGATGTGCTGCGAACACCTTTCTACCTATCCCATACGGTCATCGAGATATTTAGTACCCTGTTCAAGGCTGATAACTTTGGCATTAAATTGAAGTAACAATGCTATCAATGTGTTCGAGTTTATCAAGTTTCTCTTGCAATTTTTCCATGCGTTGAACTATTTCATCCACCTATGGTGGTCTCTGTTGTGATATTTGTGACTGTGTAATAGGCGAAACATGTTGCATACTAGGTGGTGGGTACATTCCTGTTGTAGGACTAGAGCAGAAATATTGCTGTGACAACGGGAATGAAGGACCATGTTGGTACATAAAGTTTTGGTCAGCCTGATTAAACTGTGCTTGATGATTCTGATTGTTCATATTACTTTTGTTTATGTTTACATGTGTAGGTACTCCATCGGAACCGCTTGGTGAGTTTGTTGTTGAATCATGCTCAACTGTATTTACATTTGAATTTTAATTCTTCTTTTAGTTTTCTTTTTGTAGGTTTCTTACTTTCAGAGTCACTCAATAAACTAACATTTTTCCTTTTAGCACTTTTACCGGGCATTTATCGTATAAATACTGCAAATAACTTCACTTTTCTTCTCAGCTCTTAAAAGAAGTCTACCTGCCATATTGTCACGTGTTGTATATACATCTTTATTCTCACAAACCAAATTACAAAAGTATAGGATAATTATACATATTCCAATACAATTACATAAATAAATTAAAGAACCTTAGTGAGCACGCTCACATACCCCACGTCCCAACATTGTCATTAGAGAAATGAAACAAGTGTAGGAAAAAAAATTGTATAAGAAAAAATATTGAATAATAATTTCCCTTCAATATGCACATCTTCATAGTATGCCCTTATTATCTGCAAAATTTCATGAAATTCTGTTGTGTGGTTTCAGAGGAGTTAAGATGACAAACTGTTACAGAAGTACATGGAAGCAAATAAGTTCAAAGGGGCGTAACTCCTAGAAGAAAAAAATGAATCGTAATTTCCTGTCGATATGCACAACTACATAATATGTCCTTTTCATCTAAAATGGTTTTGTGAAATTCTGTTGTGTGGTTTGAGAGGAGTTGCGATGACAAACTGTTGCAGAAGTACATAAATTCCAAGCGAGAGGAGTCAACAGTATAGCGAGGCAAATAAGTTCAAAGGGGCGTAACTCCTAGAAAAAAAATGAATCGCAATTTCCCGTTGATATGCACAACTACATAGTATGTCCTTATTATCTGAAAAGGTTTCGTGAAATTCTGTTGTGTGGTTTGAGAGGAGTTGCGATGACAAACTGTTGCAGTAGAACATTAAAGTAAATAAGTTCAAAGGGGCATAACTCCTAGAAAAAAAAATTGAATCGCAATTTCCCGTCGATATGCACAACTACATAGTATGTCCTTATTATCTGAAAAGGTTTCGTGAAATTCTGTTGTGTGGTTTGAGAGGAGTTGCGATGACAAACTGTTGCAGTAGTACATTAAAGTAAATAAGTTCAAAGGGGCGTAACTCCTAGAAAAAAAATTGAATCGCAATTTCCCGTCGATATGCACAACTACATAGTATGTCCTTATTATCTGAAAAGGTTTTGTGAAATTCTGTTGTGTGGTTTGAGAGGAGTTGCGATGACAAACTGTTGCAGTAGTACATAAATTCCAAGGGAGAGGAGTCAACAGTATAGTGAGGCAAATAAGTTCAAAGGGGCGTAACTCCTAGAAAAAAAATGAATCGCAATTTCCCGTTGATATGCACAACTACATAGTATGTCCTTATTATCTGAAAAGGTTTCGTGAAATTCTGTTGTGTGGTTTGAGAGGAGTTGCGACGACAAACTGTTGCAGTAGAACATTAAAGTAAATAAGTTCAAAGGGGCATAACTCCTAGAAAAAAAAATTGAATCGCAATTTCCCGTCGATATGCACAACTACATAATATGTCCTTTTCATCTAAAATGGTTTTGTGAAATTCTGTTGTGTGGTTTGAGAGGAGTTGCGATGACAAACTGTTGCAGTAGTACATAAATTCCAAGCGAGAGGAGTCAACAGTATAGTGAGGCAAATAAGTTCAAAGGGGCGTAACTCCTAGAAAAAAAATGAATCGCAATTTCCCGTTGATATGCACAACTACATAGTATGTCCTTATTATCTGAAAAGGTTTCGTGAAATTCTGTTGTGTGGTTTGAGAGGAGTTGCGATGACAAACTGTTGCAGTAGTACATTAAAGTAAATAAGTTCAAAGGGGCGTAACTCCTAGAAAAAAAATTGAATCGCAATTTCCCGTCGATATGCACAGCTACATAGTATGTCCTTATTATCTGAAAAGGTTTTGTGAAATTCTATTGTGTGGTTTGAGAGGAGTTGCGATGACAAGAAACAGGACTGACGGACTGACGGGTCAAAAACATTATATATACCCTCCGCAACCCGTTGCGTGGGGTATAATAATGTACGTAAGTAGATAGAGGCATCCACAATTGTTCACCCAGAAAATTATCTCCATAATAAGTTTACATAGCTCGTTCAGTTCTGTACATTTTTTTAATTCGTTAAGTCATGAAACTTCAATGTGTTTGGTCTATTTCTATAATAAAATGCAATACATTGTTTTCTACAGTTATCAAAAGCTGACCAATTAAAAATGTAATGGTATTCATCACCAATGGCATCTGAATTACACAATACACATGTTCTGTTTTCTCTTTCTATGTTTTGCCATCTTCAAGTTTCTGTTTGAAATTTCATGTTCAAGGTTCGAAATTTTAAGAAATAAGGATATCTGCCTGTCACTCAAAATATTTAAATATTTCTCAAACGCTAATGTATCTTTAAATAAACGATAATTTAATGCTTTTGGTGATTCCTGCAGGCTTGCTAGCCATTTCTGTTTGAATTAATCCATTAAATTCTGTTTGATGGTTACATGTAGCCATGTTTTATTTACAAAAAAGATATTGTCCCATACATATGACAAGCCACACGTGTCTAAAACTGATTTGACTTGTTTTAACCATAAAATATTTGTACCATATTTGGCAAGTTATACAAAATAAAAGGCAATTTGTCAGGTTTTCCGTTTACCAATTTGAACCAATAATTTATCATTCGTAACTTGATTGAAATATCTAATGTATATCCTCCCAATTCATCATAAATCATAAAATCAGGAGTAGACTTTTTTACTCCAAGTAATATTTTACAAAATTTAATATGAACCCTCTCGATTATTGAACTATTTCCAAAACCCCTTCCCACCCATACAGAAGTATTGGTTTTACAATTTTATCAAATAGATCGAGTTGGCATTCAATTGACAGATTATGTATTCTACCTTTTCAAATAATATCGTACATAGCATGTGTTGTTTTTTCACATTGCTTTTTTTTAGCTCTTGAAAAATTTCCTGACCTAAACAGTAATACACCAAGATAAGTCAATTCACTCACAATATCTAGTATTATATTATCATACTTAAAAACAATATTCTACGGTAGTTTACCTTGTGAAAAAATTACAATCTTACTTTTTTTCCACATTTACTCTTAGTTTCCATAACTCACAATATTCTTATAAGGAGTCCAGTTGTCTTTGTAAATATATCTGAGATTCTGCCATTAAGACAGTATCGTCAGCATATAAAATGACAAACAATTTTAAATAAATATTTTAACTCTATTTCTAACTCATCAGAGATAGTGCACAAACCTTCTATATTATTATTCTGTAAAACCAATTCCAGATCGTAAAGATAAATGGAAAAAAAGCAAAGGAGAGAGATTCTCTCCCTGCCTAACACTAATGGAACAAGGGGAAAATTCAGAAAATCTGATCCAAAGTGAAAACGTGATTTGATATTGTTGTACATGTTGACGATAACGTTATACATCTTTCCGTTAATCGAATGCTTTATAAGTTTTGACCAGAGACCAGACCGCCAAACAGTATCAAAAGCTTTCGCAAAGTCAACGAAAGCGCAATATAGTTTCTTCTTTTTCCTCTTTAGCAACTCAAATAATATGTGAATAACAAATAATTTGTCTACTGTGGAATAACCTTTTTCTGAAGCCAGCCTGGTTTTCATTTAATAATAAATAATCCTCTAAGAAAGAACTCAATCTAAAATTTAAAACAGATGTGAAAAGTTTACCCAGGCAGCTGAGTATAGTAATTGGTCTATAATTCTGGGGATCAGATTGGTCACCCTTGTTTTTATAAAAAGGTATAATATTTCCCATGAGCCATATTTCAGGCAAAGTACCAGAATCAAAAATCATATTAAAAAATCACATAAACCGGTATAAAAATGTGTGATGTGTTATTAATTTCTGAATTCAAAACTTCATTCAACATGAGAGCTCTTTTAACAAAAATAATTATCGACTCCTAGGAGTCGATATTAAGAATTGAACGATGGACACTTATGACGTGAATTTTTCTTGCTACCTGATTGGAAGATATTACGAGACGTGAATAATCAAAATTTATTGATTGGTTAGGACAATCCAAACCTAGTAAATGTCCTTCAATCCCGTAGAGTATCGGATTTGTCGTCTCTATTTTAGCAATTAGATTTTACACAGGTAACTTTAATCTATAAATAGACGAATCTTCTGGAGTAAACAACAACGTTAAACGATACTATTTCATAACGTGTGACCTCACGTGTGTGGTAAAATTTGTTGATTGATGCACGTGGCTATTCTAGTAAATGAATTAATCTACAAAGCGAGAGCTCTTTCCATTTTCATCAGCTAAGAGTCGAATATAGCACTTTTTGAAGGCTATCGCTTGTTCTCGACTCCTAGGAGTCGAGATTAAGAATTGAACGATGGACAGATAGTGCGTGAATTTTTCTTGCTTCCTGATTGGAAGATATTACGAGACGTGAATAATCAAAATTTATTGATTGGTTAGGACAATCCAAACCTAGTAAATGTCCTTCAATCCCGTAGAGTATCGGATTTGTCGTCTCTATTTTAGCAATTAGGTTTGACACAGGTAACCTTTATCTATAAATAGTCGAATCTTCTGGAGTAAACAACAACGTTAAACGATACTACTTCATAGCGTGTGACCTCAC
Organism: Mytilus edulis; assembly: GCF_963676685.1. Classification (NCBI taxonomy): domain Eukaryota; kingdom Metazoa; phylum Mollusca; class Bivalvia; order Mytilida; family Mytilidae; genus Mytilus; species Mytilus edulis. Next base: position 90,010,718 of record NC_092351.1, read on the forward strand.
GTGTGTGGTAAAATTTGCTGATTGATGCACGTGGCTATTCTAGTAAATGAATTAATCTACAAAGCGAGAGCACTTTCCATTTTCATCAGCTAAGAGTCGAATAGCCCTTTTTGAAAGGCTAACGCTTGTATTGACTTTCAAGTTAATTTCCAACTTTGCGGAAATGTTACAATTACTCTAAAAGAAACACGAATCTGGATACGGTCTGATATTCCGGAAAGTTCTCGTTATTACATGTTTCGGTTCCAATTAAAATTAATGTTTACATTGTTTATAATAATGTACAGACGAGAAGCAAAATACTTTTCTTTAAATACAAAATATTTATTGGCACAAAGTCATTAATTATAACAATGAATGGTTTCTTTTCAAAGTCAGACCTGTACAGTAGTATTGCATATAATAATATTTAAACAGACATATATTCATAATGAAAAGTTTATAGGATTATATGATTGCGGGATATTTAGATAAATGTGAGTGGAAATAATAAGACCATATTACAATAATCACATGGGATGTTTAAAAATCTTAATTAGGATAAGAAAACATTGACATGAAAAAATATCACGGCCTTTTCACTGGTTTCAACAACCAGTGAAAAGGCCGTGATATTTTTTATTTAGCATGAAAGGACAAATTGTCACCGCCTTTTCACGGTCTTTTTCTACCATCAAATATTTTTCACGGCCTGTAGACATATTTTTTTTACAAAAGTATTTTCACGGGGTTTTCACGGCCCTGTGATATTTCACAGACATTTCACGGCCATTTCATGGGCTGTTGTTACAGTAGCGTAAGTATCTGTTTCTTCCAAGCTATAGGCAGTCCCCTTTAAGGGGAAAGAACTTACACTAGTGGTTCGAAGCCGAAATAATATGTCCAGGCCAAGGCAACCGTTATCTTGTAAACAGTATGTTAAAATTAGCCAGTGTGTCTGCCATTACAAAGCAGTGTACATGTATCTCCATATCATATTTAGTTTGGTATAATTGGTGACCTGCTGACAAATAATCCTGTTTTTTTAATTTAGAAACCAATAAGTAATTGAGTTTGATTTAATTTATAAAATTCGTTATCAACTTGAAGTTCTAAATACAAGTATGATAAGTGTAATATTTGCTAAAAAATAGCTTTACCTTTTCAGTCAACGGTAATACACGTCATGTTTATACAAGTACATTTTTGTAAGATTTGTTTTTCTTTTGAATGTTTGACGGTCTTTGACCAATCTCTCCTTAATCCTGTCATAAAATGATTTGTAAAAGTAATTATTTTTGTAACCACTGATATTTTCATATGCTTTCAGATTTTGTTCATGGTTTATAACTTTAGTTAGTAGTTCTAAATAAGAGTTCAACTTTTAATCTCATTAAGAAATATCGAGAAATCTACATTAACGATGTTAAGTTACTCATTGTAATTGCAGAAGGCCTTCCAAAATTCTCATTTAAGGCTTGTTTAAAAGCAGTATTTGAAGATCATAGACTAATGATATTTCCTTATTCATTATTTTTTTCTTAAATGAGGGTCAATGATAGTAAAGACAACCAATTTCAACAATTTCAACCCCCATTTTCTACATGAGAAAATGACTGAACAAAGTGATCCAAAGTCAGGAATATGACAATTGTTATCCATTCGTTATCCCTTTTTTCGATTTGTTTAAGCTTTTGATTTTGACATTTTATTACGGACTTCCAACTTTGAATTTTCCTCGCAGTTCGTTATTTTTGTTATTTTACTTTCTACAGCATATGCAGTCGATAGCAATTGAAATTGGCGAAAAAGAAGAAAAGATGACAGACATATGTCTGACCTGTTATTTTGGTGTTATAATGAAATGCAAATTTTAAAATAAAAATCATAATTTTTTTAACATATTTTTTACTGTGCAAAAATGTAGGCTCAAGGTTCCATGACTTAATAAGGTAAAATAATCTCTGTTGTAAGGACCTTTACAAATGTTTATGAAACTGCATGAATAATAATTGGCTTTTCGTTACAAAGGTTCCCCTTAAACTGACCGTGTACGAATTTGATTTAATCCCCCTTCTTGCTATTTTATGAATAAGATCTAATTTGGTAGATCACATTTTGGGAAAAGAGGATAAGATGAATTTAAGACAGTTGGAACATATGCGACGTCAGGTGTTTCATAACAGTCAAAACATTAACAAATCATAGATACCAGGATTGAAATTTGATATTTGCGCCTGACACGCGTTTCGTCTACAAAAGACTCATTAGTTACGCTCGAATATAAAAAAGTTAAAAAGGTCAAATAAAGTATGAATCTGAAAAGCATTGAGGACCAAAAATGTCTAAAGGTTTTGTCGAATACAGCTAAGGTAATATATTTCTGACGCAGAAAAGCCTTAGTATTTCAAAAATTCAAAGATTTGTAAACATTCAATTTATAATTATGACCATATCAATATAAAAAATAAGTCATCTCAAAACAGAGGTGCTGGCTACTGGGCTGGTGATATATTCGAGTAATAAGTACCCAACCATCATTGGCATCGTCCCAGTTGTTGTGAATAAACTCATCATACATACCAGGACTGAAATTTTGTATTTGCGCAAGACCCTTACTAGGACTCATATGAAAAACACAAGTACAGTCGAAGAGAAGAACCCAACCTACCATTTTATTAAATCCAGAAATAAAACCATACCTAAGTAACAGCAATCAATATCCGAATCCATCTACGGTCAACTTTGTCTAAGTGTCATAACTATTTTGAAATCTATCAGTTGATTTAACTATTTCTAAATCTATCTATTGATTTAACTATGTTTAAATCTATCAATTGATTGTTAAAAATCGCACCCGTACAGAAGCTCTATTTTTTAGCTGACGAAACGCTAGGAAACGAGAAGGTTATGAATGTGTTGAAACCGAACTCATGGGCACTCCAATCTAAAAGACTAGTATAATCAAAGAGCTGAATAGATCTGAGGGGAAAGACGGCCCTTGTTTCTATTTTTTGTTTAGGGGGGGGAGGGGGGGGGGGGGGTAATCTTTTGATAGTCTTCATATAAAGAATGAAAAAAAGAAAAGCTAGAACATGTAGAAAGGTTGGCAATTTTTAAAACAATTGCTGTTTAATGTAATTTCGTTTCCTTAATTTAGGATTCAATTTGGACCAATGGAAGAGATCTGCATCTTCTAAATCTAAACATTCAATTAAAGTTGATAGTTAATTATCTAAAGTTCAACTGAATTCTGTCATTTAACAACAACTACAATATTTTTTTTAAATTTTAATTGTGTACCACTGAACTGCAGGCTAGGGCCATTTTCCTATTTTGTGACAGTAAGTAAGATTTTTATTATATTTTTCTTCAGGAAGTTAGAACTGAAAAATCTATTCAGTTTTAAATTTCTATTGATAAAGTTCCCAGTTACAACTCTCATCACAGGGATACAGGTACTAATAATAAACAGCTGCGCCATGAGCGCATGATACGCCCGACGTCTTGTGTGGAAGTTTTATGCAATAACCATTTATTGTTTTTGAGACACGGCGGGACATGTGACCCCCCCCCCCCCCCCCCCCCCCCACCCTGTTATTTTTTTACAAATATCACTAAAATAAAATTTTGAATGAAACCAAAAAGTATACAGATCTTTAAATTAGTATAACAAAGAAGTGTGTACAGTTTCAAGCAATAATCATAAATTGTTTTTGAGATACGGCGCGACATGTAAAAAAAAAACCTCCCCTTATTTACAAAATACTCAATAACTCAAAAATAAAATTTTGAGTCATCACCAAAAAGTATACAGATCTTTAGATTAATATAACAAAGAAGTGTGTAAAGTTTTAAGCAATAATCATAAATCGTTTTTGAGATACAGCACGACATGTAAAAAACCCCTCCCCCTTTTTTACAAAATACTCAATAACTCAAAAATGAAATTTTGAATCATCACCAAAAAGTATACAGATCTTTAGATTAATATAACAAAGAAGTGTGTAAAGTTTTAAGCAATAATCAAAAATCGTTTTTGAGATACGGCGCAACATGTAAAAAAACCCTCCCCCTTTTTTATAAAATACTCAAAAACTCAAAAATGAAATTTTGAATCATCACCAAAAAGTATACAGATATTAAGATTAATATAACTAAGAAGTGTGTAAAGTTTTAAGCAATAATCAAGAAACGTTTTTGAGATACGGTGCGACATGTGAAAAAAAACACACCCCTGTTTTAGTTACAAAGTGCCGTAACTCAAAAAGTTTAAATCTTATTTTCACCAAAAAGTATACAGATCATTTGACCATCATAAGAAACAACTTTATTAAGTTTCATGAAATTTGGATAAGTCGTTCTCAAGTTACGGTGCGACATGTTTACGCCGGACAGACGGACAGACGGACGGACGGACACCGGACATTTGTATACCATAATACGTCCCGTCAAAATTTTGACGGGTGTATAAAAATGTGGCATTTTTTATATCTGAACTTTGGGTGCTGAATTGTGGCGTTGAATTAGAACAATTTCAACTATCAAATTTGAGCTTCTAAAAATCAAAAGATACCAAAACTAACACTTTTTAATGTCTCTTAGTATAAGTTAACATCTATTTAAAGCAACAGAAAGCATACTTCATGTATCAGACTAATGAAAAATGGCCAGAAGTTAATTTTATATGAGCCTGTGCCAAAAATAAGAGGTTTTCAAATAAATTGAGGCCTTATGTCAAATGTAATAATCTTCACTTACCACATTTTTATCAAAAACACTTTAACATGTTATAAATGTACTTTTAATGGAAATTTAAGTTTCAAATAGCATAACACATGTATATAAAATGGTCTTTAGCAATGTCATGCTTAACAAAACAGGTTGTCAATTTAGGCCGTTCCCCACATTTGCATATTAAAAAGCATGAAAATGATATGGGAGATGGAGATATGCTTCTTTTTGCTAAAATCTTTGCTTAGATATGATAAAACATGGAGCCTGGATGTAACAAGACTGTGACAGTCTTGTTACATACAGGCTCCATGTTTTATCATATCATATTTTCAACTATATATGTAGACAGTATGGTCTGATGCAAAGTTTATTAACTTTCCTGTTTAAAACCTGAATGAAATTTCAGCTTCAAAAGGCCAATATTTTAACCACTAGCTATCCAACAGAAGAAAATAAAGGTAGTCTGTGAAACAGAAATGGTTTAAACAACCAGTAATAAGTGTTTTTGATATAGATTCAGTGCAATCTGTTTAGGAATACAACTTTTAAGTGCATAGAACTTCACATTTCATCTGCTGCGCATACTGACCGTTAGACTTAGACTATTAAAACAGCACATTTTGCACACTATTTATGTTTTTATCTACTTTTTTTTGTGTTCAGAGTTCACAAATGAGTAAAACAACTGAAATATTAAAATACCACAAACACAAATAGATATTAGAAAAAAACCTGTCAGAGAGAAATTAAGCATGTTGTTTTTGCAAAAATATTGAAAAAAGTGAAAAAGCTACATTTTGGGCATTTAACCAGAAAAGTGACTTTTTCACAAAATTTCTATCAAATGAAAGTGAAAATCATTTCTTATCATGTAGTTTGACAAATTAATATCAATAGATCATTCAGAGAAGATGTCAAAGTAAAAATTCAATACGATAATTTCGCGAGAAACAGAAGGGAAATGTGTAAAAAAAAAAGTGTATCAAGTCAATCTATTCATTTGTGTGTCTCTTTTTCATTAATCTCAGTAAGATTTGTTGGGGGGTTTTCCACACCGTAAAAACAAAATGAATGTCGTGATGGGATGTCACTGTGGTCAACCCCATAGGGGATTGACGGCTTGAAGCAGTCTTTCCCCAAAAATAAAACAAAATTGAGCATTAAAGCAGACATGTCATACAGAGAAAGGTTGTCACTTGATCTCTCTTCGAAACATGAAAACAAAATATTTGTTGATTTTTCTATTGTTTATCAGTGTTTGTGAATTTGCTATATTATCACATTGGTTACAATGTAATACCTTCGTATTCCAAGGAAATAAAAAAAACGTTGTTTTTAGTTCATACTTTTTCTGCTGCAACCAATCAATTCATCATTTCTATAAAGTAAAGCAGGAAACAGGATAAATATAATCGATAAATAAATAATAATAACGTATTCCGCTGTTCGCCGAGTTGGAAGCCTCCTATTAGGTCTGATGATTTCATAGTGAACGGATATATTGTTTCCAAGTTATTCGTCTGTGAAGTATATCTCATTGTCTCTTGTCATTTTCAATAAATTACTGATGATGATTTGTTAAACTCCTTAGGCACGTATGATTTTGAGATTGAGAAGATAAAAAACGCCAAATCATGTTAAGGCAGCAACCATTTGATTTTCGGGGGGGGGGGGGGGGGGGGGGGGGGGCTATGGTTTTTTTTTGGAAAAAAAAGTTTGTTTCCAGGTTTTGGTGAAAAAAATCATTTGTTTTGGACCCGGAGAAAAAAAAATTGTTTGTTTCACCCTCAGCTGCCACTATATGTAATGCTGAAATTGAAAGAAAAATTTTTTTTTTCGGTTTGTTGCTAAAAAAATAGATTGTTCTTCGCCGAAGGTGAAAAAAAAGTTTGCACAGAAAAAAAAACATAGCCCCCCCCCCCCCCCCCCCCCCAGAAAATCAAATGGTTGCTGCCCTAAGTGTTCCTATCTTTTCTCTGACATATAATTTCAATCTATCTAATTGGGAGGGGGGGATAAAAAAACAAAAAATACCGAACTCCGAGGACTACAGAGAGTCTATGATAAAATGGCAAATCAAAAGCTCAAACACATCAAACGAATTGATAGAAACTGTCATATGTACCTCACTTGGTATAAGCATTGTCTAATGTAGAAAGTTTTCCTAGTATCCATATATTTCCAAAATTCATCAATGTGAACAAAAAGTTAACAATTCCTTGTATTTCTATAAAACATTGTTGCCACCTTAATCAGAAATAGTGTATCCGTGAACATGGTGAATACTCACAAAAATCTGCACTTCGCCTTAGATTCTTTTATAGACCCCTATATACACATTCTTTAATGATATATTGAACAATTATGCAGTGCAAATCATTCTGTTCTTTTATCTATTTATTTTTGTTTTAAATATAAAGTCATTTATGAATCCATTTTCCCCTGAACAACGTACTGATCCATTTAAATTTCTTTGTTAAACAGCTATTTAAACCTACACTCGTATCATTGTCCCCCTTCGCACAAGGTACATGGTCTAGTAAACCTTTTATTACTCATCACGTGTTCACAATTATTTAGAATGACTAGTATTATAGAAATATGAAAAACTACTATGCATATCGAATAACAGTACACACGGAAAAATAAATTAAATAATTTGAAAACTTTATACTGTACGAACCGGATGTTATTTTTAGATTTGAGACATATCAGTATCAGGAATACAGGAAATGTACAGGTCTCTGTCTGTTTTAGTTAAAGTGGTGTCTTAAAATAAAGTTTTAAAGTCTTTAAACACTTTATTTTTTTAATATATGAGTTTCTATTTCACTGAAGTATTGCTCGCATTATCCTTTGTTCATAATGTAAGAATTGCAGAATGCAAAAATGGTTAACAGCGCAGATAAAATACTTGTCTTTACAAAAACCAGTCATGGTTATTGTGTAGGATTAAATAGTGTCCCCCATGAAATTATGTCCCATGGACCAAATTTCATGGATATGATCTATGAAATTTGGTCCAGGACATAATTTTATTATAAAATATTATCCACCTCTATGTAAAAGTGTCCCTTGACAATAAATACTATTGTGACCTTCGTTGGACATTTTTTCATAGTGAAATCATGTCCATATTGCATAAAAGTCTTGTCTAATACCAAAAAATTTATTTAACAAAAAATAATAAGACTTAATTGACATTTGTATTTAAATAAGCAATAGGAATCTATGAATTATTTTTAACATCTTTGAATTATCCTTTTTAACAAGATCAATAGTGTCAGGAATAATATTCATAAATGCTTGATTGCCGTTTCTTCTTGCGCATACGTTTCGGTCTTGGAGGCGTCACGAGAATGTCCTGTTCAATAACAGTTATATCATCAGTTGGGATAGTGTTATTGTTGTCCTGTTCAACGGGTAGAAACATATCCCTAAGTCAAAGAGAAACCTCAAATAAATCAAATGATGATGTGTTTAATGGGGATTTACATTTGGACTGAGCAGAAGGAAAATCATCTACATATATTTGCTCATTATTTTCATCATCACCTTCTAAATGATCTCCTATCATTATTGTCAAATTCTGGAGGGTATTGACCATCAGACACATAATTATACAGCTGTTTATATTCCTCACTTTCCATTTTTGTTCACATCTGTGTTGTCTTTATTTAATTTTCAATTATGATTTAACTAATTGATTAAAACATTTAAATGATTTCTAAATTATTTCCCTTGTATAGGGACAGAAAAAAATAGCTACACTATGAAATATTGTCCTTTGGGACATAATTTTATAAATCATCCATGGTACTAGGGACAATTTTTCACTAGGAGAGACACTATTTTATGGTTTACAAATGTGATATTTTGTCCCATGAACAAAATTTCACAGCTGAACATGTGCTTATGTTTCAGTTTTAGTGCTTTGCTTGCATGTGCTATGCTTTTTATTTATGAACTTTTTACTAGCAATATAGCTATCATAATTTGTATGTCTCATATGTGTGTTTTATGTATCTTAATATGTGTGTTGTTATTGTTATTAATGTCGGCAAAAAGCTCTACAGAGCTTATGTTTGTATTTAATGTAACCCGACTTGAAATAAAATTTCTTATCTTATATCTTATCTTATGTTCTAGAGGACACAATTTCATGGGACACTTTTTTGGCTTACAATTTGTTCAAGAAGTTATTGAAAATATGACTAAGTTGAACATTCTGTAATTATACCTTTTAAGCATGGAATCTTTCTTTTTAATGGAGGTATCAAATCCTATAGAAAATTCACAATCATCTATATCTATATCAATTTCAGCGGTCAGTGAACAAAAACACTTACGATAATCTGTCTGAATCAGCGATCCGTGCACAATACAAATATTCACAACGGTAACTAACAGAAGAGACTTGAGAAAACTGGTACCCAGTCTGAACGAATGATATCCTATAAATATTTAAACTGTAACAGGAAACATTTCAAATGAAACCAGAAAACATTTGATGACGTGTTTTATTTTGACACATGACCTAACTATGGGTGTGTTTGGATATACGCCTGAGGCGGCCTATGGTTACCCATAGGTACCTATGGCGGTCTCACTAATTAGCGACAACAAGCGTCAACAAGCGACAAGAAGCGACAACAAGAATTATTTTAGCGACAACAAGCGACAAGAAACTATTTAGCGACAAGAAAACATTTTTTTTTAATTAAAATTAATTATTGCAATGAATTTTAAAAGAATATGCAAAGAAAATAATTTTAGCGACAAGAAAGTTAAAATTGATAGAAAAAAATGAAACATTATTTACATAATATTTTATCATCTATTATGAATAACAGCCAGTATTACGTTTAATCATTGTATTATGAGATTACTTTTCCTTGTGTTTTAGAACATATTATTTATCTTATAATTTGTTTTTTAAAACTCTTTTCGTGCAATATGTATTAAGCTCGCAAAATGAATTACTTGTGCATCATTGTCCTGAAAATATTGACACAAATTGTGAAATACAAAGAACTGAAACCAAACAGGAGGAAAAGAAAATTGAAATGTGAATGTTTTCATCTTTTTATTTGTTTATTGCCTCATTAAACGATATTTATCATGTTTATGCATATTGATTGAAGATGAAAGGAAATTAATGACAATCTTGAGTTTTCAACAGGTGTTCACTATTTACAATGATTGTATATTCTGGCGCGTGTAATTGTATAGTCTGACGCGTGTACAAAGTTGACGGTGTTAATTGGATGTTATTGTACACGCTTAAATAATAAAGATGGCAAAGCGTGGCTGAGAGTTCTACAAATAAAGCATCGAATTGACATAACAAGAGTACACTTAGAGCATAGTATTAAGCAAATGAATCAAAATATTATATTCTATTATGCCCGCTCCATATATATCTCCATTCGTTTATTCATACTTTGACTTTGATGAAAACAGATACATACATTATCTTATACATATTCTTCATATTTAAAAATTAAAAAAAAAAGAAGCTCAATCTCTTTCTTTTTCACAAAAGTCAAATTTCTTCATCTACCAATATACTATTTAAATATAAACTTCACAATCTCTTTCTTTCTCACAAATGTTTCATTTCTTCGTCTATCTATATAATAAAACATTTTAATTAGACATATCTGCTCGTATATTTAAAAAACCCATTAAATACAAATTTCTTTATATCTAATAAAAAAAAATGTTTTATTGTCGCTAAATAGTCTTCTTGTCGCTTGTTGTCGCTAAAATAATATTTGTTGTCGCTTCTTGTCGCTTGTTGACGCTTGTTGTCGCTTGTTGACGCTTGTTGCCGCTAATTAGTGAGACCCACCTATGGTTTGATATTTTATACACAAAATATCAAACCATAGGTACCTATGGGTTTGGATATACGCCTGAGGCGGCCTATAGTTACCCATAGGTACCTATGGTTTGATATTTTATACACAAAATATCAAACCATAGGTACCTATGGGTAACCATAGGCCGCCTCAGGCGTATACAAAATATCAAACCATAGGTACCTATGGGTAACCATAGGCCGCCTCAGGCGTATATCCAAACACACCCTATGCTAACATTATCAGGTGTTACAATTTAAACAAGTTGATTAATTGGTTGTAAATTATGTCACGTTTGTTGCTAATGCTTCTTGGGAAAACGGTACTATTTATTCTGCCATAGGCGACAATGTTAACATTTTCTAAATTTACCACTTTTTAAGATAAAAACCTGGATAAAACAGTTATATGTTGTGTTAGTACTTTATTACTCTGTTTTAAAAATTAAAGCCAAATAGTATCATGACCAACTTCCAACGGAGCTTGTTTATGTTATCCATGCCCACCGTCATTTTGCACCAAATTTATGAAATTTTGCAAGTCTTTTCGAATAATTTTCTAGAAAATATATCAATAGGTTTTAAAATTTATATTGTAAATATACACACTGCAGTTATTCATAGATAAATAAAAAATATATTGTACCCTTACATCCAATCACAGCGCTCCTAATTTGACTTCCTTCACCTGCCTTGGGTACACAAAAGGCCAACCTAATGCTGGGAAAATTAAATACTACCGTTTTCCCTCTAAACGATATGCACGTGATGTAGTTGGCTAAAACGTTTTATTTTGTCAGTTTTTACGGAAATTATTCAAAAAACAAATAGAAATTAACAAATTGCTTCAAACCGAGACTGCGATTTGTTATTACAATTTATTTTGCGATACATTAAAAAATTATAAACAAATCAGAGTTTGCCAATTTCCCGAAAAATGGTTTCTTTGTGATTTCTTTCACTTGTATGATTCGTATGCAATTTGTTTCTGGGTTTGTGTAAACTCATTTCGGTTTGAAAACAATCTCTATGCAAAGTCTTTTTGAAAATTGAGACGATAAAAAAAGAACCCTACAAAACAGAGCTAGACCTACATTCATCTTAATTTGAATGTTCCAAAATCAATCAAAGTAATAGCATGTTTAAGTGCACTTACATAACGTCGATTTCTATTCGACACAGCACTTTTGTTTACTTGGAATATCGTATGAAAAGAATTTAACAGTAAATTGGTGGAAAATACACTGACTATCAACCAATCAAAACCTGAGACTACTATAACTGTGTTATAGTAGTCTCAGTCAAAACCAAGGATTCTTACATAAGGTGTTATTACATCAAAAAATTTCATAACATTATATCAGTTGTTTTTATAATATAGCATCTTTCGTTATAGCGCTACCGGTTTTATTAAAACAGCCTGTGGTCCATTTGTGAATACCACTACTGTTTGGCTCGTTCATTTTTGAACTACCTAGTCATATTCAGTATCTTAGTGATCTCTTCAACATGAAAATAAAGGCAACAGTAGTATACCGCTGTTCGAAATTTATAAATCGATTGAGAAAAAAAAACGGGTTACAAACAAAACACATCAAATATAAGAAGATAACAACGACACAACAGAAACACTAAACTGCAGCACACACAGAAACGAACTTTAATATACCAATGGCCATTTTCCTGACTTGGTACAAGACATTTTTAAGAAAAATGGTGGTTTGAACTGGTTTTGTGGCTCGCCATTCCTCCCACCTATGGCAATGTTAAATACAACATTAAAATGACAACATATTAACATGACAGGCCTACAATACAAATAAATGGATGAACATACAGTGGACAAAGAAACACACAATTATGCGTCCATCTTATATAAGAAAACTGTTTGGTAAAAAACTGTGTTACATGGAACATGTCTTTTGATTGGGCCTTCCTTAATTATAATGGAGTAAACTGTGGTACATAATTGACGTTGTCGATTAGATGCTTTTCCAACTGGTGTGTGATTGATTCAGCTATGTTTGATGAGATTTCTTCTATTCCAAGGTCGATGGGTTGTACATTTGTTTGGATCTTCGTCGACTCTATACCTTATGTTCCTGGTAGGCTAATGCATAAGGACATGCCTTTTAATCGTACATTTTTCTCAAATGTCTGAAAAGTCATTCATCTGCCAGTGTTGGCGGCATACTCCATAATATATCTCACTTTACTGATTTAGATTTGTTAGATTTTGCTCTCGATATTTTTCTATGCCCTAAGGCCTAATCAATACGAACTCCATCAAAAACTGGGGTTGATTCAAGGTGCTCCGGAAAAGTAAGCAGATCCTGCTCTACATGTGGCACCTGTCGTTTTGCTCATGTCATTACAATCCCTGTTATTCAGTCTTATTTGGAAGGTCACATTCGTGAAAAGTGGACGGGATTGTAGAACTTATCCGCTACCATCTCTGAAACGGATATTCCATAACGGCCAACCACCTTGTGATGGCATCCGTTAAACTAACGATGGGATGACTTCAACGTCACCACTTGGAAATCTTGGTTACTAGTAATAGTCATGCCGGTATTGACTCGTTCCAATTGAAACCGTCAGCTTTGATTTGAATTAATCAAAGTAGTGCATTCATTTATTGTTGAATGGTTTATTCTTAACCCTTCTTGGATTACATCAATAAAGCTGTTATTTCCTTATATCTTGACTTCCATCTCGAAATCGATAATGAGGTTTGGTTGAGATCTTAACTTTTCGACATAAGAGATGATTTCAGCTTGTCAATTTTATATTTTTCATTTCTATGTAGCAACATTCCAGCATCATGTACATATATTTCTCCCAACAGATACGATATCCTAGAGCTTGCATTGCCTATAATTATTTCCTTGATAGAGGGTTGGCGATCACAAAGACGCTTTTAAAACCAAGAGTTCCAAGTGATTAAGATGAAATCGTCACTCCGGAAATTTTACAGACGCAATTACGAATGCATTGTAGATGGTTATGTAATATCTGCTCCGATTGTTTTAACCACAATCATTTTCTCTTTTCCTCGAATGTGAACTACCGGATTAGATTTATCACCAGGTCTGTACTTACATGAACAAATGGAAGGGTATCACATGGGAAGCCGGAGCTGCTGCTTACCATTCCGGGACACATTAGATCAACCCTGTTTCTTTATGTGAATCTTGTTAATCAATTGTTAGACTTCTATGCTGTATTTTATTAACTATTCTTTGTCTTTGTATCATTTTTCGTTTTTGTCACGGCTTTGACAGTTTGTTTTCGACTTTTGCGATTAACTTGTCCTTTTGGTATATTTTGTCTCTCTTTTACCGTCGATACATATATGCCTTTATCTAGAAATTGATCTTGATGGTAGGTTGAAAACAAAAGTTTACGACAAAAGATATAATTTCAATTACTTAATTATGAACTACCATTTCTATGTAGCATCAGTTCAGCGGCGCGTGCATACGGATTATATGATATATCTCTCACTTGATTCGATATTCCAGGGCTTGTATTTCCTATCATGTTTGCATGATGGAGGGTTGCATACAAGGAAGCAATTAAAACCAAAAGTTCCAAGTTGTGAAGTCGAATTCATCCATTCGTAAGTTTTACGGATGCCATTCCAAATTGGTTGACCGTTATAGAATGTCCGTTTCAAAGATGATAGCGGATATGTTTCTAATGTCGTAAATACAATCCCTTCCCTTTTCCCCGAACGTAACCTACAGAATTAGACGTATCACCGGGTTTGTACTTATACGACGGATGTCACATGTAGAGAAGGATCTGCTTGCCCTTCCAAAGCACATGAGATCACCCAAAGTTTCTTTGTGGGGTTCGTGTTTCTCAGTCTTTAGTTTTCTATCTTGTGTTTATGTACTATTATTTGCCTGTTTGTCTTTTTCGTTTTAAGCTATGACGTTGTCAGTTTATTTTCGACTTATGAGTTTGAATGTTCCTCTTGTATCTTCTGCCTCTCTTGTCTAAGTTGACTCTCATTAGTTTGATTATTTTACATCTTATGCTAACTAATCTGTAAGAAGGGGAATATTAAAAGCTAGCTTTCCCAGGTTTCCTTAGGAATTTCACATCTGACATTTTTCAGTCAGATGGTATATATCTCCTATCTCAATATATTTTTTGGTTGTTTCTAAATCTTATTTAGAAGTCATTTGTATGTCTTTTCATAATGATCATTTTATGGTACACCGTTTTTACCTATCTTTTTAATTTTTCGAATAATTGTCAATATTAACGAATTATTTTGAAAGGAAAAAATAGTTTTTAGATCACAGTGTTAAACCATCTATAAGGAGTCTGACAATAAAGGCAATGTTGACCAACTTGTGAATCCTTTTAAAGTTTCTCTCTATCCACTTTGACATAAAACACTCAAGGATATAGGGGTAAATTCAGTAAATAAATATACGTCATCAGGGACCGTCCATTTGGGGGTGAGCTTTCTTTCTAAAACTGAAGTCATGTGCTCTTCTGATTGGTAGATAATGTTTGTAATAAATATTTTTTGGTAGATGGATCAAAACTAGAGTTAAAAAAAATGCTGAATGTACTATTTTTTCCCCTACAGGGTTGAAAAGTAATTGGGGTCAGTATAGGAATTCAGTGCGAATCTACATTGTTTGTAAACAAGGCCATGTGAATGCCCAAAAATGCCGCATGACCCTATGTTTTTATTGTTGCAAAAGATAGGGCTACATTTGTACTTTCATGAATGATATATGAAAGTTTTTAATTTCTAAAGGTAAATCAGGTATAAATTTATTTCCACACATAGATTAGCATTGAAGTCAATGGGAGATTTTTTACTGAATTTGCCCTTATAACTCCTATTAAGGTTTCGGTTGACAATTTCAGTCATGTTGATTTAAGCTTCCTACACGATACAAAACAGGGGAGAAATATGTAATTTAGGGTAATCACTTCTTTATGGGGAGAAATTTCTCTCTATCTGGTATTATTTACAAGACAATACCTAAAACTGCGATATCAAAATAGATAAAATTTCAAAAGCAATAACTCCGAAATTGGTTGTTTATTTTTTCTGAAAAATAATTTCATTGTAGCCAGGGGGTTCGAGTGGTTCGTACAATCCACCAACCCCCACCCCAACCCCACGAAAGAAAATAACCACTTTTAAATCGACGTTTTGTTTGAACTGTAACTGTTGAAGTTGAGTATGGTTGTATCCACCCACCCCCCTTTCATTCCCCCTTGAAAATTCCTGGATACGGGTCTTGAGTTAGATAAAGGCAACAGTAGTATACCGCTGTTCAAAACTCATAAATCCATGGACAAAAAACAAAATCGGAGTAACAAACTCAAACTGAGGGAAACGCATTAAATACAAGAGGAGAACAACGACACAACACTAAAATTTAACACACACAGAAACGGACCAAGCATCAGACAAAATGCCACGAGAATAACAAATATAACATCAAAACCAAATACATGAATTTGGGATAGACAAGTACCGTGACACGTCTTATCCCAATGTGAATTTACACTCAAAAATAAGAGAAAACAAACGACGCAACGTTAAAATGTAACACACACAGAAACGAACTATAATATAACAATGGCCATGTTCCTGACTTGGTACAGGACATTTTTAAAGGAAAAAATGGTGGGTTGAATCTGGTTTTGTGGCATGCCAAACCTCCCTCTTTTATTATATAGCCATGTGAAATATAACATCAAAATGACAACACAACACAACAGGACTACAATATAAATAAATTGGAGAACACAATTGACAAAGAAACACACGAACAACAGCCAACAAAAGGTAACAAGTTCAAAATTTTAATACGCCAGAAGTGCCTTTTGTCCACACAAGACCTACTAGTGACGACCAGATACAAAAGTTTGAAAGCCGAAACAAGTACAAAGTTGAACAGCATCGAGGACCAAAAGATCAAAAAAGTTGTGCCAAAAAACGGCCAGGGTTTTCTGTTAGTTACCAGAACATCCCTATTATTTAGAATAATTTATACTTTTGCAAACAGTAAATTTTATAAAATTACTATACAAAAGCTGTACATGATAAAACTGAAGTATTAACTAATTACAGGAAACGGGGAAAGCTGACAAAAAATCTTTGGACTCTTTTTTTAATTCAGAAGATAGTTGATATACGTATTCAACATTTTAAAGAACACTTTACTATTAACAATAACCACAATAAACCTATTTCTCGTATCAGGCATAAACTAAAAGAACTAGCCAAGGAATTTCTTTTTGTCCCGGCAGATAACGGCTGACTTCATTTTCAGAAAACGACATCTGTAACAAAAATAAACTTTTAGCTACCGCTTTACAAGCAGAACCAAACACAATGAAAGTCCCAACTATGTATTGACTTCCAAAGCTACACAAAACACCTTACACATATAGATCTATTTCTTCTTCGAGCCATTGTTTCACTTCTAAATTGTCCATTCTTCTTACCAGTACACTTGGTACAATCAAAAACCTGATAATAAATTGTTCAAATAAGGCCTTCGAAAATAGTGGAATTAATTACTTTTGGAGTGTCAAGAACTCGTTGGAAGTACTTGATAAATTGCATGCTTATATTGGTGATTTCGAATCTGTTCAAAGTTTTGATTTTTCTACCCTGTATACCACATTGCCTCACATTCTCATTAAGAAAAAATTCACACACATAATTCAATGGGCATTTAAAAAGTCAGAATGTGAATATATATGTTCAAACTCTTTTAGGTAATTTTTTAGTAGCAATAAACAAAACAAAATATGTCAATTGGACATGCTTTGATACTGTATCTGCCCTTGAATTTTTACTAGACATCATTTTTGTTCGCTTTGGAGATTCCGTATATCGTCAGGTTATCGGAATTCCAATTAGGACTAACTATGCACCACCTATTGCGGACCTGTTTTTGTATTGCTATGAGTTACAATTTATGAAAAAAATCAGCAAAGACACATCGAAACAACATCTGATAAACAAATTTTTAAAATACTACTTTTAGATATTTGGATGATATTTTGGCTCTCAATAATGACGACTTCACTAGGTATACTAAAGAAATTTATCCTGTTGAACTTACTTTAAATAAAGCTAATACTAACAATGACCTTTGCCTTTTCCTCGATCTTGATATCTATACCACTACCGGAAAGCTTAATACTAAAATTTATGATAAAAGAGGTGATTTTTCATTGCCTATCGTTAATTATCCATTTTTAGATGGTGAAGTTCCCTTGTCAACATCTTACGGTGTTTTACGGTGTTAATATATCTCAACTTGTACGATTCCCTCGTGTATGTAACAATGTTTTAGATTTTAACGAGAGAAATTTATGTATTACTGAAACATTATTACACCAGGGTTTTCGATATCACAAACTAGTCAAAACATTTACTAAATTTTATCATCGGTATAAGGACTTCATTCGTAAATATAGCTCAACATGCAAACTTCTTATACGTTAAGGTATTTCACATCCATTTTTTTATGGAAATATTCTTTATAAAGCACAAAAATGTCAATATTCACCTCAACAAAACCTTTAAATAGACTTATTAAGAAGGGATATAGTTGCGACACTGTTGTCAGGTCATTAGAGATTGGATATTTTGGCGTTAATATTGAGTCACTTATAGGGTCTTTGCATCGGAACTAAACACATTTATTAAAAATAACAGTTGTTGGCATGACACGGGTTATGTTCTTCTCATATATGTTATGATGGTATGATACTAAACCCCTAAAGGGAAGGATTGTGCCTGATATTCATATGATGAAATCATAATCTTTCAATTATTTTAATTGAAGTCTGGAGCTGGCATGTCAGTTAACTGCTAGTAGTCTGTTGATATTTATGTATTATTGTCATTTTGTTTATTTTCTTTGGTTACATCTTCTGACATCAGATTCGGACTTCTCTTGAACTGAATTTTAATGTGCGTATTCTTATGCGTTTACTTTTCTACATTAGCTAGAGGTATAAGCAAGTGTTGATATCTCATAAGAATGTTTAACCCCACCGCATTTTTGCGCCTGTCCCAAGTCAGGAGCCTCTGGCCTTTGTTAGTCTTGTATTATTTTAATTTTAGTTTCTTGTGTACAAATTTGGAGCTTAGTATGGCGTTCATTATCACTGAACTAGTATATATTTGTTTAGGGGCCAGCTGAAGGACGCGAATCTACATTGTTTGTAAACAAGGCCATGTGAATGCCCAAAAATGCCGCATGACCCTATGTTTTTATTGTTGCAAAAGATAGGGCTACATTTGTACTTTCATGAATGATATATGAAAGTTTTTAATTTCTAAAGGTAAATCAGGTATAAATTTATTTCCACACATAGATTAGCATTGAAGTCAATGGGAGATTTTTTACTGAATTTGCCCTTATAACTCCTATTAAGGTTTCGGTTGACAATTTCAGTCATGTTGATTTAAGCTTCCTACACGATACAAAACAGGGGAGAAATATGTAATTTAGGGTAATCACTTCTTTATGGGGAGAAATTTCTCTCTATCTGGTATTATTTACAAGACAATACCTAAAACTGCGATATCAAAATAGATAAAATTTCAAAAGCAATAACTCCGAAATTGGTTGTTTATTTTTTCTGAAAAATAATTTCATTGTAGCCAGGGGGTTCGAGTGGTTCGTACAATCCACCAACCCCCACCCCAACCCCACGAAAGAAAATAACCACTTTTAAATCGACGTTTTGTTTGAACTGTAACTGTTGAAGTTGAGTATGGTTGTATCCACCCACCCCCCCCCCCCTTCATTCCCCCTTGAAAATTCCTGGATACGGGTCTTGAGTTAGATAAAGGCAACAGTAGTATACCGCTGTTCAAAACTCATAAATCCATGGACAAAAAACAAAATCGGAGTAACAAACTCAAACTGAGGGAAACGCATTAAATACAAGAGGAGAACAACGACACAACACTAAAATTTAACACACACAGAAACGGACCAAGCATCAGACAAAATGCCACGAGAATAACAAATATAACATCAAAACCAAATACATGAATTTGGGATAGACAAGTACCGTGACACGTCTTATCCCAATGTGAATTTACACTCAAAAATAAGAGAAAACAAACGACGCAACGTTAAAATGTAACACACACAGAAACGAACTATAATATAACAATGGCCATGTTCCTGACTTGGTACAGGACATTTTTAAAGGAAAAAATGGTGGGTTGAATCTGGTTTTGTGGCATGCCAAACCTCCCTCTTTTATTATATAGCCATGTGAAATATAACATCAAAATGACAACACAACACAACAGGACTACAATATAAATAAATTGGAGAACACAATTGACAAAGAAACACACGAACAACAGCCAACAAAAGGTAACAAGTTCAAAATTTTAATACGCCAGAAGTGCCTTTTGTCCACACAAGACCTACTAGTGACGACCAGATACAAAAGTTTGAAAGCCGAAACAAGTACAAAGTTGAACAGCATCGAGGACCAAAAGATCAAAAAAGTTGTGCCAAAAAACGGCCAGGGTTTTCTGTTAGTTACCAGAACATCCCTATTATTTAGAATAATTTATACTTTTGCAAACAGTAAATTTTATAAAATTACTATACAAAAGCTGTACATGATAAAACTGAAGTATTAACTAATTACAGGAAACGGGGAAAGCTGACAAAAAATCTTTGGACTCTTTTTTTAATTCAGAAGATAGTTGATATACGTATTCAACATTTTAAAGAACACTTTACTATTAACAATAACCACAATAAACCTATTTCTCGTATCAGGCATAAACTAAAAGAACTAGCCAAGGAATTTCTTTTTGTCCCGGCAGATAACGGCTGACTCCATTTTCAGAAAACGACATCTGTAACAAAAATAAACTTTTAGCTACCGCTTTACAAGCAGAACCAAACACAATGAAAGTCCCAACTATGTATTGACTTCCAAAGCTACACAAAACACCTTACACATATAGATCTATTTCTTCTTCGAGCCATTGTTTCACTTCTAAATTGTCCATTCTTCTTACCAGTACACTTGGTACAATCAAAAACCTGATAATAAATTGTTCAAATAAGGCCTTCGAAAATAGTGGAATTAATTACTTTTGGAGTGTCAAGAACTCGTTGGAAGTACTTGATAAATTGCATGCTTATATTGGTGATTTCGAATCTGTTCAAAGTTTTGATTTTTCTACCCTGTATACCACATTGCCTCACATTCTCATTAAGAAAAAATTCACACACATAATTCAATGGGCATTTAAAAAGTCAGAATGTGAATATATATGTTCAAACTCTTTTAGGTAATTTTTTAGTAGCAATAAACAAAACAAAATATGTCAATTGGACATGCTTTGATACTGTATCTGCCCTTGAATTTTTACTAGACATCATTTTTGTTCGCTTTGGAGATTCCGTATATCGTCAGGTTATCGGAATTCCAATTAGGACTAACTATGCACCACCTATTGCGGACCTGTTTTTGTATTGCTATGAGTTACAATTTATGAAAAAAATCAGCAAAGACACATCGAAACAACATCTGATAAACAAATTTTTAAAATACTACTTTTAGATATTTGGATGATATTTTGGCTCTCAATAATGACGACTTCACTAGGTATACTAAAGAAATTTATCCTGTTGAACTTACTTTAAATAAAGCTAATACTAACAATGACCTTTGCCTTTTCCTCGATCTTGATATCTATACCACTACCGGAAAGCTTAATACTAAAATTTATGATAAAAGAGGTGATTTTTCATTGCCTATCGTTAATTATCCATTTTTAGATGGTGAAGTTCCCTTGTCAACATCTTACGGTGTTTTACGGTGTTAATATATCTCAACTTGTACGATTCCCTCGTGTATGTAACAATGTTTTAGATTTTAACGAGAGAAATTTATGTATTACTGAAACATTATTACACCAGGGTTTTCGATATCACAAACTAGTCAAAACATTTACTAAATTGTATCATCGGTATAAGGACTTCATTCGTAAATATAGCTCAACATGCAAACTTCTTATACGTTAAGGTATTTCACATCCATTTTTTTATGGAAATATTCTTTATAAAGCACAAAAATGTCAATATTCACCTCAACAAAACCTTTAAATAGACTTATTAAGAAGGGATATAGTTGCGACACTGTTGTCAGGTCATTAGAGATTGGATATTTTGGCGTTAATATTGAGTCACTTATAGGGTCTTTGCATCGGAACTAAACACATTTATTAAAAATAACAGTTGTTGGCATGACACGGGTTATGTTCTTCTCATATATGTTATGATGGTATGATACTAAACCCCTAAAGGGAAGGATTGTGCCTGATATTCATATGATGAAATCATAATCTTTCAATTATTTTAATTGAAGTCTGGAGCTGGCATGTCAGTTAACTGCTAGTAGTCTGTTGATATTTATGTATTATTGTCATTTTGTTTATTTTCTTTGGTTACATCTTCTGACATCAGATTCGGACTTCTCTTGAACTGAATTTTAATGTGCGTATTCTTATGCGTTTACTTTTCTACATTAGCTAGAGGTATAAGCAAGTGTTGATATCTCATAAGAATGTTTAACCCCACCGCATTTTTGCGCCTGTCCCAAGTCAGGAGCCTCTGGCCTTTGTTAGTCTTGTATTATTTTAATTTTAGTTTCTTGTGTACAAATTTGGAGCTTAGTATGGCGTTCATTATCACTGAACTAGTATATATTTGTTTAGGGGCCAGCTGAAGGACGCGAATCTACATTGTTTGTAAACAAGGCCATGTGAATGCCCAAAAATGCCGCATGACCCTATGTTTTTATTGTTGCAAAAGATAGGGCTACATTTGTACTTTCATGAATGATATATGAAAGTTTTTAATTTCTAAAGGTAAATCAGGTATAAATTTATTTCCACACATAGATTAGCATTGAAGTCAATGGGAGATTTTTTACTGAATTTGCCCTTATAACTCCTATTAAGGTTTCGGTTGACAATTTCAGTCATGTTGATTTAAGCTTCCTACACGATACAAAACAGGGGAGAAATATGTAATTTAGGGTAATCACTTCTTTATGGGGAGAAATTTCTCTCTATCTGGTATTATTTACAAGACAATACCTAAAACTGCGATATCAAAATAGATAAAATTTCAAAAGCAATAACTCCGAAATTGGTTGTTTATTTTTTCTGAAAAATAATTTCATTGTAGCCAGGGGGTTCGAGTGGTTCGTACAATCCACCAACCCCCACCCCAACCCCACGAAAGAAAATAACCACTTTTAAATCGACGTTTTGTTTGAACTGTAACTGTTGAAGTTGAGTATGGTTGTATCCACCCACCCCCCCCCCTTCATTCCCCCTTGAAAATTCCTGGATACGGGTCTTGAGTTAGATAAAGGCAACAGTAGTATACCGCTGTTCAAAACTCATAAATCCATGGACAAAAAACAAAATCGGAGTAACAAACTCAAACTGAGGGAAACGCATTAAATACAAGAGGAGAACAACGACACAACACTAAAATTTAACACACACAGAAACGGACCAAGCATCTGACAAAATGCCACGAGAATAACAAATATAACATCAAAACCAAATACATGAATTTGGGATAGACAAGTACCGTGACACGTCTTATCCCAATGTGAATTTACACTCAAAAATAAGAGAAAACAAACGACGCAACGTTAAAATGTAACACACACAGAAACGAACTATAATATAACAATGGCCATGTTCCTGACTTGGTACAGGACATTTTTAAAGGAAAAAATGGTGGGTTGAATCTGGTTTTGTGGCATGCCAAACCTCCCTCTTTTATTATATAGCCATGTGAAATATAACATCAAAATGACAACACAACACAACAGGACTACAATATAAATAAATTGGAGAACACAATTGACAAAGAAACACACGAACAACAGCCAACAAAAGGTAACAAGTTCAAAATTTTAATACGCCAGAAGTGCCTTTTGTCCACACAAGACCTACTAGTGACGACCAGATACAAAAGTTTGAAAGCCGAAACAAGTACAAAGTTGAACAGCATCGAGGACCAAAAGATCAAAAAAGTTGTGCCAAAAAACGGCCAGGGTTTTCTGTTAGTTACCAGAACATCCCTATTATTTAGAATAATTTATACTTTTGCAAACAGTAAATTTTATAAAATTACTATACAAAAGCTGTACATGATAAAACTGAAGTATTAACTAATTACAGGAAACGGGGAAAGCTGACAAAAAATCTTTGGACTCTTTTTTTAATTCAGAAGATAGTTGATATACGTATTCAACATTTTAAAGAACACTTTACTATTAACAATAACCACAATAAACCTATTTCTCGTATCAGGCATAAACTAAAAGAACTAGCCAAGGAATTTCTTTTTGTCCCGGCAGATAACGGCTGACTCCATTTTCAGAAAACGACATCTGTAACAAAAATAAACTTTTAGCTACCGCTTTACAAGCAGAACCAAACACAATGAAAGTCCCAACTATGTATTGACTTCCAAAGCTACACAAAACACCTTACACATATAGATCTATTTCTTCTTCGAGCCATTGTTTCACTTCTAAATTGTCCATTCTTCTTACCAGTACACTTGGTACAATCAAAAACCTGATAATAAATTGTTCAAATAAGGCCTTCGAAAATAGTGGAATTAATTACTTTTGGAGTGTCAAGAACTCGTTGGAAGTACTTGATAAATTGCATGCTTATATTGGTGATTTCGAATCTGTTCAAAGTTTTGATTTTTCTACCCTGTATACCACATTGCCTCACATTCTCATTAAGAAAAAATTCACACACATAATTCAATGGGCATTTAAAAAGTCAGAATGTGAATATATATGTTCAAACTCTTTTAGGTAATTTTTTAGTAGCAATAAACAAAACAAAATATGTCAATTGGACATGCTTTGATACTGTATCTGCCCTTGAATTTTTACTAGACATCATTTTTGTTCGCTTTGGAGATTCCGTATATCGTCAGGTTATCGGAATTCCAATTAGGACTAACTATGCACCACCTATTGCGGACCTGTTTTTGTATTGCTATGAGTTACAATTTATGAAAAAAATCAGCAAAGACACATCGAAACAACATCTGATAAACAAATTTTTAAAATACTACTTTTAGATATTTGGATGATATTTTGGCTCTCAATAATGACGACTTCACTAGGTATACTAAAGAAATTTATCCTGTTGAACTTACTTTAAATAAAGCTAATACTAACAATGACCTTTGCCTTTTCCTCGATCTTGATATCTATACCACTACCGGAAAGCTTAATACTAAAATTTATGATAAAAGAGGTGATTTTTCATTGCCTATCGTTAATTATCCATTTTTAGATGGTGAAGTTCCCTTGTCAACATCTTACGGTGTTTTACGGTGTTTATATATCTCAACTTGTACGATTCCCTCGTGTATGTAACAATGTTTTAGATTTTAACGAGAGAAATTTATGTATTACTGAAACATTATTACACCAGGGTTTTCGATATCACAAACTAGTCAAAACATTTACTAAATTGTATCATCGGTATAAGGACTTCATTCGTAAATATAGCTCAACATGCAAACTTCTTATACGTTAAGGTATTTCACATCCATTTTTTTATGGAAATATTCTTTATAAAGCACAAAAATGTCAATATTCACCTCAACAAAACCTTTAAATAGACTTATTAAGAAGGGATATAGTTGCGACACTGTTGTCAGGTCATTAGAGATTGGATATTTTGGCGTTAATATTGAGTCACTTATAGGGTCTTTGCATCGGAACTAAACACATTTATTAAAAATAACAGTTGTTGGCATGACACGGGTTATGTTCTTCTCATATATGTTATGATGGTATGATACTAAACCCCTAAAGGGAAGGATTGTGCCTGATATTCATATGATGAAATCATAATCTTTCAATTATTTTAATTGAAGTCTGGAGCTGGCATGTCAGTTAACTGCTAGTAGTCTGTTGATATTTATGTATTATTGTCATTTTGTTTATTTTCTTTGGTTACATCTTCTGACATCAGATTCGGACTTCTCTTGAACTGAATTTTAATGTGCGTATTCTTATGCGTTTACTTTTCTACATTAGCTAGAGGTATAAGCAAGTGTTGATATCTCATAAGAATGTTTAACCCCACCGCATTTTTGCGCCTGTCCCAAGTCAGGAGCCTCTGGCCTTTGTTAGTCTTGTATTATTTTAATTTTAGTTTCTTGTGTACAAATTTGGAGCTTAGTATGGCGTTCATTATCACTGAACTAGTATATATTTGTTTAGGGGCCAGCTGAAGGACGCGAATCTACATTGTTTGTAAACAAGGCCATGTGAATGCCCAAAAATGCCGCATGACCCTATGTTTTTATTGTTGCAAAAGATAGGGCTACATTTGTACTTTCATGAATGATATATGAACGTTTTTAATTTCTAAAGGTAAATCAGGTATAAATTTATTTCCACACATAGATTAGCATTGAAGTCAATGGGAGATTTTTTACTGAATTTGCCCTTATAACTCCTATTAAGGTTTCGGTTGACAATTTCAGTCATGTTGATTTAAGCTTCCTACACGATACAAAACAGGGGAGAAATATGTAATTTAGGGTAATCACTTCTTTATGGGGAGAAATTTCTCTCTATCTGGTATTATTTACAAGACAATACCTAAAACTGCGATATCAAAATAGATAAAATTTCAAAAGCAATAACTCCGAAATTGGTTGTTTATTTTTTCTGAAAAATAATTTCATTGTAGCCAGGGGGTTCGAGTGGTTCGTACAATCCACCAACCCCCACCCCAACCCCACGAAAGAAAATAACCACTTTTAAATCGACGTTTTGTTTGAACTGTAACTGTTGAAGTTGAGTATGGTTGTATCCACCCACCCCCCCCCCCCCTTCATTCCCCCTTGAAAATTCCTGGATACGGGTCTTGAGTTAGATAAAGGCAACAGTAGTATACCGCTGTTCAAAACTCATAAATCCATGGACAAAAAACAAAATCGGAGTAACAAACTCAAACTGAGGGAAACGCATTAAATACAAGAGGAGAACAACGACACAACACTAAAATTTAACACACACAGAAACGGACCAAGCATCAGACAAAATGCCACGAGAATAACAAATATAACATCAAAACCAAATACATGAATTTGGGATAGACAAGTACCGTGACACGTCTTATCCCAATGTGAATTTACACTCAAAAATAAGAGAAAACAAACGACGCAACGTTAAAATGTAACACACACAGAAACGAACTATAATATAACAATGGCCATGTTCCTGACTTGGTACAGGACATTTTTAAAGGAAAAAATGGTGGGTTGAATCTGGTTTTGTGGCATGCCAAACCTCCCTCTTTTATTATATAGCCATGTGAAATATAACATCAAAATGACAACACAACACAACAGGACTACAATATAAATAAATTGGAGAACACAATTGACAAAGAAACACACGAACAACAGCCAACAAAAGGTAACAAGTTCAAAATTTTAATACGCCAGAAGTGCCTTTTGTCCACACAAGACCTACTAGTGACGACCAGATACAAAAGTTTGAAAGCCGAAACAAGTACAAAGTTGAACAGCATCGAGGACCAAAAGATCAAAAAAGTTGTGCCAAAAAACGGCCAGGGTTTTCTGTTAGTTACCAGAACATCCCTATTATTTAGAATAATTTATACTTTTGCAAACAGTAAATTTTATAAAATTACTATACAAAAGCTGTACATGATAAAACTGAAGTATTAACTAATTACAGGAAACGGGGAAAGCTGACAAAAAATCTTTGGACTCTTTTTTTAATTCAGAAGATAGTTGATATACGTATTCAACATTTTAAAGAACACTTTACTATTAACAATAACCACAATAAACCTATTTCTCGTATCAGGCATAAACTAAAAGAACTAGCCAAGGAATTTCTTTTTGTCCCGGCAGATAACGGCTGACTCCATTTTCAGAAAACGACATCTGTAACAAAAATAAACTTTTAGCTACCGCTTTACAAGCAGAACCAAACACAATGAAAGTCCCAACTATGTATTGACTTCCAAAGCTACACAAAACACCTTACACATATAGATCTATTTCTTCTTCGAGCCATTGTTTCACTTCTAAATTGTCCATTCTTCTTACCAGTACACTTGGTACAATCAAAAACCTGATAATAAATTGTTCAAATAAGGCCTTCGAAAATAGTGGAATTAATTACTTTTGGAGTGTCAAGAACTCGTTGGAAGTACTTGATAAATTGCATGCTTATATTGGTGATTTCGAATCTGTTCAAAGTTTTGATTTTTCTACCCTGTATACCACATTGCCTCACATTCTCATTAAGAAAAAATTCACACACATAATTCAATGGGCATTTAAAAAGTCAGAATGTGAATATATATGTTCAAACTCTTTTAGGTAATTTTTTAGTAGCAATAAACAAAACAAAATATGTCAATTGGACATGCTTTGATACTGTATCTGCCCTTGAATTTTTACTAGACATCATTTTTGTTCGCTTTGGAGATTCCGTATATCGTCAGGTTATCGGAATTCCAATTAGGACTAACTATGCACCACCTATTGCGGACCTGTTTTTGTATTGCTATGAGTTACAATTTATGAAAAAAATCAGCAAAGACACATCGAAACAACATCTGATAAACAAATTTTTAAAATACTACTTTTAGATATTTGGATGATATTTTGGCTCTCAATAATGACGACTTCACTAGGTATACTAAAGAAATTTATCCTGTTGAACTTACTTTAAATAAAGCTAATACTAACAATGACCTTTGCCTTTTCCTCGATCTTGATATCTATACCACTACCGGAAAGCTTAATACTAAAATTTATGATAAAAGAGGTGATTTTTCATTGCCTATCGTTAATTATCCATTTTTAGATGGTGAAGTTCCCTTGTCAACATCTTACGGTGTTTTACGGTGTTTATATATCTCAACTTGTACGATTCCCTCGTGTATGTAACAATGTTTTAGATTTTAACGAGAGAAATTTATGTATTACTGAAACATTATTACACCAGGGTTTTCGATATCACAAACTAGTCAAAACATTTACTAAATTGTATCATCGGTATAAGGACTTCATTCGTAAATATAGCTCAACATGCAAACTTCTTATACGTTAAGGTATTTCACATCCATTTTTTTATGGAAATATTCTTTATTAAGCACAAAAATGTCAATATTCACCTCAACAAAACCTTTAAATAGACTTATTAAGAAGGGATATAGTTGCGACACTGTTGTCAGGTCATTAGAGATTGGATATTTTGGCGTTAATATTGAGTCACTTATAGGGTCTTTGCATCGTAACTAAACACATTTATTAAAAATAACAGTTGTTGGCATGACACGGGTTATGTTCTTCTCATATATGTTATGATGGTATGATACTAAACCCCTACAGGGAAGGATTGTGCCTGATATTCATATGATGAAATCATAATCTTTCAATTATTTTAATTGAAGTCTGGAGCTGGCATGTCAGTTAACTGCTAGTAGTCTGTTGATATTTATGTATTATTGTCATTTTGTTTATTTTCTTTGGTTACATCTTCTGACATCAGATTCGGACTTCTCTTGAACTGAATTTTAATGTGCGTATTCTTATGCGTTTACTTTTCTACATTAGCTAGAGGTATAAGCAAGTGTTGATATCTCATAAGAATGTTTAACCCCACCGCATTTTTGCGCCTGTCCCAAGTCAGGAGCCTCTGGCCTTTGTTAGTCTTGTATTATTTTAATTTTAGTTTCTTGTGTACAAATTTGGAGCTTAGTATGGCGTTCATTATCACTGAACTAGTATATATTTGTTTAGGGCCCAGCTGAAGGACGCCTCCGGGTGCAGGAATTTCTCGCTACATTGAAAACCTGTTGGTGACCTCCTGCTGTTGTTTTTTCTATGGTCGAGTTGTTGTCTCTTTGACACATTCCCCATTTCCATTCTCAATTTTACAAAATCACTTATGATCTAGTTATCAGTATAGATGCAACATCTAGGCTGATTCCAATAAGCTGAGCATCAAGCGCAACTTTGTAGAACAGACACCAGGAAAATGTCATTCTGCCCAAAATCATACGGGAACGGGATGCCTTATAACTTCCCACTATCACCACCCCGATTTTGAATGCCTCAAGGCTCGGCTAACCGTGGCAAAATAGACTACGGTGTCAAAAGAGGGACGAAAGATACCAAAGGGACAGTCAAACTCATAAATCTAAAACAAACTGACAACGCCATGGCTAAAAATGAAAAAGACAAACAGAAAAACAATAGTACACATGACACAACATAGAAAACTAAAGAATAAACAACACGAACCCCACCAAAAACTAGGGGTGATCTCAGGTGCTCCGGAAGGGTAAGCAGATCCTGCTCCACATGCGGCACCCGTCGTGTTGCTTATGTGATTACAAATCCGGTAAATAGTCTAATTCGGTAGGTCAAATTCATGAAAGGGAAGGGGATTGTAGTTACGACGTGAGGAACATATCCGATATCATTTGTGAAATGGTTATTCCATAACGGTCAACCAACTCGTGATGGCGTCCGTAAAATTTACGAAGGGATGATTTCAACTTCACCATTTGGAACTCTTGATTTAATAGCTTCCCTGTGAGCAGTAACCCTCTATCAAGAAAATCATGATAGGAAATGCAAGCACGGGAATATCGTATCAATTGAGAGATATATACCCCGTATGCAGGCGCTGCTGGAATGTTGCTACCTAGAAATGGAAAGTTCACAATTGGAAAGCTGAAATCATCTCTTTTGTCGTAAAGTTTTGTCTTCAACCGAAGTTATCCAGCAATTCTCATTCTGTAATTCTCTTTATGAAAAGCTTTCCTGTAATTCGTCATCCTGCAATTAATTGCGTTTGGAAAACTACTTGAGCGATTTTATTTTTCTTTAAAATCTTAGTTTTTGCCTTCTTTGTTCGAAACAAGATTTATATTGAAAATCGAAGATTTTAGATCCCATTACCAAATGTTTACTTTAGTTCGTAGATTTCTAACTCATATTTACGATTTTATAACTGGCATTTACAATTTAAAAAAACATAACGACGATTCAAACAAAGTATTATCTGTTAAGTCAATGATGTGATTCGTATTAACGCATGTTTTACCCACATTTGAGATTTTCAAAATTCATATTAGGAATAAAAATGTAGAATTTTTATGTAAAATAAATGTTTTCATGGTATACAGTATACGGTCGTGGTGAGGTCTTCAAGATCGTGAAGAGCGTGGCCAACTTTGAACATGTTCAAAACAATCGTGGTGCGGTCGTGGCGAAATCAGGTCGTAGTAGAAGCGTAGTGAGAGCGCACTAAGATCGTAGTAAGATCGCAAAGGTCGCTGTACAATCGTAGCGAGAGCGTAGCGAAAGCGTAGCGAAAGCGTAGCGAAAGTGTAATTCTATTCGGAGAGACTGCGCTACGATCGCACAGCGACGTTATCACGACCTCACTACGACCATCACGTTCTCACTGCGACCCAACTACGCTTCCACTACGACTATACCACGCTGTTCACGACCATAGTACGATTCTAGCACGCCCTTGCCGTCCTCATCACGCTCTTCTTACGACCTGACTACGTTCACACTACGACCATCATTCTCATTGTCATTTTCACATAAAATATATAAAAAAG
This sequence comes from Mytilus edulis, assembly GCF_963676685.1. Classification (NCBI taxonomy): domain Eukaryota; kingdom Metazoa; phylum Mollusca; class Bivalvia; order Mytilida; family Mytilidae; genus Mytilus; species Mytilus edulis. The sequence goes on from NC_092351.1 coordinate 90,042,046, forward strand.
CTCCCTAGATTTTGTTTGTTTGAATGTAATTATCCATTTGCTCTAACGGCTCAACCATGCTTCTCGTTTTTATATAGATTAGACCGTTGGTTTTCCCGTTTAAATGGTTTAACACTAGTAATATTTTGGGTCCTTTATAGCGTGCTGATTGATGTGAGCCAAGGCTCCGTGTTGAAGGCCGTACCTTGGCCTATAATGGTTTACTTTTATAAATTGTTACTTGGATGGAAAGTTGTCTCATTGGCACTCATACCACATCTTCCTATATATATTGATACATCTATGTCATCTCTGCTATCGTTCACTAAAATATCGTCATTGAGCTTCATGGACCAGCAATAGGTTGTAATTTAGGTTGGATTGGTCGGTCCGACATCTCTGCTTGATCAGGATTCGTTACTTTGCTCCCTCTGCATCTACATCAACTCCTACCACCACGCCCACGTGTTCTGGTAGATTTTGGTGGCATGACTGTATTGTTTCCGAGAAATCTACGATTTAATCAGAAATAGAAGGAATTGAACTGTATTGATATGGAACACAATGTTGAAGTTATTGCTGAGAACGCAGTAAGATCGCGCTATGAACGTAGTATAATCGTGGTAAGAACGTGTTATACTACTAATCGCAGTAAGATCGTTTTGCAATCGGATAACTCGTGGTATGATCGTAGTTAGAACGTGAAGAGCGTAGAAAGATCTTGATAATCGTAGTGAGGTCGCCGAATAAGCGCGATGAGAACGTGGTATAATCGTAGCGGGATCTTTGTAGAAGCGTAGAGAGGACGTAGTAGCATCGTGAAAGCAACGAAAATTTACATTTTCATGCAGCTCATACCGCGACCTCACCACGATCTAAAATTATTTTAGATCGCGGTGAGCGTTGTGCGATCGTGGTCTAATTGGACTGGGGCTTAACAGACTATACGCATAACTTTTACAGGGGTGATTGTGTTCTTGAAAACAGTGTTGTATTCTTGGACATTCGACTGAATGATATGCTTTATTATTTAAGCATTACAATATTACTGAATATGCGCTTCTGTAACGACCAATGCTATATTTTGTAAAAAAAACCAAATAGTGTTCATTAAGGTCAGATTTAGGAAAATGTTAAGTTATCAAAATTTATACGTTTTAAAATATAAGATTATATGAAATTTCTTTTGTGTAAATTATGCTCACAAAAGTACATAGATAGACCATATCAAATTCATTTTTTGCAGCACTCACACCACATATAAAAATGCAACGGCTTCAAGCAAATATCTTGCAAGATGTCCAATGTCGGATTTCGCCGCTTTTTACAAATAAACTGTCATTTTCAACGTTATTTATTGAAATTTTAGATTTGTTGCATGCCAAATAGTGCTTTTTCGTAATTGTACTTTAACTCGACAAAACAGCTAAATACGTTTTGATAATTTGCGTAGTCAAAACGACTTCGTTTTCAAAAAAATGAAATATCTTTCAAGTTTGTCCACCTGACGATTTTCCTACGTTTTCAACGTTGTCGATATGGTGGATCATCTGTATATATTCCTCAGATAGAATTTTTTTGATAGTCAGTTACTATCAACAAGATCACACAGTTTTAAAAAAATCCAATGACTGGGTTGTTCGTTTTGTCATATTTGATGAGGTTCTAAAAAAATGTGTATTACGAGAGGATAAACAATCGTCTTTTTCAAATTTGGGAAACGTTAAACTGCGATTTTTTTTTTATTTCTCTGCAACAAGTTCATATAAATATAGAACTTGAAAGTCAAAATAAAATTGGGTCTGAAGCGTTAACATGTGACATGAATATAATTAACCCTTTTTTCTGACAATCATTATCGTTTTATTTCTTAACCTATATGCTCCGTTTTTATAAGCATGACCCGTTTAACTTGTTATTCACGACAATTTTTGTTTTTATTAAACAAAATATATATATATCTTCTTCCTTTTCGGGTCTAATAACAGTGCATTTTATTACGTTTTATGTCAATTGGTCTCTGGTAGAGATGTTTCGTTGGCACTCATCATACCGTATGTATATATATATATCTTCTCATTTATCTTCTCATTTCATATAGACTAATCATCGGCACTACCCAAATACGATATATTTTGTTGTTTGTTGCTTACGTTACTTTCAGTGGGAAATATTCATGCATATTCAAAGGGAAATAACTCCCATAAGATGTCTTCTGATCACTCCAGTCAAAATTAACCAAATCATTCTAAAGAATAGACGAACAATTTGGTGAAAACAGTTTGCTAAAATCTTTTACGGTTTTAGAGATATAGCGATAACAAGAAAAAGGGGATGCGGGGAGATAACTCCTGTAAGGATAAGTGTTCGGTCACACAGGGTGAGTTTTGAAACCCCCATTACTGTACAACATCATTGGCCAAAAATCCATTCGATATGTTGTAAGACAAAAAAGCATCTCAGACGGCAGAAGAAAAACAAAAATAATCAGAAGAAAAACAAAAGGTCTTTCCACGAAAAGTGGAAAGACCTAATATGGGGACGAAGTCCCCAATTACGGTAGAAAAATCAATGAAAAAAAAAAAAAAAAAAAAAATCTGGGAAAATTTCCCGAATTTTTCATTGTACTAATGAACTCAAAATCGTTAACGTTTTTTTTCAGATCTAGTTCCTGTTCCGGTTTTCCCGCGTTTGCGCAGAAATCTGTCTTGTTTGCATGAGACTTTGATTTTTTTTTTATATTTACCAGTCTAGTAAAACATAAGATTGGATCTCAATACAAATTCAATTTTAATAATTGTTTGATATGAAAAAAACGTTACGTTTCCTGATGAAAGCGTTTCTTTTGTTTACATCGAATATGACGTCATAACTTAAAGAACGTCACAGCTAATTCCCTAACAACAGAACCAAAATCGGGAACGTTACGTACGGTATTTCGGTTTCTTTTATCAACATGATTGAATTAAGAAAATAATACATACAGACTTCGTCCCCATTCACAGGTTATGCCTGCCTCATATTAATCATTAATCGCCATAAAACGTACGAATTTGACGTTACCCGCATTTAAGACGCAATATCGTGCGTAAGGTCAAAGCCAAACTCGATAAATTACGCTTGGGCCACCCATGAGGCCCCTCATGGGGGGGTTCTAGTAATCACATAATCACCATTTTTTTGCCAATATAATCACATAATCATTAAATATTTGCTTATCTTTAGTAATCAAATAATCATAAACTAAAAATACAGTCCTAGGTAATCAAATAATCATGAAATATTTGGCTTAATAATCAAATAATCATTAAAAAAACGGCCAAGTAATCACATAATCAAAAACCCCATGAGGGCCCTCACCCATTTTCAAACCCACTGTCTCTGTAGTTCTCGATGGCTAGGGATTATATACCCTGACCTAATGAATAGCTATTGAATAGTACTACATTGTTTAATATGGGGACGAAGTCCCCAATAACAGTAGAAAATTCAATAAAAAAAAAAATTCGGGAAAATTTCCCGAATTTTTCATTGTATACATACTAATGAACTCAAAATCGTTCAAATTTTTTTTTGTCGTGTTTTGAAATCCCGGACCTGCGCAGAAATGTACAATGTACTTCCTTTTTCCGGTCTCGTTTGTATGAAACTTTGAGTAAAATATATATTTATCAGTCTAGTATAAAATAGGAAGGATCGAACGCGCAATACTAATTTCATTTTTAATAATTCCTTGATATGAAAAAACGTTACCTGATGATAGCGTTTCTTTGTTTACATTGTATATGACGTCATAATTTAAATAACGTCACAACTAAAATCCCTAACAACAGAACCAAAATCGGAAACGTTCCGGTATTTCCGTTTCTTTTTTTTAACAAATAATTAAGTTACAAAAAAATAATTCATACAGACTTCGTCCCCATTTACAGGTAATGCCTGCCTCATCATCGATTATGGGGACGGAGTCCCCAATAACAGTAGAAAATTCAATAATAAAAAAAAATACGGTAAAATTTCCCGAATGAACTCAAAATCGTTCAAATTTTTTTTGTCGTGTTTTGAAATCCCGGACCGGCGCAGAAATCTACAATGTACTTCCTTTTTCCGGTCTCGAAAACTTTGAGTAAAATACATATTTATCAGTCTAGTATAAAATAGGAAGAGACGCAATACCAATTTCATTTTTAATAATTCCTTGATATGAAAAAACGTTACCTGATGATAGCGTTTCTTTGTTTACATTGCATATGACGTCCTAACTTAAATAACGTCACAACTAAAATCCCTAACAACAGAACCAAAATCGGAAACGTTACGGTATTTCCGTTTTTTTTAACAAATATTTAAGTTACAAAAAAATAATTCATACAGACTTCGTCCCCATTTGCAGGAAATGCCTGCCTCATATTAGGGTAAGGAATTTTTATAGAAAGTTCCTGCTTGACGCTAGTGCAAAATAGACAAAAACACTCTTTTTACAGAGCACCTGTATATAGGATTATTACTTTTAAAAAACTGTATATATTTCTTTTTTTTTCTTTTTGACTTCATGCGCAACACGTTGAGATCAGTTGATCACAGTTGCGGTAAAAGATCAAAGAAATCCGGAAATTATTTGATAGCCCTTCCGTTATGATCAGGGTTTTAGTATTGGTATATCGTATGACCGAACATGACAAAAAGCCAAGGTGATTTTTATAAATTTCAGTTTTAAGATCTTTTAAGGTTTCTGAGAAATGGGAATTATTTCCAGTTTTTGTACAATAACTCAAAAGAACATTGAGTAGTTATCCTGAATCTTTGGTGACTGCATGGTTTAAATCTATTAAAGTAACATCCTTTTACCTGTTTACTATTTTGTTGGGTTTTTTTTTGTAAATTTCTGATGTGACATTTTATAGGAGTTATGACTTATGGATCTTTATTTGTACTTAGGAATATCAACTTGGATAAGGTACTCGTTGGATTTACTGAGAGATACTCTTGTACGTATACTTGCTTAGTAAAACAAATGGAAACACAGAATTAAACCCATTTTATTTATTGTTGGTCCTTGCCCTATGAACATGATGAAGATTAACCCTCAACGTTATTGGCTAGGACTAGATGTCCAAGGAATTTTATATGATTAATAGCTCATTTACATATTTACTCAATGTAATAATTATGTAAGCTGACAATTATCGAATCAAGTAGTTAATATCTTTAGAAATATGATTACTCCCACAACAGTATTTGAGAACTGTATAAAATACACATTTAATTATTACCGAAGGGGTGATGATTAATATGAGGCAGGCATTACCTGTGAATGGGGACGAAGTTTGTTTTAATTATTTTTTTTGTAACTTAAATATTTGTTAAAAAAAGAAACGGAAATACCGTAACGTTTCCGATTTTGGTTCTGTTGTTAGGGATTTTACTTGTGACGTTATTTAAGTTATGACGTCATGTTCAATGTAAACAAAGAAACGCAATGCATCAGGTAACGTTTATTCATACCAAAGACAAATAATGATTAAAAATGAAATATTGGTATTGTGTTCCTTGAGTTACTATATTTTACTAGATTAAATCAAAGTCTCACGACAACAAGACTGGAAGAAGGAAGTAGAGTTATGTGTTCTGCGCAGATCCGGAAATTAAATAACCCGACCAAAAAAAAATTGAACGATTTTGAGTTCATTAGTACAATGAAAAATTCGGGAAATTTTCCCGATTTTTTTTTTTTTTCTTTTTTTTATTGAATTTTCTACTGTAATAGGGGACTTCGTCCCCATATAAATTACTGATGCCTTCATTCATTTTCTGATGCACATATGCTTGCAGCCAACACAGGGTGCAATATTAATGAATTTGTACTTATTGAAAAATATTATCTTGTCACATTTGTCTGGGACGAGGTGACTTTATTAGGTAACAAACAGTAATGCTAATGCTGCTAGGATGAAATTGTAAAAAATAATCAGGACAGGACTCGAGGAGTTATGTCTTATGAGAGAAAAAAAGCAGGATAACAATTTAGGTTAATAAAAAGTCAGGATTAACTAATAAAATAAAGGCAGGACCAAAAATAGTAAAAAATGAAAATGCAGGACAGAGATTACAATTGAAAAAAAATGCATGACAAAAATTCTCATCATATCCTCCCCCTCCCCCCTATAAAAGTCAAATGGTAGCTCCCTTATGAAGATTTTTTTCTTCAGAATGTCACTTAAACTTAAAAAAGCTGTGAATTACGAAATTTTATTTTTTGCAGAATGTCACTTAAACCTATACATGCTATATCTGTCATTTTTTCAGTTGTCCTATAAATTATTTAAATATTTAAATTTTATTTATTTTCAGAATGTCACTCAAACCTATATCAGTTGTGAACTCTATGAGTTATGAAGATTTCATATCTATATTTGGTAACGTGATAGAGCACTGCTCCTTATGTGCTGCAGCAGTATGGAGAGATCGTCCATTCTCAGACATCAACAGTCTTCACAAGTCTTTCTGTCAGTTTGCTGATGAACTTCCTATCGGTGGTATGTATTACCTGTAAAAGGGGGGCAAAAGATACCAGAGGGACATTCAAACTCATAGATCGAAAAAAAAAAATGACAACGTCATGGATTTAAAAAAAGGAAAAGAAAAACAGACAAATAATAGTACAAAAGACACAACATAGTAAACTAAAGACTAAGCAACAAAAAAAACACCGAAAACTGGGGCTGATCTCAGCTTTTCAGGAAGGGTAAGCAGATCCTGTTCCACGTATGTCATGTTGCTAATGTTATAAATGTGTGAATCTCAGGAGGGGGGTATTTTTTTCCTGTAAATCTCACCAATAAATATTTTGCTGATATCTGCCTTATTTACATGATTATCTCCCTTATTTAGGGATTATGTACCCTTGTGTTGATTCAATGCTAAACATATGGAAATTTTATAGAAAATCTACAGCCTTTATCCTTGTACTCTCATATTTGGCAATTTGATGACTGATAGATATAGGATTTTTGCATGTAGTGCTAGCGTTGAGTAGTGCTAGGATTGATTTCCTAAAAACAAATTTATCAATGTAGCTATTGATTAAAACAGATATAATTATGGACCAAATCAAGTACGGTACTCCTTTTATGGTGCGCTCGACTTTAATGAATTAGCACAAGGTCACTGTGAAGGTGTTTTTGAATTAACAGGTTGCTTAGAACTTTTTGTAAACAAATACTAGCACATTGTTAATTTCATGTAAATTTCATTAGCAATTTGATACCAATTTCATCATTTACATGTATACATCACAGCAATAAATTCTGTTCAAACTGGTTATAAGGGCTTTTTAAGATGAACAATATCATAGTTTTTAATTCTAAATATTTTTTTCAGGAAAAGAAGGCATTTTAAGACTACATCCGGACTTGGCAGGAAGACTGGCCATGTCGGGTGGACTGACCAATGAATCCACCAAGGAACAACAAAGTGCAGGTCTAAATACACTTTCTGACCAAGAAAAACAAAACATGCATCATTTAAATCAACAATATAAACAAAAGTTTGGCTTCCCTTTTGTCATATGTGCTCGAGAAAACAAGAAGGAAGCCATTTTGACTGGGCTTGAGAGGAGATTGAATAATTCAGGAGAAACTGAGGCAGTTACAGGGGTTGAGGAAGTTAAAAAGATCTGTCGACTGAGACTTTTCGATATTGTAGACTCTTCTTCAAAGCTGTGATATATATAATGTACTGAGACAAAGACATGCATATAAGTAGAGTGAGAGGGAGAGAGATATGTATTTTTTTAATGAGATAATTAATTTTACCAATTATCAATGGAAATGGTGATTATAAAAAGATTAAAAATAAAATTTGATTTGTCAATATTGTCATTTACCGATAATTGAAATAAAATCTTAAAAAAATGTTTGTAATCAGACTCAAAAATTAAAAAGTTCAAATAAACAAGAACCAACAGCCTGGTAAAAAATAAGCCATTTTGATTTTATTTCAATTGCAAAAAAGCCACTTTAAACTATAGCATGGAGGTCAGCTTTTATCAGTGGATTGAAAGCCAGAGTACCAGAGAGAACCACTGATCTTTGGCAAGAAAACTGGCAGTCCAGAGTCAATTAAGATTGAAGTCGAGAGACCCTGACAAATACAAGTTTTGACCTCACAACCTCATTGTTATCAGGCTAGTGATACAGTAGCTATAGGTCAAAGTGGCCACTAAGAGGTTTGAAACCTTTATATAAATATGTAAGACAAAATTCAAAAATAATATTACTAAAAATGGGAATGGAAATGGGGAATGTGTCAAAGAAGAGACAACAACCCGACCATAGAGCAGACAACAGCCAAAGGCCACTAAATGGGTCTTCAATGCAGCGAGAAACTTTTTCTGTCATACTGATGTCTTATACAATTGATAGATGTTACCTGGTAGATTTATAAAGCTTTTAGATTTTGTCGAGCATGCAACTTTTGTTGCAGAAAGCTCATCATAGGGATAGTGATCTGGTGGCAGCGGCGGCCTTAACTGACTTCTTAAAAAGATTTATATTGTAGAAGTTGGAAGACCTGAATGCTTCATACTTTGTATAAAGTTGCCTTATGTTACTGAGTTTCCATCTGTCACATGTCTATTGTCCTCGACCTCATTTTCATGGTTCAGTGACTTCATGAAAAAAAGTTAGGATTTTTTGTTATGTTAATTTGTCTCAGTAATAGGATAACTATATTTCGTATGTGTGTATCTTGCAAGGTCGTCATACCTGTATGTCAAACAGTTTTCACTTGACATCGACCTCATTTCATGGATCAGTGAACAAGGTTAAGTTTTGGTGGTCAAATCCATATCCAGATACTTTAAGCAATTTGTCTAGTATAGTTGGTGTATGGAAGAATTGTAAGGTGTCCAACTGGCAGGTGTCTTCTGACCTTGACCTCAGTTTCATGGTTCAGTGGTAAAAGTTAAGTTTTTGTGTTTTGGTCTGTTTTCTCATACTGTATCCAGTAGGTCTTCTTTATTTGGTGTATGGGATGATTGTTAGGTGTAAATATCTAACTGGTAGGTGTCATCTGACCTTGACCTCATTTTCATGGTTCTGTGGTCATAGTTGAGTTTTGAGTGTTTTTTGGGGTTTTTTTTCTCGAATACTATATGCAATAGGTCAACTGTAAGTCTGTATTTGGTGTATGGAAATATTTTATGATGTACATGCCAGTATAGCAAGTTTTATATGACGTTGACTTCATTTTCAGTTCATCGCTCCGCGTTAATTTTTTGTGTTTTGGTCTGGTTTTCTTGAACTATAAGCAATAGGTCATCTATATTTGTTGTATGGAAGCATTGTTAGCTGTACATGTCTGCCTGACTTGGTTCATCTAACCTTGACCTCATTTTTATGGTTTATTGGTGGATGCTTGGTTTTCTTGTTTATGTCTGTTTCTTAGGAACTACATTGTATAAGCAAAAGGTCAACTATATTTAGTGTATTGAATGATTGTGGGATGTACATGTATTTCTTGCTTGGTTTATATGACCTTGACCTCATTTTCTTGGATCATATTAAGTTTATGTAATAGTTGTAGTAAAGCTTTATATTTTAGGACTATCAACATAATATCAATGGTTAGCAAAAAAGGCAAGACATTTCAGCGTGTGCACTCTTCTTCAAAATATAGGTAAAAAAAAGTGACCTTATCATACCTTCTCTCGTACCATAATCCACTTAAAAAAAGAACAAAACAAGATAGAACAAGCTTCTCAGATCATGATTGAATTTTATGATACAAGTCTGTATTATGATCATAAAATTAACATTATCAACAATCGATGAAATAAGTTCAAATTTCACCTTCTCAGTTCTCGCTCAACCTAGTCCACAGCTCAGGCTTGTAAAAATGCTGTCGGACCTGTAAAATTCATCTCTTCGAGCCAATAGAATCTGACTAAAATTGTCATAAATTTCAGCTAGGGCTTAATTATATTTGGGTGACAGAAAACATAAAAGACTTGTGTTGGCCAGTGAACCATGCAAATTATGGGTAGTTCAGATTAACATGTACACAGTATACTGTCTCTATACACCAAATATAGCTAACCTATTACTCATAGACCTATAATCTGAAAGATTTAACATCAAAGGGACATGTAACCTGTCGAAACCATAGTCAAAATAACTGATCAATGACTTTATATTGAACCATATTACTACCATGGAAACTCCTCATAAATACCAGGATTAAAATTTTGTAAGACAAAAGTGAGTTTTGTCTACAAAAGACTCATCTGTGACGCTCGAATAAAAAAAGTTAAGAAGGCTAAAAACAGCAGGAATTGAGTTGAAGAGCATTGAGAAACCAAAATTCCCACTTAATGACCACAGAACCAGGAATCAAGGTTTGGTAATCCCTATCTAACAGTCAGGCATACCTTGCAATCTAAATAACAAATGCAGTTGTCCTACTACTCATAAATGAAAAATGTTGGATGATCAGAAAATAAGGCACTTGTATTCTAAATATCAAAGTCTCCAATTCATGAAACTACTATGATCTACGATATAACTGAATATCAAGGGCGATTTATATTAATGCTGCCACCAGTTTAGCCTACTATTAATATAGGGAAATGCCTGTAACCAAGTCAGGAATATGACAGTTGTTTTCCATTCATTCTGTTAGGTGATCATAGTGATATAGTCAAACATTTGATTTTGTCAGTTTTAATGGATTTTCCTTTTTTGTTGATACTATTACTTTCTTCACAGACTAACACAAAAAACATGGATGAAACACAAATAATTTATTATCACAGCAAACATTATTTTGATTTTTTCTTTTTTTGTCGATCAGCTTCCATTTCTGATCGTTTCTTGTCCATCTTCTTTTGTAATAATGCTTTCTGTTTAGCGTCTGGCAATTTACTTGGTACACCACTGCCCCTATATAACACCCCTTCTTTGATAATGGTAGCTCTCGAATGTGCTTTAACAGCATCGCCACACCCATGAACCTCTGCCATAGAATGATTCAGACAGAATCGTCTCTGACAGAATTCACATGTATGACCCAAGGTCAAGGTCTTAACCTTACATTTGGTAAAGTTACATTTACTATCGAGTTCCTTCGTTGAGGCAATGAGTGCATCAAAGTCATCTGGATCGACATTTTGTAATTTAGCAATCACTTCTTTCTCAGCATTTGTCTTCATATTTTTTGTTGAGGTTGGTGGCTTTTTTTGATTTTCTGGTCTATTTTTAGCACTTTCTTTTCTATTTTTAACACTACTAGCAGATTGTGTAGCCTCTTTCTGACGTCTAGCACAATGGATTTCATGAAGGCTATAATTAGCTCTGATGACATCCTTACTACAATGCTGACATATTAACTTGTCATTATTAGTAGGAGTTGTTTCCCTTTGTGATTTAATTTCACCAAGATGGGTTGAGGTTAGTATTTCCTCCTGTTCCTTAGTTTGTTGTTTTTCAGATAAATCTTTTTCCTCAACAAATTTTATGCCTGGTTTGGAAACAACAAGATGCCTCTCTTTGTCAATACCCCTGCTGACATGAACAAGTCCTAATTTCTCCGACAACTAAAATAAAAAAGGAATGTTTACTTTTTTAAAAATACTTTTAAAGTGAACAGGAACAGCATAATACTGGAATAGTAGGTTGTGTCTGCAATATTTTCTTAGTATGACATTTAAATCTTTTTTTAAGGTTTAATGGTTCTTTTCAATGGCCTTGTAAAAAGCATTTGTTTGGCCTTTTGTGGTTAAATTCTATGTTCTTTGGTTTCTGGTTGAATGCTGTTTCATTGGCCATCATACCACATCCTCTTATATTTGTATAAGGTAATTGTAAAGTTTCCAGTTAAATGTCTAGCACAAATATAGCTTCAAATTATACACATGGAAAATAACCTGATATAGGGAATATTATCAGTTACATAGTGTGCTAGTGACCTAAGAAGGTATATAAGGGGTAAGTAAATTCAATATGGGGTGAAAAGCTTTTAGTGACAAGAATACATGATGAATATAAAAATAAGATATTTGTTATGATTAACACATTCTTTATGTCCAAATTCCGCAGCCTGTAATTCAGTGATTGTTTTTCTTTATTCATAAATCAGATGTTTGGATTTCTCATTTGAATTGTTTCACATGTTTTTATGTCAGAACAATTTTTAAATATCTCACTTTAATAGGTGTTGCTCATTGTTAAAGGTAATGTATTGACTTATAGCTGCTTTTAAACATTCACTTCATTTGGTCTCAGCTGGATATTTGTCTCATTAGCATTAATCATACCACAACTTCTTATATTTTTTATAAGAGATCTATCTAACATGTATCCACTAATGCATGTATATACCATACCTCGTGTATTATAAGTCGATCATACGAGTTTAATGAAGCAGGAAACTCCATTATCTCTTGACTTGGATCTTTTACAAACTTGTCTAAATGTTCCTGATATTCCTGGGTCTTCTTCAATAATATGGCCTCATCCCTGTCAAAATCAAATCAATGTTATTTTTTGGCATAGGTTTTGCAAGAAAAAAGGTGCCAATGTCAAATGTATGTAAAATCTAGAGATAATAACTTCCCCCCCCCCCCCCCCCCCCTGATTTTCCATGGCTTATATCTTGAAAACAAGCACACAGATCTTTTATTTTTTTCAGCTTTTTTTAGTTGCTTAATTGATGTACTTTCAATTTATAGCAGTCTTTTAAAAAGCTTATTAATTTGCAACAGAGTAGCAAACATCCTTTAATAAGTTCAAAGGGGATATTTTTATGATTTCATCAGGAAATAAAGGAAAATATTTCCCAAGAGAAACTCCTCATACATATAGTATTATGCTCTTATATTTTCAAATTGATTATAATTAGTGTTTCCTTTACTAATTATCAGCAAATTGGTTTGTTCTGTTACACTAATGTCCCAACATAAAGAGGATTAGAGCATTCACAAATCTAAAAATATAAGACCATAATGCTATGAATAAAAAAAAAAGGTTATATCACAGCTATATATTTTTAATGTAATAGTGTATTATTTTTTAGATTAAATATGCTCTAGATTTCTCTTACGAATATTAAATATTGTCTCTATCCATATCTTGACAGTTTTCTTAATGAATTAAAAATGTTTAGCTATATTGTTATGAACATTTATGGTCCTACATCCTTAATTATATTTTGGCTTTAAACAGATTTTGCTTTTCTCTGCTGTTTTTGAAGTACATTTGTATCTACACTAAATTAGTTTGATGTCTACTGGTTGATATTAAAAGTCTTATTAAACATGCTTTATTTGTTAGTTGAAATTGTCTGTGATTCCTGGACCGCCACTGTGATGAGTCAAACTCTTTCCAACTGATATTTACAGTTTGTTCTTGTTTTGTTCTGTTACACTAATGTTACACTAACGTTACACTAACGTTCCACTAACGTTACACTAACGTTACACTAACGTTACACTAATGTTACACTATGTTACACTAATGTTACACTAATGTTCTAACATAAAGAGGATTATAGCATTCACAAACACTTTAAAACTTTGTTTGTGCTTGTTCCTAGTGAGGAGTCTTTAGTTCAGATGTAGTTTTTGGTTCTTGTCTGTTCCTAGTGAGGAGTCTTTAGTTCAGATGTAGTTTTTGGTTCTTGTCTGTTCCTAGTGAGGAGTCTTTAGTTCAGATGTAGTTTTTGGTTCTTGTCTGTTCCTAGTGAGGAGTCTTTAGTTCAGATGTAGTTTTTGGTTCATGTCTGTGATTTTGGTTTTTTAGTTCATTGTTTTGTTATAAATTAGGCCATTAGTTTTCTGGATTAAACTCTTTCATATTTCTCATGTCTTGACGTTTTATAGTGAACTATACCGTATAGGTTTTTCTCATTGTGTAAGGCTGTACAAGAGCCTAAAATTGCTTACATCCACTTCATTAGAACTCTGGTGAATAGTTGTCTCATTGGCAATCATATCACATTTCCTTGTTTCTATATTCAATTGAAAAAGAAAAAAACCTTTCAACAGTTCTTTTTGACACTTCATTATCTCCATGACCTTTCAGTTGACCGCTATGTGCTGGTTTCTCAATCTGTTTTGGTTTCTGTTTCTGTTTTGGTTTTGCCCCTTGGTCTTTCTGACCTTTCTGACCTTTCTGAGTGGTTATCTTCACTGACAGGAGGTCACTCAAATGATCAGGTCTTAATAGTTTGGCATTAACTACTCCCTCTGAAATGAAAATTAAAATGGGATTGATTTTGAGTTAATTAGTGTCAGTTTAACCTTTTATAATCTTCGGGTTTGGTTTCTATTTATTTAATTACGTCATAAACAAATACTATAAAAACAAAACAAGATACTTCGCTATGAGGGGTCCTACATTTCTGTATTCATTAATTTTTTAGGTATTTTTTTTCTATTTCTTTTTTTTTCACCATATTTTCTCTACTCTTAATTGTTTTGTCTATTCTTAATTTCTTTACCCATTTTTGTGTAGATTTGACCCCATCCATACCCTTTCTTAGGATACTGTTACATCACTTTAAACAGGAAGCGGATGAGGAATGGATGTGAAAACTACTTCCCACCAAACACATACTCACATGCACAGTATGAATTGATATTAATTTCAACACAGAGTTCTTTCTTTTTATACATATATATGATTATAGAAAGTCAGCCAAACATTAACTTTTAAATACCTTCTATATACTGATGTGCCGTCTGTACTTCTCCATTACAGGTCATATACTCCACTAAGGACTTGAGGAACTTATCATGTCCGACTGTCTCACTATCACACACTACCATTAGATGTCTCCTGGCGCGGGTAATGGCTACATTAATTCTTCTCTTCTCTGCAAGGAATCCAACTTCACCTGTGGAGACAAAACAAATGTAAAGTTTTCATGCAATAGTATTTTAACATGTAAATATTCATGTAAAACTATTTATGTAATATACTCAATAACAATCCATGTAAAATATTCAATAAAATAAAAACCCATGTAAAATGTTCCATAGAATAACAATCCATGTAAAATATTCCATAGAATAACAATCCATGTAAAATATTCAATAAAACTAGAGGCTCTAAAGAGCCTGTGTCGCTCACCTTGGTATATGTGAATATTAAACAAAGGAAGCAGATGGATTCATGACAAAATTGTGTTTTGATGATGGTGATGTGTTTGTAAATCTTACTTTACTAAAAAGTCTTGCTGCTTACAATTATCTCTATCTATAATGAATTGGCCCAGTAATATCAGTGGAAATGTTAATAAAAATTTACAAATTTTATGAAAATTGTTAAAAATTGACTATAAAGGAAAATAACTCCTTAGGGGGTCAATTGACCATTTCGGTCATGTTGACTTATTTGTAAATCTTACTTTGCTGAACATTATTGCTGTTTACAGTTTATCTTTATCTATAATAATATTCAAGATAATAACCAAAAACAGCAAAATTACCTATTCACGGGCAGCAACCCAACAACGGGTTGTCAGATTCATCTGAAAATTGTAGAGCAGATGGTATTGATCTGCTAAACAATTTAACCCCATGTCAGATTTGCTCTAAATGCTTTGGTTTTTGAGTTATAAGCCAAAAACTGATTTTACCCCTATGTTCTATTTTTAGCCCATGGCCATCTTGGTTGGTTGAACGGGTCACGCCACACATTTTTAAAACTAGATACCCCAAAGATGATTGTTGCCAAGTTTGGATTAATTTGTCCCAGTAGTTTCAGAGGAGAAGATTTTTGTAAAAGATAACTAAGATTTACGAAAAATTGTTAAAAATTGACTATAAAGGGCAATAACTCCTAAAGGGGTCAACTGACCATTTCGGTCATGTTGACTCATTTGTAAATCTTACTTTGCTGAACATTATTGCTGTTTACAGTTTATCTCTATCTATAATAATATTCAAAATAATAACCAAAAACAGCAAAATTTCCTTAAACTTACCAATTCAGGGGCAGCAACCCAACAACGGGTTGTCCGATTCATCTGAAAATTTCAGGGCAGATAGATCTTGACCTGATAAACAATTATACCCCATATCAGATTTGCTCTAAATGCTTTGGTTTTTGAGTTATAAGCCAAAAACTGCATTTTACCCCTATGTTCTATTTTTAGCCGTGGCGGCCATCTTGGTTGGTTGACCGGGTCACGCCACACATTTTTTAAACTAGATACCCCAATGATGATTGTGGCCAAGTTTGGTTTAATTTGGCCCAGTAGTTTCAGAGGAGAAGATTTTTGTAAAAGCTAACGACGACGGACGACGACGACGGACGCCGGACGACGACGCCGGACGCCAAGTGATGGGAAAAGCTCACTTGGCCCTTTGGGCCAGGTGAGCTAATAAAAACCCATGTAAAATATTCCATAGAATAACAATCCATGTAAAATATTCCATAGAATAACAATCCATGTAAAATATTCAATACAATAACTTTCCATGTAAAATATTTAGTTGAAGTAATTGTGTCAGCACAGAGCTTAGATATCAGTACCTCAAGTTAATTCAAGTGACATAAGTTCAGAAATGAGCTATTTAAAGTGTATACCAAAGTATTCACTGAAATAATCAAATCACATCTGACGTTTAATTGTATGTCACAGGGGGTCAAAAGTGATTTCAGATTTAAATGTCTAGAATTTTTTGGCATTTACAAATGAGTTCCATTTTGGAAGTTAAAGGCCAGGTATACAAAATTTTTTTTAAAAAAGAATGGAAGGCTAGGGATTTTTTATTGTCTATGTGTATTTTTGAGAGGTACTTATTTATATAGTATTTAGTTTTCTATTTTGTGGCTTCTGTATTATTACTTGTCTGTTTGTCTTTTTCTTTTTAGCCATGGTGTTGTCAGTTTATTTTCAATCTATGAGTTTGACTATTTTGGTAACCTTTCAATGACTATTTTAAATAACTTGTTATTTGATTGCTATATTTCTGTTATCACACATCTACTATACAGATTGATTGATGCTGTTAAACACCACTTTCAACAATATAAGCTGTACCCTCTCTGCAAGTTTTTATTGATGGATGATGCAAGACTGCCTGTATAGAACCAGACCTTTGGCATGAAAACTGGCAATCATAGTCAATTAAGATTGGAGTTAAACACACCTGTGACCTGTCATATGCGCGGTTGGAATACCTTTAGGATTACTTCTAACAACTGATATCTTACCTTTAGGATTACTTCTAACAATTGATAAATTACCTTTAGGATTACTTCTAACAACTGATAAATTACTTTAGGATTACTTCTAACAACTGATAAATTACCTTTAGGATTACTTCTAACAATTGATAAATTACCTTTAGGATTACTTCTAACAACTGATATCTTACCTTTAGGATTACTTCTAACAATTGATAAATTACCTTTCGGATTACTTCTCACAAGTGATATTACCACTGCTTCCTTTTCTCTGCCCTGGAATCCATCAACTGATTTAACCTCTACTTTGGGGTAATTAGAAGACAATCTCAGTCTCAAAAGCTCAACCTGTAAAACATATATAAGTTTTGTTAAAGAATTGTCTGCGTCATACAGAAGCTTCCCAATAATCAGAACAAATATAGTCCTATAAAAAGGTATTGCCTCTGTATACACTCTACATGACAAAGGTAATATTGTTCTATGTACCCTATAAAATGTAAGGTCCAAATTAATAAATCAACAAATCCTTACTGTAGTGTTTAATAATTAATTTTCTTCAAGCAATATATACCTGTGAAGACACTTATAAACAGGTCAACCTCTCCTAAAGGTAACAACAAAATGATGAACGCAGCTCTTAGATAGATTAAAATATGAAATATTCCCATTCTTGCTGCTAAAAGGAGCAATTGCAAGATGAATACATTTCCTGACAATTTAAGGGGCAATAACAGCTGAATCTTTCTGAAGATTTCTATATAAATATATTACCTGTTGATTGTAAGGGGCCATAACTACTATATCTAAAGAGCAGGCTAATGCCACTACAAGGCAGCACTCACACCCACAAAGTGGAAAGGGATTTATATAAGTTGCAAAACTTGTTTCCCAATCCACTATAAGTAAATATGTTTAAACTAAACTGCTATATCTTTTTAAAGATGTGTTTATATAGATCTTACTTATAGGTTGTAAAAGGGCAATAACTGCTATATCTTTCTGAAAGTGTCTATATAAAGATCTTACTTGAAGATTCTACGGGGCAAAAACTGCTATATCTTTCTGAAGGTGTCTATATTTAGATCTTACTTGTATATTCTAAGGGGCAATAACTGCTATAGCTTTCTGAAGGTGTGTATAATAAGATCTTACTTGTAGATTGTAAGGGGAAATAACTACTATATCTTTCTGAAGGTGTGTATAATAAGATCTTACTTGTAGATTGTAAGGGGCAATGACTGCTATATCATCCTGCTTCAGTCCATAAGATATTAGTTTTTCAACATGAGTAGTCACAATATCAGCTTCACCTGTTAAAAATTAAATTAATATTGTAGTTAACCCTTTTCCTCTGCAAATTTTAGAAACAGATAGGTGGACGTGGGTTTTTTTTACACCAGGAATCAATATAATTGATGTTATTCCACTGCATGTAGATTTTGATGGTGAAATAAACATTTGATTGGTTGAAACTATCAGTGTGACCTTGAACAAAACTTCATATTCCCCTCTCAGTATCATATTCCCCTCTGAACATCATACTTCCCTCTGTAGATCGGGACTTTGTAGCATGACGTTACCCGTGGTTAATGTGCATACTATTTTGAAGGTGGTTTTATTGAAATAGCGTTAGATAAGTCATTACCGTTAAAATAAAAAGACTATTAATCTACTTTTGATCCGTACTGTTTATCAATGATTATGCCGTGTTTAGCTATTTAAACAAGCAGATAAGAAAAACAAACGTTTATAAATTAATATATTATATTCAGTAAGTAAATGAAGCATAGGCAGTGGAATAAAACATTCATTTCCCTTAGCTTCAAGAGATATGATTGATTGTTGGTTGCTTTACGCCTCATTAGCACAAAAAGGCTATATCGCAGCGATCGAGAGATATGAAGATTTTTCACCCTCGAAAAATCACATTTCCCTCGGACATAGCCCTCCTGAAATATGAATATTCTTGGGTGAACAAATCTTCATATCTCCCTCAGGAAATAAATGTATAGTATTGCCTACATATCAGTTTACCTAGCACAAACAAGAGGCTCTCAAGAGCCTGAATCGCTCACCTGAATTTTTTTGGTTTAATCTCATATCAATGATTATTTTGGCTTTTCAATTTATTTAAATGTTCTTTGAATCGTCCTATTTTCTTCAAAAGCAAAAAAAAAATCATTTTCTCCTATGTTCTATTTTAGCCATAGGAGCTATGTTTCTTGACATACAAGGAAATGAAATATAAAATTTATACTAGATACTCTGAAACTCTAAAACTCATTTAGCCTAAGTTTGGCTGAAATTGATACAGCAGTTTCAAAGGAGAAGATTTTTTAAAGTAAGTCAACATGATGAACAAATTGTGAAAAAAGTCTTTAAAGGGCAATAACTCCTTAAGAGGTCAATTGACAATTTTGGTCAAATTGACTTATTTGTAGATCTTACTTTGCTTAACATTTTTGCTTTTAACAGTTTATCTGTATCTATAATAATATTCAAGATAATGACCAAAAACTGCAAAATTTCCTTAAAATTACCAATTAAGTGGCAGCAACCCAACAATGGTTTGTTTGATTCATCTGAAAATTTCAGGGCTGATAGATCTTGACCTAATGAACATTTTTATCTCTGTCAGATTTGCTCTAAATGCTTTCGTTTTTGAGATATAAGCCAAAAACTGCATTTGACCCCTATGTTCTATTTTAAGTAACGGCGGCCATGTTTTTTGACGGATCAAAAATCGAAGCACACACTTTGTGCAGGATAATCTAAGGAACAATCATGCTAAGTTTCATCCAAATCCATTCAACAGTTTCAGAGGAGAAGATTTTTTAAAGTTAGCAAATATGATGAACAAATTGTGAAAAATTGTCATTAAAGGACAATAACCCCTTAAGGGGTCAATTGACAATTTTGGTCATATTAACTTATTTGTAGATCTTACTTTGCTGATCATTTTTGCTGTTTACAGTTTATCTTTATCTATAATAATATTCAAGATAATGACCAAAAACTGCAAAATTTCCTTAAAATTACCAATTAAGTGGCAGCAACCCAACAATGGTTTGTTTGATTCGTCTGAAAATTTCAGGGCTGATAGATCTTGACCTAATGAACATTTTTACCCCATGTCAGATTTGCTCTAAATGCTTTCGTTTTTGAGATATAAGCCAAAAACTGCATTTGACCCCTATGTTCTATTTTAAGTAACGGCGGCCATGTTTTTTGACGGATCAAAAATCGAAGCACACACTTTGTGCAGGATACTCTAAGGAACAATCATGCTAAGTTTCATTCAAATCCATTCAGTAGTTTCAGAGGAGAAGATGTTTGAAAAATTGTTAACGACGACGACGACGACGACGACGGACGCCAAGTGATGAGAAAAGCTCACATGGCCTTTTAGGCCAGGTGAGCTAATAATATGTCCCTCAAAAAAGTTCATTAAAAATTTGTTTACCAAACTTTACACACACACAAAAAATGAAAACACAAAAAAAGGGACTCTGTACTTGTTCCATTTCCTCCTTAAGCTGAAAATGTGGAAATCAGTAAAATTAATTTTTGGCTTTCTTTTTCTAAACCATGTAAAATAAATTAAAAAAAAATAGTTGGAACCCTTCCTTTTCAAAGAGGAAACCAAAGAAACTGTCTAAATATTTCTTGCTGAATGCTTTATAATGAGTAGTTTGTATTTAAGCCAAACCTTCATTTCCCTTAGATATTTCTTCTGGTAGATCTAATTCATACATTTCACATCCTGCTGTATCTATTAGTAACAGAGGCTCGGATGTTTCCTCATTATCAGTTATGCCTTGGATATCCCTACAATATAAATGTTATATGATCTTATATTGATATGACAGTATAATTTTTTACTTTGATATACCTCATGTTAAAATGCCAGATTTTCATTTGCTTATACAAGGGAGATAATTTACTCTTTCCCATGGCTAAGCAGGAGACAACTTTTTAAATGTCAACCTGTGGTGCAGACCAATCACAGATTGATAATTTAAAGGAAAATGAATTGAGTTTACATCAAATAATTTTTAAAAAAGAAAACACTCAATTTCTACATTTTGGCTCATGACTTTTTCACAGACTGTATAAAATAATAAAAACTTGCTTCACTTCTGTTGATTTTTCTATTATATTATCATATTAATCAAATAAAAAATAATCCCATTTTTGTCAATTGTTAACAATGGCAATTATAATTGCACATATAAATTTCTGCATTCCAAGTATTAGACTATTTGTTTGCCTGATTGTGTTTACAGTTTCCGCCTAAAAAAGGCAAATAAATGTTTGCTATATACATAGTTGGTGCTTCACAGCCTGGTGCAATGCATTCAAATTGTCAATGTAAAGGAGAAGGTTCACAAAGGGTTAAAATTGACCTTAAATATTATTCTCTAATTTATGTGCTATTTTCACATTTCCTGACCAGTGTGTGCAAGATGGTTCCTACAGTCCTTAAAAACCTTCAAGGGGGTCTTTTAATGCATTTTAATGTTATTTTTTGGCATCTTCATACTTTTTAAAGCCTATAGCCATTGTAAAAATAACTGTTTTGTTTTAAAATGTGGACAAAATAGCTCTTTCAAAATTTCCATTTGAGAGCTTTCATGGGGGAAATCCCCCGCAAATAGTGACAGTTGGCAGGTATGAGAAAATATTTCCCCTCACTAGAGAAAAATCTGTACTCTGCAAATGATTGGTTGGAATTAAATTGTGACGTTAAATTTTCTTGTTTTCTTCTGAATTTTATTTTTGTGACATCATGAAAAAAGGCGAACATGCATGATGACGTCACATCAAAAGTAACGGTACACAACTTTCCTCAAATCTTTGATAAGGAAGGATAAAAATCATATGCCTTCATAGCCTTCAACTCTATAAAATAGAAATGCTACTTCACAATGTAGGGAAAACAATAGGGAGGATGGCTTACCAAGTGCATAAGGATTCACTATTTCATTTATTTATTTTTTGTGTTTTAACACCTCTTTTAAGCACCGCTTTTAGGCTATTTCGTGGCCGCCAGTTTTTATTGGTTGAGGAAGACGGGGTGCCGGAGATACTGACCATTTCGTCATGAAAACTGACAATCCTAGTCAATTGAAATTGGAGTTGAGTGCACGCACATGTTCTGGGTTCGAAACTCACAACCTCAGTGTTGACTGGCTAGTGATTATAGTAGTAACTACTTAAACCAGTTAGGTCTTGGGGCCCCTTATTAGGATTAACATGATACCTTAGCAGATGATCCGACACTGAAGGGTGAGCCACCAGTTTACCATCATATAACTGATCTGATGACCACTGCATGATGATCCGATTCATTCTGTATTGTGTTGTCAACATCCTCATTATCTGGTTGTCATAGAGACCAAGGACACGTTCCATCAAGGTTATCTCCAATCCACTCTTAGCAGCCCTGTGGTACAGAAAGTAGAACAATGAAGTATTTAGTTTATGATAACTTCAGAGTAGACATCTACAGTTTCGACACACTGGGGGACCAGAAAAAAATGTTGGATTAAGCAGGGTGTTGGAATACTCAGGTGTCATATTAGGCAAGTTGCGCTGTTTAGGGAAAATCTTGGCTCTGAGAGCAGTTTGCTTTGGATATAACATCCTGGAGAGCTGGCTTATAAGACAAATACAGAGGAATAATTATTATTAATGGAGTACCAGATTTTATGGATTTCATGGGTACAGGTCTGCTTAGATTTTCATGACTTACTCAGTATAGTAGGAGGTAACTGTAGATGGTCACCCGCCAGTATACATCTGGGTACTTACTCGTTACTCAGTATAGTAGGAGGTAACTGTAGATGGTCACCCGCCAGTATACATCTGGGTACTTACTCGTTACTCAGTATAGTAGGAGGTAACTGTAGATGGTCACCCGCCAGTATACATCTGGGTACTTACTCGTTACTCAGTATAGTAGGAGGTAACTGTAGATGGTCACCCGCCAGTATACATCTGGGTACTTACTCGTTACTCAGTATAGTAGGAGGTAACTGTAGATGGTCACCCGCCAGTATACATCTGGGTACTTACTCGTTACTCAGTATAGTAGGAGGTAACTGTAGATGGTCACCCGCCAATATACATCTGGGTACTTACTCGTTACTCAGTATAGTAGGAGGTAACTGTAGATGGTCACCCGCCAGTATACATCTGGGTACTTACTCGTTTCTCAGTATAGTAGGAGGTAACTGTAGATGGTCACCCGCCAGTATACATCTGGGTACTTACTCGTTTCTCAGTATAGTAGGAGGTAACAGTAGATGGTCACCCGCCAGTATACATCTGGGTACTTACTCGTTACTCAGTATAGTAGGAGGTAACTGTAGATGGTCACCCGCCAGTATACATCTGGGTACTTACTCGTTACTCAGTATAGTAGGAGGAAACTGTAGATGGTCACCCGCCAGTATACATCTGGGTACTTACTCGTTACTCAGTATAGTAGGAGGAAACTGTAGATGGTCACCCGCCAGTATACATCTGGGTACTTACTCGTTACTCAGTATAGTAGGAGGTAACTGTAGATGGTCACCCGCCAGTTTACATCTGGGTTCTTACTCGTTACTCAGTATAGTAGGAGGTAACAGTAGATGGTCACCCGCCAGTATACATCTGGGTACTTACTCGTTACTCAGTATAGTAGGAGGTAACAGTAGATGGTCACCCGCCAGTATACATCTGGGTACTTACTCGTTACTCAGTATAGTAGGAGGTAACAGTAGATGGTCACCCGCCAGTATACATCTGGGTACTTACTCGTTACTCAGTATAGTAGGAGGTAACAGTAGATGGTCACCCGCCAGTATACATCTGGGTACTTACTCGTTACTCAGTATAGTAGGAGGTAACAGTAGATGGTCACCCGCCAGTATACATCTGGGTACTTACTCGTTACTCAGTATAGTAGGAGGTAACAGTAGATGGTCACCCGCCAGTATACATCTGGGTACTTACTCGTTACTCAGTATAGTAGGAGGTAACTGTAGATGGTCACCCGCCAGTATACATCTGGGTACTTACTCGTTACTCAGTATAGTAGGAGGTAACAGTAGATGGTCACCCGCCAGTATACATCTGGGTACTTACTCGATACTCAGTATAGTAGGAGGTAACTGTAGATGGTCACCCGCCAGTATACATCTGGGTACTTACTCGTTACTCAGTATAGTAGGAGGTTACTGTAGATGGTCACCCGCCAGTATACATCTGGGTACTTACTCGTTACTCAGTATAGTAGGAGGTAACTGTAGATGGTCACCCGCCAGTATACATCTGGGTACTTACTCGTTACTCAGTATAGTAGGAGGTAACTGTAGATGGTCACTCGCCAGTATACATCTGGGTACTTACTCGTTACTCAGTATAGTAGGAGGTAACTGTAGATGGTCACCCGCCAGTATACATCTGGGTACTTACTCGTTACTCAGTAAAGTAGGAGGTAACTGTAGATGGTCACCCGCCAGTATACATCTGGGTACTTACTCGTTACTCAGTATAGTAGGAGGAAACTGTAGATGGTCACCCGCCAGTATACATCTGGGTACTTACTCGTTACTCAGTATAGTAGGAGGTTACTGTAGATGGTCACCCGCCAGTATACATCTGGGTACTTACTCGTTACTCAGTATAGTAGGAGGTAACTGTAGATGGTCACTCGCCAGTATACATCTGGGTACTTACTCTTTACTCAGTATAGTAGGAGGTAACTGTAGATGGTCACCCGCCAGTATACATCTGGGTACTTACTCGTTACTCAGTATAGTAGGAGGTAACTGTAGATGGTCACTCGCCAGTATACATCTGGGTACTTACTCTTTACTCAGTATAGTAGGAGGTAACTGTAGATGGTCACCCGCCAGTATACATCTGGGTACTTACTCGTTACTCAGTATAGTAGGACGTTACTGTAGATGGTCACCCGCCAGTATACATCTGGGTACTTACTCGTTACTCAGTATAGTAGGAGGTAACAGTAGATGGTCACCCGCCAGTATACATCTGGGTACTTACTCGTTACTCAGTATAGTAGGAGGTAACTGTAGATGGTCACCCGCCAGTATACATCTGGGTACTTACTCGTTACTCAGTATAGTAGGAGGTAACTGTAGATGGTCACCCGCCAGTATACATCTGGGTACTTACTCGTTACTCAGTATAGTAGGAGGTAACTGTAGATGCCTAGATGGTCACCCGCCAGTATACATCTGGGTACTTACTCGTTACTCAGTATAGTAGGAGGTAACTGTAGATGGTCACCCGCCAGTATACATCTGGGTACTTACTCGTTACTCAGTATAGTAGGAGGTAACTGTAGATGGTCACCCGCCAGTATACATCTGGGTACTTACTCGTTACTCAGTATAGTAGGAGGTACCTGTAGATGGTCACCCGCCAGTATACATCTGGGTACTTACTCGTTACTCAGTATAGTAGGAGGTTACTGTAGATGGTCACCCGCCAGTATACATCTGGGTACTTACTCGTTACTCAGTATAGTAGGAGGTAACTGTAGATGGTCACCCGCCAGTATACATCTGGGTACTTACTCGTTACTCAGTATAGTAGGAGGTAACTGTAGATGGTCACCCGCCAGTATACATCTGGGTACTTACTCGTTACTCAGTATAGTAGGAGGTAACTGTAGATGGTCACCCGCCAGTATACATCTGGGTACTTACTCGTTACTCAGTATAGTAGGAGGTACCTGTAGATGGTCACCCGCCAGTATACATCTGGGTACTTACTCGTTACTCAGTATAGTAGGAGGTAACTGTAGATGGTCACCCGCCAGTATACATCTGGGTACTTTCAACAGTGGAATCCAACAGGCTGCTTCTATTGCCTGGTAAATAGAAGAACAAAAGAACCATTAGTGTATAAGGCTGCTTCTATTGCCTGGTAAATAGAAGAACAAAAGAACCATTAGTGCATAAGGCTGCTTCTATTGCCTGTTAAATAGAAGAACAAAAGAACCATTAGTGCATAAGGCTGCTTCTATTGCCTGGTAAATAGAAGAACAAAAGAACCATTATTGTATAAGGCTGCTTTTATTGCCTGGTAAATAGAAGAACAAAAGAACCATTAGTGTATAAGGCTGCTTCTATTGCCTGGTAAATAGAAGAACAAAAGAACCATTAGTGCATAAGGCTGCTTCTATTGCCTGGTAAATAGAAGAACAAAAGAACCATTAGTGTATAAGGCTGCTTCTATTGCCTGGTAAATAGAAGAACAAAAGAACCATTAGTGCATAAGGCTGCTTCTATTGCCTGGTAAATAGAAGAACAAAAGAACCATTAGTGCATAAGGCTGCTTCTATTGCCTGGTAAATAGAAGAACAAAAGAACCATTAGTGTATAAGGCTGCTTCTATTGCCTGGTAAATAGAAGAACAAAAGAACCATTAGTGCATAAGGCTGCTTCTATTGCCTGGTAAATAGAAGAACAAAAGCACCATTAGTGCATAAGGCTGCTTCTATTGCCTGGTAAATAGAAGAACAAAAGAACCATTAGTGTATAAGGCTGCTTCTATTGCCTGGTAAATAGAAGAACAATAGAACCATTAGTGCATAAGGCTGCTTCTATTGCCTGGTAAATAGAAGAACAAAAGAATCATTAGTGTATAAGGCTGCTTCTATTGCCTGGTAAATAGAAGAACAAAAGAACCATTAGTGCATAAGCCAAGTTGTTTACTGTGGATTCAATTATTTTCGTTGCAACCAATTTTCAAGGATTGAGTAAAATTTTCATTTACATGGATATTTGATTTCCTGGTTTAGTCAAAGTCTGCGTACATTTCTATATAACATTTGTAATTCATAGAATTGGAAATTTGTGGTTCCAAGGTAACCACAAAATCGACAAAAATTGGTATCCAACGAATAATAATGAATCCTCAGTATGTATTTTTAGGAGAAAGATTTGTTTGTATCAGAATCTGTTTTTATTTGTTGTGTTTGTTCGTGTTGTTTTTGTGATGTTAAACAAAGATAACTGCTGACATTGGGATTAGGGACAAACAACAATATAAATAATTTTGATAGAAAAAAGAATCCATAATTTGTATATATATATATATATTATGTATACTGTAAATTCAGATATTATTGTCAGGTTTTAACTAAGGCAAATAATGCGACTTGGTGAGTATCGCAATAGTTAGAACTCACACTTTAATGTTTGTGTTGTTTATTCTTTTCTATGTTGTGTCATGTGTACTATTGTTTGTCTGTTTGTCCTTTTCATTTTTAGCCATGACATTGTCAGTTTATTTTCGATTTATGAGTTTGACTGTCTCTCTGGTATCTTTTGTCCCTCTTTTAATATCTGACACATATATATTAATAAAGCATAAAATGCATTAAATAGTCTAGCATTCTTGTACATTCTTCCAAAATCGCAATAATAAATGCACACAATAATTTTTATATTTACAGGATTGCAATGTGATTGACTAGGTTTCATATGAAGAAAAGTTCCATCAATTTCCTTAAAACCCAAATTTTAGCCAAATGTCAGTGTATTTAAACAGCTGTGAAATGCATGTAGACATTCTAATTATTGACCTCAAATCCAATTGCAGTCTTTTCTCCTAAAGAAGAATTATCCATGCAAGTTTGGTAAAGAAGTTTTTTACCTCAAAATCATTCAGGGTTTTTATCATCCCCATGCATATTATCCACCAAAGATTAGTAGAGATCTAAATCATGACTTAACAAATATCGTCCAGAAATCAAACTTCTTCCAAAAGTTTGTCGATTTATAGTTATGGTAACCTTGACTTTTGACCGGCTGACTCAAAAACAATAGCAGTTTTGATATATTCTATGGAGCATTTTCAAGCTAAGTTTGGTAAAGTTTGGGCATATAGTTCAAATATACCAATCAGAAACCAGAAGTATACCTTAATTTCAGTCTCTTAGTATAGGAACAGATTTAAATGATATTAAACCTTCATCAAGTAAACATGGGATCAAAAGTATGAAATGCCAATAATATAGCACATCTTTATATGTTCCCTTCCGATGATATAAGGATCTATTTTGGTCATATGACTCTTGTGCCGAAAGAACTTTAATAACATGAGGCAAAAACATGGCAAGAGATAAATATCATAAAGGAGCTGTATCTGAGGAGAATATAATTTCCTAGGAATTAGTATATTGTAAATTCAGAAATCTTTGCGTGCATTTATTATTGGGATTTTGTCATTTTAGACTAAAATGCGATTTATTGAGAAAAATCCTGTTGAATTAACATAAAAAATTTCAAAATGTGAGTTATAATTGCGAATATATCACTATTTTGGTAATAATTTCAGAATTTACAGTATAGAACCTAAAAGTATGGTGATAAATAAAACCAAATGGGTTACCCTTGTTTCACTTTCAATGTTGACATTCTTTTCCTTTTAATAGCTGAACAAGTGTAGTCAATATCTAGCTAAAAGGTTAAATTGAGGCTGCATGAATAAGATTCAATGAGGACAAATTATTGACTTGCAAGTCAATAATTCTTAAGCGATCTTTTTTAGCATCTTTTGGCAAAGTGTCAAACTGTCTGCTTATAATGAAGTTCTGCTTTTATCCATCATGTCAGCACTTCAAACAAAAAGAATGGTATTTAAGATGTTTGTTTCAATCGTAAAATTAAAATTGAGAATGGAAATGGGGAATGTGTCAAAGAGACAACAACCCGAACAAATAAAAAACAACAGCAGAGGGTCACCAACAGGTCTTCAATTTAGCGAGAAATTCCCGCACCCTGAGGCGTCCCTCAGCTGGCCCCTAAACAAATATATACTAGTCCAGTGATAATGAACGCCATACTAATTTCCAAATTGTACACAAGAAACTAAAATTAAAATAATACAAGACTAACAAAGGCCAGAGGCTCCTGACTTGGGACAGGCGCAAAAATGCTGCGGGGTTAAACATGTTTGTGAGATCTCAACCCTCCCCCTATACCTCTAACCAATGTAGAAAAGTAAATGCATAACAATACGCACATTAAAATTCAGTTCAAGAGAAGTCGAGTCTGATGTCAGAAGATGTAACCAAAGAAAATAAACAAAATGACAATAATACATAAATAACAACAGACTACTAGCAGTTAACTGACATGCCAGCTCCAGACTTATTAAACTGACTGAAAGATTATGATTTCATCATATGAACATCAGGCACAATCCTTCCCATTAGGGGTTTAGTATCATACCATCATAACATATATGAGAAGAACATAACCTGTGTCATGCCAATAACTGTTTTTAGAATAAATGTGTTTAGTTCCGATGCAAAGACCTTATCAGTGACTCAATATTAACGCCAAAATATGCAATCTTTAATGACTTGACAACAGTATCGTAATTATATCCTTTCTTAATAAGTCTATTCAAAGGTTTTGTAAGTTTCTGAGGTGAATACTGACACCTTTGTGCTTTATAAAGAATATATCCATAAAAAATTGGATGTGAAATACCTGAACGTATTAGAAGTCTGCATGTTGAGCTATATTTACGAATGATGTCTTTATACCGATGATAAAATTTAGTAAATGTTTTGACTAGTTTGTGATATCGAAAACCCTGGTGTAATAATTTTTCAGTAATACATAAATTTCTCTCGTTAAATTCAAAACATTGTTACATACACGAGCGAATCGTACAAGTTGAGATATATATAAACACCGTAGCTTATATATTATTTTCAATAGACCAAGTTATAGATTTTATTAGACAGAAACGATATACTGACATTTCCCAACTAACCTGTGAACATTCATCAATGACCCCAAGGTCAAAGTGTTTATCATCTAACAGCTTCAGTGGCCCATCAGCAGATGCACCAGTCATGGTTGCCAAGACAACATCAGCTTTCTTCAGGATCTGTTTAATGGCCGTCTGCTCTCTCTGGACTAGTTCTTTTCTAAGAGATTTCATATCTTGTCTTAACCTCTGTCTCTCACCTTTGTCTCTGGTTTTCTTCAGTTTGGACTAATATAATATGAATTATACATCACATGATTTTTATAAAATAAAAGAATGATTATTAAAAAGAAAATGGTTAAAGACATTTACTTTTTGTGGAGACTTGATAATAATGAAGAAGTTCTCATCTATTTTTTTGTAGTTGTGTCAAATTTCATGCAAGATGTATTTGAAAAGACCAGATGTTAACACAGGTGTAAATTGAGCTTCCTCTAAAATGCATTACTTTCCATATTATAGAAGTGCTAAAGATTTGATTGACATATTAATGAATCATGATAATGATTGTCACATAAACTGCTGAGAAGAACATACTTTAAAAGTTCTGAGCATCCTCCAAGTAAGAATAAATCTATGATCCCTGGTCTCTGTTGAAATGAGATACATGTGTATTACCCGTACTAGAAATTAGTAATGAGAACACTTCAATCTTCACTTCACAGACAATTTGTATGGAATCTGGTTTTCTGGTGTACCAAAAAACAACCTTAATTAGTTGTCTCTAAATATATAGTCAAACCAAGTACATAATGTCTAAAATCTGACAATCAAAATTTTGCCCCTTACCATGGCTTTATCCATATCACTTCTGACATCCTCGACCAGCCTTGTATCATCACTGGTAGATAATATGGCGTCCAGTGAATACTTACCATAGCTTTATCCATATCACTTCTGACATCCTCGACCAGCCTTGTATCATCACTTGTAGATAATATGGCGTCCAGTGAATACTTACCATAGCTTTATCCATATCACTTCTGACATCCTTGACCAGCCTTGTATCATCACTGGTAGATAATATGGCGTCCAGTGAATACTTACCATAGCTTTATCCATATCACTTCTGACATCCTCGACCAGCCTTGTATCATCACTTGTAGATAATATGGCGTCCAGTGAATACTTACCATAGCTTTATCCATATCACTTCTGACATCCTCGACCAGCCTTGTATCATCACTTGTAGATAATATGGCGTCCAATGAATACTTCTGAATATGTTTTAATACTCTGGCAGGGTGACCAAGTCTAACAATCTTCTGTTTATTAGCTGCTAATCTTTCTACTAAGTTATCTACTGCTATGTTGGAAGGAGCACAGGCTAAAATCTGTAAAAGTTATATCACCATGACATTAATAATGGAAGCCATGTTTGTCATTGAAAATTAAATATAATTCTTTTGTACATGAACAAACTGTAACATTTGATACAGTTCTCCTGTTCATCTCTACAATTTGTAAACATTTCATACTGAAAAGTAGGAAATTTACATAATGGATTTATTTTTGCTTATTTTGTAATTAAAAAAAAAATGAAAATATTTCCCCCACCAATTTGTATTCTTCATATATAGTTAAAATCAATGACAAGAAAAAATTGTTGACCCAGAGATATGTCTGGCCTTTATGTATTTTTGATACATTGTAGTATAATGCAAATGTTGAAGTTGTATTAGCAATACATTGACATGTTATCTATGCAAAACATCCAAAGTCAATGAACTATGACTAAAGGTGCCATCCCAAAATAACCTCCAAGGAAATGAGAAATGTCAATGAACTATCACTAAAGGTGCCGGCCCAAAATAACCTCCAAGGAAATGAGAAATGTCAATGAACTATGACTAAAGGTGCCGGCCCAAAATAACCTCCAAGGAAATGAGAAATGTCAATGAACTATGACTAAAGGTGCCGGCCCAAAATAACCTCCAAGGAAATGAGAAATGTCAATGAACTATCACTAAAGGTGCCGGCCCAAAATAACCTCCAAGGAAATGAGAAATGTCAATGAACTATCACTAAAGGTGCAGGCCCAAAATAACCTCAAGGAAATGAGAAATGTCAATGAACTATCACTAAAGGTGCCGGACCAAAATAACCTCCAAGGAAATGAGAAATGTCAATGAACTATCACTAAAGGTGCCGGACCAAAATAACCTCCAAGGAAATGAGAAATGTCAATGAACTATCACTAAAGGTGCCGGCCCAAAATAACCTCCAAGGAAATGAGAAATGTCAATGAACTATCACTAAAGGTGCAGGCCCAAAATAACCTCAAGGAAATGAGAAATGTCAATGAACTATCACTAAAGGTGCCGGACCAAAATAACCTCCAAGGAAATGAGAAATGTCAATGAACTATCACTAAAGGTGCCGGACCAAAATAACCTCCAAGGAAATGAGAAATGTCAATGAACTATCACTAAAGGTGCCGGCCCAAAATAACCTCCAAGGAAATGAGAAATGTCAATGAACTATCACTAAAGGTGCCGGCCCAAAATAACCTCCAAGGAAATGAGAAATGTCAATGAACTATCACTAAAGGTGCCGGCCCAAAATAACCTCCAAGGAAATGAGAAATGTCAATGAACTATCACTAAAGGTGCCGGACCAAAATAACCTCCAAGGAAATGAGAAATGTCAATGAACTATCACTAAAGGTGCCGGCCCAAAATAACCTCCAAGGAAATGAGAAATGTCAATGAACTATCACTAAAGGTGCAGGCCCAAAATAACCTCAAGGAAATGAGAAATGTCAATGAACTATCACTAAAGGTGCCGGACCAAAATAACCTCCAAGGAAATGAGAAATGTCAATGAACTATCACTAAAGGTGCCGGACCAAAATAACCTCCAAGGAAATGAGAAATGTCAATGAACTATCACTAAAGGTGCCGGCCCAAAATAACCTCCAAGGAAATGAGAAATGTCAATGAACTATCACTAAAGGTGCCGGCCCAAAATAACCTCCAAGGAAATGAGAAATGTCAATGAACTATCACTAAAGGTGCCGGCCCAAAATAACCTCCAAGGAAATGAGAAATGTCAATGAACTATCACTAAAGGTGCCGGACCAAAATAACCTCCAAGGAAATGAGAAATGTCAATGAACTATCACTAAAGGTGCCGGCCCAAAATAACCTCCAAGGAAATGAGAAATGTCAATGACCTATGACTAAAGGTGCCGGCCCAAAATAACCTCCAAGGAAATGAGAAATGTCAATGAACTATCACTAAAGGTGCCGGCCCAAAATAACCTCCAAGGAAATGAGAAATGTCAATGAACTATCACTAAAGGTGCCGGACCAAAATAACCTCCAAGGAAATGAGAAATGTCAATGAACTATCACTAAAGGTGCCGGCCCAAAATAACCTCCAAGGAAATGAGAAATGTCAATGAACTATCACTAAAGGTGCCGGCCCAAAATAACCTCCAAGGAAATGAGAAATGTCAATGAACTATCACTAAAGGTGCCGGCCCAAAATAACCTCCAAGGAAATGAGAAATGTCAATGAACTATCACTAAAGGTGCCGGCCCAAAATAACCTCCAAGGAAATGAGAAATGTCAATGAACTATCACTAAAGGTGCCGGCCCAAAATAACCTCCAAGGAAATGAGAAATGTCAATGAACTATCACTAAAGGTGCCGGCCCAAAATAACCTCCAAGGAAATGAGAAATGTCAATGAACTATCACTAAAGGTGCCGGCCCAAAATAACCTCCAAGGAAATGAGAAATGTCAATGAACTATCACTAAAGGTGCCGGACCAAAATAACCTCCAAGGAAATGAGAAATGTCAATGAACTATCACTAAAGGTGCCGGCCCAAAATAACCTCCAAGGAAATGAGAAATGTCAATGAACTATCACTAAAGGTGCCGGCCCAAAATAACCTCCAAGGAAATGAGAAATGTCAATGAACTATCACTAAAGGTGCCGGCCCAAAATAACCTCCAAGGAAATGAGAAATGTCAATGAACTATCACTAAAGGTGCCGGCCCAAAATAACCTCCAAGGAAATGAGAAATGTCAATGAACTATCACTAAAGGTGCCGGCCCAAAATAACCTCAAGGAAATGAGAAATGTCAATGAACTATCACTAAAGGTGCCGGCCCAAAATAACCTCCAAGGAAATGAGAAATGTCAATGAACTATCACTAAAGGTGCCGGACCAAAATAACCTCCAAGGAAATGAGAAATGTCAATGAACTATCACTAAAGGTGCCGGCCCAAAATAACCTCCAAGGAAATGAGAAATGTCAATGAACTATCACTAAAGGTGCCGGCCCAAAATAACCTCCAAGGAAATGAGAAATGTCAATGAACTATCACTAAAGGTGCAGGCCCAAAATAACCTCAAGGAAATGAGAAATGTCAATGAACTATCACTAAAGGTGCCGGACCAAAATAACCTCCAAGGAAATGAGAAATGTCAATGAACTATGACTAAAGGTGCCGGACCAAAATAACCTCCAAGGAAATGAGAAATGTCAATGAACTATCACTAAAGGTGCCGGCCCAAAATAACCTCAAGGAAATGAGAAATGTCAATGAACTATCACTAAAGGTGCCGGCCCAAAATAACCTCCAAGGAAATGAGAAATGTCAATGAACTATCACTAAAGGTGCCGGACCAAAATAACCTCCAAGGAAATGAGAAATGTCAATGAACTATCACTAAAGGTGCCGGCCCAAAATAACCTCCAAGGAAATGAGAAATGTCAATGAACTATCACTAAAGGTGCCGGACCAAAATAACCTCCAAGGAAATGAGAAATGTCAATGAACTATCACTAAAGGTGCCGGACCAAAATAACCTCCAAGGAAATGAGAAATGTCAATGAACTATCACTAAAGGTGCCGGCCCAAAATAACCTCCAAGGAAATGAGAAATGTCAATGAACTATCACTAAAGGTGCCGGCCCAAAATAACCTCCAAGGAAATGAGAAATGTCAATGAACTATCACTAAAGGTGCCGGACCAAAATAACCTCCAAGGAAATGAGAAATGTCAATGAACTATCACTAAAGGTGCCGGCCCAAAATAACCTCCAAGGAAATGAGAAATGTCAATGAACTATGACTAAAGGTGCCGGACCAAAATAACCTCCAAGGAAATGAGAAATGTCAATGAACTATCACTAAAGGTGCCGGCCCAAAATAACCTCCAAGGAAATGAGAAATGTCAATGAACTATCACTAAAGGTGCCGGACCAAAATAACCTCCAAGGAAATGAGAAATGTCAATGAACTATCACTAAAGGTGCCGGACCAAAATAACCTCCAAGGAAATGAGAAATGTCAATGACCTATGACTAAAGGTGCCCGCCCAAAATAACCTCCAAGGAAATGAGAAATGTCAATGACCTATGACTAAAGGTGCCGGCCCAAAATAACCTCCAAGGAAATGAGAAATGTCAATGAACTATGACTTAAGGTGCCATTTCCATTTAAATGACCTAAATTCAAAATTACCTTGTAAACTTAGGCCACATTTAAAAGAATGTCTGTTTCCCCTCCCCCGGGTCTACCCTTTGTAAACAGACCAGTAAGGCAGGTTCTTTTTTTTTTTTTTTTTTTAACTGGATGTGATTGTCATAGCATGGTCACATGAATGGTTTGACTTGTCCAGTCCAGGCCACTTATCAGTTGTTTGTGCTCAATTTGAGTGTATTTATTTAAATTATCAATCCTTCTGCTTTCAAGCACTTTCCAAAAATGGAAACAAATTATTTTCAGGAAAAAAATAATTTCAATTGTTTTGTGGAAAATAATTTTTTGCCTTGGGGGCTTATTTTTGACCCAGGTGGGGGGAGGGGAAACAAACATATTTTTAATTTTGGCCTTATAATGCAAATGTTTCAAAGTCAACCAACAATAATTAGGGGGTGGGACATACAAATGCTTATACAACTGCATACCAAATATTATTGACTCACCATTAGTGGTTCATCTTATACTCCAATTTGGAGAATAAAATAAGTTTAATGCTTATACTGACCTAATCACAAAATAATAATTAAAATGTTAACTTAGCAAAAATGTAAAAGTAAAGAGTCTATGACTGAAGGGGAGGGGCCAAATAATCGCCATGGGAATGAGATGTGCTAATTCTAATTAAACTGCATTCTAATTATAATTGACCTATCACTAGTGATTCCCCTTAAACTGACCTAATCACAAACTAATGAGATGCCCAATGCTTATTAAGATACTACTGACCGAATCATCCACTTTAACCATCAGCACCACTGTTTGAACAGCTTGAGTGGATGACAATAGAGAACAGAATCTTTAAATTTTTAGGTTAAACACACAGGAAAATCACCAATATTGTTTGAGGAATAGGTCATGTACTATCGAAGTTGGTGTCTAAAAACTAATCAATACTGTACTTTGACAGATCCAGGATAGAGCATATAGGGCATACCCTTTGATTGCAAAAACAATATCCACAATTTATATGTTCTTTGAGCATCCAAAAAAAATGACTGATCAATTTTTTTTCTAATTACAAATTTTAAAAAATCCTGGTGCCTTACCTTTTTACCCTGTTTGACTGCCTGGATTATGATTTCTATGATAGTTGTAGTTTTGCCAGTACCTGGAGGTCCGTGGACAACAGCAATCTCTGGCTGACTTAAAGCAAATCTTACAGCCTCTTTTTGAGATTCATCTAAGTTACTATTTATATAATATATCTCTAAAAAGTAATGAAAAAAGGTATTTTCTAAATGGAAATATATTACAAATTTATATTAGAAGTTATTTAATTTAACAATACAACATAGTTTTTGTTAATATTCTAACAGCAAAGTGAACCATATCTTTTACAAAGTAGTCTGCTTGCCGAAAAAGGTCCATATCGTGACTTGCAGCTGATATTTTACACTATAAATCATTTTGTATTGAAATAAATTGCTTCTCTGAGCACAGCTGGATTCAACCGCAGAGGTCCAACCCTTAACAGTTGGGGCAAAAATGGACACAATATTCGTTCTTGATACAGGTCTGAATTTGGATTGTAATTAAATATTTGACACATGATAAGTTTCTGACACAGAATAACTGTAGCCAAAGAACTTAAAATAAGTTTTAGAGTTAGAATTTATATTCAATGTTTTGCTTTTGTGCAATGCACTATGCTAATTGACCCCTTCCCCGAAAAAAAAAAGAATACACACCCCCCTTTTTCTTGCTTTTGTGCAATACTCTATGTTGTTGCAAATTGACCCCTCCCCCCTTTTTATTGCATATAAAATAATATTTGAAGGAATTTTCTTTTCAATTTTTTAAATCTGAATTGAGAAAATAAATTGACAGCTAATCACTTCAAGACAATTCAACATTTCTTTCTACATAATTTAAAAGCAGTGTAAGGGAGGTAATCCAATCATATAATTTGTACTTTTTTTAATTGTTTATTAACAAGGAAACCCTTGTCTTCCCCTTTTCTTGCCCCTAGTTCCTAAAAGGTTTGAGCAATAAACACCCAAAGCATATCCTAACCATCCCTTTTTCGTATGGAAGAGGGACGAAAGATACCAAAGGGACAGTCAAACTCATAAATCTAAAACAAACTGACAACGCCATAGTTAAAAATGAAAAAGACAAACAGAAAAACAGTAGTACACATGACACAACATAGAAAACTAAAGAATAAACAACACGAACCCCACCAAAAACTAGGGGTGATCTCAGGTGCTCCGGAAGGGTAAGCAGATCCTGCTCCACATGTGGCACCCGTCGTGTTGCTTATGTGATAACAAAACTTGTGGTATAATTTCAGAGAGATTTATACACCATTCCACAACTTAATATTGTCTGGAAACAAGAAAAATGCTTATTTGGGCTCTTTTTCGCCCCTTATTCCTAAACTGTTGGGACCCGAACCCTCAAAATCAATCCCAACCTTCCTTTTGCGGTTATAAGCCTTGTGTTTAAATTTGATAGATTTCTATTTACAATTACTAAAGTTATTGCCTGGAAACAAAATGTGATACCAATATATGACCGCAATTTGTTTTTACATTTGTATAAAAAGTTGATTTTTTTTTTGGGTGGTTAAATGTATGGGCACTTCAAAAACTTTCATGCCATATATATATGTAAAGAGAATAATGTTACCTTTGCTTTCTAAGGGGAGAGACAACTCTGTTTCGTGGAATAAGACAGATGCTAGCTTAGGTGATTGCATGGCTGAGAATGACCTAACCTTTGCTTTCTAAAGGGATATATAACTCTGTTACCTGGAATAAGACAGATGCTAGGTGGCTGCATGGCTGAGAATGACCTTACCTTTGCTTTCTAAAGGGAGATACAACTTTGTTTCCTGGTATAAGACAGATGCTAGGTGGCTGCATGGCT
Organism: Mytilus edulis; assembly: GCF_963676685.1. Lineage (NCBI taxonomy): Eukaryota > Metazoa > Mollusca > Bivalvia > Mytilida > Mytilidae > Mytilus > Mytilus edulis. The sequence continues at coordinate 90,080,406 of NC_092351.1, forward strand.
GAGAATGACCTTACCTTTGCTTTCTAAAGGAGGAGATAACTCTGTTTCCTGGAATAAGACAGATGCTAGGTGGTTGCATAGCTGAGAATAGCCTTACCTTTGCTTTCTAAAGGATAAGACAATTCTGTTTTCTGGCATAAGACAAATGATAGGTGGCTGCATGGCTGAGAATGGCCTAACCTTTGCTTTCTAAAGGGGGAGATAACTCTGTTTCCTGGAATAATACAGATGCTAGGTGGCTGCATGGCTGAGAATGGCCTTACCTTTGCTTTCTATAGGGGGAGATAACTCTGTTTCCTGGAATAAGACAGCTGCTAGGTGGCTGCATGGCTGAGAATGACCTAACCTTTGCTTTCTAAAGGAGAAGACAACTCTGATTCCTGGAATAAGACAGATGCTAGGTGGCTGCATGGCTGAGAATGGCCTTACTTTTGCTTTCTAAAGGGGGAGATAACTTTGTTTCCTGGAATAAAACAGCTGCTAGGTGGCTGCATGGATGAGAATGGCCTTACCTTTGCTTTCTAAAGGAGGAGATAACTCTGTTTCCTGGAATAAGACAGATGATAGGTGGCTGCATGGCTGAGAATGACCTTACCTTTGCTTTCTAAAGGAGGAGACAACTCTGATTCCTGGAATAAGACAAATGCTAGGTGGTTGCATGGCTGAGAATGACCTTACCTTTGCTTTCTAAAGGAGGAGACAACTCTGATTCCTGGAATAAGACAGATGCTAGGTGGCTGCATGGCTGAGAATGACCTTACCTTTGCTTTCTAAAGGAGGAGACAACTCTGATTCCTGGAATAAGACAAATGCTAGGTGGCTGCATGGCTGAGAATGACCTTACCTTTGCTTTCTAAAGGAGGAGACAACTCTGATTCCTGGAATAAGACAGATGCTAGGTGGCTGCATGGCTGAGAATGACCTTACCTTTGCTTTCTAAAGGAGGAGACAACTCTGATTCCTGGAATAAGACAGATGCTAGGTGGCTGCATGGCTGAGAATAGCCTTACCTTTGCTTTCTAAAGGAGAAGATAACTCTGATTCCTGGAATAAGACAGATGCTAGGTGGCTGCATGGCTGAGAATGACCTTACCTTTGCTTTCTAAAGGAGGAGACAACTCTGATTCCTGGAATAAGACAGATGCTAGGTGGCTGCATGGCTGAGAATGACCTTACCTTTGCTTTCTAAAGGAGGAGACAACTCTGATTCCTGGAATAAGACAGATGCTAGGTGGCTGCATGGCTGAGAATAGCCTTACCTTTGCTTTCTAAAGGAGAAGATAACTCTGATTCCTGGAATAAGACAGATGCTAGGTGGCTGCATGGCTGAGAATGACCTTACCTTTGCTTTCTAAAGGAGGAGACAACTCTGATTCCTGGAATAAGACAGATGCTAGGTGGCTGCATGGCTGAGAATGACCTTACCTTTGCTTTCTAAAGGAGGAGACAACTCTGATTCCTGGAATAAGACAGATGCTAGGTGGCTGCATGGCTGAGAATAGCCTTACCTTTGCTTTCTAAAGGAGAAGATAACTCTGATTCCTGGAATAAGACAGATGCTAGGTGGCTGCATGGCTGAGAATGACCTTACCTTTGCTTTCTAAAGGAGGAGACAACTCTGATTCCTGGAATAAGACAGATGCTAGGTGGCTGCATGGCTGAGAATAGCCTTACCTTTGCTTTCTAAAGGAGAAGATAACTCTGATTCCTGGAATAAGACAGATGCTAGGTGGCTGCATGGCTGAGAATGACCTTACCTTTGCTTTCTAAAGGAGGAGACAACTCTGATTCCTGGAATAAGACAGATGCTAGGTGGCTGCATGGCTGAGTATGACCTTACCTTTGCTTTCTAAAGGAGAAGATAACTCTGATTCCTGGAATAAGACAGATGCTTGGTGGCTGCATGGCTGAGAATGACCTTACCTTTGCTTTCTAAAGGAGGAGACAACTCTGATTCCTGGAATAAGACAGATGCTAGGTGGCTGCATGGCTGAGTATGACCTTGACTTAGTCGGTTCAAAGCACTAAAGATAAAACACAAACAAATTTTATCTATAGATTTTATTTTTTATTTTCAAGTTTTGTGAAAACTGTTCAAAATAATTATAATATGATTAATATTGCCACATTGTACCTGTATCAAAGAAATTGTAAATATTTTACAATGGATTTTAGATGAAGCAAATTTATGAATGAGATTGAAGACTTTTTAAAATTTATTTCTTTCTGATTTGAACTCTGCACTTTCCTGGCCATGACATTTGAGAGATGACTATCAGTGAAACATTTACCAAACAACAAATTTATTTGAAACAAAAATCTTTTTTCATTGGCAAACTCCAAACATATTACAAGTTCTAAATATCCAACAGTCTTGGCTTTATTGTAACAGATTTCAATCATAATGATAAAATATCTGACATCAAAGCTAAATAGTCCCAAAAGAGATGTAATAAATCAACTATCATACATATTGGCAAAGCCCTCAGGTCAGCATACCTCCATTTAGTAGATATGAGAAGATGTGGTATGAGTGCCAATAAGACAACTGTCCATCCAAGTCACAATTTGTAAAAGTAAACCATTATAGGTCAAATTATGGTCTTCACACAGTCTTGGTTCACCCCAAACAGCAAGCTATAAAGGGCCCCAAAATGACAAGTGTAAAACCATTAAAAAAATCCATTATTTTTTGCCCAATCTTTACTCACTTTTTGATTCTTTTATATGTCACATCATTGGCTAATTTAGTCAGCTTGTACAGTGAATCATCGTCCAATGAAAACAAGTCCTGGCTGTCATCAAATGCCACATTGATCTCTGTCTGACTAACTCTTGTGATGATTCCAGACCCGGCATTGTCTGTCTGTTGATCACTTGATGACGGACACAATCCTACTATATCACCTGAAATTTGTGAAATAATTTTTTTTTTAAATTTGTATTTTGCAATATCTGCTTTTGACTCTTTTAAATACAAACTTAACTGCCCATTTGACTGGACATAGTTGGGTATTCATACATATTGTACTTCCAAACAGATGTCACCAAAGCATGGGTTTAACTGCCCACAGGATAAGACCAATTGACCATATTACTATACTCATTAGACTCTTGGTATTCCTACATTATTTGGAAAATACACATAATATCAATGATTCAATTAGACATCAATGTAACCTTCCTCTAATTTTAAGGAAAAAAAAACTTTCCCTACAACTTTAAAAAACTAGAGGCTCTAAAGAGCCTGTGTCGCTCACCTTGGTCTATGTGCATATTAAACAAAGGACACAAATGGATTCATGACAAAATTGTATTTTGGTGATGGTGATGTGTTTGAAGTTCTTACTTTACTGAACATTCTTGCTTCTTACAATTATATCTATAATGAACTTTGCCCATTAGTAACAGAGAAAAATATTTGGTAAAAATTTACATAAATTTACCAAATTAATGAAAATTGTTAAAAATTGACTATAAAGGGCAATAACTCCTTAAGGGGTCAATTGACCATTTAGGTCATGTGGACTTATTTGTAGATCTTACTTTGATGAACATTATCGCTGTTTACAGTTTATTGCTATCTATAATAGTATTCAAGATAATAACCAAAAACAGCAAAATTTCTTTAAAAATTACCAATTGGAGGGCAGCAACCCAACAACCGGATGTCCAATTCATTTGAATATTTCAGGGCAGATATATATTGACTTGATTAACAATTTAACTCCTTGTCAGATTTCCTCTAAATGATTTGGGTTTCAAAGTTATAAGCAAAAAACTACATTTTACCCCTGTTCTATTTTTAGCCGTGGTGGCCATCTTGGTTGGATGGCCAGGTCATCGGACACATTTTTCAAACAAGGTACCTCAAAGATGATTGTGGCCAAGTTTGAATTAATTTGGCCCAGTAGTTTCAGAGGAGAAGATTTTTGTAAAAGATAACCAAGATTTACGAAAAATGGTTAAAAATTGACTATAAAGGGCAATAACTCCTAAAGGGGTCAACTGACCATTTCGGTCATGTAAACTTATTTGTAAATCTAACTTTGCTGAACATTATTCCTGTTTACAGTTTATCTCTATCTATAATAATATTCAAGATAATAACCAAAAACGGCAAAAATTTCCTCAAAATTACCAATTCAGGGGCAGCAACCCAACAACAGGTTGACCGATTCATCTGAAAATTTCAGGGCAGATAGATCTTGACCTGATAAACATTTTTACTTCATGTCAGATTTCCTCTAAATGTTTTGGTTTTTGAGTTATCAGCCAAAAACTGCATTTTACCCCTATGTTCTATTTTTAGCCGTGGCGGCCATCTTGGTTGGTTGACCGGGTCACGCCACACATTTTTTAAACTAGATACCCCAAAGATGATTGTGGCCAACTTTGGATTAATTTGGCCCATTAGTTTCAGAGGAGAAGATTTTTGTAAAAGATTACTTAGATTTACGAAAAATGGTTAAAAATTGACTATAAAGGGCAATAACTCCTTAAGGGGTCAACTGACCATTTCGGTCATGTTGACTTATTTGTAAATCTAACTTTGCTGAACATTATTCCTGTTTACAGTTTATCTCTATCTATAATAATATTCAAGATAATAACCAAAAACGGCAAAAATTTCCTCAAAATTACCAATTCAGGGGCAGCAACCCAACAACAGGTTGACCGATTCATCTGAAAATTTCAGGGCAGATAGATCTTGACCTGATAAACATTTTTACCCCAATCAGATTTCCTCTAAATGCTTTGGTTTTTGAGTTATAAGCCAAAAACTGCATTTTACCCCTATGTTCTATTTTTAGCCGTGGCGGCCATCTTGGTTAATTGACCGGGTCACGCCACACATTTTTTAAACTAGATACCCCAATGATGATTGTGGTTAAGTTTGGTTCAATTTGGCCCAGTAGTTTCAGAGGAGAAGATTTTTGTAAAAGTTAACGACGACGGACGACGGATGACGGACGACGACGGACGACGACGACAACGGACGCCGGACGCAAAGTGATGGGAAAAGCTCACTTGGCCCAGCTAAAAAAGTCTGAAATCTATACTCCACTGAGCAATTCACTATGCTGTTGAATATTAATTTTTCCAAAACTGATATCAATTCAAATTTCTAATGGAGTTTGCAACAATAACTACTCTTTTAAATACATCATAAAATATTAAAATGTAAAATAAAGTGCTTGTTATCACTGAATGGTAAAGATTGGTTGGTAGTAAAAGTGAATATACATTGTTTATTGTATAAAACAATAAAAAAAAACTTCATCAGCAACATTTAATATTGGCAAATTTCCAATGAAGTTATTTACATAAAGTTATTGGCAAATAAAAATAGAAAATGACATCATAGTCATGTCTGGCAAATATCCAACATACATTATCTAAAAACATTTTAGATAAGATAAGGAAAAAAAGCTTCATCAGCAACATTTTAAATTGGCAAATTTCCAATGAAGTTATTTACATAAAGTTATTGGCAAATAAAAATAGAAAATGACATCATAGTCATGTCTGGCAAATTTCCAACATATATTATCAACTACTATTCTATACAAAGAAAGATAACTCCAATTGAAAATTAAATGCTATTGCACAATATTGTGCAATTAGATATTTCTTGCTATTGTGCAATACTGTGCAATTGAAAATTTCTTGCTATTGCACAATACTTGATATGGAATCCTGATTTGGACCAACTTGAAAACTGGGCCCATAATCAAAAATCAAAGTACATGTTTAGATAAAGCATATCAAATAAGCCCAAGAATTTAATTTTTGTTAAAATCAAACTTAGTTTAATTTTGGACCCTTTGGACCTTAATGTAGACCAATTTGAAAACTGGACCAAAAATTAAGAATCTACATACACAGTTAGATTTGGCATATCAAAGAACCCATTTATTCAATTTTTGATGAAATCAAACAAAGTTTAATTTTGGACCCCCATTTGGACCAACTTGAAAACTAGGCCAATAATTAAAAATCTAAGTACATTTTTAAATTCAGCATATCAAAGAACCCCAAAGATTAAATTTTTGTTAAAATCAAACTAAGTTTAATTTTGGACCCTTTGGACCTTAATGTAGACCAATTTGAAAACGGGACCAAAAATTAAGAATATACATACATAGTTAGAATCGGCATATCAAAGAACCCCAATTATTCAATTTTTGATGAAATCACACAAAGTTCAATTTTGGACCTTTTGGGCCCCTTATTCCTAAACTGTTGGGACCAAAACTCCCAAAATCAAACCCAACCTTCCTTTTATGGTCATAAACCTTGTGTTTAAATTTCATAGATTTCTATTTACTTATACTAAAGTTATGGTGCAAAAACCAAAAATAATGCTTATTTGGGCCCCTTTTTGGCCCCTTATTCATAAACTGTTGTGACCTCAACTCCAAAAATCAATCCCAACCTTCCTTTTGTGGTCATAAACCTTGTGTTTAAATTTCATTGATTTCTATTTACTTATACTAAAGTTATTGTGCGAAAACCAAGAATAATGCTTATTTGGGCCCTTTTTTGGCCCTTAATTCCTAAACTGTTGGAACCAAAACTCCCAAAATCGATCCCAACCGTCCATTTGTGGTCATAAACCTTGTGTCAAAATTTCATAGATTTCTATTCACTTAAACTAAAGTTATAGTGCGAAAACCAAGAAAATGCTTATTCGGGCCCTTTTTGGCCACTAATTCCTAAAATATTGGGACCAAAACTCCCAAAATCAATCCCACCCTTCCTTTTGTGGTCATAAACCTTGTGTTAAAATTTCATTGATTTCTATTCACTTTTACTAAAGTTAGAATGCGAAAACTAAAAGTATTCGGACGACGACGCCGCCGACGACGCCAACGTGACAGCAATATACGACCAAAAAATTAAAATTTTTGCAGTCGTATAAAAAGGGGGAGGCAACATTAAGGATGGGCATGTAAAATTTGTATGTCTTAACCTATATGTAGCTACATAAGGGGGCTGAACCCCCTGCTCCCCGTTAATCCGCCTCATATTATAAATTTCATTAATCTAACTGGTACTGAGCCTTATGAGGATAAATTTGCTTTCAATTGCATTATAAATTTAAAATTTACCACTGCATTGTATTAAGCATATCTAGACAATATTGTGAAATGAGTTATTTCCCTTTGTCCATAGAAAGAATGTTCATGTAGACCAAATAGATTCATACACCATTTACTTCTCCCTGTGACTTGTGTAAATCTAATTAAACAGGTTTTCTATAAAAAAAGTTTTTTTCATTAAATGTTAATCTTAAATTTATCCTTTGGATTGTTTCACATTTTGTTTGAGGGGCATTAAAATAAACATGACAAGCAGTATCAAACAAGTGAAACTGCGAGCTACTGCCCACTGATGATACCCCTGCCGCAAGTGGATAATATTAATTGTGTAAAAATAATATGCAAGTGTTCGGTAAGAAGGAAGTTGTCGAGTGATGAATCTGAAAACGCATCACACGGTATAGCTGACTTATATTAACCCTTAAACCAAATTTCAGAAATCCTTGTATTGTAGTTCCTGAGAAAAATGTGACGAAAAATTTTCAACTTGGCTATCATGTGTAAAATCAAACAAGTGTTCGGTAAACAGGAAGTTGTTGAGTGATGAATCTGAAAACGCATCACACGGTATAGCTGACTTATATCAAGCCTGAAACCAAATTTCAGAAATCCTGGTAGTGTAGTTCCTGAGAAAAATGTGACGAAAAATATTCATGGGACGGACTGACTGACAGACTGACGGACTGATGGACTGATGGACTGACGGAAGGACAGACAGAGGTAAAACAGTATACCCCCCTTTTCAATGCGGGGTATAATTAAGAACTAAAGCATTCTGACATAGGGTACCGTATAGTGGGGAATTTTCACTGGGTGTTTATTTTTCCCTTATTTTGGCTGATTAAAGAAAATCGTGAAAAATAAATTCTGTGAAAAATTAATGCATACTTTTAGTACTTTCTAATAGGTAAAGCGTCGGTGGTAGGTCAATAACAGTATAGGACAGTTTTAACAACAAAAACAACAAGGGCATTGAACATGTTGATGTATTTTATACCAGAGTGCACACACTGAAATGTCTCGCCTTCTTTACTAATCATTGATAATATGTTGATAGTCCTTAATATAAGTCTTTATTACAATTGTCACATAAACTTAACATAAAACAAAAAAATTAAACATTGACCAATGAACCATGAAAATGAGGTCAAGGTCAGATGAATCATGCCAGTCAGGCATGTACAGCTAACAATTCTTCCATACAACAAATACAGTTGACCTATTGCAAACAGTATAAGAAAAAACAACTTAACACTGAGCAATTAACCGTGAAAAAGAGGTCAAGGTCAAATAAAACCTTCGGGACTCATATATATAACGTAAATATATATTTCCATACACCAAATATAGTTGACCTATTGAATATAGTGTTAGAAAAAATAAACCAAAACTCAAAAACTTAACTTTGACCACTGAACCATGAAAATGAGGTCAAGGTCAGATGACACCTGCCAGCTAGACATGTACACCTTACAATCATTCCATAGACCAAATATTGTAGAAGAAATGCATACAGTATAAGAATAACAGACCAAAACACAAAAACTTAACTCTAACCACTGAACCATGAAAATGAGGTCAAGGTCAGATGACACCTGCCAGTTGGACATGTACACCTAACAGTCCTTCCATACACCGAATATACAAGACCTATTGCTTATAGCATGTATAGTATCTGAGATATGACCTTGACCACCAAAACTTAACCTTGTTCACTGATGCATAAAATGAGGTTGAGGTCAAGTGAAACTGTCTGACGGGCATAAGGACCTTGCAAGGTACGCACATACTAAATATAGTTATCCTATTACTTATAATAAGGCCAAATAAAAATATATGTGTGGTTCCAGTTACATACTTTTAAAAAATAGAGTCCGTAGGTCGCCTTTTTTTTTTTTTTTTTTTTTTTTTTTTGAATGTCAAAATCCGGAAAAAAATCGTGTGTTTACCGACATTTTTTCTGGTATTATACACGCCCCAACCGGAAGAGTGCAATTTTTACATGTGTTTGGTTGTAAAATAAACAGTCATGATACGTTTTTAGTTAATTTTGTTGCATTCTGTTATGAATTGTTGCATTTTAGCCATAACAGATACTTGTGATGGAAATTCAGATGACAGAAATCTATGAATTTAATTATTTTAATTCACATTCCTCAAAATTTGATCGTTTGAAAATTTATTTTTCAGAAATGAAAAAAAAAGTTCTAGGGTCGGGGGGTTTTAACTAGGGTCGGTCGGGTTACTGGAACCACACATATATTTTTATTTGGCCTAAGAGAAAATTTAACATAAAAAAAATAACTTTTTTTTCAAGTAGTCACTGAACCATGAAAATGAGGTCAAGTACATTGGACATGTGACTGACAGAAACTTCATAACATGAGGCATCCATATACAAAGTATGAAGCATCCAAGTCTTCCACCTTCTAAAATATAAAGCTTTTAAGCAGTTAGCTAACGCGCCACCACAGCCGCAGCCACCGCCGCAAGATCACTATCCCTATGTCGAGCTTTCTTCGACAAAAGTCGCAGGCTCGACAAAATGACTGTCTAGTGTGTGTATCAATTATTGTCAGATAGATTATGAGAGTACGGTACTCTATCAGGTAATTAACCTTATTAATTAGTGTTAAACTACATAAGAATTGTAAACCAGATTGAAAAATCCACAAAAATAAAAACCGCCAAAATTTTTCATATACTCTGTTGCCCGTCAATCACCAAATTTTACACCCGCAAAAATAACCCGCTATACGGTATTTATTTTGCAAGTACCTGATGTAATATTATGGGATGGAAATTCCTTTATACCACCAGAAGCCTCAAAAGATAAGATAGTTCTCCCATACAATCCTGTTTTACGTCCACTAATTCTAAGCTTTAACAGACAAACACCCCTTCTTTGCAATTCCTTGGGTGGTAACTTCTCTGTCAAAATTCTGAAATAAAACAAATTAACAAATTTTAGCATGTTGATATTAACTCAAATATAAGTCAAATTTCTTTATTTTTCACAAAGCAAAGCATCAGCATAGTGATAGTCAGAAATTAGAATGAAACGTTATGAATCAGCAGATTTTTCATGTTTCATCGATCATCATTTGTAAGTTCAACCACAAGTTATAATTATATTTTACTTAGTTTAGTGGCTAAAATAACATTTATCTTGTCATTATTCGCTCAGTGTTCATCATGAAAACAATCACATTAATTTCAAATAATTTTAAGAAAGCACTGTGAGATGGGAGTCAATTAATGTAACACTGACTTTTATTTTCTGAACAAGCTCATTTCTTGTCGACTTCATAATTATTTCAAACATTTTAATAGACGTCACTTAACTTTTAATTTATAATTCTTGCTTTTTTCATAGTCATGTTCATTTATTTTCAACACGGACCAAAAATATGAAACTTGGAATTTAAGCCCTGCAGTTACCTTTAATTTCAGAAGTGATTTAAGGGGTCACAGTCACCCCTTATGAAGGCTTTAATTCTGGTCAATGCAAGGGGTCTCATTGGGAGGTTAAGACAAGTCTGATCTGGGATTCCGCTTACCATTTTGTCAGATTCCTGTATACCGCTTACACTATGTCATGTATATACAATGTACAATGTACGTAAGCAATTCTCATTTTTTTGTAAATTGCCATGTCCTGCTAGACCTCATTTCCCGTTTTCACGGCACAATCATTTTACTTTCACTTGCCACGCTTACAAAAAGTCAGCAGACCCCAATGAGACCCACAATGCAGACTTATAGTTTGGTGCCCCCAGTTACCCCCTTTTTAAAATTTATCCTAGATCCGCATTTGAATATGTTCACTTTTTTATCGTTGTTCTATGAATATCTGTCTTTATATGGACAATGAAATCACATCTTTTAAAATTATATATGATGGTCCCACAAAAATGTTGAAAATGCATAAATTTCATTTTTTTCCAGCTTCTCTCATGCGATAGCGGTACCTTTTTAGTCACTATTTAAGTGTTGCGTTTAAGTATGATTTGTAACACTTTATAGTGACTGAACAGGTAAAAAACAAACAGAAAAACAACACTACTTGGAACAGCACCCTGCTATGTCTTGGTATTGTATGAATAAAAAATCAGATTGGAACAGCATGGACAATATGTTAGTTGTACGTCCTTGTGAATAGCAAGGAAAGCTTCATATATCAATTATAGATAACGCATTTTTTTTATCGTCTATCAGGTTTTTCATACATTTTCTGGTCACATTTTCACAACAATCGTTCAAAAAGGCTTAACTAACTTTGTGAAAGTTTCAAACAATGTAAAGTGTTTCATTCCCCAAAAATCTTGAGCGTTTCTGCGAAAAAAAATCCACGCAATTTTGTGAATGAAAGAGGAAAGTAGATCCTTACGCGTTGCATTCGCGCATGTTATTTGCATACTGACCCAATAATCACGGTCCGTCCACTGATACTGACATTATCAGCGAGTACACATCAAAGGAAATATGTACAAATTACCGATAAACAATATATACATGTATTTTCTGAATAGGGAGAACTGACCCTCAGCAAACAGACCTAGGTCAAAACCATGATAGTTCCTGTCACAATTAATATATGTGGTAACCTGTTTAATAGATCAAACGGTTGCTATGAATTATATTAAACAAAACAAGGCCAGTCTTTACTAGTATAGTATAGTGTCCCTGATCATAAATAAACTGCTGGTGGATTGCTGTACTGTTAACATAAAGCAAATCCTCATTGTCCTCAAATTATGTGACAACTGTCAAAACTGCCATTACTGGCAATATATCAAATCATAAAATGTCTGATATTGTAATAACTAATAATGACAAGTGTTTTAACCTTGTTTCTTCTATTTCAGTTTCTCTTTCTAAATCTAACAGTTTAAGATGAGTCTCAATGAATTTTTCCATCTCTATTTTACATCAGAGACATATATACATATATATATATATATATATGTCTCTGTTTACATATATTTGATAAAAACAAAAAAGATGAAAAGTTCCAATCGTTGGTCCAAATGTGGGATAGGGAGAGAAACTTGCTTTCCGATACTTTTACTGTTACTGTTACTGGTAGGTTCCTCCTATCTAAGGAGCACTCCCGAAGGATACGAATATGAATATTTACATATGAATATATATGATATTAAAATTTAAAAATAAAATCATGTCAATGTCGGATACTTTCAAACAAGGTTTTGTACTATACATATTATAAATCATAATGATATAAAATAAAATGCTTCGCTGAGTGTAGCCTGATACGACCGCAGAGATCGAACCCTGAATAGTTGGGACAAGTTTGAACACAATATTCAAGCTCGTTACTGTAAATGTTAATCATTCGGGAGTGCTCCTTAGATACAGTAACAGTAACTGGCTGAATTTGGATTGTGGTCAAATTTTTGACACAAAAATTGTTGGTTTCTGACACAAATAAATGTGGTCGAAGATCATACAAATTCCAATTTTTTTTTATTATTTGTGTTTCAAATTTGAAATTTTGTACACAAAATACTAAAAGAAACAATATGACCCAATTAAAATTCGAAAAAAAAATCTTGAACGTTTTGGACAATCACCTCCAAAATCAATCCAAGCCTTCCTTTTTTTTTATATGAAACATTTGGTCATTTCAGAGATCTATACACTTACACCAGAGACATATATATCCGCTAACACACGTTATTGTAAGGAAACTACAAAAAATGATAATATATCATAGATTAAAATAAAGTTATTGCTCGGAAACTGAATTTATTGTCGGACGGGTATTTTCCAATTGTCTGGTAGCCACAATACTGGCCTTTGTTCCACGATTGTGGCATCGATCCCCGAATTTTTAAATGCCATGAACAACACGACGGATACCACATGTGCAGCAGGATCTGATCATAATCCGGAGCACCCGAAATCATCCTAGGTTTTGTGTTGCTTAGTTTTGGGGTGGCTATGTAGTATTCAGTTGAATTGTTTGTCTTCTCGTTTCATCCATGGTGTTGTTGTTTTCTCTTCAACTTATAATTTTTGATTGTCCCTTTGGTGTCTTCTGCCTATTTTTCCATTTTTACACTTTTATCGTTTCTCTTGTGTATCTCATGGGAATACCAGAAAATTGCGTAAGAAGATGAGATAATATAAAAAATAAAATTGACTTTGTCAAATAGATAGGAGTTGATGATGTTTAAATGTCGAGTGTCAAAAGAATGCTTCGCCACTGGTATGATTTATTTCACTCGTTCCTACTAATAAATCTTTTGTGGATAGTTGTCTCATTGGCAATCATACCATATCTTCTTTTTTATATTATAAACTATTGAAGAACTGTAAAATTCATGTTCAACGATTTGACTCATTTTCTAATATTTGATTTATAACATATATCCAAATTGCAAAAAATCAAAACGAACAAATTCCCCATAATGTATCCGCATTTCCTGTGTATTTGTTATTAGAAACCTTATAATCAACCATCGAGTTGACCTCCGATGATTGTCCATGGTCATTTGACCATGTTGACCTAATATAAATATAGATACAAATATAAATACAGAGAGGCAGACGCTGACATGTAATGATGACTTTTCTAGGTCGGTTTGATTTCATGTAATAGATTTAACAAATTTGTAAATCATCGTTTTACTTCTATTAGAATGATTTTATTTTTTTTGTGGACGGAATCAGTCAACAAAATAGTTCTTTTCGGTTGCTCCCATGTTTCACTTTTCAATGTCAAGTATTTTTTACATCGCCGGGTTTTAAATTATCTGTTCAGTAAGGATTCTTCTTCGTCAAAATTATCTCCCCATTACGCCAGTCAGTTTTTACAATCGTAAAAATGGAAGCATTGTAGAGATGACGCACTGCCAATTTAGCTCTCACTACAAACCAGTAAAAGTCTGAAATGGACTATATCTGTATCGACTGATTTTTACTCGACCAGTCTGAATTGGTCTGACTTTTACTTGACATTACTCGACCCAAGTCTGAACCATACTCGACTGTACTGAATCGTACTTGAGCCTTATCTTTGCCATTGAAAATAGTCTGAACTATTACTTGACCAGTCTGAAACAGTCTAAATCCATTCTGGAACTGTACTTGATCTATAATTCCAGTCTAAACCATACTTAACCACAGGTCAAAACAATACTCGACCAGTTTGAACCATACTGGATGCGTACATTGCCTATGAAAATTTTAAAATTGTTTGTATTCACATTGAACGACAAATTTATGTGACGTATATAATTTTTCTGACGTCAGACACTCAAATCAATCCATGTGTTCTTAGACAGTAGATGTTTTTGTGTCCTGTTAAATTGTTTCTTTTAAAAGTTTTGGATTCTCATAAATTCTATGTATAACTTTTGGACTAGTTTGAATCTCGGTCTATTTCTGTAATTTATTCTTACATACTTTTGATTTTTTAACCCTGTATACGTACATTGTCTATATAGATTTTAAAATTGTTTGTATGCACATTGAACGACAAATTTATGTGACGTATATAATTTTTCTGACGTCAGACACTCAAATCAATCCATGTGTTCGTAGATAGGTTTTTGTGTCCTGTTAAGTTGTTATACGATGATGACTGATGTACCCATATTTTGACTATTTTATTAATTGTGACTGTTTATTTAACGCATCATGTAAATGTAGCGGAATTTGATGAGACTGTTATTAAAGTGAGAGGGTTAGCGCTATAGAACCAGGTTTAATCCACCATTTTCTACATTTGAAAATGCCTGTACCAAGTCAGGAATATGACAGTTCTTGTCCATTCGTTTTTGATGCGTTTTGTTTTTTGATTTTGCCATGTGATTATGGACTTTTCAAATTGATTTTCCTCTGAGTTCAGTATTTTTGTGATTTTACTTTTTTCAAATAACCTCTACTTTTTTAACTGTTAAAAATAAATTTCTTTTTTACTGACATATATTACCATGATAACAACATCCAACAAAATCAATGAATTGTTTAACCTTATATAAAACATATATCTATTATCATAGATTATCATATATAGATATTATCATAATTTGGAATAATTTGTTTTATACCTCTGCTTGGGGCAAACTCATTAATAAGATCACACCTGGTCAGAGGTATTAAATTCTGAATACCATTTATTCAAAATTGCAACATTCTGTTTAACTTAAATAACAAGGCCTTTTGAATATACTAGATAAGTAATACCCGATTTTTAGAGAATAGTGCTTTCTTTGTACCTGTAAAACACACATGGGCAGAATCAATTTGCGCCAATTGCAGTTTTGAAAAGGTATTAAATGCGCCACTCTCTTTTATTTTGATGGTATTAATTGCGCCAATAAATGAAATGAAATTGCGCCACATTTACCTGTAAATATTTTTACCTATATCATACCTGTACATGTTTTAACTATACCATACAATGAAGATGATACATGTACTATATTTAACCTTCTGTACTGAGGTTATTAAACCATATTAAAGTGTTTTTTGTATGCCATTTCTTTAAATTTAATTGAAATAAATTTTGACTGTTACTTTGGAACACATTTCCTTTTTTTAAAGTTTATCCGGTCATTAAAGATTGTATATTTTGGCGTTAATATTGATTCACTTTTAGGGTCTTTGCATCGGAACTAAACACATTTATTCAAAAACCAGTTGTTGGCATGACACAGGTTATGTTCTTCACATATATGTTATGATGGTATGATACTAAACCCCTAACGGGAAGGATTGTGCCTGATATTCATATGATGAAATCATAATCTTTCAATCAGTTTAATTGATGTCTGGAGCTGGCATGTCAGTTAACTGCTAGTAGTCTGTTGTTATTTATGTATTATTGCCATTTTGTTTATTTTCTTTGGTTACATCTTCTGACATCAGACTCAGACTTCTCTTGAACTGAATTTTAAATGTGCGTATTGTTATGCGTTTACTTTTCTACATTGGCTAGAGGTATAGGGGGAGGGTTGAGATCTCATAAACATGTTTAACCCCGCCGCATGTTTGCGCCTGTCCCAAATCAGGAGCATCTGGCCTTTGTTAGTCTTGTATTATTTTAATTTTAGTTTCTTGTGTACAATTTGGAAATAAGTATGGCGTTCATTATCACTGGATTAGTATATATTTGTTTAGGGGCCAGCTGAAGGACGCCTCCGGGTGCGGGAATTTCTCGCTACATTGAAGACCTGTTGGTGACCCTCTGCTGTTGTTTTTTATTTGGTCGGGTTGTTGTCTCTTTGACACATTCCCCATTTCCATTCTCAATTTTATTTTTTACAGAGTTTGTCTTTAGTGCCGTGTGGAGGCAGTAGAGTGCCTCCCCGTGCTTCAGGTTTATGCTCTTATAATATACTAGATTATGGAGTGTGTGTCCGAGCGAGAACTGCTCTAATTCATTACTTTAGGAATATTTATCAAAAAGTAGTATTTCAATATTCAGCCCCATTCTACTATTTAATACTGATAGCGTTTGACATTTTTAGCCGATCAAATTTATCAATTTTATATAACTTCAATTATTGTATGCTGGTTCATATTCTGGACGCCAATCTTTGCTCCTTTATTATATAATTCACTAACAAAACAATTATGAAGCTTAGAAATGGAAAATTACTAAATACTAAACTTGTTCAAAGGGTATCCACACGTCTCAATCTTCAAAATCGGTTATCTAAAAATACTACCATCGCTAACATTTTTAACAATAAAAATCGTGGTTACCCTTCTATCGATAAGTGTCATGCCAAAAAATGACTTACATGTCCCCGTCTTTCCACCAACAATACGGTAAGGTCCACGTTTAATGGTCGCACATTTTCTTTAAATTTTGAAACTGACATAACTTGAAAAACAAACAGTATAATTTATTTACTCACATGAAACAAACCGGGGTGTGGTATTCAGTACGTAGGAGAAACTGGACGATATTTATCTAAACGCACTCAAGAACATCTGTATCGTTTTAAAAGACCCAATACATTCAAAAGTATCATTTACCAACACCTTAAGAAGCACAACCATCCTTTTAAATATTTAGCAGTTCAACCTTTAGAAGTAGTAAATAAGCAGCCTGGTGAATCGCATTCAAAGTTTGTACGATCACGGAAAATAATTGAATTAAATTGGATTAAAAAGTTACAGACTGTTTACCCTCTCGGTCTAAATGATAATATCATGGGAATTGGTAATATATCTAGAACCAATTCCGTTAACATTTTGGATATAGTTTCTAAAACTGTTCGTAAAAATTGTTCTCACGGTCGTAGAACAAATCACAATCAAAGAAAATTTCGGGCCAATCATACCAATATTTCGGACCTAATTTCTATTTCAAAAAACAACGGCAGACATTATCTGTTAACAAAACTCTGTTCGTTACCGGTTAATAAGTTAAATAAAATTTTGGAGGATTGCAACACAATTTCATATAGCAGTCCTAAGTATGAAATTGTTCAAATTATTATGGCATATTGTTATTCTAAATTATTTCCCAAAATTGATCGCCCTGAAGATCATAAAAAACATTTTATTAAAATTAAGTATGTCAATAAAGGCTTTGATTTTGTAAATATTTCCGGTATATTTAACGACCATTCTGTTAAAGAACAAATTCCTGGGTATTTTGACAATACTGAGCTACCTCTTATTTGTTATATTTACAAGAAATCTACCCGGAAATTTGTGTTCAATTATAGTCAATTGTGTAAAGATGTTAATATCAGTGAAAATACACCTACTTCATGTTATTGCAGTAATTCCGAATATATTTATGGACCCATCTCCCATGTTATAACAGGAGATCTTAACATCGTTCAAGACCGAGAGTTAAAATCATTCCTCAGTAAAGGACCTAAATATCGTCCCCCGTCAATTATTAATTGGAATGAGTGTCGTAATATCATCCACGACTCACTCCATACTTACTGAATGAAATGGATAAAACGGGAAAAAGCTGACAAAAAATCTTTGGACTCTTTTTTTAATTCTGTAATGAAGATAGTTGATATACGTATTCAACATTTTAAAGAACATTTTACTATAAACAATAACCACAATAAACCTATTTCTCGTATCAAACATAAACTAAAAGAACTAGCCAAGGAATTTGTTTTTGTCCCGGCAGATAAAGCTGCTAATAATATTATTATTGTTTGACGTAAATTTTACATTGAGGTTCTGAAAAAGGAAATCACCAATTCACCAACATTCCAACTGACTCTATTTTCAGAAGACGAAATCTGTAACAAACATAAACTTTTAGCCACTGCTTTACAAGCAGAGCCAAATACAATGAAAGTCCCAACTATGTATTGGCTTCCGAAGCTACACAAAACCCCTTACAAATATAGATTTATTTCGTCTTCAAGCCATTGTTCAACTGCTAAATTGTCTATTCTTCTTACCAGCACACTTAGTACAATTAAAAACCTGATAATAAATTGTTCAAATAAGGCCTTCGAAAATAGTGGAATAAATTACTTTTGGAGTGTCAAGAACTCGTTGGAAGTACTTGATAAATTGCATGCTTATATTGGTGATTTTGAATCTGTTCAAAGTTTTGATTTTTCTACCCTGTATACCACATTGCCTCACATTCTCATTAAGAAAAAATTCACACACCTAATTAAATGGGCATTCAAAAAATCAGAATGTGAATATATATGTTCAATCTCTTTTAGGTCATTTTTTAGTAGCAATAAACAAAAAAACTATGTTAATTGGACATGCTTTGATACTATATATGCCCTTGAATTTTTACTAGATAACATTTTTGTTCGCTTTGGGGATTCCGTATATCGTCAGATTATCGGAATTCCAATGGGGACTAACTGTGCACCACTTATTGCGGACCTGTTTTTGTATTGTTATGAGTTACAATTTATGACAAAAATAAGCAAAGACCCACCGAAACAACATCTGATAAACCAATTTAATAATACTTTTAGATATTTGGATGATATTTTGGCTCTCAATAATGACGACTTCAGTATGTATATTAATGAAATTTATCCTGTTGAACTTACTTTAAATAAAGCTAATACTAACAATGACCACTGCCCTTTTCTCGATCTTGATATCTATATCACTAATGGAAAGCTAAATACTAAAATTTATGATAAAAGGGATGATTTTTCATTTCCTATCGTTAATTATCCGTTTTTAGATGGTGACGTTCCCTTGTCACCATCTTACGGTGTTTATATATCTCAACTTGTACGATTCGCTCGTGTATGTAACACTGTTTTAGATTTTAACGAGAGAAATTTATGTATTACTGAAAAATTATTACACCAGGGTTTTCGATATCACAAACTAGTCAAAACATTTACTAAATTTTATCATCGGTATAAAGACATCATTCGTAAATATAGCTCAACATGCAGACTTCTAATACGTTCAGGTATTTCACATCCAATTTTTTATGGTAATATTCTTTATAAAGCACAAAGTTGTCAGTATTCACCTCAGAAACTTACAAAACCTTTGAATAGACTTATTAAGAAGGGATATAATTGCGATACTGTTGTCAAGTCATTAAAGATTGCATATTTTGGCGTTAATATTGAGTCACTGATAAGGTCTTTGCATCGGAACTAAACACATTTATTCTAAAAACAGTTGTTGGCATGACACAGGTTATGTTCTTCTCATATATGTTATGATGGTATGATACTAAACCCCTAACGGGAAGGATTGTGCCTGATGTTCATATGATGAAATCATAATCTTTCAGTCAGTTTAATTGAAGTCTGGAACTGGCATGTCAGTTAACTGCTAGTAGTCTGTTGTTATTTATGTATTATTGTCATTTTGTTTATTTTCTTTGGTTACATCTTCTGACATCAGACTCGGATTTCTCTTGAACTGAATTTTAATGTGCGTATTGTTATGCGTTTACTTTGCTACATTGGTTAGAGGTATAGGGGGAGGGTTGAGATCTCACAAACATGTTTAACCCCGCCGCATTTTTGCGCCTGTCCCAAGTCAGGAGCCTCTGGCCTTTGTTAGTCTTGTATTATTTTAATTTTAGTTTCTTGTGTACAATTTGGAAATTAGTATGGCGTTCATTATCACTGGATTAGTATATATTTGTTTAGGGGCCAGCTGAAGGACGCCTCCGGGTGCGGGAATTTCTCGCTACATTGAAGACCTGTTGGTGACCCTCTGCTGTTGTTTTTTATTTGGTCGGGTTGTTGTCTCTTTGACACATTCCCCATTTCCATTCTCAATTTTAAAATTTTATTTTTATCAATAGTTTTAAAAATTAAATTACTTTCTTTTTCTGACATGTTTAATCCAAGACTTCTAAAAAAATTGGCAAATTCATTTTTATCCAACATTCCGTTTCCACCATTGTCGAATCATAAACATTGCTTTTATCTTTTCTCTACTTTATTTTCCAATGAAGGACGCTTTGTTTGTAGTTTTGGTTTTTCTGTCTTGAAAGGCTTTACTACCTCTGTGGGGCTCTCGTCAAATCGCTTTTTAGAAACTCTTTCAGCTCGTAGTTTTGTTTTATTTAGAGCTGTACTTGCACAGTTGTTCCATTTTTCTTATCCCTTACTGCCATACTTTTTATATGCCGCTCCTTTAGAAGTTTTTGAACTGGTGTTGTGTTATCCCTCAAGCACAGAATGATCTCTTCAAGATCAGATAACCATGATCGTTTCTCATTTTCATCATCAACATCAATCTCCATTTCTAACACGGGGATATTGGCGAGCCTAAACCTGCCTTCAAGATGTCCCAGTACGCCACTATATCCCTTGAGGCTTTCTAGTTTTGTATTTTTGGTGATCGTAAACTCGCCCTTTTGTTTGGACCCGCCTGTTGCGGAGACTATGGTTGCAGTTGTAGCATCAGTACCATAGTATCGGATACACTGAGGTGTCAAAATACAGCAACGTTTTACCCAGTGTGTCCAATTTGCCTGCTTATTTGTGCATTTGTACACTTTTCCTTTTTTCATTACCTCTTCAACCAACCACATGAAGAGATCGTCGATACAGATTTGTATTTTTTGCTTTGACGTGTACGAACAGGTAGTATCTTCCATTATAAATAGCATTTCTTGGAATGTTAATTTGTCTTTTCTAAAGGCATCATCTGAAGATTTGAGATTTTGAGATAAGACAAAATTTTATCTAATAGCCAGTTTACCTCCTCGAGGTAAATTACAGGTGGGTACGTGTCTTCCTTAACCAGACGATTCAATATGCACCATAGTTTGTAAACGTCTTCCATTTCAAGCTTACTATTCACCCTAGATTTAATGTTGTTCCAACTCATTTCCTCCAAATCACTGCAAGTTTTCGAATAAGTCACCCCGTTTTCTCTCAGATGTTTTCTTACGTATTCTTTAAAATCATAGAATTTTACATTAGGCTCTGAGAAAGTGTCACAAAATTATGCGCTCGGAAAACGTGATTGACTCGTATTTCGACGCATTTTTCAGAACTAGTTGTAATATTTCCTTGTTGATATGAATCCTGGTTGGACTATCTAGGGAATATATATCTTGCCAAACACAAGTCAACTGTTCTCCCGGCATTTTTATCTGCAACACCAAGAATAAATAATATGAATAGAAACATAAACTGAATGCCAAACATTTATAGCGACGAATCGACGACGATTAATGTTGATAAGGGACAAACGTTTGAACAAATAAAAGATAACAAAAAAAACCAGTTAGGGTTTAAATTTTTAGTGTTTGTTAGAAGGGAAATCCAGGAAAATTCTCAACTTTGTCAGATCCATTTAAGAGTATACGTTTGTATATGGTTTACATTTTCGGTGTTTGTTAGTAGGGAAATCCAGGAAAATTCTCAACTTTGTCAGATCCGTTTATGAGTTTGTATATGGTTTACATTTTCGATGTTTGTTAGAAGGGAAATCCAGGAAATTCTCAACTTTGTCAGATCCGTTTATGAGTTTGTATATGGTTTACATTTTCGATGTTTGTTAGTAGGGTAATCCGGGAAAATCATAATTTTGTCAGTTCTTTTTATGTGCATGCTCTGGTATCCGGATGGTGTTACCAGGACGTGTGGTTAGTTTGTTATTATGTTTGTTTCATTGGTAGCCTTGTGTCCGTTTTGTTGGCGTGAATTATAAAATCATTTCTTGGGAAGTTTGACTGTTTTGCTTTACCGAAAAGCAGCAGCGTAAAATAGATATTTCTCATGCTAATATAGATTTTAGTTCATAAATTCTTAAATTACGAATACAAATTTTTTATTTCCAAAATTGATCGAAAGAAACACGCGATACACATTGTTATATATTTGCTATGTAATAATACAATCCAGTTTCTATAACTAATTTATTAACAAGTACATCGTTTGATGGTCAGACTACAGAATGACAACATGTGTATAAGAACTTCAATTGATCTATTTAATTACATGTTTATTTAAGAATGTGCAGACATGTGAGAGTTGCTGATCTGTCAATTATAATTACTGTAACAGATGATACGGTAATATAGTGAGGTGAACTTTATAACACACATGATACATAAATTGAATAGTTATTGTATATCGGGAAAAAAAAAGTAATTTCATATTAATGTTATGACCATTGATCTCAAAATATCAAAAAAATTAGGTTCTGCAAGCCTTTTAATCTTTCAACATGTTCAATGCCGTTTTCACTATAATAAATACATTTTAGGATTTCAAGATATTGTATAGCTTACATTTAATCTTGGACTGTTATAGGTTTGCTTTTCAGAAGTAATAGAATAATCGTCAACATATTTGAGGTGAAACTAACAAGGTTAAAACATGAAGCAAACAGACAAAGAAAATAGCGAGGGGCAACTTGTATGTTCAATAAAAACAGACAATTCGACAAAAAAGGGGAATAACACAATAACAAAACTACACCATTAAAAGGGAAACTTCGCCAAAAAAATTAAAAATTGATATTGATATGTTCATTACGTATAAACAAAATTCATACTAATAAGCAGAAATTCTCAGCAGAAATTATCGCTTGGACAGTTTGAAGATGCGGGGTCGGTAGAAGCCTATGGTTAATTTTATATCCCCCGGGCCCTTTTCCCCATATATAATAAGTAAAAATACGTTGAAAAACTGCATTCGGTAAGAAAATTTTAAATCTCAAATTTCACTTACCAGTTATTAAGGGGGTTCGCGGGTCTAAATCATTTATATAGGATTCCTCTATATTTTTCTATAAATGAACTTTATCTTATAGTTAATAGAAAAATAAAATAAAAAAATGGGGTCACCGTTCATTTGCGCTCACAGTCTGCCTTCGAAAGAAGCATACATCTTTGTAAAGGTTGTTTTTTCTGTTGACCCAATAGGAGAAATAAAGGTAAATATCGAAATAAAAAAAGAAATTTATTACAGAAATCGCTCAAATTTTACAATAATTTAGTTTAAGTACAGCATATATCGAAATTATATTAAAAAATATAGGTCACCGATGAGTTAAAAGAGATATTTCAATTTTAAAGCCAAAAAATGGCATTTTTCCACCAAAGGGAAATAATTTGGAAGTTTTTCAATGATGTTTACATTTTAAGAGTCATCTGGGGTCAACACGAATTAATTGTTTTGAATGTTTTTTGTACCATATGATAAAGTAACAACTCCAAAAGGTAATAAATAAAATTTGTAATGAAAAACAAATGTTAAATTTTTTTCTGAAATTTTTATACCCTCGAGCCTCCTTAAGTCGAAACAATAAAATCGTATCCACGGTTGCCTTCAACAATATGTAAGGATATATCTACAAGCTATTCTCAGCTATATAGGATTTTATAATGTTATTGTATAATAAATGTATACATTAATCTAACTGAATTGTTGAAGATATATAGTACGATTAACATTCTTATAGTGTTTATTGAGTCATTAGTCAGCACGTGTTCCTGTTCCAAATCTGGAACATCGTCAGGAATTTCATAAGAGAGTCATTGCATACTAAACTCTGTGAGATCCTGTGAGGTAGGGCATGTATTCTTCTTATCCAAATTTGGATTAGAACAGTTATAACTCCTTGGTATTGTGTATTATGTCTTCTATCCAAATTCGGATAATATTAATTTCTGTCCATATGTGCATTGTCGATCTTGTATTCCTTAGCTTAACTGTGGGAACTGTGGAAAAAAAGAAGCAGAAATACTAAACAAGTTCTGTCTGTTTTTAAATAAAGGCAATAGTAGTATACCGCTGTTCAAAACTCGTAAATCTATGGACAAAAAACAAAATCGGGGTAACAAACTAATACTGAGGGAAACCGGAAGATAAAAAAGACCATGTACCAACTCTTTCAAACAACTAACTATCTATATCAGAAATATATGTCACAAAAAATGGTACAGAACAATTTTTTTTTAAAAGTGGATCCATCAAAAGCTACAGAACAAGATGAAATCCCGGTACGCATTTTTAAATAATATGATTCAAACTGCACTCTCATTTCACCCAAGGAATACATAACATTAGCTGTATTTGACATAACCTTTCGAAATTTTGGGTCCTGAAAACTCTTCAACTCCGTACTTTATTACGCTTTTTTTACTTCTTTTTTTTTCGAGCGTCAATGATAAGTCCTTTGAAGACGAAAGTCTGGCGTACAAAGTTTAAACCTGGTATCTATGATGACTTTTTAATACATCTTTTCAGATAGGGGAGTGCCACTAGCCTGTCGACAGACAAATGTTATACCGAAACTCATAAATAGGTAGCCAATAATCACAGAGCTGTATCTCTAACTTGTATATACTGCAAACTTTTAGATCATATTGTAGTCAGTTACACCCTGAAACTTCTGGATAATCATAATATTTTAGTGGACAATCAATATAGATTTAGAGTGAAAAGTATCTACGAAGCACAACTTAACATTAAATCACGAATTACTTAGCATTTTTAACAATGGCGCACAGACAGATCCCTTCAAATCATATTTTTCAGAGGCATTTGACAAGTTCATCACATTAAATTATTAAACTGGACAATTCTGACATAAGGGACATATATCTGAAAATGGATTTCAGGGTTCCTTACTTACAGACTGCAAAAGGTTGTACTTGACGAGTAGATAAACTTGAAATTTTATATTTTGCGCGTTTCGTCTACTAAAAATGTTATAAAAGCCAAATAAAGTACGAAGTTGAAGAGCATTGACGACCAAAAATTGCCAAATACAGCTAAGGTTATCTATTCCTGAGGGTGAAACGCCTTAGTATTTCAAAATTCAAAGTTTTGTTAACAGTTGATTTATAATTATGAACATGTATTAATTGATACATGTATCTAAAGTCAACATAGAAGTGCTGACTACTGAGTTGGTGATACCCTCGAGGAATTAAAACTCCACCAGCAGTGGTATCGACCCAGTGGTTGTAAATAAACTCATCATAGATATATAGTAAAATGCCTGTAACCATTAAATGCCCTATGGTTGTTAAAGGTAATTTATCAATTTTTTTTAGCTTTCATTAACGACTTTCCTGTCGCAGTTACAACATACACCCCACTTACTTGCACTGTAGATGAATGTATTCCTTACATAACAATATTTTAGCATCTTACAAAACCATCTGGACCATCTAGAAAATGGGTAAGTAACTTGGTGAATGCACTTTCAACAAGAAAAATAACTCCTTTACAGTAACAAGACCCGAGGCACCATGCAAAGACAACTACACACTGAAAGGCAACATTTGCTGCTCACAAAGAAGCTATTGAACCAAGAGTTCCAAATGGTGAAGTTGAAATCATTCCTTCGTAAATTTTACAGACGCCATCACGAGTTGGTTGACCGTTATGGAATAACCGTTTCAAAGATGATATCGGATATGTTCCTTACGTCGTAACTACAATCCCCTTCCTTTTCATGAATGTGACCTACCGAATTAGACTATTTACCGGATTTGATATAACATGAGCAACACGACGGGTGTCACATGTGGAGCAGGATCTGCTAACCCTTCCGGTGCACCTTAGATCACCCCTATTTTTTGGTGGGGTTCGTGTTGCTTATTCTTTAGTTTTATATGTTGTGTCATGTGTACTATTGTTTGTCTGCTTGTCTTTTTTCATTTATAGCCATGGTGTGTCAGTTTATTTTAGATTTATGCGTTTGACTGTCCCTTGGTATCTTTCGTCTCTCTTATAAGAGTCTGCCAAATATCTTGGTATCTCATATCCATACAAAACTAACAAGATCTTGGTCTTTCCAAACCAAAATGTAATAAAAAGAAATCACTAGAAATTAGCAGAAACATCAAAAAGTGAAACAATAGTTGTGCAAAATCAAGGAATAGACCCAAACAGTTTACTTGTTCCACAACACTACCTGCACCAATTAGCAAAAAAAACTCACTTCAACAAAAAATTCTGAACACTACGTCTTGCACTTATTGTGCTGACATGAATTGTCATTGATATGGTTATATTTATAAATTTACTGTTTACAAATTTTTGAATTTTTTGAAATACTAAGGCTTTTCTACCTCAGGCATAGATTACCTTAGCTGTATTTGGCAAAACTTTTAGGAATTTTGGTTCTCAATGCTCTTCAACTTCGTACTTTATTTGGCCTTTTAAACTTTTTTGGATTTGAGCGTCACTGATGAGTCCTTTGTAGACGAAACGCGCGTCTTGCGTATATACTAAATTTAGTCCTGGTGTCTATGATGAGTTTATTTGATCAGTTTAAAACACACTCACTACCGTGTTCTTTCCTTTGTTGATATTTAAGGAGTTTCTCAATTACACTACAAAGCAGTCGGTTTAATTTATTTAACTACCCATGCTACAAGGCTAAGCAGATGACAAATTTTATTTTTGAATTTGTTAACCACTTCCTTTTCCTTGAACTTGAAACATTGTGAAAATAAAGTTTACTGCAGATACAGCGAATTCAATTTCATTTCTTGACCAGAAATCAGGTATAATTTCTTTTACGATTGGTAAACATTTCATTTTATGTAATAAAATTCAAGCAGCACTTGCATATGGTGTACATATGATCTGGGTTAAGTTCTTCACATATTGTTATGATGGTATGATTGTACTTGATTTTCATATGGTGATGCACTTTTCAAATAGTTTAACTGAGGTCTGGAGCTGGCATGTCAGTAACTGCTAGTGGTACTTTGTTAGTTCATGTATCATTGTGATTTTGCTTAGTTTCTTTTGTTACCTATTCTGACTTCGGACTGGACTTCTTTTAAACTGAGTTTTACTGTGTGCATTTCTATGCGATTCTTTATTTTACATTGGCTAGAGGTATAACAGGAGGAATGAGATTTCACTAAACGTGTTTAACCGTGACGATTTTTTGCGCCTGTCCCAAGTCAGGAGCCTCTGGCCTATGTTATTCTTGGATGTTTTTTAATTTTAGTTGATTTATATGTTTTGGAGATTAGAATGTCGTCCATTTTCACTGAACTAGTACACATTTTTTTTAGTGGCCAGCTGAGGACCCCATCCAGATGCGTGATTTTTCTCAAAAAGTTGAAGACCCATTGGTAGCCTTCCTATGTTGTCTCTTTGACATATTCACCAATTGCATTCTCAATTTTATGTATCCTAGTGCCCAAATTTAACTAGACAAAGGATATTCAGGCTAGATGGTTTCTGCTAACATATAATCATGTGTTAAATCTGTCAAAGCAAGGATCATTGTAGCATTAAGCTTATGATGCATACATTTGCATTCAACTAATGTAGTGCCTATGAAAGATAGATATCTGCAGACATAACACCAGTGCCAAAGGGACAGTTTGTGAATAGAAGGGTGACAAAAAGCCATGTTATTAAATTGTTAACACCCACATATGTCTCGCCTGTATGTAACTTCTACATAACATGTAAATTATGCAAGAAAGTTCATAAACCATGACTGAAACTACAGAGCAAAATGTTTTAATGTGGAAATAAGTGTAGATGTCAGAACTTTCCAAATTTCTTTTTAATTTATTCACAAGTTTTTTTTAACTTATTTCCTAATGCATGTTAAGCAAGACTTTGGTTAGCTTGCTTGCTTTCTTTCAATTGTCCTATCAAATTTAAATACACTAAATACAGATACAACTATGTGTATTTATACTGTTTGGAGATGGCAATCTTACTAACAAAGCTTGAGCAAAAAAGTATACAAACAAAGCAGACAACCCAATCTAGGTTTTTTTCTACATACATTAGGAAATGAGCTCCAAGACTGAATGGTTTTGTTTTCTTGTTGAAGATTATAGACCTCTAATTATTTATGTATTTTTGTTGAGGTCTGATTGGTGTGTGCCTAACAGCCCTTTTCATGAACTATGACATTTCCAATATGGTGCAACATAAGATCTCGTTTGTATAGATATTAGCTGTTTATTATTCATTAAAGTAACAATGTACAAATACAAGTCTAGTTATGATTCCACAAATAACATTTTCTCGACAACACTCACATTGCATATACAAGTTCTGGTTTTGTTTACTCTATCTAAAATAAATAATAAAATAATATATGCATCTTGAAACCAATAATATGGTTTGAAGTGTTAGTGTAAAACTTTTGCATGCTCAATTCTTTTTAAGACTTGAGGATTCTTTATAAAAATTGTGAGCTTCTGAAATAAGATCGTTTTTAATAGCTTTTGTTTTCTTCAATTTTCTAGTGACCTTTCTGAGATATAATTTTTCATCTAAAGCTAATTGCTTAGCTTGTGATTTTCTTAGTGGAATAGAGTGAGAACATGATGATGTTATAACTTTATTGATGCTGCCTAGGAAAAGTAGAATAAACAGATCTTTCAACTCCAAAGTTTCTCAGCTTCATCTCATCTTCCATGTTGCAGAGAAACTCGGCCTCGTTTTCAGGACTATAGATAATCTTTAGAATAAACATCTGGTAAGAAACCAGATTTACAGGATAAATTTAATGTCAACAGGCCACAATTTTACAAGAACTCACTGGATCTACACATGATTGGTGAACTAAAAATTTAAGAATTATGCTAAGTTTGGTTTAAACTTCCTTCTAAGACACATAGCTTGCATACTTTTGGCCTTTTGGTTTTTATTCACTATGTATTTGGATTGTGGCCATAATTTTGTAAGTGATGATTCATGTTTGTTGATTTATAAAAGTTTCATCAACTCTGTTCACATAAAGCTGCAGGTCTTCTGAAGAATATGCATACAAGCAGTATAAATAAATGAACAGTAAATAAGTTGGTAGAACACAAACTTTCAGTTACCATGAATATCTGCTTCAAAACTTTGTAATTTACGGTTGAAACAAAGCAAATTCAAGAAATAAAATTACCCAATAAACCATGAGTCACTACCAATATCTAAATAAGATTATCCCAATATAAAAATGTTGACCTTACATAAACACAT
The DNA here is from genome assembly GCF_963676685.1 of Mytilus edulis. Taxonomy (NCBI): domain Eukaryota; kingdom Metazoa; phylum Mollusca; class Bivalvia; order Mytilida; family Mytilidae; genus Mytilus; species Mytilus edulis. Next base: position 90,109,915 of record NC_092351.1, read on the forward strand.
GTATCAAACAAACAAATAAACACTTTATCACACATGTGTGGCATATAATCTAAGAAATCAAATCAATACATAGAAAAAACAAATAAGACATAAAATAATATAAGTTCATCAAATAATCTTAAGCCTCCTAATAATTCTAACTTTTTCTATTTTCTAAAAGATGCTTTGAAAATATTTTTGGAAATCTGTGTGTCTAATTTTTGGCATGTTTGTGGTAGGCCTCGAATTTACAAGGCTGTGAAATAAGAATGATGAACAGGGCAAATATTTAATAACCCCTTCCAAACAAAATCAGTGGGTTTTTTTAAACTTTCAGGTTAACATAAATAAATACAGAAATGTCAATCTATTAGATTCTATATAATCTTATTAAATAAAATAGTTATTTCCATTGAAGAAATCAAATATACATTCATTGATCTATCAAATTGTAATTAAACCTTATCTGAGATATTTATAAAAATTTATGTATTTGCTTAAGGTGGTACCTAACACAACAGGGAGATAACTTGTAAAAATCTGCTAAACGTTTTAATAACGTTGTATTGTTAAGGAAGTATTATTAAAGCTGCTCAACGATCAAAATTAGTATTTGTCAAACTGCTATATAACCCATGAAATTTTTCTGTTTTTGTAATGCGTCAAAGTTAAAATTAAATGAAAATTAAACGAGCAAAATTAATTTTGTTCAAGGTGTTTGGTACCATCTTAAACAGAAATTTATAAAAATTTGTATGTCACCTGGAAGGAGCTGCCACATGAACTATACTAAATTCCACAACTAAAAATTGTTTCATTAGATATTGATCAGTTTCATTATAAGTGGATCTCCACTTGACAACTTGCTCCATGGCAAAAAAATATCCCAATTCAAATAAAATATTCTATAGGAATTGAAGAGAGCATGTGCAAAAGGTTTACAGAAAATCATTATACATGATATCTTTCAACAATATTTTTGGAATGTTAATGGCACTGGTAATAATATTAAATATTAACATTTTTTTCTACCTCATTTGGGCATTTTTAACAATTCACAATATTTCGATGTTCCCATATCATATGGAAATGCAAAAATGAATCTACCTTTAATTTAGCCTGTAAAGCAATTTTTAATTAGACCGTGACCTTGAAATAAAGCATAAAAACTGTAACACTGATTATCTAAGTAATATTAACATGCATACTGGTTATGATTGTAGGAACATCTGGATTTCATCTACTTCTCCACAAAAATCACAAGTAATATATATATTAGGTGTTATCAAGCTCACATCAAAACATGTAATACTTAACGTAAAAGTATTTGAAATTCTTATTTTGAGCTAAATTAAAAATGGCTCCATATAACTTTTTAAGGGGCCATTTATGGGTAGCATGTATGTTAAGTAAAATAGCCATTAACAGCATCATACTTATCATTCTCTAAGATTAATCTCAAGCTTGTCAACATTTACAAAAAATGGTATTTTACCATCAAAATTTGTTTAGAAAACAGATGAAAAACAATTGCTTTTCATACATCAAACAAAGGTCATAAACAAAATGTTAAACAGTCTCAGAATGTTAACTTTGTGTTTTTTTAACCAATTTTAATATTCAGGCAGACAAAACCAATCATTCAGACCTCTAAACATATAACTAACATTCAATAAATCATCATTTGTTATCATATAATCAAGGGACATAACTCAATAAATCTCTTGTACGTTTGTGTCATATATTTTCATACATCTATTCTAAGCTTCAGTATAACATTGATTATTTCAATGAAACACTGAAACAAAACCACATATTACAATAGATGTAAACAGAACAGCATAGATTACAATCCAATAACAAATATTAATCTATTCATTTTTTTTGCCACCAAAAATTATACTTTTACAGAAATTTGGGAACAATAAATAATCTACAAATTATTCATTTATAATCCTTGTCGCAATTACATAAAAAAATACTTATTTTAAAGCTGAAAAAAACATACATAAAAGCTATTATGATCCTGTATCATTCACATCTATAAATCTATCTTCTCAATAAAAACAGACCTCTAAGTACTAGAAATAACCACATGTGGTGCTTGGAAGGCATTCACCATCAATAAACCTTTTTTTCCCATTTTACTTATAATTGTTACAAAATTCTAAGGAAAATGCAACCACCAAATTTAATTAATTTGAGTGCCTTTTAAAGTTGGAACAACCCTTAGCGCAAAACTGACAAATTCATTCAACATATCATTTATACAGATATGTGAGGAAATTTGTTCACTATGGCAAACCTCAAAAATATTGTTGATAATAAAAGAGTTTTAATTATCACAGGGCCTATAAACTAGTATTGAAGAAATTGCAGATAAATGATTAATGATTGGAATGAGTGAAGTCACAATGATCACTTAGTGTTCACTGTAATAGATACAACATAGATCACTCATCATTATTTGTTCTAAATAATTTTGTTTTTTGTTTAAAAAGTGCAAGTTTTTTCTCTACACAACTTATTTATAAGTTTAAAAACAAAACAAAATTAATTTGATTCCAAAAATTGAATAATATAAGTCTTTCATCATATTTTGACGTCTATCCTATTTAAAACTGATTTGTAGAGAGTAACAATTTATATCAAAGTGTCCAGCTAATATATTTTGCATTCTAAGACACCAGTAATACAAAAATTTGACAATGATTTAAATAATAATCCCCATAAAGAATATCTAACACAACAAGTTTCTCTATCATCAACCATTGATTTTATTATAAACATGATAAAATGAATGTAAAGCTTTATTTTACAAATGAAAGATGTGATAATCTTGATGTTTTAACATCGTAAATAGTTGAATGATTTCCTCTTGATATCCTTTAATATCAAACTACTAATCTTGATCTTCAATATACAAATGTACTAATCTTGATCTTCATAAATTGATAATTTTTTCATATTCTAATCTTGATCTTCATACAAATGATAATTTTTTTCCTAAACTAATCTTGAACTTCATCATTCTTTCCTGGCTTTTCGTTTCCTTGGTGATGTACGTCTGTTAGAATCTTCTGATTTTTCCTCTGTTTTTTCTTCCTCCTCTCCTTCATCATCCCCCTCTTCCTCTTGGCTGCTTTCCTGAGAAACAAAAATCATACAGAAAACTTAATTCTCACGTTTAATACATGAATCTACAGCACAGAGAATAATTTCATAGTTTCAGAAAAATTGTACAGAATCATTCACTAACACAAAACACACCTTCAAGTGGTTATCATTAGTTTCTATCTGCTATACTTCATTTTCTTTTATTGTTTTTTGAATTAAATTGTATAACATTATATCATGCCTAGGAAATTTACATCTTATACAGTATGGGTTTTGTCCAGTATTTACTATTAACAGCTGTTGTTTGACATAAATGCCAAATAATATAAATCAATCTTTTATCAGTTAAATATGAAAAATACTGGCAAAATTTGACTCTCACTACTATTTAAAGATTATTGATGGTCTTTTTAATGAGAGGAAGTGTTTGAACTACAATTTCATTGAAGAGCTGAGCCCTGAGATGAGACGTAGCCTGGAAACATCCTCATGTTTGATAAACCTTTTGATGATGTTGACAAAATGTAGGATCACTGTGCTTCACTTTTTCACTCCAAAGCCACGGGTAATACAAATACAAGTTGCTTATGAACAGTTCCAATGTTTCTACAACTCCTAATTATATACTGTGACGTTTTTGACAGATAGCACTGCCTAAATTTTTATTGATATTGTCTATATTTTGTTGAACTACTATTTAGCTAACCTTGTGAAAACTTTATGAATTATTGAGATTACATGTTTTAATTTAATTAGGTTGACATTGTTTGTCTATGTCTCTACCACGACTGTACTTTGTATTATTATATATAGCAAGGAGTGTGTGTATTTTATGTCATGATTACCTATGTATTGTATAAATGTTTTTATATTGTAAGTTCCAGAGTAACAGAAAGCATGGTTCTATGAACGGCAGCTTGTAATAATATGTACGTTACTTTCACTTTTGCTTTAACCGGAAGTCACGTATTGTGATAAATATAGTGACAATCCTGAGAAATCGTATAAATTGTATACTGTCTTGGACATGTTTTAGTTATATTTTTGTATGTTTTTCAAAATAGAGATAAATGTTAGAGTATTTTATGTAAGGTTTATGTAGAATAGAGTTTTATTCTAAATATTGTAATAGCTTCTTACGAACTATTTTTGCACCGACCTTGCGCACCTTTTCACTGTAATCGGGCTGTTATGACGTGGTTTTCTAAGACGTTAAGTGCAAAGTTATTTACCTAATAAGGAAGATTCCTTATTTGGTCATGGATTTTACCCATATTTGGAATTTCTCTCATGCGAAAAACAACACTAGCGTAAGATTGATAGTATTTTACGTCAGTTCCAGCTTGTCCCTAGTTCCGGATAGCAGTAAAATAAACTTGTCTCGTAACTTTCAAGGTACAGTTTTTCTAAAGCAGCAGTTTAGTTCCTGTATATTGCACTATATATGCAATATAACTATTTATGCAGTTCATATATAATCGTTCCAGTTTCCAGTTTTAAACAGAGGCAGAATTTTAATAGCGTTCTTGTTTTCTAAAGATACTAAGTTTTGAGAATAAAGTTTAATTATGAATTTTAACTTTAAATAGGAAAGGTGCGTCAACTCGGCAAAAGTGGCCGTTTGTTTCGAATAGTAGGGTGGCTGTTTATGTATCTTTTTAGAGTATAAAAAGAGAGTTACGAAAATAGGGGCTTATTTATTTGTGTAGTATTTTACATGTATTTATATGGAGAGTTGCTGATATAATCTGTGTTTCCTGAATGTTGATTTTTGGTGTAGCTGTTTCATAATATTATCTTATGTTCGTTTAATCTATACGGACTATTTTTAATTGTTGATTGTTGTTTTAAGAGATTCATTGCTGTTAATCCATGTTCCAGTTGTTTTTAATATTATTGTCTGGTGAATAAAAGTTATTATACACTTGAAACTATTTTGTGTTTCCATTCAGAACATCAAACTAAAGTCTGAGCTGATACTTGATTACATTACATATAAAAATCTATCCGACTTACACACACACATATAAAAGACTGGGCGCCGACCTAGAAACTATATTTTGGTGATATGCCGTTGTGGTAGCAGTACTATAGTAATTAATTTATCTTGAGCGTTTATATTTCCTGTGAAATTCTTTTGGTTCGTTGTTGGTGTCTGTCTGGTCTGGTGGTTAGTTTTGTCGGTTAGCATGAAAGGTTCTCACCGGTTTGCGAACACGTTACAATACATTTTCAACATACCTCTTTTACGTCTAAATCAGACTTTTTAGTTTTCTTCGCCTGATTATCTCCCTTTGGTCCAACTTCCTCTTCTTTATTTTCAGCCTCTTTATCATCTGGTGAAGGCTCGTCAGTTTTCTTACGTTGTGCTTCTAAAACCTCTGGCTGTAAAGTTCAATGAAAGTTAATGTTATGGAATGAGATACGTCAAAACAAAAAACTGAAATAAAACTTCATTTGACTTGTAAACAGATAAAGCTGACCCTTTCCAGAGCACTAATGTTCAACCATGATAAAGTTTGAATACTAATTACACTGTGAGTTTTTAACGTGGATTGTTTGTCAAAAATATGACAGTTGTTGTCCATTCATTTGATGTGTTTTGTCATTTGATTTTGCCATGTGATTAGGGACTTTCCAAATGAATTTTCCTCAGAGTTTAGTATTTTTATGATTTTACTTTATATTATTTTTTGCCATGGTGTTGCCTTTTTTTCTTCTACTTATGTTTTTTTCCGTCTTCTTCCTTTTCTATTCTTCTCTCCATCTTATAAAGAACTTTATTTAAGAAATCACTCATGTTATTGTTTAAATCAAATGTTTGTGTTATTATAAATTACATGTACTGTGGATTTTTTATTTTTGAGGATTGAATAAAAGTTGCATTTTACTGGTGTTGCCAAAATTTGCATACAGGCCTGAATGATATTTAAGCTTTATGTGTCAAACTTTCGAACTTGTAGTTCATCTGTACCTAAAAAATCCTTGAATAATCGGTACCCAATAAAAAATAATGAATCCACAGTATATAAAATTATTGATGAAGATAGGTATCCAAATTTAATTTGGTGTTTTTTTACTAAGAATCTATAATATTTGTGTAAAGAACTATTCTATAAATAAGACCAGGTATAAAGTCATTAAAATAATCAACCAACATGCTGCCATACTACCAAGGCAGGTACAATAAAATATTAAATAATCTCCTTTACGTAACTAAATGAACTTAGAATCATTCTTATATCTTCATCCCTTTCGAACCTTCTTTCTTTAATTTTACTTTGTGATGTTGAATTTGCAAAAAAATCATTAAAACTCAGAACTACATGTATTAGAATTTATTAACAACTAAAAACGTAAAATTTCCCCATCATAGTCTTAAGAAAGGAACCATTTGACAATTAATTCAACATAACCCCTAGCATTTCTCAGAAGATGTATACCTTCTTCCTCTGATCGTTGACATATGCATTCTATTACATTTATTGCTTCAAAACTATTTCTTTCAGCACACTTAGCATCAGATATCAAACCTACTTCAGGCTGTTCCAAAAATAAATGTATGGAGGGAGGGGGGAAGAAAGGTACTTTTTATTTGACCCCACCATGCATACATTTTAAATTGGATCTTTCATTTAAATGTTAAAGCAATCTTTCTTAAATAACCACCACCCATCAAATTTTAATAAAAGCCCTTATTGCTTTATTGCATGAACCAGAGATAAAGGTAGCAAGCACACTGATTTATAAAGGAATTTTAAATGAGACTTTAAGAGAATTAACAGCATAGAATAAGAACTGCACCTTGATTGGTCCACTTCTTGGACAGAGACAGATGGAGAGTAGTAAAACTGGAAGTAATAGAACAACAACATAAACAGCCCACAGCCATGGTCTATCGTCTGCTGCTCCTCGTATAGACGCCCAAAGACCCTTCTGTCAATGCAAATAACATTCAGATAAACACACATCATTGCATATATTTAATCAGACAGGTTTAATACTTCAGAAATCAATTATAAAGCCATGAATTAATGGATTTTTTGTTAGGGCTATTTGTACGAGTAAAAAAAAAGGTCAAATACTTTCCAGTATTCATGGCTTGTAACAGGAAATTCTGAAGTCCTTTGATTTCTAAACATATAAATATTCAACATGAAAACCCAGTTTTGACTTTTGAAATTTTGTTGATTAACTCCTAAAAAGGATCAAATACATGGAAAAATGTCAATGGTGACAAACCAATCATTAGTTTCTAAGTCTGACTGCATTTTCATGTTGACTAGAAAACTAGAGTACACACCAGAACTTTTAATACATCAATTTGACAACTGCATGTCAATTTGACTTCTCTCTTAAAAAAAAGGATAAAAAGCAGTTCTTTATTCAAATGGATGTTGCTGTAAATACCAAAATAAAGACATTTTTTTGTAGCCTTTAATTATAATTTTTTAATAAAATCTAACTGCCAAAATAATTGTTCCCTTTTGTTAATAGGATAAATTTGGGCTGAATTTCCTTTTAATTTGTATTGTGATTGCTAGAAAATTTTGACAAGTTATCGAAGCACAAACAGTGTATTAAAAGTTACCCAGTGCGTACTCATATAAACAACATTCAATTTGTCCCTTACCTGCGATTTAGAAAAACAGCAATAGGCAATAATTAGGACAATGGGCAATACAACTAAGACTAGAAATACTGCCCAAAGCCAGGGTCGGTCTCTTGTGGCATCTAATATAGCATCAACTACACTTCTCTGAAATAGTCACACTTAATGTAGGCTTAGGAGAAGTTAGGCAGACAACCAATCTGCACTCAATAAAGCATTGGTTGTTGAAACAATCGTAAAGCATGCCTTAATGTGCCTGAACCAAGTCAAGAATTGTAATAAACAATTTCCAAAGTATTTATAGATTCATAATTTTGTTTATCACATTTTTTCTCATGTTTCTGGCTACACAGCTACTTTTGCATAGGTACTATTTCTGTACTAAAAAAATGCAGTACTGGAAATTTACTTTTAATATATAGTACTATTTCTTTACTCTTAAACTATTGTAATATTTAGGTACTTGTAATTTACAGTACTTGATTTGTACTAAATATTTTGGTACAGAAATAATACAATATTCCATGTTTGAAAATCATAACTCTAAGAGATTTGAAATAGAAAAACTTTCAAAATGCTGAAAATGTAACGGTAGTAACCAAAAATCTGTAGTACCTAAATTTCAAGTACAAATAAAGTACTGTTAACAACAGGTACCTAAATATTACAAGAATTTTAGAGTAACAAAATAGTACTGAATTTTAAAAGTAGATTTCCAGTACAGTACATTCCGGTTATTTGCATAGCCTATTTGTCAGACGAAATTATGCAATAAAGCGGAGTATGCTTATATCCGAAATGCCAAAATACGGAGTAAAATAACATCGATAGTGCAGATCAGTAAAAGGAAATCCTGAAGAAAGATGAACGTCCATAATCCTCTTACAACATATTGAATGATTATTTATTCTAATAAAAGTTATTTGTCTAGTGTCATGCATTTTATTTCATTGTTTATTCTTTCAATAAAGTTTATAAACATTTAGTTTTAGTTTATTTTATATGTACCGACTTTTCCTTTACCTAGATACGAAAATAAAATTGTTCTAAAAATAGATTTGTTTCCATGACCCGGATGTACAAATTATATTGTTACGCTTTGATTAAAACAAACTGTTGAACAATGCTACACAGTTTATAATCATTTGATACAATAAATGTGCAATGAACTGCCTTTAATATGCAGTATTTACCGATTGCACAGTGATGTAACACTGTTACTTTAACCTCGTTAGTTTCGTATATGCAAAGCACATGTAATGGGGCCCTGCACGGGTTATTTGCTGGACACGAGTGTTGAAAGTGAGAAAATATAATAATTTTAAGTTAATGTTCTTTTCAAAAAATATTAAAAATAAAAGATTGATGTATGAAATTCTACAACCATACATAAATGCCCTGTAATATTTAACATAAATGTAGATCACCCCTAGCCAAATTACGAGATTGCACATTGGATAATGATCGATAATTAGCAGGCGTTATTGTTTTAAAAATACACCCAAAATGTAATCTATGAACAATGTTTGAAATGCAATCAATAATGAACACCTTTTGAGATAGAAGATCATAGAATGGTTGTGTTTTTAACAATCAGCTGATTGACATTTTTATGACCTCGAGGCTTAAAATAGAATATGGTAAACTTTACCTGTGTATACATCGAGGCCTTTTTTATAATCATATAAACACGAAAGAAACTGTTTTAAAACTTTATTTAAATAACACAGAAGTAAATGTGAAATAATGTCAAAAATAATCATGCATTAAAAAAAACAAACTTACCAAATTGCTGTTTCCGGTCAAAACATCTCGTCAGTTTTAACTAAGCATATCTAGCTGGCGATTATTTTCTATGCAATTAACCGAAATGCCACTTGTGGGGCTATGCATATAACCGTACAATTTAACATTAGATGAATGGGAAATGGTTTTGTGCAGGAGAAAAGTATGCAATTAACCGAATTATGCTATTAAGCGGTATGCAATTAAGTGGAATCGACTGTACTATAAATTTTTAGTACAGAAATAGTACCTATGCAAAAGTAGCTGTGTAATATTGCATGAACAGAGAAAATTAAGCAATAATCAATCAAATCATGTTGTTTATGTTCCGGACCATATGAGTATTTGGACCATACGCGTATGGTCATGACCATATGCGTATTCTCATATGGTCTGACCATACGCGTATGGTCCGACCGTTCGCGTATGGTTGGCCATTCTGATGTCTACGGTGTTTTCAATAAGCTCTAGGTCTCAAATAACGTAAAATGACTGTACTACACCATATTCACAATACAACTTAAATAAACTATGTTACTTTCTAGTGATTTCTTGTGTAACAGTTCATTAAGAAATTTTTGGAGTTTAATTATTTTAGTCGACATAAATAACAAATCGGTAATGACCGACCATCGGTAATTACCATCGGTATAAAATGTGTTTACTATAAATTTGACAATTAAGTAAAATTAACTATGTGAAACTTCTTATTTTTATTTAGCTTATCTTTTGATCATCATTTAATAATAAAATTACCTATATTATAGCGTCTTTTAAGTGAACGGTCATATCATATGAAGAGTTTAGAAGTATTAAAAGTAAACTGTAACAGAGTGTTAATTACCCCGACCATACGCGTACGGTCGGACCATATGAGTATATACCCATATGGTCATGACCATACGCGTATGGTCCAAATACTCATATGGTCCGGAACATTTATAAATGTATGTTGTTTCTTGAATTATGACATTTCTACAGATTGCTTTGTATAAAGATTGTCAACTAATGTTTTATGTATCAAATTAAGGAAATATTGGAAACAAATAAAACAGGTTTGTTATTGATTGTGTTAAAATATGTAATAAACAGATTATACCATTTTTAAAAGTCTCCAACAGATTATAGTTAACGGCTATAGTTACAGTTACATTCTTTTTTTTTAATCAGCTAGCCATGGACATACGATACAGTAGCAAGGGTTCATAATAGACATCAAAATTTAAATAACAGGACTTTGTTAACAATAGGTATCCTTAATTTACAGTACATATACTGACTGAATTACATACAATGCATAAAGTCAAAGCAATGCAAAGGAAAATGATGTTCAAGTTAAATAAGGATAAGTTACTTCCCTTATCAATTATCACTAAATGACAGTAATTGGTATAAGGTTGAGATGTATTTACGGAATTTTTTTTAATTTCTTGTTATATTTTATTTTCTTAAATTTGGAAAACGATTGAAATGATATGAATTTTTTTTAATCTATAAAATGCCAAAATCAAGCAAAATATCTCAAAACATAAGTCAAGCAGGCATTTTTTAAAAGTGGATATAAAATTTTGACTTTGTGGTGACCAATTTTAAGTATAATCTGTATCGTATGCCTTTCAATGTAACAAAATCGATTTCGATAATGTAAGAGTTAAAAGGTTTGGCAAGTAATTTACCCCTCCAGAGACGACTTTCTCTTGTGCAGATTTAATCTCCCAGGTCTGTGCTGTGTAGGAGCTGGAGACGGCTTTGTCATCTGTGATCAGGAAATTATCAAACACAATATCATCTGTCATCGACCATAACTCTAATCCTAAAGCATGCTGGAAAATAAATAATTACATGTTAGGTTACTATGAAATTAAATGTATTAATCTATTTTTTAAAGGTCAAAATATGTGTCTTAGGTTGAGATCACTTTAATGGTAAGAACTCTCTTACTTGTTTTTTACATTGATATTATCTTTACGTGTTAACTAGAATAAAATACTTTCGGGCAAAAGAAAGTTTGTCTTATAATTGAAACACAATTTTTCTTTCCTTTCCATTTTCCAAGAGCTGCCTCCCATCTAGGAAAAAATTTAATATTTGTCTCAACAATGACTGGATTTAGCAAGTAATAATTAACAAAATCTGACCCTAAAAATATGCTGCATTAAACATCTTTACAGTACTCTATTGCAGAACTCTGGCAAGGCTTATAACTGTCCTGAATAAGTATGTAAATAATTAATAGGATTTTTTTAAAAACAAAAACAATGTTTTCCCATATTAAACATCTATTCACAGCATTGGTAACTGTGATTGAAGCATACCAAAATCAACCAATACTTACAATAGGGGTCATTTTATAAGGTTCTGAATCCTCAAAGAAGTCAGGATTGGTGATCTTTCTTGGAGCCCATATTCCCTGAAATAAAATAGTACATGCTAATGATGAATCTTATATCCCACATTCTAGTTCACTCAGTTAGAATGATTTGAAAAGTGTCTGACGTACAGACAACACATTGAAATGTCAAACTGTAAATATGATTAATGGAGATTATGTTTTCCCCTTCAATGAGACAGCAACCTATACATAAACAACAGAAATTTGATTGACATTCTGGGGTAGATAAAGACAGATAATTTATCTGGAGTTGTCTGTGATGTGCTTAGTACTTCAAGAATCCAGGAGTACATTGAGCATACTCAGTTTTGAATGAAGATGTTCTTCCCTATAAATAATTTAGATTTGACCATAGATATAAAGGTGGTTGTAAGTGATACCTGTTCTTGATATCAGAAGCAATTATCTAGATGTAGTAGTATATATTAAAGTTATACATGTAATTATTTCTCTACGTAATAGTTTTAAAGATAAGCATGTAATCCACTTCAATCATCATTGTTATTTTGAAATGCCAAATGAACTTAACAATCCATGTCTGAAACAGCCTAAATGTTCCGACTTACAATCTGGTCTAAACCTATATCATAACCACACTACAAACCTTATAATCCGGGTTGTCAATCATTGCTGGCCTCCATTTTCCTTTATATTTGGGGTTTTTAACTTGTGGTCTCTCCCATTTGCCACAACCTACAGCATCTTTACATTTTGTATTATCTACAAAAATAACAAATGAAATCTAGTTTCAACAGTTCCTTCCTAGACGGTGTGTTCTATCAAAAGTAACACAAAATACTTCTTTTTATCAATTGATTGATATTGTTAATACACAGTTGGATCTGACATAAAGTCTGTCAGGCTTGGGGTAATTGTAATAGTAATTATTTATCTGACATCAAGTCTACAGGTACAAGATAAAATAGTACTGTAAGAGGAAGGGTTTAGTTTTTTCATTTTAATGCTACCAAATCTTTGCATCTCAGATAATACAAAATTGTTGGTTATCATAATTTCCTAGGTTATAACATTTCAGATGACCAACTTTCTGTTTTCGCTAATTTTCATTTAAAGTATGAACAAGTATATAATGAAATGTTAACTTAAGGCAATTGTATAGAACAAACAGAATCTGAACCGAGACAATCCTAATCTATACTGACCTATTTGTGGAGGCTCCCATTCACCGTCCATATCTTCATCCCTGGAAATACAAATTGTTCATAATATATATTTAAGGTAAGGTTTGCGTACACAGGGAGATAACTCGAATTCAAATAATTGAAAAAAGGAGGGATCCGCCATTTTGAATTGCTTTGATTAACCAATGTTCGATAACTACAATATTATCGAAAATAAAACAACACCTACCTCAAAATCGCCGTTTTGATGTAATTTTATCAAAATTTGAATCGTACAAGTAACGTTATGACCTTCAGTTTGTTAGTTTTCATTTATATGACGTCACGTTAAGCCCGTCTTTGTGCAAAAACCATTCATAAAGTTTCGCGGAATTTTATTTTATTTCATTTCATAAATGTACATTTTCATGTCCCCGCCGTAGCAAGGGGGTATTGAGTTTTATCCTTGTCTGTTTGTACGTCCATCCGAATGTACGTCCGTTTTTACAAAATTGGTTTCCGTTCTCTAACTTTAGTTTGCCTCAACCAATTGATATATAAAACTTATGCATAATGCTTTTTACCACAAAAACACAGAATAAATTTGAATTTTGATGTCGTCACTTTTACAGTTCTAGATTTATGAGGGGTCGGACAGGGTACACATTTCTCCTTTCTCCTGTCCCTTTTCTCTTGTCACCCGCCGTAAAACCTTTAACCCTTAGACTGCTGCATTCATTTCTATTGTACTTTTGTGTATTGCTGAATAAAATTTTAATCACTGATGAAATAAACATGTTCACTTACAACTGCTGTATCTTTGTAAATATTGAATATTCATCAATAAAACTTATATAAAAAAGTATTGTTAGATTCTGTATTTTTTATTTATTTTATTTTTGTGTGAGTCTCTGGTCATTTTTTACCTGTACAGGTGCAAATAGAGGTAAACAAAGGTAAAATTATTTTTTTCATGTTTTATTAACGAATCCATCAATGTAAAAGTATCCATGACTTCAGAATTGAACCAATATATAAAAATCTCTTTTAAGAACTAGTTCCATTGTGATTATCCAAAAAAAAAAGTTTCTTCTAGAACCAACAGCCTTTTTGATGCAAATATTTTCCGGTATTTTCCTCCAACTATCACTGCGCCGACTTTTACTTCCATGTACAAATATATTTATACGACAAGTTCATTGTTATAGCTTTCATCAATAAATAATCTTGACAAACTTAAAGTTCGGATCTATCGATGTCAGTCAATATTGATTCACATTTGAAAGGCGAAATGATAAACATCGCAAATCGTGTTTCATGTCATCCATTTTGGACAAGGTCTGGGAATCCCGGTGGTTCTCGCTTTAAAAGTCTTCTGTTCGCAGTTTTGATAGAATATTTCTATTTCCATCTATTATATCTTCTGTTCTCGTCAAAATCCTTTTTATCGGCCGCCGCTGTTAAATCGTTATCATTGAAATACTTCTGAACGTGTTGGCCATTTCTCCAAATAATATCCGCCATTTTGTCATATTTTTCATCAAAAAATTTCACTTTCGGTTTTATCGCTTATACCTGATTTAAAGTCAAGAGACACTCGAAAGAACGCAGATTTTTAACCAATCAGAATCCATACAAGTCGAAACTGCCGCAATCTCATGAATATTGACTCCGCCCATTCCATGGTAACTGTGTAAACAAACGAGTTACGGAAAACGACTATAGTCGCGCGTAGCAGTAGCGGACTGCTTTTTCTGAACGACAATAGTCGCGCGTAGCAGTCTAAGGGTTAAAAAAACTAATGTATGGGAAGCTCATTTCAACAGAAATCGATCTAATATCTTGTGTTTTGATGGCTTGTCCCCGTCCTGTCCTTTCACAAGATAGAAGTGTTGTTTATTCTGCTTCAAGAACCCCGATAATTTTTTCACTGACTGTTAAGCTGTCTCTTTCATTGAATTTGTAAGTCTGATGCATGCCGTTTCCGATTTTTTATAAAGTATAAATACAAATTATAGAAACACAGGATTGAGTGAAAAACGGCACATTTTTTGTGACACTTTTAGTCAATTTCGTTTAAAATGGTTGGAATTTACATAATCATAAATGCGCCACTGATGACATGATTTACTTATAGAGGATGCATATATATATTCTCAGATATTTTTATTGCATAATTTTCACGAATGACAGAATGTTGACATGGTCTTTCAAATGTACAGTTTGCAAGGTTTATCCGCAAATACACACACAACCCACACCTTTACATCATTCGAAATATATGTTATTTTATCAATCACTTTTACAACTGACGGAATGTTTCTAATCGTAATTTTTTTTATGGATGCATTAAAAATGTGTCTTTCAGACACAACTATTGTATTGTGTCGTCCTGAACATACCTGAAGTATTTGCCACCGGACATTTTACAACCCCTAATCAAACAAACTTCTATGCATATCAGTCAACTTTGAATTAATTTATCTAAAAACAAGGATGGTAACATTTGTCTCTACACATGCACGGACTCACTAAAATTGTTAGTTTTTAGTTTTTCTCCGTATGTATATAAGAGATCATAATGAAGTAGTGACGACGCTCGGAGTATTTTTATGAGGTCGTTTTCTGAATTTTTCGTTTCTGTTCTCTACCTTTAGTTTGCTTCAACCAAATGTTATAAAATTTATACGTAATGCTTTATAATGGTTTATATTTATGCAAGAGGGGGCATCATCAATGTCCCATGGACACATTCCTTCAAACTCAGAGTCTTGTACATGTATAAGTACACAAGTATGACCAAATTTAAACACCTCCCCTTCTGACTGATAGTTGTGGGCATAAAAGTTAAGGGACGACATCAAAAGTTCAATGTAGGATAAAAAAAACAAAACTTAATTCACATAGTTTGTTCACTGACCCCCTCCCCCTTCTTAACTTAATTTGGGAAAAAATTGATTGACCAATATGGATATATGTAAAATCGATGTCAAATTAATAAAAACTTGCAGCAACTTATCCCCCCCCCCCCAAACTATTTGAATTAATTTTTTTTTATCCTACATTGATCTTTTGATGTCATCCCTAAGTTAATCACTGTTTTCTCTCATTGACTATTGTCAGTCCCAAAGTGTTACAAGACAAAATGATTCTTTGTAAAAGGATGCTATTATCTTCTTTGGAGATCAACAAACAAACAAAATATTTTTGTGTTTTACAGAAATGACAAGATGAACACATAACGCCCATTTCCGTAAAAACGAGTTCGGAGACATACCAATTTTATTAGCTCATTATAATGCAAATAGTTAAATCCTAACGTTCACAGTTTTTTACAAAAACGGTGGACCCGGAAAAAGGATATTTTTGGCTTTTTGTTGCCATGGCAACGGGTTTTTTTTAACCCAAAAATTTAAAAATCTTGTTTTTAGGAACTTTTTACGATTTTTTTAATTAAAATTTATTATTAATGAATGGACCACAATTATTTTTACATGTTTTGCTCAGTTTTATTTTTTTATAGTCACTCGCATACATTATTATTTCAGAAGAATTCAAATACAATTTTCCCTAAAAATCGTCAAAAATCGGAATTTTGAGCTTTTCACATGAAAAAACTGGACGGGCGATGTTTGATTTTTTTTCATTAAATGATTGGGTACTCCTCCCTGAACTAAATGATGTATCATATTGGTGTAATATCACTAAGAAAAAAATCCAGGTTTCATGCAAACCTTACCTTAATATTATAAACAAGAATGTGTCCCCAGTACACGAATGCCCCACTCGCACTATCATTTTCTATGTTCAGTGGACCGTGAAATTGGGGTAAACCCTCTAATTTGGCATTAAAATTAAAAAGATCATATCATAGGGAACATGTATACTAAGTTTGAAGTCGATTGGACTTCAACTTCATCAAAAACTACCTTGACCAAAAACTTTAACCTGAAGCGGGACCGACGGACGGACGGACGAACAACGGACGGACGAATGGACGAACGGACGGACGAATGGACGAACGGACGCACAGACCATGTGCTATTATACTACAAAAACAGAAATGGAAGAGAATAAACTAACATCATCTATAGAAACAAATACTTCAGGACAACAAATGGCCTTTACTGAGTTTTGGTCATATTGTGTATAGTTAATGATACTGAATCTTCTTTATATAATCTAGTTTGTGGTGCTTTTCAAAGGTAAAGGTGGTAAAAAAACAATACAGGGAGATAACTGTATAAATCAGCAGAACCTTTTTATAAATACTAACCAATCCTCAGGTTTTTCAGCATCAGGATCAGGTATAAGTTCTGGTTCATCCTCTAACCATCCATCAGGCATTGTAGCTGCCTCATCAATAATGTATTCTGGTTCACTCTCATCCCTGTACAAATTACAACCAAGTATATAGTTTTTTCCTTTGAATTGTTTTGCATTTGTCATGTCAGGGCCTTTTTAGCTAACTATACTGTATGGGTTTTGCTCATTGTTGAAGGCTGTACAGTGACCTGTAGTTGTTAATTTCTTTGTCATACATTCTCTTGTGGAGGATGCTCTCATTGGCAATCATACCACATCTTTTTTTTTATATTTTAAAGTTTGGTTTTTATTCAGTTGTGTTTTCATATATACAACATCTGATAAACAAATTTAATAATACTTTTAGATATTTGGATGATATTTTGGCTCTCAATAATGACGACTTCAGTATGTATATTAATGAAATTTATCCTGTTGAACTTACTTTAAATAAAGCTAATACTAACAATGACCACTGCCCTTTTCTCAATCTTGATATCTATATCACTAATGGAAAGCTGAATACTAAAATTTATGATAAAAGGGATGATTTTTCATTTCCTATCGTTAATTATCCGTTTTTAGATGGTGACGTTCCCTTGTCACCATCTTACGGTGTTTATATATCTCAACTTGTACGATTCGCTCGTGTATGTAACAATGTTTTAGATTTTAACGAGAGAAATTTATGTATTACTGAAAAATTATTACACCAGGGTTTTCGATATCACAAACTAGTCAAAACATTTACTAAATTTTATCATCGGTATAAAGACATTATTCGTAAATATAGCTCAACATGCAGACTTTTAATACGTTCAGGTATTTCACATCCAATTTTTTATGGTAATATTCTTATATAATATTGAGTCATTGATAAGGTCTTTGCATCGGAACTAAACACATTTATTCTAAAAACAGTTGTTGGCATGACACGGGTTATGTTCTTCTCATATATGTTATGATGGTATGATACTAAACCCCTAACGGGAAGGATTGTGCCTGATGTTCATATGATGAAATCATAATCTTTCAGTCCGTTTAGTTGAAGTCTGGAGCTGGCATGTCAGTTAACTGCTAGTAGTCTGTTGTTATTTATGTATTATTGTCATTTTGTTTATTTTCTTTGGTTACATCTTCTGACATCAGACTCGGATTTCTCTTGAACTGAATTTTAATGTGCGTATTGTTATGCGTTTACTTTACTACATTGGTTAGAGGTATAGGGGGAGGGTTGAGATCTCACAAACATGTTTAACCCCGCCGCACTTTTGGCCTGTCCCAAGTCAGGAGCCTCTGGCCTTTGTTAGTCTTGTATTATTTTAATTTTAGTTTCTTGTGTACAATTTGGAAATTAGTA
Organism: Mytilus edulis; assembly: GCF_963676685.1. Classification (NCBI taxonomy): domain Eukaryota; kingdom Metazoa; phylum Mollusca; class Bivalvia; order Mytilida; family Mytilidae; genus Mytilus; species Mytilus edulis. The sequence goes on from NC_092351.1 coordinate 90,128,586, forward strand.
TCGCGTTCATTATCACTGGACTAGTATATATTTGTTTAGGGGCCAGCTGAAGGACGCCTCCGGGTGCGGGAATTTCTCGCTACATTGAAGACCTGTTGGTGACCCTCTGCTGTTGTTTTTTATTTGGGCGGGTTGTTGTCTCTTTGACACATTCCCCATTTCCATTCTCAATTTTATGTAACTGTCATCTACATTTTTTGTTGTTGGATTGCTACCTCAATGTTGTTTACCACAAATTCACTTTGATATAGGATTTTTCAAACAACCGTTTATATTTCATGCATAACTGTTAATTTCATAAGGTTCTTTATTCATTAGGTTGTATGTCAGAAAATTCATGATTTGTTTTGTAATCATGTCAATCTGCTTGCTATATGAATGAACATTAAAATCAATATTGAAGGGTGACAATTTTTCTACTTTTCACATGTGAGAATTTCCTCACTTTTATAGAAAAAAAAATGACTCACCAATCTTCTGGTTTAACTGCATCTGGATCAGGAATCCTATCAAGTAAAGATTCAACAGTCATTAAACATTGACATGACATTAAACATTGACATATATTCAGGAAATACCAAACACCAGTTTACTCTTATGTCAAAAATTGTGTCACAGTGATCATATTTTGAGTCTATTACATTTAGAACCATAACAAGAATGTGTCCAAAGTACACGGATGCCCCACTCCTACTATCATTTTCCATGTTCAATGGACCGTGAAATTGGATAAAAAATATAATTAGGCATTAAAATTAGAAAGATAATATCATAGGGAACATTTGTACTAAGTTTCAAGTTGATTGGACTTCAACTTCATCAAAAACTACCTTGACCAAAAACTTTAACCTGAAACATGCACTTTCATTTTCTATGTTCAGTGGACCGTGAAATTGGGGTCAAAAGTTTAATTTGGCTTTAAAATTAGAAAGATCATATCATAAGGAACATGTGTACTAAGTTTCAAGTTGATTGGACTTCAACTTCATCAAAAACTACCTTGACCAAAAACTTTAACCTGAATCGGGACAGACGGATGAACGAACGAACAGACGAACGAACGAACGAACAGACGGACGGACGAACGAACGTACGCACAGACCAGAAAACATAATGCCCCTCTACTATCGTAGGTGGGGCATAAAAATTAGGCAGATAACAGGAACTTCAAGTCATTTAATATCAGAGTCAAACACCTTGTCATTATTAAAGGTTCCTATTCACAACCTCAATGTTGACAGGCTAGTGCTCATCTTATTAATTTAAACTACTTCGACTACTTTGAGGCCCAAAAATATATGCTTTAAAGCATGGCATTACAACAGAAAGAAGGTAAATGTTGTGAGAAACAAATTCCTGTAACAGGATGCCCTACAAGTTAGACTTGGAACTTACTTTTCTCTCTCGTCCCAGTCATCAGATTTCTTATCATTAGGATCATCTATTTCCTTGGGTGGATTCACAGGGGGACTGAAATATAATAAATCATTATTAGCAAGGAAAAATAGAAGGTTCAGCAAATCCCCACTTTAAATAGACCCTTTAGTCTTATCTTTAGGAATGATGTATCTAGTACCTTCACAAGTTTATTTTAGAATTTTGTAAGAATAAGAAGTGAAATGAAAAATTTATAAATAAAGTATCCCCTTCCCCCCATAAACTTTAAAACCTTGAACAGCCGTTAAACATTCAAACCAGAATACAGAGGCAATAATTTCTGAGCCGAAAATTACATGTAACTATTTGACAACAGAAAACGAGTTATATATTCTACGATGTCTGTAATAATACCTCATATCTTCTAATAAGCTTCCTTCATTAACTAAGGTATTATCCACAAATATCTCAAAACTGTTGTCAGGATTAACAACTGAAAGTAAACATAATTGACATGTATGTGAAAAACGTGGTTAAATCTGTTTATTATTTTTGGTTATAAATAAGAATAAAAAGGATTATATATTTTTTTTGTTATTTGTATTAATATAAAACTTAATTTACAGGTTTTTTTCTGGCATGTGCTCTTGTACTCATCAACATCAGTAAGGCACTTACAAAATTAATTTAACCCTACCCTGTCCAAAATAAACAAAAGACCAATCTTTGAAGGCTGACAAATGAACAAAAGACCAATCTTTGAAGGCTGACAAATGAACAAAAGACCAATCTTTGAAGGCTGAAAAATATTTCATTATGCAAGTGATTGTTTGAAGAGTGCAAAAATAGTGAAATTTAAAGTTTTTACAAAATTTAAACTAGCATCTGCATAAAGAGAGAGATCTCCATATAGTATACTGACCTAGTTTGTATAAATGTGTCTTCTTGTCTGTAAAATAGCTATCAAGGTTGGCTGTAGGCTTCTTAGCATGTTTCTCCTAAAACCAAGGATGAAAAGGATATGTTTAAATTAAAAGACAATAACAAGTTTTATAGTTCTCCTTTAAATACCAATTTCAGGACATAAAATTCAAAGTGTTGTCAGTTTAAAACATCAGAGATATTCAGTAGTGTTTCTCTTACATTTTTTAGAAGATATGTAGGCAAACTTATTCCTTGTTTGTCAATTATCTGCAAAAAGATGTTTTCTCTCTATATGACATCATCAGATATTGTGGCCTTTTTTTAATGATGTTAAAATAGGAAATTCAGAGGAGAGCATAAATATTTGAAATAATAATTGAAGAACTGATATCAAATAAACCACACAGTGATTTATAAAATAATCAACTGGTCAAGAAAGTATATTTCAGCTAAGAATAAAGAAATTATAATAAACTTACCTCAAATTCTCCTGTTTTAGGATTTTTGTGTCTGAATATAAAATGTAACTGGAAAAAAATAAAAATAAAATGGAGAATGTTGTCAACTGAACAAAATATATAAGCAACTTAGAATGCTATATCTAATGAATATTACAAGTATATGACATTATTATTTTTTTACACCCTAATTTATACAGTGATGTTATTTATAGAGTTCAGAATTAAGACATTATCCATATAAACTTATTTGTTTGTTAGAGGGTGTATAGATTGATATTTTTTCTGAGAAATACATAATTTTTTCTAGTCGAAATTGTTTTTTTGTTATATTTTTTTTAACAAGAAAGATCACTCTAAGATCAGTGTACTTTTTGTGTCTTTTGCCTTTAGTAATTTCATGTCTTTTCGTGCCAAGTGTTGATCTGATGAGTAAAGACCTTTCCTATTTATTTTTTATCATGTTTAATCTGGTCATATAATCTTTATATGCCTGCCCCCACCCAATCCAGGATTCTTGGGTATCTCTCTGCCATAGTTATTTTTCATTCATTGTTGTAGTATGAATCCATTTACTGGCTTTTTTCTAATAATTGTTTAACATCTTACAATCCTGGTTCTTTTATAGCTTATTATTCGGTATGGATTTTGCATTGTAAATCGTAATGGATAGTTGTCCAATTGACAATCATAGCACATCTGGTTATCTTTATAGAGCACATTTCAACTATTCAGTACACCTAACAATATATCAAAACATGACAGAAAGATTTAAACCCAATCAATTTCTTTCATCCTAGAAAAGGTTTAGTCAATAAGTGTAGCAAAAATTGTTCCTACTTTACAATATTAACAGGAGTTATCTCTCTTTGTATATGTCACTTTTAAAAAACAACTTACCTTGTGGTCCATACCACATTTATCTGGACCAAACATTATAGTGTAAGGTGTCTTATCTTGGAATTGTTTCTACAATAAATAAAAATAATGATAAATAACAATAATATTTATTCAAGTAAAGGCAATACATACATATATATACATAATAAGTTGCAGAAACTTAGCTAAATACAATCTAACAACTTACAACAACCCATTTTCATTTTAAAATAAGTAATAGAATTTCAGTAACAATAGCTTCTGCTCCCTGTTTTTGATTAAGATTTTTCTGAAAGCTGTAGAATTTTATTCTTTTTACATTGAAAAGTTAGTCCTGAACTTTGTGTATATAAAAGAACAATGTGAAGATATCATTTCTATAAGAATCTAAGACTACTGATTAAGTATATATACTTCCTTGTTGACTCACCAACTCCAGCTGTTTATCCATAGACAGAAGTTTAACATAAGCACCACCACATTCTAATCCATTCTGAAACTTTACTTCATATCTGGCAAAGAAAGAATCCATAAAATTATAAAAATAGAAATTAGAAATCCTTACATGAATTTTTAAAACATCCTTTTAATGAAATAGAAATGCAATTCACACCATATGTTAGAAATGTATGTTATAAATCAGAGTGTCACGCTTGCTGAAGACAAGCAAACCATTATAATGCTTCCTCTGCAACTTAATATTACACCTGATTTAATAACTATACTTACTGGACTACAAATGGTTTTCCATCAAATCTGAACGGTTTGTTTAACTTTGATGAGATGGCATGGTGTTTAGCTTTAGACTGAAAAAAAAATTATACAAATCATTACAAACAAGTGAAACTGTAAACTTCTGCTCACTGATGATACCCCCGTCCAAATGTGTTCGGTAAACAGGAAGCTGTCGAGTGATGAATCTGAAAACGCATCACACGGTATAGCTGACTTATATCAAGTCTGAAACCAAATATCAGAAATCCTGGTAGTGCAGTTCCTGAGAAAAATGTGACGACATGACACAGGAATTAACAACTAAAGGTTGCGTCTGGTGCAAATATACAATTAAAATCCTGGTATATATGTTAGTTGATTGACATCGCTTTGTTTATTACTAACATCAAAATTTAAGACTATACCATACAGCCTGAAAAATTTTCAACTTGGCTATCAGGTGTAAAAATGATACAAGTGTTCGGTAAACAGGAAGTTGTCGAGTGATTGATGAATCTGAAAACGCATCACACAGTATAGCTGACTTATATCAAGCCTGAAACCAAATTTCAGAAATCCTGGTAGTGTAGTTCCTGAGAAAAATGTGACGAAAAATATTCATGGGACGGACGGACTGACAGACTGACGGAAGGACAGACAGAGGTAAAACAGTATACCCCCCTTTTTTTCAAAGCGGGGGTATAATTATAAAATGTTTCTAATTAGGTGAATTTCATTCCTTCAAGTATTGTTGAATTAGACAATAAACAATCTTTGTTCTGTTGTCAGCATCACAGTGGAGGGAAAGTGTCTGTCCTCTCATCAAAAAATAATTAAATCCAACTCCAGATGATTCCACTTTCAAGAATTCCAGTGAATAAAACAGATCAATCCTGAATTTTTAAAATAAAAGGCCCTTCTGCCCCTCTATTACTTCAATCTTAATTTACAAGAGCAAATAATATTTACTAAAAAAAAAACCACAGAATTGAAAACTCTGTTTACAAAAGTAAATATTTTTTTAGTTATTTCGTAACACGATACCGAATGGCATATCTCCCGATTTCCAAAATTTTTGGCATACGTGTACTTTGAATCGAGTTACATCGGAATATGTGATAAAAAATGGGGGTCACCATTTTTGTTTTTGGGTAATTTCCATAGGAAAACGTCAATTTTGGTGACAAATTTACTTAGGTATATAGGGGAAATGCCTTTTTTGCGGCTTACCTTTTTAGATTTTCGAATGGATGGCTATTTTCTTATATACGGAGAAAAACAAAAAACTAACATAATATCCAGGATTGCATAGTGAATCCATACACGTATAGAAACTCATATGTCACCATCCTTGTTTTTGAAATAAATGGCTTCAAAGTTGATCGATAGGCCTAGAATTTGACCAAAAACGTGTGACGTTATGGTGTACGGAATATAACGTTATTCCTTCTCAGAGAAATTGAGAAAAAATATGTGTCGGGATCTGAATGAGTATATTTTATTTTCATTTCCCCTGTCGACTGTCGTAAAGTTCCTAGTAATGCAATATAAAATTCTACTGAATCAGATATAATTTTGTTTCGTCCTGCACATGGAATTTCACTTATATGAATTAATATCAATATCGTCCGATTTTCACATCAAACGAGCATATCATGACTTGAAACTTGCGTGAACAGGTTCCATGTGAATCTTATGATAATAGTTCATGCATAAATCACCGGAATTTTGTACACGTTAAATTCACGTAAATATTTGAAATAAAATTATTTAAATAATATCTTTGTTCTAAAAGTTGATTAAAACCATAAAAAATACCTTCAGATTTTTGTTAAGTTTACGTGAAAATTAAATGAAACATTTCACGTGAGATTCATCCGAATTACTGATTTTTAACTCCATCATATTAGACAATGGTGGTATCATCACTGCATCCCGTGATGCAGAAATATAGTATTTTAAAAAAATTGATTCATTTAACAGTTTTTTAATTGCTCGGTTTGATCGTTGTTTAACGTTCAGTGGCAAATAGTTCATGCATGTTCGGGACGATACAATACAATTTTGAAAACAGTTGTTTATAAAAGACACATTTGATGCACCAGTGAAAATTATGCGGAAAAATAATGATCATGATAAAATACACATTCCAAAAAAATAAAATAACAAAACTCCAAGAAAAAATCAAAACGAAAAAATCCCTTATCAAATAACGAAATAAAAAGCTGAAAAACATCAAAAGAATGATAAACAGCTGTCATATTCTTGACATGGTACATACAATACATGTAGTATAGTGTACTCTTCGTTGTGTAAATGTGTTACTTGTTTGCTACAGCAAGTCGGACAAACCTTGCAAACTGTTAACCCGAATAACTCAGTCGTTATATTCCGCTTACTACATTAAGTAAGTAGGAGAGATCGATTACGGGGAGGGACTGAATTATTCGTCTTAGTAAACTGTATGCAAAATTTCACAAATTTCAACATTCTGTCATTTGTGAAAAATTATTTACATAACAAATCTTGAGATCATATATGCATTCTTTATATAAGTAAACCAACTGCGAAATTTAAAAGTTCCAGCTTGAAATTCAACCTGTATAAGATGTAAGCCGGAGTCTGTACTCTGTGTGCCTTTGTATTTTTATCAAAATGCCTAATCCAGCAGCCTGTCATGAAACAAAAAAGAAACTCCAGACGATATGCGCACCTATAATATGAGTAGTAACATCAGGTACATGGTTATAAAGCTGAAGCAAAACTACTGTAGTCTGTAGAATTAATTCTATATATACTAAGTGCGGGATTAACGGTCGAACGGACAAATGTAAAACAATATGATGATACGTGCTCTATAAGTAATTTGGTGACAATGCATATTTTTGAATATGCAGTTCATATAATGGAATGGTAATTTGGAGATCTGAAATGTAGTAGCAATGTAAGAAGGATAGCATTTCCGTCATTTCGTCTTTGGTGGAAACTTGACTAATTGAAAATTTTACCACATCTCCTTATATTTCATAATGGTTTGAATTTTCTAGAGAAGAGCAAAAGTTTTAAGACTTAAACTAATATTTTCCAAAAGACTGAAATGTTACTGTGACAATTTTACTACACATACTCAAAATTTTCCAACGTTTACTAAAACTACAAATAAGAAGTGTAAAGATACTATTCCAATTAGCATTAGTCACCATTTTCTTGATGTCTTCAAGGTGTTGATGTCAGTTAATTAATACCCAGCTGTTGCTTTTTTATAAATTGCATATCACATATCTCTATTTATCATTCTATCAGCCAACTTTTGTACAAATAACATGTACATGTACACAATTTTTTTTTATTTGTACTTGTACTTTTACAAATAAAATCTCATGTTACCCCACTTCCAAAATGAGCAAGCAGTAACGTAGATATTTAGTTTTGCGTAACTGTTCAATTTTGGTCTTCCTCGCGGTCTGCGTTTAAACTTTGTTGAATTTTTGAAAAAATTAGAGGCAATGATTTAACATTTAACAACTAAAGTTCCAAGTGACGGGGGTAAATTGTAGGATTGATTGCTTTGATTATTGGTTGGTTAACGTCCAGTGGAAAATAGTTCATGCATGTTCAGGACGAGAACAAGTTAACAATAAATACAATAGGTAGTTTTACAATAGAGGCAGGGCATCCGCGATGATGGTCGGGAAAATTCAAACTGACGCTATACATGTACATATATACTTGTATACTTGTTCTAAAAACTAATTTTAAGAAAGAAACTTTCCGGGCCTTTTCCGACGCCTATTATGCGAGCAATATCATCGGGCCCTCAGAGCGCTAAAAGGTAACTTTGTTAATTTTCTTTCAGTTGTTTTGTCTCCCAACTTGTACATGTACATTATTTCCAACTCAAAACTAAAAAAACACCGAATACCCATGCAAGCGTAAATTAACACGAATATAAAATCTAAATAATTTCAAGATCTAGCTTTTTTACAGTCTCTTGCCGTTTGAAAAATAAAAAGTCAGCCGTTTGCATGTAAATTTCGAGAAAAAAATTATAACGGAATCAGGGAACATGGAACCGGTCTGACTACAGCCAGCCCCAACTATCAAATTGCGTTTGTAGACGCAAGTGGATACTCGGGGCTGGCTTTATTCAGACTGTAACGGAACCTGAATTTTGTTATTTTATTTCTGCCGAATCAAGTGCCCATGTATTTCTCAGCCTTCGCTAACTTTCTAATGCTTCATTCCGATGTTGCTGTCCGTCCTGAGTAGACGTGGTTTATACGATTACAAAGCTGGCACTGTATTTTAAAATATTTCCAAAACTATATCAAATTTACTCTGTACAGACCAATGAATTTCAGAGACTGTTTACACATGGAACACAGGAAAAGTTATTCGGCTAAATAACCACTTTTTTACATTCCATACAAACAAACTATTTTCTGTATGATTTTCAAAGTCTGCTTGTATTGTGCTTTCCCCTAATTATATCCGTATTCTCATCCAAATAAATTTCAATTTTGTCCGAGCGGTGTTAATTTTTGATGACCATTTTAAAACGAATTAATAGTTGTAAAATTCACCGTTTTTTTCACACATCATCCTAAGCTTCTATAAATTAGATTTCTACTTTCAAAACAAAATTTCATGGGGATACGGCGTGAATCATGAATAAGTACTTATTGCAAAAATAAACCAAGGTTTACTTTTATAAATTGTTATTTGGATGGAGAGTTGTCTCATTGGCACTCACACCATATCTTCCTATATATATACCAAGAATAAAAATAAAGTGATAAAACTGTGCCTGTTATGCATAAGAACATATGTAGATAAAGCGTGCAGATGCTTAAATATCAAAGAAACAATATTTAAAAAGTACAGTAATACTTTTTAAAGATTAACAATGAGCAGAATGATTGCCGGAAAACGATAAAACAATCTATGTCAAATAACCGCTACGTATTGCATCAAAACTCTCGGCACTCTGCATCTAGGGAAAGTTACCGTTAAAAATGCTACACAAAACCCGCTGCATTGGCTTATATGTGTGAACGTTATTCGATAACGTCAGGAACGATAACTCGTGGCGTAACGTCATTCGGTATCGTATTACCTTAAATGTATCTGTGGTCTCTGACTCTCTTATTAATCACCTCACATTGAAAGACAATACCAAATTAATGAAGGTAAAATGTAGTTGGTAACCTCTACATTATCTATAAGTATATTGAAAGAGTCACAGGATACTAAATACTACAAACCTTTAACACTAAGCCATGATCACCTTTCAGAGCACTGTCTTTCGGTTCTTCCACGGACCATTTTCCTAAAAGTAGACAAAGTCAAGTAATTAAAATATGTAGATGCAGTATGACGTTTAACAAGTTTTTCTTTTGCTAATTAAACCATGTAAATTGTATACACTTGAATTGATTGACAGCTGTGTAATGGTCAACAGCTAATTCAGTATGATTACATGTTAATGTCCTATCAATATATACTACTTTGTATTTCTGATGGACCAACCCACAAGAGTAACAATAGGTTATCCAAATATTTCAGCATGGAATGCAGCAAAGGATTTTTTCACTAAAAAAAGACTATTAAATAGTTTTGGTGACAAAGAAGCAAAAATGGAATCAAAATTCTATATAAATGTTTTATTATAAATCGTCATCCTAATTTGGCTATCACCACACCACTCACCATCATATGATGATTTGACAATTAGTTTTATCACCACTCACCATCATATTTGGCAATAGTTTCTTCAGCACCATCTTTCTTAGTCTGTGACTTGGTCCATCTGTGGAATGGAAAAATTAAACTTTTATTCAGTTGTAATTTCAACAACAAAAACACTATGTGAATATAACTTTTATTTTAGTATTTGAGGTTTGTATGCCACTTTCTCGGATTTAAAACATTGTCAATTTGATTAATCTCCTTTATTTTGATATCAGGTTTTTTTTCACAACAGAATAGTAAAATTGAGAATGGAAATGGGGAATGTGTCAAATGGACAACCCCACCATAGAAAAACAACAGCAGAAGGTCACCAACAGGTACTGCTGATTATTCTCAAATTTTATAATTTGAACATAATATATATCTGTTTTTTTTGTTTTTTGTTCTGTCATAATAAATTATTGCAGGTATTGTGTCTTCTTGGACTTTTCATAAATATAATAGTTTACTATATTACATGTACATCATGATAAACTTCCAACATAGGAACTTTACTCTGTATGAACATCATTTTGGTTGATAAAGGATAATGGGCAAGTTTAGGACATCTTTTTCCTTATTCCCAGTTGTATGTGTGCATGTACATGTAATTCATGATGAATATTAACAAATAATAAAATGTATTCTTTCTTGATCATTTCATAGATCTATAAATATAGAAATTCATTTTCAACAAACCTTTTTTCAAAATCTGCTGGTTTATCAAATGTTTCCGTAAAGAATGTATTTCCTTTCACTACTGGAGGAACATAATTAACCTTCAAATAACAAAACATACTAATTACTATGGCATTCTAGATTCTAATGATGACACATAAATAGTATTGTAGACTTCACAAAAAAGTCATCAGGTTTAAATAAACAAAATGAAACAAATAGAACTGTGAGCTATTGCTAGAGAATTATAATACAAAAGGACAAATAAAATGAGTTGTTGCTAAGGGCTATTCCAGAAAAAATATATGGTGGGGTTGGAAGGCAGTTTGTCACAGCACCCACAACCCAGACAATTGTAATTGAGAATCCTAGTGCATTATATACATGTGACAAGTTGCTCTGATACCCATCACCCATGTATTATTAATATAACGTGCCTTCCAACCCTCCCATACATTTTTTTCTGGAATAGCCCTAACTCAATTTAAAATTAATTTTTAGTGCATACCCTAAAGATTTATTGGGTCATTTCTAAAAAGATTAAAGTCAATCTTTTTCCACAGTTTTAAAATTTGTTCAAAATTTGCTTACATGTTCATACCAACCTATCTTTTTTTTTTAACATGTTCATTGATGTTAGAGTAATAAGAGAAAACAAAGGTAAGATTTTTTTGTCTGCCCTAAAAACATTATGATATCATCATGATCATAAGACATTATGGTATCATCATGATCATAAGACATTATGGTATCATCATGATCATAAGACATTATGGTATCATCATGATCATAAGACATTATGGTATCATCATGATCATAAGACATTATGGTATCATCATGATCATAAGACATTATGGTATCATCATGATCATAAGACATTATGGTATCATCATGATCATAAGACATTATGGTATCATCATGATCATAAGACATTATGGTATCATCATGATCATAAGACATTATGGTATCATCATGATCATAAGACATTATGGTATCATCATGATCATAAGACATTATGATATCATCATGATCATAAGACATTATGGTATCATCATGATCATAAGACATTATGGTATCATCATGATCATAAGACATTATGGTATCATCATGATCATAAGACATTATGGTATCATCATGATCATAAGACATTATGGTATCATCATGATCATAAGAAATTATGCTAGAAAACAAACTTATTATTTTACTTTTTCAACAACAGCAGGAGGTTCCTCTTCTACTTCAACAGTTGTATCATCATCATCCTCTTCCTCTTCTGTATCACAGATGCTGACATGGAGAAGTCCAATGGATAAAAATAACAGGAAGATATTCTTAAGCTTCATCATTCTGCCAAAAAGAAACATATTTATATGAATACTAATAATTTTTTGTATAGATTAGGTTTTCCCTGTTTGAATGGTTTTACACTAGTTATTTTTGGTTCTCTTTAGAGCTTTCTGTTCGATGTGAGCTAAGGCTCCATGTTGACTATTTACTTTTACAAATTGTGACTTGGATGGAGATTTGTCTCAATGGCACTCATACCACATCTTCTTATATCTATTGGAATGCACTTTTATAGCTGACTATGTGGTATGGCCTTTGCTCATGGTTGAAGGCCATATGGTGACCTATTTCTGTGTCATTTTGGTTTCTTGTGGAGAGTTATCTCATTGGCAATTATACCACATCTTTTTTTATATGGTTTGACTTTCACCTTATATATTTTCCATGTTTCGTGTGGATTCTCATAATTAAGATAACCGTAGGGTCTTCTTGACCAGTAATAATGACTACATGATCTCCAAAAACGATTGAATAATATAGTATTAAGGAAAAAAGATGTTATTATATCTACTACTTTTTTCCTTAATACTTTGGACTTTATTTCTCATGCTTCATTTTTCCTGATTTTTATTTTCTGAGCAAAGTTTTTGTGATTTCAATTTCATAATTTTGTATGTTTAGACCCCCTTTACCACCCTCAATAATGTAGGGAAACAGGTACTGGGGCCACAATTAAAAATATTTCAGTTTGCTTAAACCCGACCCATGATGACTGGGTGTGGGTAGGTAGGTAGGCAAATTCTTTTTTTTTTTTTTTTTTTTTTTTTTTATCAGAATTTGCATGAAAAAATTAAAAGATCTTAAATCAGTTTATCTTTTTGTTTCCGTCAAACGTTTGTAGAGACAACCAAAAGCCATGAATTTAAAACCTCTATAAATAAATTAGTCTACTATATGATTTGTATCCTGAGATGTTTATAACCCTGACAATTGCTAACTGTGTGAAAGGGCTGGTGGATTTATGAAGTGATTTTCAACAGTTCCATCAACACGATGATTGTGTAAAAAAAATATCAGCTGATTATGTAATGATTAAATTTGTTTGCAGTTTTTAAATCCTATTTCTATTAAAATAGATTAAATGTCCTAAAATATTTATATGAATAATTATCTACCATCCTTAGTTTGTGTCTTTTTTATGTTTTGAAAAAAAAAATTATATTTTACATTATCACACAGGTAAACTAATTTGGCTATAAATAGATCAAAGCATGTTCTGTAGAATCTCCAAACTAAAAACGTATTTGTTATAATTATATTTCTTTAAATAATCAAGTTTAAATTTTTGAAAATAATCATTATTGATAAAATATAATATTGCATAAAGTTAACGTTTTCTGAAGACTATTTATTTTTAGGTCATGGTTCTAGAGGCTTCCTCACTTTGTATAAAAATCCAATATCACTGTGCTTAAACGGCTGTGGGTAACTTAAGTTACCCACAGCCCAAGATGGAGCCGCCTTGCGTCGGTTAGATACTTTTCTTCTATAGAATAACAATACCACGAATGCATCAATTAAACAACTGAATTTAAAAGTTGTATTAATCGTTTAGGGAAACCCCTAAACTGGAAAGGTGATTAAATTCTACAAAATAAACGATCACAGCACGATTTTAAAAAACACTTAGGCTGTCCGTAACTTCAAAACAACTTGTCCGTAACTTTTTTCATCATACCAATAGAGATGTCCGTAACTTTCACAAAGAATCGACATACGCGGATGTAATGTTTAAACTGATGATAGAGATTGCATCGAATACATATTCACAAAACGAAGTAGATGTCTAGTATGATATAATACATTGTATCGATGGAAGACAAAATTGGAAAAATATGAAAAAAATCACGATAAATCCGCAAAACTCGGGTCTCATTTTGTATAACGTCGGGGTACCCGAATCGCCTAGTTCGGAGTTTCCGATCATAGCAGATAAACTGTTGAAACATCATTGTTCGTTTTTATTTTTGAACAAGTAGACTACACATACATGTATACACTTACTGATTTTCTGCCAGCAACGACAAGGGTAGCGTGAATCCGGGATTTTGGAGGGGAACCCAAATTGCCCAGTGGATAGACTTTACGAGACTTAAGTGCACAAACTTTTTCCGTCTTTTTGAAAAAGCCAAAAACACTTTTCTTTCATCCCCACAAAAACAAATCCCATCAGCATTGACAGTAAAATAAAAGGGGTGTCAATCTGGACACACTGGGACGTTGCGCACGGTGATATTGCGGCAACCTGGCCAAGATTTACAGTAAATAGGAAAACTTAAAAAAAGGACATTTTGTATAAATGAATAAACCTAGTTTTACAGCTAGCTGCATATTTCATTTGTATGCAAGTTGCATTAAATCTCATTAAACTGAATCAAACTAAAAGACACAATAGGTAAAAGTCAGTGACAATAAAAGGAAAAGAGCAGTCAACAATTCGACATAGTATATAAAAATATAAATAACTACGAAGGACAACAGGGTAATTTAATAGTCTAACAACCCCTGATAACATACAAAGAGAGAAAAAAAACATACTAGGAAACAAATTCAAAAAATCATAACACTATATCTAACTGGTGGGATGTATAAATACCGAGCCGCGTCAAAGAGTATTCATCAAAATACACATAGAAAGAAACAGAGGTGAAGGTAAACCGCAAACATATAATTAAACTCAAAATATTAAAGAGTATGGAAAAGCTTTGGTCTGACAAGCGAAAAACGTCGATAAGACGCACATCAGTAAATAAAAGTTCAAACCATAACCAGGATGGAGTACCACAAACCCCACATAAAACGTCTGTGGTGTAAGTATGATGCGTTAATAAAATCACATTTAGTGGTGAATGAGTAGTATAAACGGCCGCGAAGGTTACAAATATGATGTTAATTGTCTTCTAATTGTTGAAATTATAATTCTTAAAATTTTAAATCAAAAGTTACCCACATCTAAAAATGAAGTTACGGACAGTCGGTTTAGTTTCGATCAAAAAGTTACAGACATCTTATGCATTTTTTAAAGTTGACCTTGCGCTTTAGTGAACTCTATATTAACAAATTTATGGTAATTGTTAGTAATTTCTTTATTCAATATTCCTATAAATATTTACATTCTGCATGAAAAACGTTGCAAAAGGTACATTTTGTATGAATTAAATATCAACAGGTTTAGAGTCCGCCATCTTGGGCTGTGGGTAACTTAAGTTACCCACAGCCGTTTAAGCACAGTGAATATGGCGTCCATAATATGTTTTTACTTTTGCACATGTGAAAAAAATATATTTCTGACAAAAGTCAGATTTCTCTTGTCAAAAGGGATTTATATTCATATTGCAATAAATTATTCAGAAGGAGTTACATTCAGTTAAGATTATATTTCTGATTCTGTGAGCAATTATAGTTTTATCAAATTCTCCCAAACAGCAACCTACTGATCTTGTCTAATGAGACTTGTAAATTTGAACTATTTGAATAAAAGGGCATCTAATTTACATGATAAAGGAAGATTATAATTAAAGACAACAATTATCAAGAAATAATTCCTTTTTATTCAGTAAAAACAAAATCTTCTTGCAAGATTGTATAAAATTCGCAACTTCCGGATCCATTTCCTGTCAGAATAACATTGAAAATATTCGATTGCACATGGTTTTGAACAAATCTACCTGAATATTCTTATTAGATATTCGATAACACTGTTAAGAATTGCACATGAGGTGTTCCTGCTACCTCTCTCCATGTTGTTGTGACGTTAGCTTTTCAGAGTTCAATACAAGTATCATTGCAAGCAGACGTTCTTATTTACTAAGCATTAATTTGTATCCGAAACAACCACTCTACGATATTGGTACCGAGACCAGGATGAATCTGAAGCTACGTTCGATACGAGCAGGACATAGAAGTGCAGTTTCCAGACTGATAAAGAAATTTGAAGACGTTCAACAAGAAGAAGATGGAACCGTGGACACGGAGGATTTGTCAAACATATTGGATAGTTTGAAACGGAAGCAAGAAATATTACGCAAGTTAGATGAGGACATAGTACAGGAACTGGACGACGGAGATATTGAAACAGAGATCGTTGAAGCAGATGAGTATGCATTTAACTTAGAAGGTAAAATTCGTCAAGTCAACAAATTTATCTTAGTCAAAACTACAGCGTTGAATACACACGCAGAAAGTTTTACTCCACGCATAGAAACTACTCAACCCGTTCATACTATACACTCTTCATATACAGAACATCAGAACAATTCAAATTACCGTTTGTCAGATTTTCGCCCATCCTTTAGCTCAACTAGTGAATACAACAAACTACCCAAGTTGAATCTCCCTACTCAAATGCTACTTTCGATGGAGATATACTTCAATGGCAATCATTTTGGGACTCATTTGAGACAGCCGTGCATATGAACCCAACCTTAAGCAACGCCCAAAAATTCAATTATTTGAAATCGTTACTTCACGATGAAGCTCTTAAATCAGTGACAGGTTTTGCGCTCACTAATGCAAACTATGAAAAGGCAATTTCCCTATTACAAGAAAGATATGGTCAGCAACATAAAATTACACAGAGGTATATGCAGGAACTTATTGATATTACGTCGCCTAGGTACACACTTTTCAACCTCCGACAATTTTATGACAACATTGAAATTTACATAAGAGGTTTAGAATCACTAGGACAAACTGATGTTTCATATGGAGCGCTGTTAGTGCCAATAATATTGAACAAACTACCAGGGGAAATTCGAAAAAACCTAGCAAGAGAATTTGGGTCCACAAACATACGCTTGGCAGACTTACGAAAAGGCATATTTAATGAAATAAATATCATGGAAGCCGGTAACTCAACAGACAGTCATGAAAATCCTACCGCTACTGCAGCATTTTTGACAAACACAATACCGCGAAATCGACAATTTAGTCACAACCACCAAAATAAGAATCACCAAAACACTAACTTCAAATCTAAACAGTGCGATTATTGTCACGAATCACACGCCTCGGTAAACTGTACCAAAGTTGTTGAATATCAAGACCGGATATCAATAGTCGAAAGAGACCGCTTATGTTTCAACTGTTTAGGACATCACAATTTGGTTGATTGTAAGTCAATCAAATCATGCAGAAAGTGTGACAAGCGTCATCACACAAGTTTATGTAAAGAGAATACACACAATGATTATCTAGACAGTGTAAACGTAAGTACCATACAACACAACGCGAAGGAACCGGACACATTTTCACATTCACAGGCAAATACAAATGTTTTGCTAAAAACTGCAATTAATCCAGTAAGATCGGGACGACACTGTTCAGATGCCAACATTCTTTTTGATGAAGGAGCACAGAGATCGTTCATCACAAAAGACCTAGTCGCTAAATTACAGTTATCAATAACTGGCACAGAGACTTTTAACTTATCCGGATTTGGGGACAGTGCAGAAAGTACAAGAATTAGACATTTAAAAACTAGTATTATTTATTTGCTCACAGATGAAGGACAAATGCCGATCAGAGTATTGATCGTACCGGAAATCGCCGCACCGCTCAAAACGTACATCCGTAAAGCCGCTAAATTGCCGTATTTATCAGGAATAGAACTCGCGCATCCAGTTACCACGAACGACAATTTTCACATCTCATTACTCGTAGGAGCCGACTACTATTGGTCAATTGTAGAAAACCATATTATTAGAGGCGAGGGACCTACTGCCGTGAAATCCAAAATTGGTTATTTATTATCAGGACCACTTCACAGTACACCAAGATACAAACACCAGCAAACATCTACAATGAATTTGAGGAAATCACAAAATACAGAAGAATGCAACCCGGGGAAGTTTTGGAAGACAGAATCATTTGGCATTGAACCTATTGACGAGAGGACAGGGAGAAGGAAAGTATTAGATTCATAACAGAAAACAAGTAACCATGACAACAAACAGTTCACTACTTTATCCCGGAAAGAAAATCATCCATCTTCACCAGTGAACAAAGAGATTGCAAAGTGGAGAAAAGAAAATGTAATTAAAAGACTTTAGAAGGAACCCCAATTATTATATCCACTAGAACTGGTAGCTGAAGAATACACAGGACCACATGGTGAAATACTACCCGCAGGACGAGCGAAGACCAAAGCAAAAGAATAGATAAAATATGGACCAAATGAGACTATCGTACAATGTTATGGACTGTTAAGTGCTCGTGCTATATTACAGACTATGAAATCATTTATTCGTGTTCATTATTAAAGACAGTTAAAGACATTCAAAGTTTAATATTTATCAGAGACAGTAATTCAAAGTGAAATTTTCATAATTTATTTTCATTTTATTGTAATTAAATTCATTTGCGGGCCCCCAGAATGTTAAGAATTGCACATGAGGTGTTCCCTCTACCGCTCTCCATGTACACGACGTCACCGTTGTTGTGACGTTAGCTTTTCAGAGTTCAATACAAGTATCATTGCAAGCAGACGTTCTTATTTACTAAGCCTTAATTTGTGTCCGAAACAACCACTCTACGATAAACATGATGAAATTAACATTGAGTATATAGGAAAGGGTTTGGTAGTACAGACACCTACAGCGTAAAAAAACTGTGCCACTTCACATGTTTTACTGTTTTACGTTCGTTAAACATTGTTAAATCAGAAGATAAAAACAGAGAACATTGAATATCGATTAACTGTGTCTCTTATACGCTTTCTTTTAATCTTATTCACAGCTACTTTTAAACGCAAAGACGACAAACATTAAGTTTTGTACGATGACGGAGCGGACCCAAAAAAATTCTGAAAAAAAAAAATTCTCCAAAAAAACGTCAAAAAAGAATTTGAGTCGGCGGGTTTATTTTGGGTTGGTCGCGTTTGGGCAAACATACAATCTTTTTATTTTGGCCTGGTTTCTCTTGGTCCCAAACTGTCCATTATTGCATTAAACATGGAGGTGATTGGTTTCCTTGCCTAACAGTCTTGTTACCTAATATAAACAAAAGCAACAATGATTTTGATCAGAAAGGCTGGTTTCCAAGGCAAGAATAGTAGCCGAAACTGTAGAACACTACCTTTTACATTGTTCTAACTATGAGGAGGCTAGAGAGAGGATGAGAACATCTATTTACTTTATTACAGGAAATATACACATGGATTTAGACACCGTATTAGGAATCGATGAAGAAGACATTAATAGAGACAATCGAAATGAGATATTGTGCCATCTGGAAAATTATTTAACGGAGTCTGGTAGATTCAAAAACACTATACAGCAAAAAACACTATAAATCTATATCAAAATTAAGTCAAAATTTTTTAAGCAGCAGCCACCATTTCAATCTAGCAGGGCTCACGCTACCAGGCGACTTGGGCGAAGAAGTCGCCTTCCCGACCGTCACTTCGCTTTCCTCGACCCCCAAAAGCGAAAACAAGTCGCCCTGTTCTTGACGACAGTCGCTTTCAGTCGCTTCCGTCATCGGACATTTTCAATTTTTACCAAGTTGATGAAACATCAAATTTTTATTGATAATTAAAAAATTTCAGACATAAACGATTCATTATCTTTTGAAAAGAGTTTGAAGCATTGTCTTCGCAGTGGGTAGCAGGTTATTTGATAAAAATACAACTTTTTATCACTTCGTGCATTTCTGCGAGTACCGGTGCTTGTTACTCGAAAACGTACATCAACCTCAATTTCTGCGGCAAAATAAGTTTGTTACTTCATTTAAACGTGATAAAAGTTGCCTCCAGTAAATTTTAATCCATTTATTGCATTAAAAACGTCATGTTTCTTTCCAAATAACTTGTCAAACATCGTTTATTTTTGTAAATTTTCTTGCATTCGGCCGCCATTGACCGATTTCTAATCTACGGATCTGAACCGGACCAGCTATGACCGAAATCCGTACTTTTACAATAATTACTACGGACACACGGATGGAACAGCTGACAGAAGAATATTGATCCCAAAGGGAAAAATTACGCATTCCACACGCATTAAGAGACTTTTGGTTACATCTAATTGATTGGTGTATATAATTCCTTATATTTTTTATGGATTGTTTCAAACTATTGATTAAAGTTACTTAACTCTGAGACTATTATACTAATATCAATATATTATGGCCCAGCTTAATAACTTTTATATTTTTTTTATGAGAAACACTGAATGTCATACACAAGATAATTTTTAATTAAATTGTAATTGATATATTATAATTTCTTTACATTTTTTTAAATATTTTTTATTTTTTTAGTGCTAGATATTTAGTTGGTAGTTTCTCACAAGCTTAAACTACTTTTAATTTCAAATGTTACTTTAATTGTAATTTTTTTACTCAGATATGAATTGAACAGTATAAAAAGAACATTATTTACATATATGGCCCTTTATACTATTGTAAAATCCAAACATTGTATCGCACAGCGCGAATGAGCACTTCTCTTTCTAATCTCACCACTTCTCCCTATCAGTTTCAAAAAGAGAAGTCACTTCTCCCTATAATTCTGAAGTAGTGTGAGCCCTGTAGTACATGAGTGAACATTACATATGTGAAGAAACTACAAAAGAGGAAACGTACACAAGTGTTTACAGTGTCATTTGGGACACTTACTAAAGACTAAAGACTAAAGAAGCCATTTGGTATGGCTGGTTTCCAAGAATAAAGACTGACGGTTAACGGTCTTCATACTCTCATATAGGTGAATACAGCATTTAGATACCAACCAATAAACAGTTTGATATCTTTTATTTTTCATTAATTAGCTAGACCGAATTCGGTCTATTAATTAGCCAGTTAGCCACCCCCTTTTTCAGTTTTATCATTACTCTTTCAATAGACAATATATGCTGTATGTAAGATATGAAGCTAATATCTTATCCTTGGTCAAGACTTCTGTAGTCTTCAAGGTAACCCTTGCAGCAACCTTATACTTGCAATTCGCTCAGTCACTAAAATAGAGATTTTTTTTATGCAATTATGGGACATAGTTTTTGCAGTTTCTATTGGGCTGTAAAAAAATCATTCAGGCCAAATAAAAATAAGCAAGACTGAGCTTTAGTAAATGTGTTAAAGTTTTAATACTGACTAGGGACTAATGTTACTGGATCATATGATCTGAAAAATCAGGCATGTCATGATTATTCGTCCTCCCCCTTTTTTCGGTTTAATCGTTTCTTTACAAATAATGAAGGTTTTGGGCATTTTCCAAGTGAGCTGGTGTTTCAAACAGAAGTGATCGTGGGAATTAAGTATCAAAGTATTTCAAATTTGAATCATAATAAGACATTTTACCAGTAATTCTGGTGTTCCAAGTTAAAAGCGTTCCAAATCCCTCACGCCGGTCAACAGATGAAGTTCATAAACGTGGAGATGTTTGATTGGTTATGGAAATTATATCAAGGAAATTTGTAACGACATTTTTGATTGGCTACTATATACTTTAAAAGTTAAAAAGCGCGTTTTTTTAAATTGCATTTGAATTGAATACTAGAACCTCAGACTAGAATCCGTAGATTTTTAAAATTAGTTATTAACAGCAACAGACATATATTGTCTTACCCCAGGAAAAGATTACATTCTAGACCTTCTAGTCGTATTTGGCACAATTTTTTGGAATTTTTGGTCCTCATGCAATGCTCTTCAACTTCGTATATATATGAGGCCCCTCATGGGGGGGTCCTAGGAATCACATAATCACCATTTTTTTGCCAATATAATCACATAATCATTAAATATTTGCTTATCTTTAGTAATCAAATAATCATAAACTAAAAATACAGTCCTAGGTAATCAAATAATCATGAAATATTTGGCTTAATAATCAAATAATCATTAAAAAAACGGCCAAGTAATCACATAATCAAAAACCCCATGAGGGCCCTCATATATGGTATTCAAGTTGTTTGACCTTATAACTATTTTGATGTGAGCGTCACTGATGAGTCTTATCAGGGATTTTCTATACTATTTCTTAGTATAGAAAGTCCCTGGTCTTATGAAGACGAAACGCGCGTCTGGCATCACGATTAAATTATAATGTTGGTACCTTTGATAACTTTCAAATATCAAGTTTTAAAACATTTCTATACTTGTGGCTAATTTGCAATTATTATCTTTGAACTTCTCCTTATTGCCAGATTTTTGGATAAATACTGCGCCGCTAATGTATAAATTAAACTACTTGAATTATACTAACTAATAGTAAATATATGAAAAGTTAAAAAGAGATTGTCTAAAGATTGAAAATTATTGCATTTTAACTGAATTTCAGCAAAAGACTTATTTTTATTATCAACGTATAGTGAGCATTCAGCCAAAAAAGGGTGTAATGCATTATAAACATTTTTTATTAAAGTGTTCTATTCAAATCTATTCACGCTGGGAACAGTATATCTAATATATATGTTCCTGATTCACGGCACAATTTTTTTACATATATAATCTCTGATCAGTCTCAAATTACAATCCAAGTAAATATTTGTATGACTACCATGAGCGCTAATTCTTATCTTACAGATTAATTGCCTTAATCTAAAATCTTTTAGGTTAATTTATGTTTCAAAACAAAATAGAGTTTTAAAGAGTTTTGAAAATGCTGGATTTCAGGTTTCGAGCATGATTTTTGTGCTCCGAGCACTGACCAAAGTTTTATGACTTCAAGGCCTGGGCTTCATAAAAATGAAGCTTTCGGTGGCCGGGTGTTACCTTTCCACGTCAGTTTTAATCTAGCGTCGTGCTACAGTACATGATATATAAGACATGGAGATGTTATTTTTACAGATCAGCTAAATTATCTATAGTATAGTATATATATATATATATATATATATATATATATATAAAATGACTGAATAAATAGTCAACGATTAATCTTACAGGGCGATGGAACATGTAATACGATTCTGTACACTACAAAATATGATATATAACAAGTCAAAAAGGGTACAACATCACCATTAAATAACTATAAAATGAACAAATATTAAATATTTCGGATAACAGATATCCTTCTTCGGTAATAGCACGATGTCAAATGAATCATGTCATGATATATTCAAATTGAGACACTCAGAATCTTGAAAGTTTATACAATTTAAGCGGAAACCACAGACGCTGGTGCATCTCAAATGACGACTTACGGGTAGGTCGGGCTTGCAAGTGTAGTCACTGCGATGACCATTCATGCGTTTGTTGAATGGCTGCTCTGTCTCGCCAACATACTGCATGCCACATCGACACTGAAAGAGGTATACAACATAATAATAAAGTCATTTCAAAATGTAGTGTACACAGACCCAGTCGAGTGGCAAGTAAATGTTTGAGTATTTAGTATTTGTTGACAATTAAGTCATATATATTTAGGACTCGGAACTCCGCGTAAGTTTTACGGATGCCATCAGAACTGAGATGGTTGACAGTATATGTATGGTATATACCTCTCACAGATCTATGAAACCGACAGCGGATATATGTTCCTAATGTCGTAGCTACACCCCGTCCAATTTTCCAGAATGTGACATACCGAATTAGACTTATAACAACGTGTGTACTAACATAATCAACATGACGGGTGCCACATGTGGAGCAGGATCTGCTTACCGGCTTCCAGAGCACCTATGATTATCTCTTTATATAGATAAAGGCAGATGTGGTGTGAGTGCCAATGAGACAACCTGTTGGGGTTCGTGTTGCTCAGTCTTTAATTTCTATGTTGTGTTTAGTGTACTATTGTCTGTCAGTTTGTCTTTTTTTCTTTTTTAGCCATGCATTGCGTTGTCAGTTTATTTTCGACTTATGAGTTTGAATGTCCCTCTGGTATCTTCGACTCTATTTTACGCTAGTGTAGACAGACCCGTTGTAGCACCAGTCCTCTTCCAATATTCACATTGGATATTTTTTAACTGGCATGAAATGTTTACTGTATACCAACAAAGGCAATTGTCCCAGATTTGTTTTCTATATACCTGAATATAACATGTTATTTTTTGTTCAATAATTTTTTTCTCTAGAAGATGAAAAGCTACTCACGCGTCAGTGTAATATAAGTTATTTTTCCCCTAGAAGATGAACAGCTATTGACGTCAGTTTCTGTCATATAAGATTTTTTAGAAGACGAAAAGCTATTGACGTCAGTGTATGTCAAATAAGTTTTTGTAATTTTTGTAAAAAAAATTATAAAGCTATCGACGTCAGTGTATGCCATATACAATGTTCTAGAAGACGAAGAGCTGTGGACGTCAGTGTCTGTAAAATCAGTATTTATTCTTGAAGATAAAATGATAATGACGTCCGTGGTTGTCAAATACGTTTTTTCTAGAAGATGAAAAGCTATTGACCAGTGGCGGATCTAGGTGGGGGCCCACTGACTGCCTAAGACGGGACCCGCTCCGGTCACGCTTCAGTGATTCCCTATATGATCACCCCCCCCCCCCCCCCCCAAATCCGCCTCTGTTGACGTCAGTGCAAGGGCTGATCAAGCCATTTTAAAAAGGGGGTCCAACTATATGTCCCCATTCAAATGCATTGATCGTCCAAAGAAGGGGGTTCCAACCTCCGGAACCCTCCCCTGAATCCGCCACTGAGTGATTATCATATAAGTTATTTTAGAAGATGAAAAGCCATAGTTGTACAAGAATAAAAACTGGTTGACGTTGTCAGTGTATGTCAAATACTGTTATGTATAGAAGACAAAAAGCTAGTTACATAAGTGTCCGTAAAAAAGGTATGTATAGATGCTAAAACTCATCAGCCTTCGTCGAATAAGGTTAACTTTTTGTAAAATAAAAAAAGCTATAGTGACATCAGTGTTCGTCAAATATTTATTTTTTGTAGAAAGTGTTTTTCATTTTTTTTTTGTTGAAGATTAAAAGCTATTGATGTCAACTGTGTCCGTCAAATAAGTTATCTAGAAGACGAATCAAAAGCTATAGTGACTGACGTCAGTGTCCGTTAAATTTTTTTTTTTATAGAAGGGTTTTTCATTAATTTTTTTTGTAGAATAGGACAAGCTATTATAATTGATATCAGCTATGTCCGTCATATAAGATTTTCTAGAAGATAAAAAGCTGTGGACGTCAGTGTCTGTCAAATAAGCTTTTTCTCTTCTAGAACATGAAAAGCTATATATATATATTGGCGTCATTTTTTTATCAAATAATTTTTCTAGTATACTGACCGGCTTTAGAAACGCAACACTAGATTATTCTTTTCAATTTTCATTTTTAATTATGCATTTTTTTGTAAACAAACTTATGAATAGAAAGTTCTGTCATTACTTAAATGTTTGAAAAAAAAAATGCAGTTCGAAAGTTGAATTGATTACGTCATTTTCGATGTTCAAATATTGTGTTATACACTGAAACCCTGATTTTCCCTATACCAATGAACGTGTCACCGTCAAAAGCAATGACTGCCTGTAACAAACGCCAAAATGATTGTCAGAAAGGTCAGCCATTTCTGTTCGGCACGTTTTGGTTTCTGTTTTGCACCTTCTGATTTTGCCGTTGTTCCACCCATTACAATGGGTTTTGTCAATTATGCGGTTTAACCTTTAAGGCTCTAAATGTTTTTCTGCAGTCGATTCTTTGCCAGTTCAGTTAATGGGAAACATTTATGGCAATAATCTGTGCAAAATTTCATTCATCAATTTGGTTAGCAGTTGACGTTGCAGCCGTAGATCTGTCTCACAAATGACGTTGTCTAATCAAATTCTATTGACGTTGCATTGTCACTACATGTTGATCTAGTCTTTGATGGTCTTCAACAAATCCAGTCTACCGGTTTCATTGTCGGAAGTACAGTAAGACGAGTTTCTGACGTCAATTTTTTGTGTTGCAGCACGTTCACGTTTTCCTGTTTGCAGAATTCTAATGAGTTGATTCAGCTTTTCATTCCTGAGTTTTGGCAATATGGAGATGCAACATTTTTTAAATGATTAAAGTGTGTCCAAGGATTGAACGAACTGTTTCACAAAGAAAAAAAACCGGAAAAAATCCTTTATTGGCTCGAAATTTCTCTTTCTGAAATTTCGTGCGATCTAAAAAATCTGGTATGTTAAAAAACCACAGGTAATTCAGATGTTTATTTTTCGAAAGGGAAAGACATATGATGAGCATGAATAGTAGTTGTATGAGGATCAAACATTATTTGGTGAAAAAAATTCTACAAAATGAGTGTTGCGTTTTTAAAGCCAGTCAGTATAGCTGAAAAGCTATTGACGTCAGTGTATGTCAAATAAGATTTTCTAGAAGTTTAAAAGCTATTGACTTTAGTGTTTGTCAAATAAGTTTTTTCTCTTCTAGAGAATGAAAAGCTATATATATTGACCACAGTTTTTATCAAATAATGTTTCTAGTACAGATGAAAAGCTATTGACGTCAGTGTATGTCAAATTTTACGTTAGTGTCTGTCAAATAATTTTTTTCTACAAAATGAAAAGCTATAGTATATTGACGCCAGTTTTTTATCAAATAATGTTTCTAGAAGATGAAAAGCTATTTACGTCAATTAATGTATGTCAAATAAGGCTTTCTAGAAGATGGAATTCTATATATTGACCTCAGTGTTTGATAAATAAGTTTTTCTAGAAGATGAAAAACTATTGACGTCAGTTTTTGACAAATAAGTTTTATTAGGGAATGACAAGCTTTTGACGTAAGAGTCTTTCAAATACATGTACTTTTTCCCCTAAAAGATGAAAAGCTATCGATATCAGTGTATATCATATATCAGTGTTTCTAGAAGATAAAAAGCGATTGCCGTCAGTGTTTGTCAAATAAGGTTTTCTAGAAGATGAAAATCTATTGATGTTAGTGTCTGTCAAGTACATGTACTTTTTTTTCTTCTAGAAGATGAAAAGCTATCGACATCAGTGCATGTCATATAAGTGTTTCTAGAAGACGAAAAGCGATTGACGCCTGTGTCTGTGAAATACGTGTACTTTTTTTTTTATAGAAGATAAAAAGCTATCGACATCAGTATGTCATACAAGTGTTTCTAGGAGATGAAAAGCATGCAATTTCATAAGGTGGGGGCCCACTGACTGACCTAAAAGGGGGGTGACCCGCTCTAGTCATGCTTCAGTGATTCCCTATATAATCGACGAAATTTTTCCGACGAAAGAGGGGGCCGGACCCCGCAGGCCCCACTGGATCCGCCTATAAAAGCGATTGACGTCAGTTTGTCAAATAAGGGTTTGTAAAAGAATAAAAATCTGTTGACGGCGTCAGTGTATGTCAAATACTGTTATGTAGAAGATGAAAAGCTAGTTACGCAAGTGTACGTAAATAAAGGTTATGTATAGATGCTGAAAATCATCAGCCTTCGTCGAATAAGGTTAACTCTTTGTAAAATAAGAAAAGCTATAGTGCAGTCAGTGTCCGTCAATTATTTGTTTTTTTGTAGAAAGTGGTATTTCATTTTTTTAAGACGAAAAGCTATTGATGTCAGCTGTGTCCGTCAAATAAGTTATCTGTAGAAGATTAAAAGCTTCTGACCATATAGTGTTCGTCAAAAAATGTTTAGGTTTTGTGAAAGATATTCAAGTCGGCTATAGTGTCCATCAAATACAGTTATATATAGAAGATGAAAAATTATGTATGCTAGTGTTCGTCTAAAACTATCTGTACTTGACACATGCATACAAAGGTTTCAATATTTACCAGAGCTCCATGTGTGCATGTACTCTTTAAATTTCGGACAATTTAATTAGTGACTTATCTTTATTGCTAATGAACAGATGCACCAAGTATTTAAACGTCTAAAAGATCGCCGTTTTTGACAGATTTTATCAATTGAAATTGTTTGTTGTTGCTGGAGTAAAACTTGTTATCGTCTTCTGAAAAAAAAGAGACTTATTTCTAGTTTAAAAAGATTCCTCTGTACTGTAAAGTTATGCCGGTAAAATGGCTTTATAAATACAAAAATATCTATGATAAATTATGTCTTCGACATTTCTTTAACACTTTAAACTTTACCGGCATTGATTTATTTCCTAATCTCTTAAATATCATCTTTTCTGTTAAATGTTTCAAAATCTAGCCAAAAAATTAGACCAAGATACTTGTAGTCTTTAATAATTTCTGTTTTTTGTAAAAAAAAAATCTTTCTCTTTCTGAAATTCTGTAGGGAACGACTATTAAACTAAATAAAAGAAGGAGTGACGTGTATGTTCTTAAAAATATTCTGATCCCCAATTTGTTGAGAAAAAAACTTAAAATGTATTGTGGTCAAGCAGATGAACAAAAAAAAAATATGTTACCAGATTTCCATTATACCTTATTTATAATATTAATACCTATGTTAAGTTAGAAATTATAATAATACTGAATTTTTGAGAATAAGAATAAGAGTATTTTATTTCCAATTAATTAAAAGGGCCCTATAATGAGGGGGCGGGGCTCATATAAGAAAACAACATCGTTTGATATATCACTGCATATCACAATTTCGTCAAAGGAGTATTATTAATGTATAAGTGTCTAAATAGTCTTGCCCCTGATTATCTTTAAATGTATAATTATATTATATTTGTATATTTTGAATTACCCAGAGGGCATCAGGGGAGATTATAAGTATTGTACTAACTGATTTTGCGGACAAATATTACAAGTGTAAAAAGTCCATGGTTACAGAATTAAGTTGAACACAGTTGATTTTCGTTGCTTTATGGATCTTTTAGACCGTTGGTTTTCCCACGGGGGGGGGGGGGGGGGGGCACTTCCTATATAATTAGTGGTAGGGATGAGCCGCTGGAATAGGTCACTTTTTCATGCTCTATGATATATGAAAAGGGTGAGAAATTCAGATTAAATATATATCAATAGGTTGATATTATCACTTGCTTGATTATATCATAAGTATCTGAAACTAATCAGATGTCCGTATTTATTCTTGATGCGGTTAAACCACAGTCGTAAATGCATCAGTTATTTGTCAAACCAATTAAACTCTGATGTTGTATTTCCACTGATGCCAGTGATAGATGCAATAAATGTAACTATTTTGACATTTGCACCTAGTTAACATTCAAGGGTTTGTATACATAAAACATGATAACAATTATTTAAAGAAATTCCATTGTGACAGGGTCCTTTACGAGGGAACGGCAATGAACTTTTTTATCAGTTTTTAATTAATATTTAAACATGTTAAAATCAATGAAGGTGTTACACTCGGGGGTGATATTACAGTTATCTGACCATAGATGATCTGACCAAACGTCTTTTATATGTATTGTATTTTGGAATTGAAATATCTTCATAATGAAAGATGTAAAATGGTTAATAAGAAAAAAGTGTTTAAGATGTGACAAATTTATTGGAAAAGAAGGTGATATTATTGCGACTATTTTGCTTCTTAACAAGGACGTGATGATGAGCGGGAAAAATATTGAAATATATCTATAGGTCTGTTTTTTGTTAATTAATATATGACAAGGTATATATTTTTGATTAACAAAATATATGAAAAGGGTGGGGTACTTGATGTCTCAGCTGCTCACCCCTACCAAAAAAAGTTTGAAGTGGCCCCCCCGAGGGTTTTCCCGTTTGAATGTTTTTACACTAGTAATTTTGGGGCCCTTAATTCATAGCTTGCTGTTCGGTGTGAGCCAAACCTCCGTGTTAAAGGCCGTATACATTGACCGATAAAGGTTTACTTTTATATATTGTTATTTGGATGTAGAGTTGTCTCATTCAGGGGCGGATGCAGGAATTTTCGAAAGGGGGGGTGCTAACCCAGGGCACCCAGGGCAAAGGGGGGGGGGCAAAACATATGTCCCGATACAAATGCATTGATCGGCAAAAATAAAGGGGGGTGCGCACCCCCGGAACCCCCCCCCCCCCCCCTGGATCCGCCACTGTCATTGGCACCCACATCACATCTTCCTATACATCTACTTATATAATTGATTTCATTGATGTTCATGATTAATCAGTAAATTTTTTTCCAACTTATTTTATTGTTTATCAGATAGTTTTCTCAAATAACCAGGTCAAATCTTAATAGTTCATGAAAGAATAAACCAGAAACACACTTTTACTCAAATGACCATCATTTTTACTATGTTTATATTCAAAAATGAAAATAATTAAAATATTTTTTATTATTTATAATAATATCAAAGATTTTGGCAGACCTACTATAAGGGGGATAGGAGGGGTCCTGATCCCGAAATCCCGGGCTTGAAAATTAAAACGAAATCCCGAAATCCCGGGCTTAAAAACACAAAATCCCGAGGTCCTGAAATTCGCAAAAAAGAATTCCTGGATCCCGAAAGGGTCAATCCCGAAATCCCGAGCTTAAAAACACCCGATCCCGGAGTCCCGATAAACTTAAGGTCCTATCCCCCGGCCTCTACTATCATCCTAGACTAATTTATTAAATGTTTCACGTAAACAATAATATCATGTTCAAGAATACATAAAATTTATAATAAAGACTACACAAGAGATCATAAGAGGATAATGTATATATCAAAATTTATGTCCCAGTTTTTAACTGTACAGTATTTATTTATTGAAACGTCTAAAAAATTAATAGAACTCTTGCTATCTACATTTATTTTGATAGATTATCTTTGTTTATTCGTTTACGGTGAACAAACTAATGTACGTTTCACAACAGTATCTACGTCCTTTCTCGAACTTTCCTATTTAATCAGCGTGTATTTAGTATACATGTACACGTAGACATCACATGTATCACAAATCTGAAAATAACTATGACAACATCACGTGACAGGACTTGTATAAATAATTCTGACCTGCGCAAAAAACATTAGTATACAGCGCAAACAGATTGTTAAACAGTCCGAATAACTTATATTATTGAAAAGAATCACAAAGCATTAAAGGTAAGTCTTTAATTAAGGCAGTAAAATGAAGAAATATCAACTACAGATGTTTATATTCAAGTTATATTCTATGATTGATGTGCAAGTGCGTTTAGTTTTACATTTTATCCATTTCTTTGTTGACAAAGGC
The DNA here is from genome assembly GCF_963676685.1 of Mytilus edulis. Classification (NCBI taxonomy): domain Eukaryota; kingdom Metazoa; phylum Mollusca; class Bivalvia; order Mytilida; family Mytilidae; genus Mytilus; species Mytilus edulis. Next base: position 90,159,682 of record NC_092351.1, read on the forward strand.
TTGTCGCCATCTTGAAAATTTTCATCTAATAATTTCACTTTCGATTTATTTTGTAATCTACGCTACAGTTTTAATTATGGCAATTAAAATATTGATATCATTATCGATTTGGTCGACTTTTTTTCTAAAATGTTTGTAGGGAAAGGTTATGACGCATTTGATAAAAAAAGGGGGATGTTTTTTTTTTTTTTTGTTATTTAAAATTGAAATGCTGGTTGTGAGACATAAACGTTAGATATCTTTTTAAAGAGGGGTTAAAGTAATAAATATACTGAAAAAATATTCAAAACATAATTTAAATTAGATCATGTGATGAAACTTAACACAAACAGTAGTCGGTACACCGTCAAGCGTAATGTATACACCTTATCGCTATTTGTCCGCCATTGCTGGAAATCACACAGGTTCCCGTAAAATTTTGACGTCATAAAACAAAATGTCTGCCGCCACAATGGAAAAGTGATTGTTGTTGACGTCAAAAGTTCAAGCGGACGGGTCAGCCGGGAATAGCGATAAGGTGTATTTGCTTTTTTCATGGACATGATTATAAGTAGAAGGAAGTTTTCAAGTTTCACTGTCCTTGTTTTGTGAAAACTTAAGTTTACAAGATAACAGGAAGTAAAACCAAAAATTTTTGATTAACAGTAAGATTAAACAAGTGATAAAAATTATGTTCAGCAATAAAAATGGGTATTTCTTTTTCAGATGCAGATTTTCGTCAAAACTCTGACAGGAAAGACCATTACCCTTGAAGTTGAGCCATCAGACACTATTGAAAATGTAAAGGCTAAAATCCAGGACAAAGAAGGAATTCCCCCAGATCAACAGCGTCTCATCTTTGCCGGTAAACAGCTTGAAGATGGCCGTACATTGTCTGATTACAATATTCAGAAAGAATCAACTCTTCACTTGGTATTGAGATTGAGAGGAGGTATGCAGATTTTCGTCAAAACATTGACAGGCAAAACTATTACACTAGAAGTTGAGCCTTCAGACACAATTGAAAATGTAAAAGCTAAAATCCAAGACAAAGAAGGAATTCCTCCAGATCAACAGCGTCTCATCTTTGCCGGTAAACAGCTAGAAGATGGCCGTACATTGTCCGATTACAATATTCAGAAAGAGTCCACACTTCATTTGGTATTGAGATTGAGAGGAGGTATGCAGATTTTCGTCAAAACATTAACAGGCAAAACTATTACACTTGAAGTTGAGCCTTCAGACACTATTGAAAATGTTAAGGCTAAAATCCAGGACAAAGAAGGAATTCCCCCAGATCAACAGCGTCTCATCTTTGCCGGTAAACAACTAGAAGATGGCCGTACATTGTCCGATTACAATATTCAGAAAGAGTCAACACTTCATTTGGTATTGAGATTGAGAGGAGGTATGCAGATTTTCGTCAAAACATTGACAGGCAAAACTATTACGCTAGAAGTTGAGCCTTCAGACACTATTGAAAATGTGAAGGCTAAAATCCAGGACAAAGAAGGAATTCCCCCAGATCAACAGCGTCTCATCTTTGCTGGTAAACAGCTAGAAGATGGCCGTACATTGTCCGATTACAATATTCAGAAAGAGTCCACACTTCATTTGGTATTGAGATTGAGAGGAGGTATGCAGATTTTCGTCAAAACATTGACAGGCAAAACTATAACTCTTGAAGTTGAGCCTTCAGACACTATTGAAAATGTAAAGGCTAAAATCCAGGACAAAGAAGGAATTCCCCCAGATCAACAGCGTCTCATCTTTGCCGGTAAACAACTAGAAGATGGCCGTACATTGTCAGATTACAATATTCAGAAAGAGTCAACACTTCATTTGGTATTGAGATTGAGAGGAGGTATGCAGATTTTCGTTAAAACATTGACAGGCAAAACTATTACACTAGAAGTTGAGCCTTCAGACACTATTGAAAATGTGAAGGCTAAAATCCAGGACAAAGAAGGAATTCCCCCAGATCAACAGCGTCTCATCTTTGCCGGTAAACAACTAGAAGATGGCCGTACATTGTCAGATTATAATATTCAGAAAGAGTCCACACTTCATTTGGTATTGAGATTGAGAGGAGGTATGCAGATTTTCGTCAAAACATTGACAGGCAAAACTATAACTCTTGAAGTTGAGCCTTCAGACACTATTGAAAATGTAAAGGCTAAAATCCAGGACAAAGAAGGAATTCCCCCAGATCAACAGCGTCTCATCTTTGCCGGTAAACAACTAGAAGATGGCCGTACATTGTCAGATTACAATATTCAGAAAGAGTCAACACTTCATTTGGTATTGAGATTGAGAGGAGGTATGCAGATTTTCGTTAAAACATTGACAGGCAAAACTATTACACTAGAAGTTGAGCCTTCAGACACTATTGAAAATGTGAAGGCTAAAATCCAGGACAAAGAAGGAATTCCCCCAGATCAACAGCGTCTCATCTTTGCCGGTAAACAACTAGAAGATGGCCGTACATTGTCAGATTACAATATTCAGAAAGAGTCCACACTTCATTTGGTATTGAGATTGAGAGGAGGTATGCAGATTTTTGTCAAAACATTGACAGGCAAAACTATTACACTTGAAGTTGAGCCTTCAGACACTATTGAAAATGTAAAGGCTAAAATCCAGGACAAAGAAGGAATTCCCCCAGATCAACAGCGTCTCATCTTTGCCGGTAAACAGCTAGAAGATGGCCGTACATTGTCCGATTACAATATTCAGAAAGAGTCAACACTTCATTTGGTATTGAGATTGAGAGGAGGTATGCAGATTTTCGTCAAAACATTGACAGGCAAAACTATTACGCTAGAAGTTGAGCCTTCAGACACTATTGAAAATGTGAAGGCTAAAATCCAGGACAAAGAAGGAATTCCTCCAGATCAACAGCGTCTCATCTTTGCCGGTAAACAACTAGAAGATGGCCGTACATTGTCCGATTACAATATTCAGAAAGAGTCAACACTTCATTTGGTATTGAGATTGAGAGGAGGTATGCAGATTTTCGTCAAAACATTGACAGGCAAAACTATAACTCTTGAAGTTGAGCCTTCAGACACTATTGAAAATGTAAAGGCTAAAATCCAGGACAAAGAAGGAATTCCCCCAGATCAACAGCGTCTCATCTTTGCTGGTAAACAACTAGAAGATGGCCGTACATTGTCCGATTACAATATTCAGAAAGAGTCAACACTTCATTTGGTATTGAGATTGAGAGGAGGTATGCAGATTTTCGTCAAAACATTGACAGGCAAAACTATAACTCTTGAAGTTGAGCCTTCAGACACTATTGAAAATGTAAAGGCTAAAATCCAGGACAAAGAAGGAATTCCCCCAGATCAACAGCGTCTCATCTTTGCCGGTAAACAGCTAGAAGATGGCCGTACATTGTCCGATTACAATATTCAGAAAGAGTCAACACTTCATTTGGTATTGAGATTGAGAGGAGGTATGCAGATTTTCGTCAAAACATTGACAGGCAAAACTATTACGCTAGAAGTTGAGCCTTCAGACACTATTGAAAATGTGAAGGCTAAAATCCAGGACAAAGAAGGAATTCCTCCAGATCAACAGCGTCTCATCTTTGCCGGTAAACAACTAGAAGATGGCCGTACATTGTCCGATTACAATATTCAGAAAGAGTCAACACTTCATTTGGTATTGAGATTGAGAGGAGGTATGCAGATTTTCGTCAAAACATTGACAGGCAAAACTATAACTCTTGAAGTTGAGCCTTCAGACACTATTGAAAATGTAAAGGCTAAAATCCAGGACAAAGAAGGAATTCCCCCAGATCAACAGCGTCTCATCTTTGCTGGTAAACAACTAGAAGATGGCCGTACATTGTCCGATTACAATATTCAGAAAGAGTCAACACTTCATTTGGTATTGAGATTGAGAGGAGGTATGCAGATTTTCGTTAAAACATTGACAGGCAAAACTATTACACTAGAAGTTGAGCCTTCAGACACTATTGAAAATGTGAAGGCTAAAATCCAGGACAAAGAAGGAATTCCTCCAGATCAACAGCGTCTCATCTTTGCCGGTAAACAACTAGAAGATGGCCGTACATTATCCGATTACAATATTCAGAAAGAATCAACTCTTCATTTGGTTTTGCGTCTCCGTGGAGGACAATAAATTTTTCGAGGACATTTTAGTCTGGTACTTTTGCAAAGTGACTTTAAAGCTGTTCATTTTATCTTTTAAAATTGTGCAAGCATTGCAATAAATTTATTATGTTCATGTTGATCAACTTAATTCTTTTTTAAAAACCATTTATGAAGAAGTCTTGTCGTCAATGTTTATAACAAAGGTTTTATCAGGGCATGAGGCATATGAATTGGTAGTAGTAGGGTTACTTCAATGAAACGGCAAGCTGACCAGTTAATACATGCATGTTTAAATACGGTATGTGTTTGGGTCAGATAAAAAGAGATCGATTGACATGATTGATGGCAATTCAAGTATAAAAGATATGCAGAACATGAGCATTGGTATTCTATATTTCAACTAGTAATTTGTACCTTCAGCCATATTCATTGTGTTGATATATTTTTTTTTAATTTCATTTAACACTACATCAAATTTACAAAGTGATCTCAATGTCAAAGGCTTTCTTTGTGTTTAAGTGGAATTATATTGAGAGAAATTGTCTCAAAGTCCTGTATACAATGGTATAAGCCAGAGAACTTCTACTTCACACACTGAAATGTCTTCTTTACTAATTATTGATGTTATGTTGACCATTGTTGACAGTCCTTAATATAAAGCTTTATTACAACTGTCATATAAACTTACATTAACCAAGAAAACTAAACATTGACCAATGAACCATGCCAGGCAGACCTGTAAAGCTATCAATTCTTCCATACAACAAAAATAGTTGACCTATTGCTTATAGTTTACGAAATAGAGACCAAAACACAAAAACTTAGCACTGAGCAATGGACCGTGAAAATGAGGTCAAGGTCAAATAAAACCTGTGCATCTGACGCATAGAACAGATAATATTTCCATACACCAAATATAGTTGACCTATTGCATAAAGTATTAGAAAAAAAGACCAAAACTCAAACAACTTTCACCACTGAACTATAAAAATGAGGTCATCACCCCACTAGACATGTACACCTTACAATCATTCCATACACCAAATATATAAGACCTATTGCATCCAGTAAGAAAAGCAGACCAAAACACAAAAAACATACAACTATACACCTTGCATACACGGAATATACTAGACCTTTTGCAAATAGTATCTGAGATATTGACTTGAGCATCAAACCTTAACCTTGTTCACTGATCCATGAAAGGAGGTTGAGGTCAAGTGAAAACTGTCTTGACGGGCATGAGGACCTTGCAGGGTAGGCACATACCAAATATAGTTATCCTATTTAACATTACAAAAAATCCATTTAGTAGTCCCTGAACCATGAAAATGAGGTTAAGGACATTGGAAATGTGACTGAGGGAACTTCGTAACATGAGGCATCTATATACAAAGTATGAAGCATCCAGGTCTACCATCTTCTAAAATATAAAGCTTGTAAGAAGTTAGCTAATGCTGCTGGATCACTATCCCTATGTCAAGCTTTCTCTGTTGAAAATTGGAGGCTCAACAAAAACCTTTTCTCAGTAAAAGTTGGAATTTCTACCTTATCTTGGTTTGACCCTGTTCTGCTCTTGGCTGAACCTCTTAGTTGAATGGTGATATATTTTGCCACTTAATATTGAGCAAACAGTTAATGGAATCTTTTGAGTTTTTAACAAATTGATCATTCAAGTCAGGAAAAAAATTAATTTGTTATTTGGCTGGCTTTTAGTTGAATATTCTAATGATAGGCACTAAGTGAGGGTAGTCTGTTTTTGTGCATTATAAAAATAGAGATAAGGTATGATTGTCAATTCACCAAATTTAATAATGTAAGCAACAAAGGAAAAAAAAAAATTTACAAAATAATTTATGAAGTATACATTGAACTACAGGTTCACGAATTCGACTTAGGACAGTCGCTAAGAATGTGAAGGATTTAAAGATGTTTTACTGCGCCAACCCAACCCTTATTAAACTGGGACAGTGGTGTTAGAGTACAACATAACAACAAGCAATTAATATCTGTTCAAAAGGGCAAAAAACACCAGGTTGATACATATATAAAAAAACATACCAGGTAAGCCATCTGGAAAGCAAAAAGTAACATATACTAAGATCTGACAGTACACAGTTACTAATAGCTCAATCGGAACCAATAACAACTAATAAAATTGTGCATTTACAAGTGTCTGTGTCGAACTTGAAGGCTGCACTTTGAACTATAATGCTTTTACTTTTAAAAATTGTGATTTGGATGGGCACTTATACCACATATTCTTAAATAGTATCTATTAAAAAAAATCAGTTCTTATACCACATGTGCATTCAGTTTGGCATCTGAAAAAGTGAGTGTTGTCTAATAACTGAGAGCACATGTTGATATATTTCCCCTGCTTTACTTGTCACCATTGAATCAATTTTGAAAGTCTGTATATGAAGGTTCAAGTATCACACACAAGTCTTTATTTCAATAATCAATGAAAGTAAGGTCAAGGTCAGATGAATAATGCAAGACATATAATATGTACACCTTACACACATTCCATTCACCAAATAAAGTGGACCTTATGCTTTAAATAACAGTAATAGATCTGAGAAAAGACCAAATCACAAAAACTTAAAGTCATATGAAACCTCAAATTAAAAAAAAAAATTGATATTTTTTTTATAACTAAATGGATAGTTTTCATTATAAAATTTATGTACATATACTTTATTCTGAAGAAAATTCTTTAATTTGTTCATATTTAGAAAGAGTTTTACTTTATTTGAATTGCTTCCTTCCAGGAAGCAATTTCATTGATATATTTTCCGTATGCAAAGTGACCTCAGCGTAACCCACTCATAAAAATCTGGTGATCGCAAACACATGGATCTGTCCTTAAAATAAACTATTATCTGATTGTACATGTTAAACATGTGCTCAATGTCCACGTTTAATTGTTGATTGTTTACTTTAAGGTGTCAATCGGTAAACTTCGGCTTCTAAACACGACATTTAAGTAGCTGCCATATTTTCACTTCATAACAGACACAGAGAGAAAAACCATTACGATTAAAAGATTTGGTTGCGTAAAAAATTATAAAATCGTGCACAGAAGACTAAGTTTATGTTATATACATGCATTGGTTCAAGAATTGAATAAACCTTTTTTTCACCGGTCACTTGTTTCTTATGACTTTAACATTGACATATGAACCATAAAACTGAGGTCAAGGTTAGGTGAACCCTGTCCGACAGCAATCTTTCTATACACAAATTATAGTTGACCTTCTGCCCATAGTATACAAAACCACTAAACCTTAACATGACCAATGAACCATGAAAATGAGGTCAAGGTTAAATAAAACCAGCCAGACAGAAAAATAAACATTTTTGTGCCTGTTCCAAGTCAGGAGCCCCTGGCCTTTGTTAGTCTAGGATGATTTTTAGTTTCATGTGTATATATCCTAGTTTAGTGTGACATTCATCATCACTGAACTAGTACACATTTTTGTTTAGGGGCCAGCTGAAGCACACCTCAATTTACAGGAGTTTCTGGCTGCATTGAAGACCCATTGATGGCCTTCAGCTGTTGTCTGCTCTTTGGTCGGGATGTTGTATTTTTGACACATTCTCCATTTCCATTCACAATTTTATATTTACATTTTTTTATTTTTTTTTTAGGATGTTTGGGTTAGTTCAATCATTTCCAAATTGTGAAAGTATGATTTAAGTAGGTAATTGTGTTTCTGCTCTTTTGCCAGGTTGTTGTCTCTTTGACACATCCTCATTTTCGATCTCATTATATTGTATATGCGTTATATTCTTGTCTTGACCTTCAATATAAGAAATTAGTATTTGGAGACTAATAAAAAATGTGTTGATGCAGAATTGTAGAAATTTTAAGTCAACAGACTCAACATGATTTGCAAAGCAGACAACAGACTTCAGAGAGGCCACTTTTGTATAACAATTGGCCACTCTTTTTCTTGTGAGATATAGACGTGGGGAAGCCTTTTTACAAAAGGTGCACTGTGGCACATGGCTCCAACAGATCATAAAGAGGCTGTCAGTCTTGAACTTCTCAACTGCTTGAGATACCCATATCAGACTGAAGGTTTACTAATTTCATAACGTGACCTGAGTATTATTAAAAGGTTAATGAAGAACTGTTATAGATAGAGCTACAATATTATATATCCTTGTTGACACAATTACAGTGACTTGATGGCTAGCGTAGCTCTCCTCCTTAGAATTGCAATTCATTCAAAATACTGACCGTTATGCAATTTGATTTATACAATCAAAATGTTCAACCAAACTGCTGTAGAAGAAGCCAATTTAATTATAGTGAGAAACCAAAGATGGAAGACAGTATTTCAATTTATAGATTTTATTTTCACATTTGCATTAAATATATTGTTCCATTTGAGGAAACCAGTACAATGTTCCATTAAAGGAGACCAGTACACTGTTCAATTTCAGGAAATCAGTACTTTGTTCCGTTTAAGGAGACCAGTACAAGCACAATTATCACAAGTTAACAGTTATTCGTCATCAGATGATTCTTCTTCTGCTTCCTGTAACCATTTTATAAGTGGCTCCACCTACACAAAACATAAATCATATATTTATTGACAAAGAAATCAAATAACATAGAATTGATACATGCAAAAAAAACACTTTTTTTCAATGAAGCACTCACAAATATTTTTCAACTTGACCACATTTTGTAAGTGTAGATACAGGTCAATAGTTTATATTTTAGTGGTTGTTTTTTGTTCGTGTCTGACACATTAGTTTTTTTTGTAAACTTTATTTATGGCTACTAGTTTTTTTTTTTAAATACAGGCCTTTTATAACAAACTATGCAGTATGGTTTGAGGCCACAGTTAATTTTGTAGTGCATTTCTTTTAGACAATAAATGAAAATTAAAAAAATCCCACCTGTGCTTTCTCAATAATATGTTTACAGTGTGTTGTACTATTGGTACAAATTATATCAAATTTATAGAAAACTCTTCTATGGACAATTTTATGTTAAGGGGGTCTTGAAATCTTTTTGACAGCTTCTGAAAAGCTAATTTTTCACCTTTCTTAGCTGGACCAAATCACTACTTAACTTTCAAATTCATGACCCAAATTTTTTGCAGTGTAATTCCATTCCCCTACTGGCTATTTAAATAGAGGCATAAAACATGAAGAAATAAACTTGATGGGGTTTAAAATAAATTGGCAAGTAACACACTGTCCACACAAGGGACTATATTTGTGGACAACGAAAATCAAAAGATGATAACTGTGTACTCAGACTGTATGGGTTTTTCTAATTGCTACATACTTTATAGTGATATATTATTACCTATACCTCATTATAACTGGTGAATAGCTGTCCCAGTAGTCTCATTAGTCAACATACCTCATCTCATTATCTTTATATAGAGATATTGTATTCGTTTATAAGCTGCCTCAGACAGAAATCAATCTTATGCAAGTTGATATGTTTAAGACTTTGAATGATTTTGGAATATTTATATACAAATTAAAAAAAATTTGGCCTGTTTTGTTGAGTTCTTTTATCAAGTCAATTTTTCTAACAGTTGCCTTCTTTGCATAGAGATTTTTCAATCAAAAAAACCCCCAACTGATGAATAAATATTTATTTGCTGAAGGTTGATATCTATCAGATGCACCTTATATTATAAGGCCAACTAAATCTCAACCTGGCTAAATGATATAATTATGTAAGTTATTCTTTCTGAGATATAGCAGATACTGCACATTGCATATCATATATCATATTGAATTTAAACAAGTAAGTAACTAGATCATTTTAGTCTACATAATACAAATAGAATTGAGAATGGAAAGGGGGAACGTGTCAAAGTGAAAATACCACAACCAAAGAGCAAATGTTAATAAACCTTTGACTACGTTGAGTACTGACTCTCTTAAATATTTTTTTCTGAAACCCCCAAGCTCATTTGTTACTAAATTCCTTACACTGACCTGTTTTCTTAACCTTTCCCTCTCAGGTACCTCCTCCCCTTGAGGTATAGACTTATGCCATCGAAACAATACTTGTTCCTCTAAAACATCCATGTCATACAACATGTGTAATATCTTGACTAGAACTGTGTTGATTCTTGGTTCTTGTAGACTAAACTCCTAAAACAATCATTTAACATGTGTACTGTAATCATTAGAATAGTAACTTTTTATAATACAACATGTGTTTATTGTTGGTTTGTAGACTTAACTCCTAAAATATTATTTGACATGTTTACTGTAATAATTAGAACTGTTACTTTTTATAATATAATATGTGTTTATTGTTGGTATGTAGACTTAATTCCTTAAACAATGTCAAATGTTTCTGCAAATGACTTATAAGTGTCAGCAACCCTGCTAAGGCAATCACAACAACCCAGGTGTACTGTAAGCTATTGCTTATTATACCCTATGCTATGTTGGTGGCAAGTAGGAAGTATAAATAAAAGTAACCGATAACTGACAACATGTCCAACGGTATGGCATACCCAGATAAATATAGTGCAACACATCACTAAGACTTGCTAAAAGAAATCATGAAAACTTCATGTATTCGAGGACATTTTTAATCAATCTTTTAAAAAAATGTCAAATACAATGTATATGAAAATGAATCTTTGTACTAAATACTTAAAAAGCTATGACCTGGAGTTTTAGAAAAATATGAAAGAAATGTGTAACAAATACCACATATCTCTATTTCGATATAAACATGAGAACAGTTGTAAGAAGTCATAAATATCTAATTTTGTGATTTTGACAAGACTAATACATTCTATATTTTGTTGAACAATTTAATAAAGTAAATATTTGCCAAGTTATTCCTACAATTATAATGAGGTTACAGTATTACAAAGGGGTTAAATTATAATGAAGTTACAGTATTACAAAAGGGTTAAATTATAATGAAGTTACAGTATTACAAAGGGGTTAAATTATAATGAAGTTACAGTATTACAAAAGGGTTAAATTATAATGAGGTTACAGTATTACAAAGGGGTTAAATTATAATAAAGTTACAGTATTACAAAAGGGTTAAATTATAATGAAGTTACAGTATTACAAAGGGGTTAAATTATAATGAAGTTACAGTATTACAAAAGGGTTAAATTATAATGAAGTTACAGTATTACAAAGGGGTTAAATTATATTGAAGTTACAGTATTACAAAAGGGTTAAATTATAATGAAGTTACAGTATTACAAAAGGGTTAAATTATAATGAGGTTACAGTATTACAAAGGGGTTAAATTATAATGAAGTTACAGTATTATAAAGGGGTTAAATTATAATGAAGTTACAGTATTACAAAGGGGTTAAATTATAATGAAGTTACAGTATTACAAAAGGGTTAAATTATAATGAAGTTACAGTATTACAAAAGGGTTAAATTATAATGAAGTTACAGTATTACAAAGGGGTTAAATTATAATGAAGTTACAGTATTACAAAAGGGTTAAATTATAATGAAGTTACAGTATTACAAAGGGGTTAAATTATAATGAAGTTACAGTATTACAAAAGGGTTAAATTATAATGAAGTTACAGTATTACAAAAGGGTTAAATTATAATGAAGTTACAGTGGGGTTATTTTACTACAATTTGCTATTTTGCAACGAGTTTAAATCTTTTTCCATGTGATCCATACAACATCAATAATATGATAATTTGTGTGTATGTATAACAATGCCTACATGTACATACCTCTAAGGCCATTAATCCATCCATTTGAGGCTCGGTGGAATTCGGCTTTATATAATTTTTTAAAAGTGGTAAATGTTTGGTTAAATTCTGAAACAAAATGAAAAGAAAAGTAACTGTGTTGAAATATTTGACACATTTATATCTACTTTTAAAAAGTCATACAAAAACATATTATCATACAGGTTCTCCATTCAATTTTATCTTAATAACAATATTGTGTATGCTCACTTTAATTTAACAGTGAAGACCTGCTCAGTTAGGAGATATTTTCTAAATGGTTATACAACTGGGTCAATATCGCTAGGCCTAAATGTGCCTCTACGGTAATTGAGGAACACAAAATTTGTGTAAACAAAAAATCTCTGTGTAGTAGAATTGTACATGTTTCTATTTTAAACAAGTGACTGATATTAACCATTTGTGTTGATTTTGGAAAGTAGAGGACCATAGAATAAATGTGTAACAACTAGGGAGTTTTTAAATGTTTTCAAAGTACATGTATTAAATTTTCATACAGTTTATCGGGCGAAAAAAAAGGGATATATTTACCACAAGGAGCCGCATCACAAAAATATTTTCATGGTATTCTAATTTCCTTAAAATGAATCTCACTTGGTACCCATAATTTAACCACATACATTAAAATGTCTCAACTCCGAAACGAGCCATCATACATAACCAAGTTTACAATATGGACTGAGCTACAGTAGAAAACATTACCATTTCCACCTATGGAAAATATATTGCGCATATTGTCCCAACTAACTACAATGAAACATGAGAAACCTCCAATCAAAGGGAGATAACTCAACAATTATTTGCATATCTTTGTAATGTTAGCAATTAAGTGGTTAATAATCTGGAGCTATTTTCTAATGGTTTGTTGACACTGTTACAAAAAAGTCCTTTGTGGGGACAGTGTATAACAACTTTTTTCATACACTTTACAAAGGAGTAGCTTCAGTAAGACCCCTTTTTGGCCCCAAAATATAGCAGTTTTTCAAAATTGTTAAAATGTAAACTTTTAGTTATTTATTGGACAGTAGAATGCTTCTGCTACATAAATATGGGCTGTTTTTGACAATACAATGCACATATATCGGGTACTAGCAGGGGCGGGTCCAGGTAAGGGCGTAATGGGCGTACGCCCCCCCCTTTAAAAAAAAAAAAAAAAACTATCGTTATAATCTGCTAGTATTGTATTGAATGATGGCAATTTATCATATTCATTAATTAAACACATACTCTGATTTCTTTTTATACGGATTCCCCAATTTGATGGGTCATCATCAACCGTAAAATTTGGTTTCTCGGAGTCTGGGGTGTTCGACTCTGCGATTAGTATCCATTGTTGTTGATGTGATAAAGAATTCGCAAAGATGTTGATGTCAAAAACAAAACTAAATGCTAAATTGTTGAAATTCAGGAGCTTCTGAGCTTCCCCATGGACCCTCAACCGTAATCACGCCTCTCGTTCATAAAATCCTGGCCTAGGTATTGAAATGTTAAGTTACTCCTTATACCCTTGAGTTTAGAATTTCTCGTTATTGGTCTACTGCTGTTAAGATCCATCCAATCATTTTAATATACCATAGACAATTAATGAAGAAAACTCGGCATAAAAAATGTCACACCCTGACACTTTAACTATAAAATATACATGCTCCAAGTCAGGAACCGTTACATTAGTGCAATTCTCTATTATTTTATGTTTTTAAGCCAAAAAAGGTCCAAAATTTTTTTTTATTCTACGCCCCCCGCTTTCAAATATCCTGGACACGCCCCTGACTAGCACCATTAAGTCATGCTAAATTACTGAAATCTTTAAAATTCTAGCATTTTAGTTACATATTAGACAGTTTTCGTGTGAAACGAAAGTGGCCACATTCGTGTTCATACTTAATATTGAAATGTAAGTTGTATTTTATGATAATACATAACATATATAAAGGTTGAGGATGAACACGGATGTGGCCACTTTCATTTTTGACAGAAATCATCTGAAAAGTGACATTTTTCAGCATATTTGGTAGATTTTTCATATTTGAGCTTGAATCGGGTTGTTTTTAATGACTATATCAGTTAAAATCTTTCACATAAATTAATTGATTCAAATGAAATAGACACTTCAGTATTTTTAAATGGGGGGTTTATCTTCATGATTTTGGCAATATTTTCTATAAACTATCTCGGAAATTTTGTCAAAACTTCAATGAATTTTGGTGAAATTTGGTTTTCATTTAGATGTCAGAATCACCCCCTTCTCCAATAGAAAAAAAGCGCATGTACACAATTGTCAGCCAAATGTGTGATATATTTTTAGAAAGGCAAAGGTAACAGCTTTTAGATGTGATAATTGTCTGCATCATTTATTGTCAGGATTAAGGGTAAATAAGCATTGATTTTAAGGATTTTTTTTAGAATTTTCATTGAAAATAAAGCCCAAAATCAAAATGGCCGCCATTTCCATAGTAACAAAGCCCAAAATCAATTTCTAAAGTGTTATTTGTTAATTATATTAGTTATGTAGTATGTGTACAAAGAATGGTAAAAATCTGTGACATAGGTGTGAACACTAATTTTGGTCCTTTATACAGAGAATGGCTCTTAAAAAGTGGTCAAAATCTTTCGTAAGATAAACTTAAAATTTGAGGCCAAAATCGGTCCTTACCGGACCTACTCCTTTACTTCTTTATATTTAATGCATGAAATATTAAGTAAAGGGAATATTACATGTTAAAAACTTTGATGCTAGCCAATGATGGAATGACAGACATGGGTAAAACAATATTGCCCCTACCACTTTTTTGTGGGGCCATAAAAATCAAAAAGACATATATCCCACCCAAACAGAATAATTTGGGTGGAGTGTTTTGAGGAACTTTCATTGTGCTTCAGTCTCACCTTTTTAATATCAACTACCAATTTCTGTCCATCTGTGTTTTGTCTGAGTGGAAGATCGACCAAGGACTTGAGAACCATACCGTGAAGATCTTTGATAGCTATATTATAGGCATGCCTAAAACGACAATCAATGACGGTTATGTGTCCAAAATAAAAGTGTATATATAAACTACTAAATGTATTAGAAAAATTCGTAAGGGTTCCACGGAACCCAGTGTCTCGCCTACTTTTGCTGTTAATCGCAGACTCAACAAAAACGAGGAAAAACATCAATAAAAATTTCCCTCTCGATATTGTCTTTTGATTGAAAGAAGCTTCCAAGTTTGGTAAAAAAATCCAGAATAGTTTATGAATCTAATAAATGTTTTATAAACTTTAACTGCAGACTGTATGTAATGTTAACTGGAAGAAAAACTAAGTCCATTTATAAGTAAAATACGGAAAAAGTGAATTTTTTTTCACAAAATTTACTTCTGAATAATATCTTATGATCAGAAACAAGCTTTTGTCTAAGTTTGGTAGAAATCCAGGATAGTTTAAGAACATTATAAAAATTTTAAAAACTTAAACCACAGAGTTAATGTTTTGTTTCTGGCAAAAAAACTAAGTCCATTTATAACTTCAATATAAGTAAAATACGGAAAAGTGGAAATTTATTTTCACAAAATTTTCTTCTTGATACTATCTTATGATCATAAACAAGCTTCTGTCCAAGTTTGGTACAAATCAAGGATAGTTTATGAAAGTTATTAAAATTTAAAAAACTTTAACCACAGAGTGAATGTAATGTTTCCTCGCAGAAAAACTAAGTCCATTTATAAGTAAAATATGGAAAAGTGGAAATTTATTTTTACAAAATTTTCTTCTTGATACTATCTTATGATCATAAACAAGCTTCTGTCCAAGTTTGGTACAAATCAAGGATAGTTTATGAAAGTTATTAAAATTTAAAAAACTTTAACCACAGAGTGAATGTTATGTTTCCTCGCAGAAAAACTAAGTCCATTTATAAGTAAAATACGGAAAAAATGAAATTTTATTTTTACAAAATTTACTTCTGGATACTTTCTTATGATCAAAAACAAGCTTCTGTCCAAGTTTGGTAGAAATTCAGTATAGTTTAAGAAAGTTATTAAAATTTCAAAAACTTTAACCACAGAGTGAATATTTGTGGACGCCGCCGCCGCTGACGACGACAGAATGTAGGATCGCTTAGTCTCGCTTTTTCGACTAAAGTCGAAGGCTCGACAAAAATCATATATAAAATAAACTCATCAATATTAGGCAGACTATAAAAAACTTGTTTCACAAACCACTTTACCAAGGTTGATGGTGCATCTTTTTCATGTATGGTTATACATGTAGCAGAAATGTTCACTTATTTCAAGGAAAAACATCATCAATGGAAATAAAATCTCCAATGAAATGTTTACCAACAAAAAAATATTACTTTAATCATCAATGGAAATAAAATCTCCAATGAAATGTTTACCAACAAATAAAATATTACTTTAATCATCAATGGAAATAAAACCTCCAATGAAATGTTTACCAACAAAAAAATATTACTTTAATCACTGAAACACACAATTTAATTAAATTTAGAGACAAATACTTGAAACTAATAATAGTCAATGAAAATTGATGTTTCTACCTTTTCATTCACCTACAAATGTTTACATTGTTTCCAATGTGTTACGTTATGTTATTATCAATTATGAATATATTGTCTTGCAATCCTTTAGTACTTAGTCTTAATTGGTGTCTTCAACTGGAAATAGGTAAACAATTGCTAATGTTAACTTGATGTCATAAGGTTTTATTTTATAACTGCATAAGATGAGACAATCCATCTTATGGTGGCTCGGGACTATTCGACTGCGCATAATTTCACGCATGAATTACAAAAGTATTTGTCGTAAATTCGATATATTTTTTAAAAATATTTTGATTGATTAGAAATGTTAAATCATTGTAGTTATGTGACTAATAGAATATTTTCGTTATTATCCGTATTTTTTAAAGGGTCAAAATGACATTTCACCCATTTTCCCGGCACAATTTACGTTTTAAGGCAAAATAATTTTTTTTCCTTATCGGTGACCTATGTTTTTTATTCGCTCATTCTTTGAATCGATAGTTCAGCTTTTTATATAACAGTTTTGGACCAAGTGTCATAGAACGTTTTTTTGATATTCCAATAAAAATATGTCAATACCTCTATTTTCTCTATCATTTCATTGAAAAGAGGTCCCTTTTACATACCGGTTGAAAAGTAAAATTTTGAGCTTAAATGGTCTGCGACCCCCTATTTTTTTTTCGACCAATTTGATTCACTTTCTGTAAAGAATAAGATAACAAAAAATACGGCACTTCTGATAGAAACTTCGAATAGGCCCGAGCCACCTTAACACAAACCCATTGTTTTTCATGTCTTTGCTCCAATTTATTATTACTGTTTATTGATTGTGTGTTGTTGTTTATATTGTCTTTGACTTTGTTTTATTTGATCTTAATTATTTTTACATTTGTTGAGCCCTTTTTGTTTGAAAGACTTACTTTAGAGAATTAATTTCCAGAATCATGTTTTCATTGCTAATGTTTTCTTCCTCTGATCTTCTCAGTTGATCTATCATTTCTGTATAAAACACTACAAGGCACAAAATTAAACAAAATATACTGTGAAAGTACTTTTATTCGTGGGTATCAATTTTCGTGGTTTGAGCAATATTTACATGTTCGTGGGTTTTTAAATTCGTGGATTTTAGTTTTCTAAAAAAAAAAAAAATATTGAAAAATTAAAGCTTTTAGAAAGAAGGTTACAAATAGTCTGGATTGAGGGTAATTGCAAAGTAAACATAGACCCGTGTAAATCGTAGTGATAACACTAATTAACCCATGGTAAAGTGAGACCATCAAAGGTGTTAATTAGGCCATAAACATGTCACCTAAAGAAAACAGTAACATAAACAAATGCTATAAACGTATCTTGAGTTGTCAAATAATTCTTACCAAAATCAAGCCCAGCATGAAATTATTATTTCCCATATGTACGAGAATTATGAGAATTAAAATGAACACTTTATCATACTAGCATATCAATACCGGAAATCTGACTTTCATCGATCAAAAATATTTTTTATGAGAATTAAAAGATCAAAAGTTGTACAATTTAGGTTATAAAAGATTAAATGGGTATAATCCTGCATGCAATTGTAGTTCTGTGACTGCTATTAAAGTATTCTTAGATTTTGCGTTATTTAATATATTATCTAGATCATATCAGTAGTCGAACCTACCGATGGGGATCTTTCCAAGTCTCGTTTTTGGACAATGGTTGTTTTATTTCGTTGGACACTTAAATTCGTGGATAGAGTCATCCACGAAAACCACGAAAATTGGTACCCCACGAATAAAAGTACTTTCACAGTAGTTTGTTTTAAAAATATGTTAAAGGTATCGAGGTCTGTTTTTTAAATTTCAAAACCTTTATTTGAAATTAGATATGTAGAATTTGTCTTTTTATTTGTATTTCAGAGATCAATTCTCTTACTTATGGTGAAATATCAAGATTGATTTTCCCCTATTAGTCTTTGTTAAATTTGCACTTCTAAAAAAAATGTGCAGAATTTATCTTTGTAACAAATAAAAAATGAAATACTTGGCATGAGTAAAGTGTTAACCTGTCCATTACTACAGAAAACAATTCACATAACATTCATTGCATTTAAGAAAAAACATCACTGGAAGTTAACCACTCAAATGTTCACCTCTTTTTTACCTGTGTTCAAGCTTAATTCACAATGAAACCTCACGTTTCCAAATATTCTATAGAAAATCCTAATAAAAAAAAAAATGGTGATTTGAAATACCCAAGATATATGTTTATGACCCAGAAATATTTTACTGCAATGAAATGTAGGATTAATTACCCACAACTGTCAAACTGAAGGGAATATATTTTTCTACCTATTTTCGTATCCAACTGGATGTTACGTACTATGATTTGGTGGTTTTACACCTTAACAGGAGACCAGTGTATCAAACTATTTACTACAAAAACCAGTCTATTGTTTTACTGTAACAGGAAACCAGTCCGTTATATAACTTACTAGAAATTTCATCCTGCATCTCCTCTTCCTCATCAGAGAATTCATCACTCTTATGTGAATCTACACTACTTATATCATCATCTGAATGAAGTGTAAGGCCCCATATGTCCTGTCTAAGTTCTTCATCTTCTTCATCGCTATCACAAGGGGCCCTATATTCATAGGCTTTACTCTTGGCACCGTAGTCTGGAGAAGATTCTGAAAACAAACTTTAATTTAGTTAATGGTTTTCTTTTGTCAGAATCTTATGGTTTTTTTTTGTCTTTTGCAGTGATCACCCCTGGCTTTTGATGGCGTTCTTGGTGCTTAGTCTGTAGTTTTCTTTGTTGTGTATTATATATACACTGTTGTTTGTTTTATGGTCTTTTTTACTTTTTGCCTTGGTCTTTATTTTTCGACTCATGAGTTTAAAAGTCCTTTTTGTATCTTTTGACTGTCTTTTAAAAATCTTTGATATTCAGAGCTCATTTATTCAATGCTTTCCAAGTTGTACAAAATAAAACATTTTAATTATTGCTGTCTATTGTCTTTAAATTCAGGAAAAACTGTGTTGACATATAGTTTTCCAGGTTGTTTATTTAAAGGAGTAGGTCCGGTAAGGACCGATTTTGGCCTCAAATTTCAGGTTCATCTAACGAAAGTTTTTGGACACTTTTTAAACACTTAAGTGTCTACTTCAATTGATTCGATTAGTTTATGTAAAAGATTTTAACTGATTTAGTCATAAACAAGAATGTGTCCACAGTACACGGATGCCCCACTCGCACTATCATTTTCTATGTTTAAAGGACTGTGAAATTGGAATAAATTCTCTAATTTGGCATTAAAATTAGAATGATCTTATCAAAGGGAACATGTATACTAAGTTTCAAGTTGATTGGACTTCTACTTTATCAAAAACTACCTTGACCAAAAACTTTAACCTGAAATTTGCACTATCATTTTCTATGTTCAGTGAACCGTAAAATTGGGGTCAAAACTCTAATTTGGCATTTAAATTAGAAAGATCATATCATAGGGCACATGTATACTAAGTTTCAAGTTGATTGGACTTCAACTTCATCAAAAACTACCTTGACCAAAAACTTTAACCTGAAGCCAAAAACTTTAACCTGAAATTTGCACTATCATTTTCTATGTTCAGTGAACCGTAAAATTAGGGTCAAAACTCTAATTTGGCATTTAAATTAGAAAGATCATATCATAGGGCACATGTATACTAAGTTTCAAGTTGATTGGACTTCAACTTCATCAAAAACTACCTTGACCAAAAACTTTAACCTGAAGCCAAAAACTTTAACCTGAAATTTGCACTATCATTTTCTATGTTCAGTGAACCGTAAAATTGGGGTCAAAACTCTAATTTGGCATTTAAATTAGAAAGATCATATCATAGGGCACATGTATACTAAGTTTCAAGTTGATTGGACTTCAACTTCATCAAAAACTACCTTGACCAAAAACTTTAACCTGAAGCGGGACAGATGGACGGACAGACGGACGGACGGACGGACGAACGGACGCACAGACCAGAAAACATAATGCCCCTCTACTATCGTAGGTGGGGCATAAAAACGCTTTGATTAAAGCTTAAATACGAAAAATCTATAAAATATGCCAAAAAACGTCACTTTTCCGGTGGTTTTTGTCAAAAATGAAAGTGGCCGCATCCGTGTTCATCCTCAACCTTTATATATATTTTGTATTATCATCAAATACAACTTCCATTTCAATATTATGAATGAACACGAATGCGGCCACTTTCATTTTAGACAGAAACCGTCTAAAAATTAACCAAAATGCTAAAATTTTGAAGATTTCAGTAATTTAGCTTGACTTAATGATGCTAGTACGCGATATGTGTGCATTGCATTGTCAAAAACAGCCCATATTTATGTAGCCGAAGCATTATACTTTCCAAAATATAGCTTAAAGATTGCATTTTCACAATTTTGTAAAACTGCTATATTTTGGGGCCAAAAAGGGGTCTTACTGAACCTACTCCTTTCATACAACACATTTCCTTATATTCATATTAAAAAATTAAAGGTATAAATAAACCAAATTTAAACAAGAATGTGTCCAAAGTACACGGATGCCCCACTCACACTATCATTTTCCTTGTTCAATGGACCATGAAATTGGATAAAAAATATAATTAGGCATTAAAATTAGAAAGATAATATCATAGGGAACATGTGTACTAAGTATCAAGTTGATTGGACTTCAACTTCATCAAAAACTACCTTGACCAAAAACTTTAACCTGAAACATGCACTTTCATTTTCTATGTTCAGTGGACCCTGAAATTGGGGTCAAAAGTTTAATTTGGCTTTAAAATTAGAAAGATCATATCATAAGGAACATGTGTACTAAGTTTCAAGTTGATTGGACTTCAACTTCATCAAAAACTACCTTGACCAAAAACTTTAACCTGAAACATGCACTTTCATTTTCTATGTTCAGTGGACCCTGAAATTGGGGTCAAAAGTTTAATTTGGCTTTAAAATTAGAAAGATCATATCATAAGGAACATGTGTACTAAGTTTCAAGTTGATTGGACTTCAACTTCATCAAAAACTACCTTGACCAAAAACTTTAACCTGAAACATGCACTTTCATTTTCTATGTTCAGTGGACCCTGAAATTGGGGTCAAAAGTTTAATTTGGCTTTAAAATTAGAAAGATCATATCATAAGGAACATGTGTACTAAGTTTCAAGTTGATTGGACTTCAACTTCATCAAAAACTACCTTGACCAAAAACTTTAACCTGAAAAACTTTAACCTGAAACATGCACTTTCATTTTCTATGTTCAGTGGACCGTGAAATTGGGGTCAAAAGTTTAATTTGGCTTTAAAATTAGAAAGATCATATCATAAGGAACATGTGTACTAAGTTTCAAGTTGATTGGACTTCAACTTCATCAAAAACTACCTTGACCAAAAACTTTAACCTGAAAAACTTTAACCTGAAACATGCACTTTCATTTTCTATGTTCAGTGGACCGTGAAATTGGGGTCAAAAGTTTAATTTGGCTTTAAAATTAGAAAGATCATATCATAAGGAACATGTGTACTAAGTTTCAAGTTGATTGGACTTCAACTTCATCAAAAACTACCTTGACCAAAAACTTTAACCTGAAGCGGGACAGACGGACGAACGAACAGACGAACGAACGAACGAACAGACGGACGGACGGACGAACGAACGGACGCACAGACCAGAAAACATAATGCCCCTCTACTATCGTAGGTGGGGCATAATAAAAATAGCAATAAAATTATATAAATGAAAAGTGCTCCCTACGCAGCCTGAAAATTCAGAAACTTTTGCATTGAAATGATCATAGCATGTAATATTTTTCGGTTGCATTTCAATTGAATTAACTTTTCGGTAATTGATAATGTAGTATGAATAACAATCAGTGACCCTTTGTGCAAATTAAAACACAAAAACAGGGCTGAATTGACCTGTTTTACAAAGTATTTTGTAGTCAAGGTCATATATATATACCTGTGACCTGTTGACCTTGATCAGCCTCAGGAAGGTCATCACCAAAATCATCATCATCGTCCACAGGATGTGACTGTAACATACAACCTTGCGGCAGTCGTACTCCTGGACCAACTTTTACCTACAGTACATAAAAAGCAAGTTCAATTATATATACCGGTACACATAATAAACAAGTGAAATTGTGAGCTATTGCTTACTGATGATCCCCTACCGAAATATTTCCGTAAACAGAAAGTTGTTGAGTAGTTTAGATTCTGAAAACGCATCAAACGTTATAACTGACTTATATAAACACTGAAACCAAATTTCAAAACTCCTTGTTTGTAGTTCCTGAGAAAAATGTGACGAAAATTTTCAACTTGGCTATCATGTGCAAATGATACAATTGTTTGGTAAACAGGAAGTTGTTGAGTGATGAATTTGAAAACACATCACACTGTAAAGCTAACTTATATAAACCCTGAAACTAAATTTCAGAAATCCTTGTATTGTAGTTCCTGAGAAAAATGTGACGAAAATATTCATGACGGACAGACAGATGGCAGATGGTACGATGGACTGACAGAGGTAAAAGAATATACCCCCACTTTTTTAAAGCAGGGGTATAATAAAGCAGGGGTATAATTAGTTAGCTGTTTAATATTGAATTCTCATATTGAGCTCTTTCTTATTTCAATTGCAACTTCAGCTGTACTTTTAACAAGGATGATGATCAAAATGGACACTTGTGTTAATGTTGCTCGTTAGAAAATAAAATCAAATCTTTTTTTGTATGCTTATATTCATCTGTTCATATTTTTTTTTATCTTGAAACCGTTGATTGTCTTTAATGTTTTGCATTAATAAAATCAAAATGGCATACTTTCAAAGGTGTATTATAGATCCTCTTTGAAGTACAAAAGTTTTAAAGGAATTAAGGATATACCATAATAAATGTCAGAGTTTTTAGATACATCCCACATTTCCTTATTTAAGGATCTATTTGAGTCTATCTGATAGTAAGTATTATGCGTGATTCCTATCTGATTTTGATTTGAATATATTTCCCAATATATGTTTTTGACCCACAGAAATAGATTAGCTGTGTCAGATTGGCACAACTTTCATGAAGTTTTGGTTTTCAATGCTATTACAATTTGATATTCATAAGTTTTTTTTCAGTTGTTTTGATTTGGGCACCACACATGCCTTTTGTGTATACAACACTGGTTGATGCAATGACTGCTGGTAGATGTTTCCATGGTATCACCAGTTAGGAAATCAGTGCTTCTTAACTAGTATGAAATATCATTGATGCTGTAATTTCTGTAAATTTATTGTTCTAAGATGGTAAAATTATTTGAAACACTAAGTTGTTTTTTTTTAACTCTATTGTACATAATAACATTATAGACTTACATCCCAAGCAATGACTGATCCCGGGTTAACTGTAACACCATCGTATACAGTAACGTTATCACAGATGACAGAAGTTTCTATAACACAGTTATCTTCTATTGTAACATCATCCCAGATATAAGATCCTGTTATCTTTACATTCTCACCTGTCAAATATACATAAAAAAGTAAAATGTCTGATTCATGCAATTGGTTTCCTTATGTAGGTGTTATTATATTTTGTAATTTTTCTGAACACCTAACTAACTGCTTTTAATGTTCTACATTTGGTTCTATCATACATTATAAATGATAACAAACTTACCTTTTTTAAAATTATTGTCTAGAACTGATTACAAAATTAACTATTTCACAATTGTTGCCTAGAACTGTTTACAAACTTACCTATTTCACAATTGTTGCCTAAAGCTGATTACAAACTTACCTATTTTAAAGTTATTGCCTAGAACTGATTACAAACTTACCTGGTTTACAATTGTCTATAACAGATTACAAACTTACGTATTTTACAATTGTTGCCAAGAACTGATTACAAACTTAACTATTTCATAATTATTGCCTACAGCTGATTACAAACACATATTTTACAATTGTTGCCTATAAAAGATAACAAAATTACCCATTTTACAATTGTTGCCTAGAACTGATTTTTAAACTTACCTATTTTACAATTATTGCCTATAACTGATTACAAACTTATTATTTTACAATTATTGCCTAGAACTGATTAAAAACTTAACTATTTTACAATTATTGAATAGACTATGATGCTCACACATTTTACAATTGTTGCCTATAATGGACTGAGATATAACTGATCACAAACTTATCTATATTACAATTATTGCCTATAACTAATTACAAACTTATCTTTTTTACATGGCAATAATACTACATCTTCTTTTTTATACTTACCTATTTTACAATTATTGCCTATAATGGACTGAGATATAACGGATTACAAACTAACGTATTTTACAATTATTGCCTATAACTGATTAAGAACTTACCAATTTTACAATTATTGCCTATAACTGACTGAGATATAACTGTATTACAGCCAATAGATGATCCACTGCCTACCACTACGTTTTCTTCCAAAATACATCCTCTGTAATTTATAAATATATATCTTAGGATTATTGGTCAATCATTGGTATGTTAAAATTTTTACTGTAATTGTCTTTCTTTCATAATCTATTTAACTTTGTAAAGTGTTAAAATACCTTTTAGAATAAGATTACAAAACAAACAGAAAGTCCAACTATCAATGCAGTTTTGAATGAGAGAATTCTCCTCAAAATGCATATGCCTTTCTATCCAAAGGTGGCGTTAGAACATTAAAGACACTTTTATATTTATTATAGGACTGTTAATAAACAGCACTATAAAACAATTTATAAACACCCATTTAACTCATAAAGTAGTTAGAGCTTTTCCAGAATTAATTGTATGGGTTGGGGGAGGGGGGAAGGAAGGCACTTTTTATTAAAGGGGTACTAGCTACGAGATATATAAAAAATTTAAAGTTTGATTTTTTTATTCAATCAATAATGAAAGTGAAATAGTGAAATAAAAATTCGCTTTTTGCAGCCAAAAAGGTTCAATTTTGTCAAATTACGCTAAGAAACATTGATAATTTGTTAATTCACTTGCAAGTGAATGAGACAACCTCTTTAAATCCGTATTCATGTGAACTTCAATTTAACCTCTAGCTAGAGATTGACAACACGTGCATTGTACGTGTACTGGTTATTTAAAGAAAAAAGAATGTCAACAATGAAAGTGAAACTAAGGTAAATCATTTGATTACTAATTCGATGCACACAAAATCATCGGTTAAAAGCAATGAGAAACATCTATTTTTAATCTATAAAATAAAATCAAACAGACCTATAAAAATCCAATTGCACGTGTTGGTTTAATCTATTCATATCTTTATTTATGTTTACATAGCTTATATGGTCATCTGAGGTCAAATCGATAGTTAATTAGATGGCGTCTGGACTAAAATACACACGAAACGAACCTATATATTATGTACCCCATGCTCTGTAAACTGTTTATTTTAGACTTTTGATAGTTTGGATAAATGTTTTACATTGTTATAAATCAAATATGAGAATTTGAGTCAGATCGATGACCATGAATTTGACAGCTAGTGCCCCTTTAAGGTAACACGATACCGAATGACGTTACGCCACGAGTTATCGTTCCTGACGTTATCGAATAACGTTCACACATAATGTCATTCAAGTCGATGCATCAGGTTTTGCAATCACAAACTGATAAAATTATAAAAAAAATATTGGGTATTTATGTGACATTTTTTATGGTAACTTTTTCTGGATACTTGATGGAGTAAAGGAAAATAGTTCCGGAACGGAAACGATTACTGTACGGAGTTTGACTAATGTCCTGACAACCTGACAATGTCCTGACAGAAATGAAAATGTTAAATAATTTTTTTATTATTGAAGGATTAACTTGAAATTTGGAACCAAGCAAGATGAGAACTTATATTTAATAAATAAAAGGGAATAATGAAAAAACATGATATAAGAGTTAGAAAACTTGCCCTGACCAAATTGATTTTGAAACTTCTTATGTCCTGACAGCTATGAACCAGCGTTTTTTTTTTTTATTATTTACTAGATAGACTTCAAATTCAATACCATGGCAGATTAAAACATTTAATGCAATAATACAAGAAAAGAAAAAAAAAACTTGACCTGACCATCTACATCTTTCCCGTGACTAATGTCCTGACCGATGTAAATTGTTTATAACTTTCTTTTCTTTGAAGGATCGACTTCAAATCTGATGTCAAGGAAGATTCTGACATAAAATATAGAGATATAAGAAAGGGATCATTTGAAAAATAATAATTAAAGAGTAAGAAAACTTGACCTTACCAACATCGACTCTGCCCTGACTTATGGCCTGACCGATGAAGAAAATGTTAATAATTTTTTTTATACTTCCCATTGTTAATTTTTAAAAATGCATTACTTTACTTTTAAATATTCTGTTTCTTTAAAATTAAAGCATCTGAACGATTTATCTACATATAATAGACAGAGTTTTATCACAGGTCTTTATTCTTGGTATATGTCTGCAATAGACACCTTTTCATGATGAACGCCGTATTCCCATGAAATTTTGTTTTGAAAGTAGAAATCTAATCTATAGAAACTTAGGATGATGTTTAAAAAAACACAGGGAATGGTTGGTACATCTTTTAATTTGTGTTAAAATGGTCGTCAAAAACACCGCTCGGGCAAAATGGAAAAAAAAGAAATTTATCTGGATGAGAATACGGATAGAATTTAGGCGATAATGCACTATACAATCAGTCTTTGCAACTCATACAAAAATAGTTTGTTTGTATGGAATGTTAAGAAAATGGTTTACTTGGTTATTTTGCCGAATATCTTTCTCTATGTCCCAGTATAAAAAGTCTCTGAAACTCATTGTTCTGTACATAGTAAATCCGATATAGTTTCGGAAATTTTTGAAAATAAAGTGCTAGATTTGTAATCCTATAGACCAAGTCTACACGGGATAAACAGCAACATCGGAATGAAGCCTGAAAAAGTTAACGTAGGCTGAGAAATACATGGGAACTTGATTCGGCAAAAATAAAATGAAAAAAGCAGGTCCTGTTACAGTCTGATTAAAGCCATCCCCAATATGTCACTTGCGCCTATAAACGCAAGTTGATAGTCGGGACTGGCTATAGTCAGACTGGTTTCTTTACAAATTTTTTCTCTCCAAATTTACAATCAAACGACTGACTAATTATTATTCAAACGGAAAATAGAGACTGAAATAGCTAGATCTTGAAATCCTTTAGATTTTATTTTCGTGTTAATTACCGTCTTGCACGTGTATTTGGTGGCAGTGTGGTGTTTTTGTGTGATTTGAGGTAGAAATAATGTACATGTACAGGTTCGGAGGCAACACGACTGAAAGAGAATTTTTAGGCCCTGAGGGACATATTGCTCACATACTTAGGCAGCAACCATTTGATTTTATTGTAATACTAGTATAAAATGTATTAGCATGAGCTTTAGAAACAGGATGGAAAGCGAGACTCGCCGAGCTTTCCACTTGTTTCGTAGCGAGTGTAAAAACCTTTTATAAATCTGACAATGTATATTGCACATAATTTTATATTTTGTTTATAGCCTACAATTTACACCCTAAGGCCTAGGGTTAATAGGGATAAAAATATGGTCACTTGGTCTTCTTCCGACCGGAAATTAAATGCTTCCAAAGTGAGGCGTCCATTTGGCTATGCGGGATGTATTATTTATTATAAACTGCGTCTTGAACATGCATAAAATATTTGCCACTGGACGTAAAGTTACCAGCAATCAATCCTACAATTCAAAATCGTCACTTGAAACTAATAGAGCACGCCACATCATATTGTTTCACCCGTGTAAATTCGACCGTCAATCTCACACTTGATAGTCTTTTTGCTTCAGGTTTAAATTATGTACCTGTTTTTAAAGGTGCGCATATCGTCCGGATTTTCTTTTTTTTGTTGTTCATGACAGGTTACTTGATTAGGCATTTTGAAAAATTCTAAAGGCCCGCAGAGTACAGACTCCGGGT
The DNA here is from genome assembly GCF_963676685.1 of Mytilus edulis. Taxonomy (NCBI): domain Eukaryota; kingdom Metazoa; phylum Mollusca; class Bivalvia; order Mytilida; family Mytilidae; genus Mytilus; species Mytilus edulis. The sequence continues at coordinate 90,188,066 of NC_092351.1, forward strand.
ATCATCTCCTACATGTGGAATTTCAAGTTTGAGCTTTTATGTTTCGCAGTTTGTTTTACTTATAAAGAATGTATATATGATCTCAAGATTTGTTTTATAAAATAATTTTCCACAAATGACAGACTGTTGAACTAATAGTGAAATTTTGTATACAGTTTGCAATGTGTGTCCGACTTGCTGAACAACACATTTATACCACGCAAAGCACACTATATTAATGTACTAATGTACGTAGCAGGTCAAGAATATAAGTTTTGAATTTTTCTTTGAGTTTTGTTATTTTATTTATCATGCATGAACTATTTGCCACTGAACGTTAAACAACCATCAAAACAGAGCAATTATATCACTGTTAACCGAATCAAATTTCTAAAGTACTATTTTTCTGCATGGATGTAGCAATGACACCACCATTGTCATAAAGGATGGAGTTAACAACTCAGTAATTCAAATGATTCACACGTAAAAAAATTCATGTTATTTTCACTCGCATTTAACAAAAATATGACTGTATTATGCTCGTTAAGTGTAAAAATCAGACGAGATTAATGTTAAATTCATGTTAGTGAAATTTCTATGTGCAATGCGAAATAAATTTCATCAGTAGAATCTAATATAACTAGGAAACCTACGGAAACCTGACAGGGGAAACGAAAATAAAATAAACACCCTTCAGATCCCGACACATTTTGCGGAGAATAACGTTACATTCTGTATTCAATAACGTCACACGTTTTCGGTCAAATTCTAAGGGTATCAATCAATTTTGAAGCCATTTATCTCAAAAACAAGGATGGTGACATATGATTTTCTATACATGTATGAATTACGTTTGTAATTCTGAGTATTATGTTAGTTTTTTGTTGTTCTCCGTATATAAGAACATAGCCATCCATTGGAAAATCTATAAAGGTTAGCCCAAAAACAGGCATTTCCCCTATATACCTAAGTAAATTTGTCGCCAAAATCGACGTTTTCAAATGAAAATACCAAGAAAACAAAAATGGTGACCCCCAATTTTTATTACATATTTCGATGTAAATCGGTGCAAAGAATGCGTATGCGAAAAAGTTTGGAAATCGGGAGATATGCCATTCGGTATCGTGTTACCTTAAAATTTGATGGGTTGTGGTTATTTAAGAAAGATTGATTGAATATTTAAATGAAATATCCAAATTAAAATATATGCATGGTGGGGTCAAATAAAAAGTGCCCTCCTCCTCCCCCCATCCCCCCCCCCTACTTTATTTTTGGAACAGCCCTTAGATTTTACAAACATTTTGCCTTTTTAAAATTTCCAATTAATTTTTAATTGTCAGTATCAAAACAAAAACATGAACAGGTGTTTTATATCAAGTCAACCTTCATAGAACGCATTCATCACCTAAAACATTGGTATAAAAAAAAACTAATTTAGCTCTAAAAAGTTGTAATTGTTCCACTCTTTTTACACCAAATATTCTAAGTTTGGAAGCAACTGGTCACATTCTTGAAATCAACCAATTGTTTATGATAATGTAATTAAAGGACTTCTTTCTCTATTTAATAATCTCCCGACTGGATGGATTCCTAGATAAACGTATTACGCAGAAACTTTACCTTGCTAGTGTGACATCTTTACTGAGATAAACGTTATGACGACCATATGATAAACTGTTGTCATGGTTATTTATACTGTTATCTGGAACCAGTGGGTAGGTCCATCTACTCATAATATCACGACTGAATATAAAATAAAGAAAAGATATTATCTTGAGAAAACAGTTCTGTACATGTATATTTTTTAAACAATAGAACTACCTCATCAAAAAACTAAATGAAACTTGGGTTATAAATTCACATTTTGCATGAAGACTAGCTGGACCTATATCTGTAGAAATATGCTCCTAAAATGTTAATGTTTGATTGATACAATAAACAAATGCAGCTTATTAAACAGCTGCACTTGTTTGCATCGGTCCTAAGTCAGGAACCTGTTGTTCAGTGGATGCCGTTTGTTTATGTGGTTCATAAGTGTTTTTCTTTTCTTGTTTTTTATATAGATTAGAATCTTAGACAAACAGACAAGAAAGAACTTTGCCTTATCCATACCTTATATACAACAATGCACTTTCTATAGAATTATATATACCATATAAATGACAAAGTATCTTGCCAGTACATACCTGATTATATCATACATTTGTAGATTAGATATTCTGGCTGCATATTCATCTCTTACAATCTTACCAAATATGGTGTTACCCATAACCTGAAAAGTATGGAAAGCCAAGTCAAACAATATTCTATTAGATATTCTGGCTGAATAAACCAGTTGTGACCAGCATATCAAATTTTTTAAAATTAACAATTTAGGAACTCTTTTAAAACCATATTATAAAGAATATGTGTTAATAGGACAAACTTGCCATGTTCAGGGAAACATACTGCTCTTTTATCTTTGTAAGTGGGGCACAATCTTTTAAATGGTGGGATAAATCAAAATAACTTGGGTTAGCATTTTAATTAACCTACAGAATGCAGAAAACATGGAAAACAGTGTATTCCTTCATTGAAAATTCTGTTCACAAAAATTATTTTAAATGAAGGAAAATGATGAAAAACTGTTATCTTGCACCCAATTACCATTGCAAAAGAAATAATAATGGCAGTACCTACCATTCTAGGCTAATTACCAATGTAAAGTGTGCTTGTGTTGCTGAGTTGTATTCTCATCAACACTTCAATACCCCACATCACATTTCATTCTCAGTATAAATTACCTCTTCATTCATGAGGATGCCTCTTATAAAATCATCCCGACTAAGATAGTCAAAGTTATCTTTAAATAAAGCAGGAACTTGTGGAGAACACACACTGATCTGACAATCCAGAAGGTCGTATCGTAACTGTACATTTTTATTGTCTGTTAAAACTTCCTGTAAAGAGAACAATTACTGCATATATGTTTTTTTCAAGTGTGTTTAATTTTCACCTCAGCTATAGGAATCTCAAAAATTTGACTCCACTTAAAATTCTATGCTGTACTTTTTACTATTTTTGCTTTTTATCTCAAATATTTGCTGTACTTTTTTTGTGGATTCATTTATTTTCTTGGATATCAATTTTTCATGGATTGCTGAAAACTTTCATTTTTGAGGATATTTGATTTCGTGGTTTTGCCAATCTCTGTATACAAAGCCTATTGAAAATATGTTATTTGTTGAACATTTGAGTTCGTGGTTCATCTGTACCCATGAAAACTTGTATCCAACGAATAATAATGTATCCACAGTACTTTATTTCAATAAACAAAATAAAACTTCCATATCATAAGTAATTGATTTGTTTGACAAACTTGTAAAACTTAACTCTTGCTCCCTGGTGCCTAATGTAAGTTGCTGGCAAATTTTAGAGTGTTTTTGTAATCACTTGTTGTTTATCATATATAATAGCTGTTTTGTTTATATCCTTCTTTTTTTTTTTTAAATTATCCTATTTGTTGAATTATTTGATATATCTTACAAATTTCTTGGTATTTTACTTATTTCATGAAAATTAAATAAAACCAGTCAACAAAACCCACCACAGGAAGTTGTAACTTTTTCTGGTTCCCTGTTTTAAGGTAATGAAGAATACGGTCATTTGTACTGTCAATGGCTACCAGTGAATCGTCCTCTCTACACCGTGAACAATGACCAGGAGGAGCCTTCTTCATAATAACTGTCATAACAGCATTCTTATCTTTCTCTCTTCGTCTTCTGAAAACACAAATGCATGTATAATTTATAGAAAGGAACACAAGAGTCTTTTTTTTTAATAAAATTTTCAGAAAGGATATTTGATGAAAAACTATTTTCACAATTGTATTCATAATACATGTAATACAAACATTCAAAGGTGAACCAATATTAGAACTAGAAAAAAAGTTTTGGCGATAATTTATTTTATAAGAATAAACAACAACTTTTGATAAAGAATAGCAATAGATGTAGAGATATGACCATTTATCTCCATAGAGAATGACAAGACCTTCCTGGTTATGAGGAGAACAAAATTCTTATTGTTTTTACTAAAAATTGGTGGGCGCCCATCAATATCTAAAAAGTTAACATCTATGATAAATAAAATACATTCTAATGATCCTTGTTTTGATTATTAATGGTGATATGTGGATTGTCTAAAGAATTTGAATTAAAGTTGAAGGACAAATGTCAAAGTTGAAGGACAAATGTCAATTAAAAAATAGAGTCATCATTGGTTTTATCTACTACTGTAAATTCAAAAATTATTGCAAGGTTTTATTATTGTGAAAAATGGGACAGAGTTGTAAAAACAATAATTTAAACTTGCATTTGAAATATTTTATATGAATTAAACAGGATTTTCTCAAAATCTTAAAAATTAAAATTGCATCAAGTCTAAAATGACAAAATCGCATTAATAAATGCACACAATAATTTCTGAATTTAAAGTAACTTACTTGTGTTCCTGTATAATAGACCTGAGGTCCAGATTAGAGACAATGTCACCATACACCAGGATGAAGTCACTACGGATCAGTGATTTATCCTCAATCTCCCTCATAGCATCTCCCATAGACAAACATCCTTCAGAGAGTATAGGTGTCACTGTACATGGGGAGCTACTGTCATTCCATTTGGAATTTCTGTAAAATAAATGTCATTCTCAGGTATTAAAAAAAATAATTTGTAAGACATAGTTAAGCTTTTAAGGCTATATATTTAAATGTATTTTTGAGATAATTTTCACAATGAAAAGTTTTTTTTCTACAACATTGTCAAGACTGTTTAAATAAGATTTTCGGTAAAATGAGTTTTTAATAACATGAATAGTACTGCTTGTGTATAGATAAGGTTAATCAAAGCAACTGGTTATACAGATTATTGATAAATTATCTTTAAATCCATTTATTTGTGTTGACTCTTCAAATTCATTATTTTTATGTGTTATAGGCAATCACAGATTTCAAGATAAAAAGGCTAGAATCAAAATGCTATTCAAAATGTGAATTTTATCTCTTGATAGAAAAAGAATGTGCATTAAACAGATTATCAATAGTCTTTCAGATGTTTCTCTGCTACATCTCAAGGCTGTCGCTCATCAATTAGATTGTTAAATAGAAAGACCCTCAAGTTTGAAGAACCATGCATTTATATTCCCAAAGTAGAATAGATATGCTTATGTAGGATTACTTATGTACATGTATACCTGCTATGTCACATAATGTGTTATGGGACTGCATATCTGCTATGTGTTCTGACAAGGTATACATGATATTATGTGTTCTGATAAAATTGAGAATGGAAATGGGGAATGTGCCAAAGAGACAACAACCCGACCATAGAGCAAACAACAGCAGAAGGTCACCAACAGGTCTTCAATGCAACGAAAAATTCTCGCAACGGGAGGTGTCCTTCAGCTGGCCTCTTAACAAATATATACTGGTTCAGTGATAATGAACGCCATACTAAACCCCAAATTGTACACAAGAAACTAAAAGTTAAAATAATACAAGACTAACAAAGGCCAGAGGCTCCTGACTTGGGACAGGCGCAAAAATGCGTCGGGGTTAAACATGTTTGTGAGATCTCAACCCTCCCCCTATACCTCTAGCCAATGCAGAAAAGTAAACGCATAACAATACGTACATTAAAATTCAGTTCAAAAGACGTCCGAGTCTGATGTCAGAAGATGTAACCAAAGAAAATAAACAAAATGACAATAATACATAAATAACATCAGACTACTAGCAGTTAACTGACATGCCAGCTCCAGACTTCAATTAAACTGATTGAAAAATTATGTCTTCATCATATGAATATCAGGCACAATCCTCCCCGTGAGGGGTTTAGTATCATACCATCATAACATATATGAGAAGAACATAACCCGTGTCATGCCAACAACTGGTTTATTAATAATAAATGTGTTTAGTTCCGATGCAAAGACCCTATAAGTGAATCAATATTAACGCAAATATATGCAATCTTTAATGACCTGACAACAGTATCATAACTATATCCCTTCTTAATAAGTCTATTTAAAGGTTTTGTTAGCTTCTGAGGTAATACTGACATTTTTGTGCTTTATAAAGAATATTTCCATAAAATATTGGATGTGAAATACCTGAGGCCAACCTTAAAAATATGTTTGTTTGCTGTTTTCCGACTGTACCTTCAGACTGAAGGGTCGGTAGGTAGGAAAAATATTTTATTTTATCAACCAAAATACAGTTTAAACAAGCAGTTACACTAAACCAAGTTTCTTGTGAAGAAAAAAAAAACATTTTAAAACAACAAACACTGGACATGCTGAAAACCAACATCAAATGAACAGGCATTTTCAGATAAAAAACTTTTTAACCAAAACTGAAACTTTAACATAGTGTCTTTATCCAATTTATGACATAAAATATGATATAATTATTAAATACTGGAACACTTATAAACAAGGAATGTCACTGTTTTAAAGAAATATATTCAGACATGTATGCTTCTTGATTAGAATGTTTTCATGAGTAGAGTATTTTCATCAGAAAAATGTATATATTATAGATTTATAAGACTATTATTAAAGAGTGTATTTTTAATAAAAAAAAATAACCATTGAATCTTCCTCAATTGAAAACTAGAGGCTCTCAAGAGCCTGTGTCGCTCACCTGTTAATGTGTTTACTGATGTCGGCCATCTTCGTTGGTAGGCGGGGTCATTAGACACTTTTTTTTTAAATAGATACCCTAGTATTATGATTGTGGCCAAGTTTGGTTAAATTTGGCCAAGTCGTTTTAGAAAAGATTTTTATACAAGTTACAAAAATGACGAAAAGTTGTTCAATATTGACTATAAAGGGCAATAACTCCTTAAGGGGTCCTCTAACAATTTTGATCATGCTGACTTATTTGTAGATCTTACTTTGCTGAACATTATTGCTGTTTACAGTTTATCTCTATCTATAATAGTATTCAAGATAATAACCAAAAACTGCAAAATTTCCTTAAAATCACCAATTTTAGGGCAGCAACCCAACAACAGGTTGTCCGATTCAACTCAAAATTTGTGAGGGGATATATCTTATTCTGATGGACATTTAAATCTTGAAAGATTTGCCCTAAATGTCTTAGTTTCAAAGATATAAAGCAAAAACTGCATTTTACCACTATGTTCTAATTTTAGCCATGTCGGCCATTTTGTTTGGCAGGCTGGGTCATCGGACACATTTTTTAAACTATAAACCACAATGATAATTGTGGCCAAGTTTGGTTAAATTTGGCAAAGTAGTTTTGGAGAAGAAGATTTTTAGAAAAGTTACAAAAAATGACAAAAAGTTGTTAAAAATTGACTATAAAGGGCAATAACTCCTTAAGGGGTCAACTGACAATTTTGGTCATGTTTGACTTATTTGTAGGTCTTACTTTGCTGAACATTATTGCTGTTTACAGTTTATCTCTATCTATAATAGTATTCAAGATAATAACCAAAAACTGCAAAATTTCCTTAAAATAACCATTTCACAGGCAGCAACCCAACAACAGGTTGTCCTAGTATTCGTCTGAAAATTTCAAGGCAGATAAATCTTGACCTGATCAACCATTTTACCCAAGTCAGATTTGCTCTAAATGCTTTGGTTTTTGAGTTATTAGCCAAAAACTGCATTTTACCCCTATGTTCTATTTTTAGCCATGGCGGCCATCTTGGTTGGTTTGACGGGTCACGCCACACATTTTTTAAACTAGATACCCCAAGGATGAATGTGGCCAAGTTTGGTAGAATTTGGCCCAGTAGTTTCAGAGGAGAAGATTTTTGTAAAAGTTTACGGACGACGGACGACAGACGACGGACGCAGGACGACGGACGACGGACGCCAAGTGATGAGAAAAGCTCACTTGACCTTTCAGGTCAGGTGAGCTAAAAAGGCAACTTGAAAAAAAAGTATTAAGACATCCGACTGTTTTCATATTTCTAACAATATTTAATTATATGTGATAAGGTTATATTTTTGCCAGGCTTTAATGAAAACCAAAGAAATCTAAAGTTTGGGGTGAAATCCATAGCACCCCATTAAAAGTAAATGGTCTGTACTGAAATGTTTTTAATGTATAAAAAAAATTGGCAGCATAGCTCCTAAGGACATGTTTTAATTGAATTCACACAGTTTGGGTATATTTAATATTGTAAGAAAGAGAATAATTGCAATGAGTGGGGCAGCCCCCCTTATCCTAAAGCAGCATCATTGCAATCGAAGATAGATTTAATATAGAGAGAGTATATTTATTTTTCAAGCTAACCATTCATTTTCTCTACATCTTTGTGTAGTTAGGGTTGCTTCTTATTGATTTGGCATGATCTATATCCATTAACATTTCAAATGAGCCCTTCCTCCGTACAGGCATGTTTACAGATATCCATGTAGATTTATGTCATGGAGGAGTGGTTTCATCTTTGTCGTCTTCACAACGATTTGTAGAAAATATGCCATACTTCAAGCTGCTGTTGAATTATTTAACCACTGAAATTGGTTCCATAAAGTCAGGCTCCACAGATTCTGAACCCGATTTGTTTGAGACAGAATGGTTATCGTGTCAGTTATGAATATCCGCTGCATCATCGTCAATGATATCATCACACATCATTACATGTGCCTGAATCTGTATGAACAGTTTACTAATAAACTTTTTTGTTTGTTATTTGTCTTAAAATTGATACGAGACGACAGCGTAAAGTTCTCCTTCGTGACTTCATGAATACCTGTAAACAATTTCCATGTGCTTTATCATTAAATGGTCACATGAACGCTTGACGGGAAGCTAAGAAAAACCGAACTTGAAATGCGTAATTGACCCAGACTTTAAATCATTTCCGGAAAGGACCGAAAGTTCCGGATCGCGTCAATAGAGGTATTAAAAAAAAAATCTTCAAATTTAAAGCAATAAAATTTTCACGGTCGGGAGGATTTTCAAGGGTCGGTTGGTAAACTGCAAACAAACAATATTTTAATTTAAGCCTGAACGTACAAGAAGTCTGCATGTTGAGCTATATGTGTTCTCACTGTTCTGACTGAAAATACCTGATATGTGTTCTAACTGAATATACCTGATATGTGTTCTGATCTGATCAGCTAGATGACAACAGAAGACAAAGATTTCTTGGATTCCTCCGGCTGCCAGAAATTCCAAGGTATAATCCAACATAGGGACATTAACCACAGGAAGTAATGTCTGCAACAATCAAAATAAAATACATAAAATTCCTTAAAGATTATTGTTGATCTTCTAAATGTCTAACATGGATTTGAAATTAGCAGGGGCCCACTCGGCAATGGCCCCTAAAATTTGGTGTGGGCTACTATAATGTTTGCTTTTCTTGTATAGAACTATATATTTTGGGTACACAATTTGAGATGTGGGCTACTATGCCAAAAAGCAATCCAGTTCAGATGACCAACATGACCAATGATAATCTATTTATCGTTATTTTACCTATGACAATGTTTTAAATTTCATGTCAATTTCATTGACAATATGCCACGTTCCACCTTAGTTTCTAGAAATAAATTTTCAATTAATATTGCTTACAAATTTTACTGTTAAGTTTTTATTCACGTGTGCACTCAAATTTTAAAAGCATGTTCTGTCAAATGTGTTTAGGTATCTAGATTTTTTAGTCAAGGTTTACTATGATTTTTTACTGTTTTTAATTTTTTTGTGATATATGTCATATGTTTTTGTGATATATGTCATATGTTCATGATGTTTTTGTGATATATGTCATAATGTTTTGTGATATATGTCATATGTTTTGTGATATATATGTCATATGTTTTTGTATGAAGTAAAACCTGGATCAGTATACTGGTATACCGACAGGACATGACTATTAAATCCTAAAATAAGTATTTTCTATAGTTGTGGTTCTGGTAATTGCTAGAATTATAATTACATGTTATTTGATACAAGTTTTACAGTACTTAAACTAACCAGTAAAAAAGTTTTTGGTTGATGTTTCATATAGATGATGAAATTGTAACATTGTGATTTTTTTTTCATTTTTCAGATTGGCACTGGGTGTCTACAAAAGACATTATTTTTGGTTAAATAAAAATGGCTTATCCTACAGGTCAGTTTTCTTAAATTTGTTTTAACGTCTTATAAAGCGACTTTTAATACATATCAAATTTGTGAAGTTGTAATGTTGTTGTATCAAATATAGAAACCAAAAAACACATTACCAGCGTGTTCAATCGACACCGATGAAAAATGGATGATATGAACGGTACCTCGAATGATGGAATAACACTGTCAATATCTGAATAACACTTGAAATGACCGAATAAAACTTGAAAATTTAATATTTGCACATATTGGTGACTTTAAAACATTATTAACTAATAGTATATAATTGATGTACAAATGTATTCCATGTATACTACATGTTCTACGACTTATGAATGATTTAATTACAGAAAGTAGATTAACGTTCATTAAAAACTTTTTAAATTTAGTGTGTACATCCAATACGGGACCACGGAAATCACAATGGCTGTCATGTTCGATGTACACATTCAATTTAAAATGATCTTTATGAACTTATATCTGCTTATCTAAATCATTTTTAAGTTGTAAGTTACATCGATAATATACTATTATGAAACAATCAACATGATCAATGTTTAAAGTCACCAATATGAACTGATATTACAATTTCAAGTGTTATTCAGTCATTACAAGTGTTATTCCGATAATAACAGAGTCATTCTGTCATTCATGTTACCCTGATATGAAAACATGACACATGACGATATCAAATTGACATATTATCATGATTATGCCATGGCTGTGAGTAGTCTAAATAATTATGATGTCTGGCAAGGCTATTTTATTTTTTTCTGGGACGCCTTCCTACAATCTGACAATAGCCTTGCCAGACGTCATAATTATAACGGACAGAAAGTCACAGGACAAAAAGTCACAGGACATAAAGTCAGAAATTTGATAGGACAAAAAGTCACAAATAATTTGTTGACAAATGTTTGAATATAGAAGAGAATATCTTGAAATGTTCACTTTTTATACATATATTCATATTAAAGTTTAGGAAATTTATCATTTTACTTGAAAAATGAAGATTTATTTAATTCTAATCATGCAAAGGATATATTTCTTGGCACCATGAAGCATTTAAGTGCTTATCTACTTTGACATTTTGTTTTCTTAACAATTATTTGATCATTTTTGATATTTTTTTTGATAAATTTTGCTTACAAAGTTTGTTAATATACAATACTTCAAGAATAATACAAAAATGTTTTTGTAAAAATAAGCATTTTTTATTCAAAGAAAATAATCAGAAAAAATGAATTGTGACTTTTTGTCCTGTGACTTTTAAGTTTTTGTCCTGTGACTTTCTGTCCTACAATGTACATTCATAATTATTTGGACTAGGCTGTGTGCTGTCATAAAACTAGTCATAGAGATCTTTCCATGGACATTTCTTAAAATAAGGGAACTATACATTGTATACTTTTTACATGAAGCAAATTAATATTTACAATTTTTTACAATCTATGAACATGACGAATACAAGGATAAAACTATAAAAGATGATGAGCAAATTAAAGAAAAAAGTTGCATCATGCTGTGAACAAGTGAATGGCAGTTGCAGTACAAATTTGAATTTTACTCTGGGTTTCTTTTCTGTAATTGGTGCAAAGCGAACATTGAAAGTATCTGCAATGACAACAGCTTGTAGAATATCTTCTTGTTTTATGTCGGCTCCACGTTGTTTGCCTTTTCCAGACATTTTGCAATGTTTTGATTTTTATTGAACTTCCGGTACTTCCGGTTTGTGGAATCGCCAACTCGACAACGAACGACTTTCCTACCTGTTTAGACCCTCTTAGAAGTCGCTTTGGGTAAGAAAAATTACACGACATTATAAGTTTGTCGAGAATCATTTTATATTCGTCTGTAATCCAAACTCACTGTTCTCCGCACCTATTGCAATCTAAACTACACTACGCCTATGGACGCGAATGAAGTCGAAATCTCATGAGATAGGGCTCTGTTTACAAAAGAATCATACAGCTCGATTACGTGATTACTTAGTTCATATAGTAGATAGTTAATCATAAGTGGTGAGCTCATGACAAACTTCTTGGCTCAGTCTGACAGTCTTCACGCTGAACTGCTAAATCTACAGGCCTGCAGCTCAATTTTTGAAAATATTTAGTTAGATTCTGTTGGCCTGTAGGTCTGATTTTTACAGGCCCGAGAGCAATTTTACCAGCCTGGGCTGCCACTCGTCGTGAAGACTGCTCAGTCTGTTGAAGGGCTACCTTTTATAAATAGGGTAGGAATTCCTTTTCAGTTGGGCGATCGATCATGTTCATGATGTTGCCTTTTGTTGGGCAAATTCTAGTTTCTTCAGCACCTGGTCAAATACACCTAATCGCTTATTCCCGGCTGACCAGAGAATCTGTCCCGCTTGAACTATTGATGTCATACAACAATCCGATTTTCATTTGTAGTATTTCATATATAACCCAACTTAAAATAAATTTCCTATTTCAATGTATTTGTATTATGACGGTATTGTGTACGTTCACCCTAATGACATGTTTGCCTTATGTCCATTCGCCCTGAGTTCATTTGCCCATAGAGTCCGTTCGCCCTACTTAAAAATATTAATATTCAGGGCATTCAGTGATTAAAGTTGAATAAACTTATTCAGATATTTCTATGGTATATATATTCTTATATTTAACAGTTTATGGCTTGTTTATGATCATTAGGATCATTAATTGTTCAATGACAAAATAATTCCGATCACTGATTTTTGTGAAACTTGTCGTTTGAAGGATTATAATAATCATGATAATAAACAATGTCAATGATAAAAACAAACAGCTTGAAATAAATAAAAACATTCATTGGTGTACGAACTGTAAATCATGAAACAGATTTTCAAGTTCATTTATTATAATACTCTCAGTGGGACTAGTCTCAGTTGAAATGCATACATTTGTGATTTACAGCTGAATACAATTATTTTGTTAACAAATATCAATAAAGATAAATTTATACATTGTATTCCAAGTATTCTACTCTGCAAATCAAAGGGAGAATGATACATTGATTGCAGCAATTTAAATATTCTGTCAATTTTCAACAAACTTTAACATATTTTGTTAAAATACTTAAAATTATGCGACTAGACCATGTATCTAACAATTAGAAAAAAATAAAAATCTAACAGGTATCGGGGCGAACAGGTACTAGGGCGAATGGACCCAGATTCTATTATGACGTCAAAATTTTTACGGAAACGTGTGATGTCCAGTAATGTCGACAAATAGAGATAAGGTGTATTGGAGACTACTAGTCAAATCAGATCCTGGTTCATTTATCACCCATCATGCCCATGGTAAATGTATTCATTTTTAAACTACATGTATAACCTTATTGCTATTTTTCCACAATAACTGGTGAGGGCAACATGGGCAAAGATAATCTGATTCCTGGAAAATTTCGACATCACAATTCAACGTATAGCTGTAGCTGGAATAAGCGATATGTATGATTCAAACATTCATTTAAAGCAAACATAATGTTGTTAAGAACTTTTGTAGTTTTAAAGCTTATATTGTAATATCTTGAGTTTGTAATGTAGTATGATTAACACCCCCATTGTATAAAATATGTGTCTTTATATTTGTTTTATTGTTTATTTTTTGTATTTGTGTTTTGTAAATGTCTGCTGGTATCATTCCTGTATTGGAATTGACACCAATAGAATTATTTGATTTGATTTGATTGAAAAGGCACTCTTTGACATATTCCCAATTTCCATTCTCAAATTGATATATACATCATTTACATGATATATACATGTACTAGAAAGTCAAACATTGTTAACTTATAATGACGCTGTAATTACATGTCACAATGTCATAATACTGGAAATTATATTACCAAGGAAGTTATCATTCCCATGCATTTACCTCTTACATGTATTAAAAGGAACATCTACATCTACCATGTCTACAACCCTTCCTATTTTTTTAAGGTGTATTTTACAAGCAAAGTTTATGTTGTATAAATAAAGCTTTCAATTAAAGACTATCAACATGATATCAATGAATAGTAAAGAAGGAGAGACATTTCAGCGTGTGCACTCTTGTTGAGTATAAGCACAAGTCTGTGGATTCTCTTGAAATTGAACCACAAGGATCTATATAAAAACTGGAAAGTTGAGAATGATTTTGGGGGTTATTGCTCTGTCAGTTTCGGAGAAAGGAGCCAAAACATTTTTTTTTTTTTCATGTTTGAATAGATAGCGTATTCTTGAATTCTTGGGATTTCTTAAATATGCTGAATCCAACCTTGTATGTCATGTATGTAATGAATGTGAAATATGGATTTTGGGCTTCATTTTTAAATTGGTCCTCATTTATAGGTCAAAATGATAAAAATGAAATTTGTTTAATTTCTACAAAATTTAAATCTTGGGGTTCTTTTATTTGATACTCTGAATATACATATATGACTGTGAAGTTTAGATTTTAAAATTCAGAATAGCAGATCATAATCATGATAATAGATAATTATAAAGACCAATTACACATTTTTAGCTCACTTGGCTCGAAGGGCTAAGTGAGCTTTTCTCATCACTTGGCGTCCATCGTCCGTTGTGGTAGTTTTAACATTTTGAACTTCTTCTAGAGAACCACTAAATGGAACAAAACCAAACATGGCATGAATGTTCCTTATGGAGTGCTGACCAAGTGTTGTTACTTTGTACCCGATCCATTATCCAAGATTGTTGCCAGGGAGGACTTAGTTTAACATGGGACCCTATGGGTAATACATACAAATGTCTTCTTTTAGAGAACCACTGAATGGATTGAAAGCAAACATAGCATGAATGCTCCTTATGAGATGCTGACCAAGTGTTGTTACTTTGTAGCTGATCCATCATCCAAGATGGCCACCAGGGGGACTTAGTTTAACATGGGACCCTATAGGAAATACTTACAAATGTCTTCTTTTAGAGAACCATGGAATAGAATGAAACCAAACATAGCATGAATGTTCCTTATGAGGTGCTGACCAAGTGTTATTACTTTGTAAGCGATCCATCATCAAAGATGGCCGCCAGCGGGGGGACTCTGTTAAACACAGTACCCCTACTACCCCATGGGAAATACATACAAATGTCTTCTTTTAGAAAAGCACTAAATGGAATGAAATCAAACATGGCATGAATGTTCCTTATGAGGTGCTGACCAAGTGTTGTTACATAGTACCCGATCCATTATCCAAGATGGCAGCCAGATAATGGTACCCTATAGGAAATACATACAAATGTCTTCTTTAAGAGAACTACTGAATGAAATGAAACCAAACATAAGAATATTAAACCAAATTCGGCCTATAACATCATTATAAATATCTGTTACAATTGTCATGATTGTGATAGCAATCAGTCAAAGCAAATTGTTAGGCAATTCTTATCTTTATATCTGTTGTATGTATTATGTATTGCTTATTTCTGCTGCATATATGTATAGTAGTGTATAACATCTACTTCTTCTTCTGTATACCATATGCATAGTATTAGTGTATAAAGTCTACATCTTCTTCTGTGTACCATAGTCTATCTACAGAATTTTTTCAGAAAAAAGAATTTTTAGACAAAGGCAGGCTGAGTGTAAAAACAATAGTTTTTATACGACCGCAAAATTTGAAAATTTTTTCGTCGTATATTGCTATCACGTTGGCGTCGGCGTCGTCGTCGTCGTTGTCCGGCGTCCGAATACTTTTAGTTTTCGCACTCTAACTTTAGTAAAAGTGAATGGAAATCTATGAAATTTTAAAAAAAGGTTTATGACCACAAAAGGAAGGTTGGTATTGATTTTGGGAGTTTTGGTCCCAACATTTTAGGAATTAGGGGCCAAAAAGGGCCCAAATAAGCATTTTCTTGGTTTTCGCACTATAACTTTAGTTTAAGTTAATAGAAATCTATGAAATTTTGACACAAGGTTTATGACCACAAAAGAACGATTGGGATTGATTTTGGGAGTTTAGGTTTCAACAGTTTAGAAATTAGGGGCCAAAAAAGGGCCCAAATAAGCATTATTCTTGGTTTTCGCACAATAACTTTAGTTTAAGTAAATAGAAATCAATGAAATTTAAACACAATGTTAATGACTACAAAAGGAAGGTTGGTATTGATTTTGGGAGTTTAGGTCCCAACAGTTTAGGAATTAGGGGCCAAAAAGGGACCCAAATAAGCATTTTTCTTGGTTTACCAACCATAACGTTAGTATAAGTAAATAGAAATCTATGAAATTTAAACACAAGGTTTATGACCATAAAAGGAAGGTTGGTATTGATTTTGGGAGTTTTGGTCCCAACAGAATAAGGGGCCCAAAGGGTCCAAAATTAAACTTTGTTTGATTTCATCAAAATTGAATAATTGGGGTTCTTTGATATGCCGAATCTAACTGTCATGACTGTGTATGTAGATTCTTAACTTTTGGTCCCGTTTTCAAATTGGTCTACATTAAGGTCCAAAGGGTCCAAAATTAAACTTAGTTTGATTTTGACAAAAAATGAATCAGTTAGGTTCTTTGATATGCTGAATCTAAAAATGTACTTAGATTCTTGATTATTGGCCCAGTTTTCAAGTTGGTCCAAATCGGGGTC
The DNA here is from genome assembly GCF_963676685.1 of Mytilus edulis. Taxonomy (NCBI): domain Eukaryota; kingdom Metazoa; phylum Mollusca; class Bivalvia; order Mytilida; family Mytilidae; genus Mytilus; species Mytilus edulis. Next base: position 90,204,771 of record NC_092351.1, read on the forward strand.
CAAAATTAAACTTTGTTTGATTTCATTAAAAATTGAATAAATGGGGTTCTTTGATATACCAAATCTAACTGTGTATGTAGATTCTTCATTTTTGGTCCTGTTTTCAAATTGGTCTACACTAAAGTCCAAAGGGTCCAAAATTAAACTTAGTCTGATTTTAACAAAAATTGAAATCTTGGGGTTCTTTGATATGCTGAATCCAAAAATGTACTTAGATTTTTTTATTATGGGCCCAGTTTTCAAGTTGGTCCAAATCAGGATCTAAAATTATTATATTAAGTATTGTGCAATAGCAAGTCTTTTCAATTGCACAGTATTGCGCAATGGCAAGAAATATCTAATTGCACAATATTGTGAAATAGCAAATTTTTTTTTAATTAGAGTTATCTTTCTTTGTCCAGAATAGTAAGCAAGAAATATCTAATTGCAAAATATTGTGCAATAGCAAGATTTTTTTATAATTGGAGTTATCTTTCTTTGTCCAGAATCAACTTAAATCTATGTTATATACAATATACAATGTATATTCACTTTTTACTACCAACTGATAAATTAAAATAATCTTTACCATTCAGTGATAACAAGCAGTTTTTTTACATCTTAATATTTTATGATGTATTTAAATGAGTAGTTATTGTTGCAAACTCCATTAGAAATTTTAATTGAGATTAGTTTTGGAATAAGGGAAAGGGGGATGTGATTAAAAAAATTGGGTTCAATTTTTCTCATTTGAAATTTCATAAATAAAAAAGAAAATTTCTTCAAACATTTTTTTGAGAGGATTAATATTCAACAACATAGTGAATTGCTCTAATAGAAAACAAAAATTTTAAGTTCATTAGAACACATTCATTCTGTGTCAGAAACCTATGCTGTGTCAACTATTTAATCACAATCCAAATTTAGAGCTGAATCCAGCTTGAATGTTGTGTCCATAGTGTAATTTTTGATTTTATAAAAATGGATAATTACCACGTGAATCACTGTTTACATTTACTCGGAAGAAATTGTTCCGAGTATTCCTTATTTTGATTGGTCAATTTGTTACCTGGATACAGGACGCTCATATATATTTCTTTGTTTCGGGATTCGCGGTACATTTGAAATTTTTCATTGAAATTATTTACCCTCCCACCCGCCGCATGCAACTGTGTTAGTTATGAATTTTAATGTATTTTATGTACTTATTTATAAGATGTGCTTGTGTATACTGTGGCTAGCTCATGTGCTTATTCGAGCTGTTTGGATGAATATATTTATCATTTCTAATGGCTAGACGCTATATTTGCTCTTGAACATTAACTTTACATGTTATATGTGACTGTCAGTGGTATAGTCGAGTGTTTGTCCTGTGCTGTGAAATATATCTGTTTGTCTTGTGTATATATTGTGCCGTAATAAAATTGAGTAACTTTGATTTCTTTTGTGAGAAGCCTGGTAATTCTTGCCCCAACCGTTCAGGGTTCAACCTCTGCGGTCGTATAAAGCTACGCCCTGCGGAGCATCTGGTTTTTCAATTCATCTTCTGGAAAAGTTTCTGGATTTTTTTATGAATATGTGGCCTTTGTAGAAAAAAAAAATCTCTAAATTTAAAATCCTCTGGTTTTATCCATTTGAATGCCTAAAAAAGTTTGTCCATTGACCCATTTTTCTTTTTATAAATCTTTTACATGTATAATTATAAACCAGTTGTAATAGTCTTATAAAATCTTAATTATTCTTAATAGTTTTTGAGAACTTTAACTTGTCAATGATAAAGCTATGAAAAATCAAAAGAGAACATTTCCCCACCAATATATTAATGCCTAATATCTAGAAAATTAGCCCATTGTCCTCTATATTGTTTTGCTTTTTTTATTCCTTAATTAATCCCCTATCAATATATACTAGTAGCAAACATTACTTATGTTATGGAAAGCTAATTATTTTGAAACTGAGTAGCAAACTTCCTTAAACAGGTGAAACTCAGAAGAACTGCATTATATCATTTGTATACATAGCAGGCTATTATTTCAACTTGTAAATATATTTAATTGTGGAATTTGCATAATTTCTTGTGCTTGAAATTTTTGATAAATTCAATTTTTATTCTGAATTTTAATGTTCTGTGCCACACACAACACTTTCTATTACAAAGAAGAAAGCACATTTTCAATAGTTTGTAATGTGCACACAATACAATCTATAAATAATACATTTTATGGAAAGTGTAATTCGCCGCTCAAAACATTATAATACAGAAAAAACATGGAAAGTTAAAAAAATTTCAAGCACAAGAAATTGTGCAAATTCCATTTATAATTAATTAAAAATAATTCCAAGTATAAATAAAAGCCTGTCGCATGTGTAAAATTATGAGTATGACATGATGTTTCTCCTATATTTTCCCTTTTATATTAGCCACGTTGTGTCCTCTATTTTCCCTTTTATATTTGCCACGTTGACAATTATCATGGAAAACATTCTTTAACAGAATTATATAAGTAGGATTTCATGACGAAACACTTATGTCTACGTAATCATTTAAATCTAAGATCATTCTGCCATGACTGCCATGTGAAAATTTATTATAAATACGTCAAGTTTTACAAATATGAAAAACAATATTTGTAGTTTGATTAAAGATTTTCTATTTGCATGATAAGAGTTTTATATTTTGTGATTGGATTTATTGAACAATAATGAAGCTTTGGTAAATATTTTATAATTTAACAATATAAATGTAAAGAAGAAAATAAGATTGCATTAAGTAACTGATAATAATTTTTAGGTTGTATGTGGGAAACATGTGATTCTATCAAACAAACTTGACAGTTGGAACTTTTGACATTATGATTAATTGATAATACATAATTTTGATATTGTTTTTAAATCATTACAACATTTGACATGTAAATATATTTGTGTTTTTGTTAAATTAGAGGAAGATTTAATATAAATGAATTGATAAAAGGAAGATTTAATATAAATGAATTGATAAAAGGAAGATTTAATATAAATGAATTGATAAAAGGAAGATTTAATATAAATGAATTGATAAAAGGAAGATTTAATATAAATGAATTGATAAAAGGAAGATTTAATATAAATGAATTGATAAAAGGAAGATTTTATATAAATGAATTGATAAAAGGAAGATTTTATATAAATGAATTGATAAAAGGAAGATTTAATATAAATGAATTGATAAAAGGAAGATTTTATATAAATGAATTGATAAAAGGAAGATTTTATATAAATGAATTGATAAATGCAGTCTTAATACAGCCCTCCCCCACTTCCCCTTTTAAAACTCTGGATTTACATCTTAATTAACTTAAACTTTTTTTTACATATATATGTTTTGTAGACTTGTCCTATTTGGATTTACATCTTAATTAACTTAAACTTTTTTTTACATATATATGTTTTGTAGACTTGTCCTATTTTAATTTTAGCCTTGATGCTGTCTGTCTTTTGGATGATAAAAGATTTTTGATTTCCAAAAAGTTCAAATAAATAATAGTACTTTTGCACAAGATGAAGTCTTGGTTTTATTATATATACAGTTGTACTAATGTTGTAACTCTCATTGGTGACAAATCTTATATTTATTATCATGACAATGGAGAAATCTTTGCTTTATGGTTATATATAGACAATTTTAATCAATGTACAATATATTTATATATATTTATTTAGATAGTCCCATGAACTTTTTGGATAGGACATGTCCATTTAATTGTTACACGTAAACATGAGTTGAAGATATAAGTCCTGATGATTATATACAATGTAATAAAATGAATAAATCCTTATTTTGACCATTGACATCAGAGTCTTAAGTAAAATAATCAACAAGATAAACCAAATTACTTGAGACTGTCACAAAATAGGATTTCCTTATTTAATTATTTACTTTTAGAATTAAAGGGATTTATCGTGCGTTACATTCTCTATATAGATAAATTTGATTTGTAAATGTTCATAAAATGAATTAAATATAAAAATTTAAATGATTTTCATTTCTTAAATATACATGTATAAAGATATATATTAACACATGTTACATGTACATTAGCATAGCACAAAACCTTTTATTAAGCAACATGTGTAGGAAACAGAATTTGTATAATCAAATTTTTGTAAGATATACAAAGTTGCATCATTGGATGTAGGATAGCAAGAAATCAGCAGTTTTTGTTTTCTTCAATTTAATTAGTTTGATATAAGAAGAAAGTCCTGTATAACTTATAGTTAGCCAATAAAGATTTGGAGGATCTTCAGTGTTTTATAGTGAACTTACCTGATTGTGATTAAAAATTTAACAATGGAGAAATTATTTTATTGTAGTAAACTTGACATGACAATCGGGAAGATTTGTTGTATAGGAGCCGGCTATGTTGGGGGACCGACATGTGCAATCATTGCTCACAATTGTCCCAGTATCCAAGTAACAGTGGTTGACCTCAGTGAAGAGAGAATAGCACAGTGGAATTCAGACAGATTACCAATATTTGAGGTTTGTGATCATTTTCATAAAATTCATCATTGTTGCTTTGGTTAGTATTAAGAAATAAATCATATTAATTCTGTTTTTTTCATTTTTGCTTTAATCTTAGTGATCTTTTTCCATCTGAAACTGCACATCTTAGAATGGGTACTTTTTTCCCAGTAGAGTAAAGTGAGAGAAGGATGATACATTTGTATATATATTATAAGTCATATATATAATCATTGATTCCATGCATGTTACGACGGAAGATAGATATAAACAACTCCGGAAAAAGTTTTTAGAACCACAGATAATCTATAAGCACACATTACTTATTAAAGACAGAACTATAATTTTTGAGTTGCTATCTCATCAATTGACATATATACCCCTAACCCACATCAATTTTTATTCATAGAAATTTTTGATATTTGATAACTATCAGACTTTTGAAATGTTTGTTCAAAATCATGACAAAAAATGAAAGCTTGTTGTGTTCTCATTATATTTGTATATGCTATGCATTGTATTTCTTTTATTATATGAGTGACATATTTTTTTGCGCCATATAATGGTATCATGTTTTCATCGTCTGCGTTGTCTTAAGACTCATTTATAATATAATTAGTTTCTGGACATGAATAACTTAAGTTTTAGTGAATGGATCTCTATAAATTTTTACCAAAAGGTTGAAGAAAATTTTTTTAATTGGACAATATTGTGCAATAGATTTGTAAGATCTTGACAGTTGTTTTGTGTCAGAAACTTATATTATGTCAAAGGAGTAGGTTCAGTAAGACCCCTTTTTGGCCCCAAAATATAGCAGTTTTGAAAAATGTAAAAATATAACTGGAAAGTTATTTATTGGAAAGTAGAATGCTTCTGCTACATAAATATGGGCTGTTTTTGACAATACAATGCACACATACCGTGTACTAGCCTCATCAAATCATGCTAAATTACTGAAATCTTCACAATTTTAGCATTTTAGTTAAATTTAAGACGGTTTCCATCTTAAATGAAAGTGGCCGCATTTGTGTTCATTCTTTAATATTGAAATGTAAGTTGTATTTGATCATCATACAATCACATACATAAAGGTTGAGGATGAACACGGATGGTCACTTTCATTTTTGACAAAAACCATTTGAAAAGTGACATTTTTGGCATATATTTGATAGATTTTTCATCTTTAAGCTTGAATCAAAGCGTTTTAATGACGGAATCAGTTAAAATCTTTCACTCAAACTAATTGAATCAACTGAAATAGACACTTAAGTGTTTAAAAAGTGTCCAAAATCTTTCGTTAGATGAACCTGACATTTGAGGCCAAAATCAGTCCTTATTGGACCTACGCCTTTTTGATCACAATCTAAATTCAAAGCTGTATATCAAGCTTAAATGTTGTGTTCATTCTTGCCCCAATTGTTCAGGGTTTGACATCTGCGGTCGTATAAAGCTGCGCCCTGCTTAACACCTGGTTACATACTGTATTCAGAATTGATGGGCTATTCTAACAATGACCAGATTTAATTGTGAATAATACAAAATCTGTGAACGTTTACAATATGAGTTTATATTAGTGCTTTACATACATGTGGTATAGGTGAGAAAAATAGTTTATAACCTTCTGTAAAATTGTTATTTGCCCTTGAAAATAATCAATGAAAGTTCAAGTAATTATTGATATGTTTGAAGAAAGTAATGTTTTATAACTTGAAAAAAATGACATGACATATGTCTGTGAACTATTGCTCTAGAAAAAAACAAGTTGAAAAAAGGATGTTATATTGATCATTTCATTTCATTTATATAAACTTTTGCTTTCTGGTTGAAAACTAGAAAGTGTTGATGATAGAGCAATTTATGATAGAAACAAAGGTTGTGGAAAGCTGGGCAAAGGGATTATTTTCTCCCTTCAGCCATAATGGCAAACAACAATTATTATTTTTTCTGCTTAAGTTAGTTTGATATGAATTAATGTTGATAGATCAATGGTATTTTGTATAAAGTTGCTTCACTATCAGTACATATCAGATTGACAACTAGTTCCAGGCCCTGCCCCCTATGGACATATCAGATTGACAACTAGTTCCAGGCCCTGCCCCCTATGGACATATCAGATTGACAGCTAGTTCCAGGCCCTGTCCCCTATGGACATATCAGATTGACAGCTAGTTCCAGGCCCTGTCCCCTATGGACATATCAGATTGACAACTAGTTCCAGGCCCTGTCCCCTATGGACATATCAGATTGACAGCTAGTTCCAGGCCCTGTCCCCTATGGACATATCAGATTGACAGCTAGTTCCAGGCCCTGCTCCCTTTGGACTTGAATTAATTAGCAATAGCAATTGACATTTTTTTAGCTTTAGTTAGATTGATAGGAACTACTTACTTCATTACTTAGAAAAAGATACTTTCTATAAATAAAGTTATATAACTGTCTGTTCATCTCAGTTTGTCAACCATTTTCAGGCCCTGCCCTCTAGATCATAGTCCAGCGACTGTATTAGTTATAAATAAGCTCTAGATCTTGGTCCAGCAACTGTATTAGTTATAAATAAGCTCTAGATCACTGTCCAGCGACTGTATTAGTTATAAATAAGCTCTAGATCACTGTCCAGCGACTGTATTAGTTATAAATAAGCTCTAGATCACGGTCCAGCGACTGTATTAGTTATAAATAAGCTCTAGATCACGGTCCACGACTGTATTAGTTATAAATAAGCTCTAGATCACGGTCCAGCGACTGTATTAGTTATAAATAAGCAATGATGCTGTCCTTCAGATTGTATTTTTTACTGAATTTTATGCCAACAGCATGAACAGGCGAGACATATGTCTGTGTCAACAGTTTATTAAAAAAGATAATGAAAGAATTTGATGGAGGAGTCTGTATTTCTGCTTAAGACAAAGGCATTTAAATCTTATTGTGAGGTCAAAGTTAAGGGACAAATTATTCTTGCTATAAGGTTAAATATTAGGGTTCACATTAATCTTATTGAAAGGTTAAATCTTCGGTGCTTAATAAATTTTCACAAATTAGAAAACTGTTAAGTCAACTGCTAAAGGAAAAAGCTGACAATACATGTATCACTAAATGAATTGAGTCTTTGTTGTAATTATCATTTGCATCTATCACATTTACTCCCAGCAATGTTACTCAGTAAATGAAATGAGTCTTTGTTGTAATTATCATGTGCATCTATCACATTTACTCCCAGCAATGTTACTCAGTAAATGAAATGAGTCTTTGTTGTAATTATCATGTGCATCTATCACATTTACTCCAGCAATGTTACTCAGTAAATGTAGTAGATATGACAGGAGACGTAAAGCTGTTGTAGGAATGCATAGAAATAATCATTATTATATCAGCATGTCACATTATCTCATCCAAAACAATCATTAAAAACTGAATATAATCAAATCAAAGAATACGACATGATAATGTCTTTATATATATATATATATACAAATAAAAGATAAAACTCCTTGATAGAGAACCTCAGTATATTGATGTATTTGTTTTTTAGCCTGGATTGGATGATATAGTGAAAGGATGTCGAGGCAAAAACTTATTCTTCAGTACAGATGTGGAAAAAGAAATAATAGAGGCTGACCTTATATTTATCTGTGTTAATACACCCACTAAAAATTATGGTGTAGGGAAGGTAAGTCATTCATTTGTGTCCACACTCCAACTTTAAGTAACTTAATTTTGTGGTGTTATCACACCTACACACCTAATGGTGTCTACGTATACATTCACACTCAAACATCTGGTGTAGGGAAGTAAGTCATTGATCTGTGTCCACACTCAAACTTAAAATAATTAAACTTATGGTGTCAACACTTTCTGGAATGTATGGTGTTAACACACCCATTTAAACTTATAGTTTCAAATCACTTACTTAAACTTATTTTGTTAACTCACCCACTTAATTTTATGATGTCAATGTTCAGTCAACACCCACTGAAACCTGTGACGTCAAAACTCAATGACATTTATGCTGTCAAACTGGAACTTATTGTATCATGAAATTGTGACTGAGTTAAAATTGTTACATTGAACAAAATAAGTACCTCTATATCGAATGATGCTGTTTCATTTTGAAAGTTACCAATTTGAAGCCAATTATTTTGAATTCTTTTGTTAGATTTTCAGGTACTTTCTAAAATTTATTGTTTGATTATTGTTTTAGGGAAGAGCAGCAGATTTAAAGTATATAGAATCAGCTGCTAGAATGATTGCCACTGTCTCAACCAAGTCTAAAATTGTGGTGGAGAAAAGTACAGTACCAGTCAAAGCTGCAGAGAGTATAGCAAATATACTGAAGGCTAATGTGAAACCTGGGGTCAAATATCAGGTAAGGGGTCAATCCTGAAGGCAAATGTGAAACCTGGGTTCAAATATCAGGTAAGGGATCAATTCTGAAGGCAAATGTGAAACCTGGGGTCAAATATCAGGTAAGGGGTCAATCCTGAAGGCTAATGTGAAACCTGGGGTCAAATATCAGGTAAGGGGTCAATCCTGAAGGCTAATGTGAAACCTGGGGTCAAATATCAGGTAAGGGGTCAATCCTGAAGGCAAATGTGAAACCTGGGGTCAAATATCAGGTAAGGGATCAGTTCTGAAGGCTAATGTGAAACCTGGGGTCAAATATGAGGTAAGGGGTCAATCCTGAAAGCTAATGTGAAACCTGGGGTCAAATATCAGGTAAGGGGTCAGTCCTTAGGGGGAGAAAAGTACAGTACCAGTCAAGGCTGCAGAGAGTATAGCAAATATACTGAAGGCAAATGTGAAACCTGGGGTCAAATATCAGGTAAGGGGTCAATCCTGAAGGCTAATGTGAAACCTGGGGTCAAATATCAGGTAAGGGGTCAATCCTGAAGGCTAATGTGAAACCTGGGGTCAAATATCAGGTAAGGGGTCAATCCTTAGGCTAAAGGGAAAGATTTTAGTACTGAGTAACAGTCAAAGCTGCTTAGAGTATCATAAGTATATTGAAAGCTAATGTTAAACATACTTGAAAAATCAGATAATCATGATTATTCGTCAACCTTGAGGTTATGCGGACAAGGATATAGTACAGCCAAAAAACCTTTATTGTCTCTCAAGGTAAAGTAATACAGCTTGTCTTTATTTTTCTAATTATTAGATAGCACAGACAGTCAGGGAAAATGTTTACATACATTGTATGAGCACATAAGAAAATACATGATGCCAATGTGTGAGTGCTTTAGATGTCAATAAGCAAAATTAGGGGTTAAGTGTCAGGTATTAACATAAACAGAGAAATTAAAGTTTGACAAAAAGCAAACAACCTGGTAGGGGAGATAACTCTATAAATTTAGTGCTGTGATTGCACTATTCAGTATCAAACACAATTATCATAATCAGTGTTACTTAGAGGCTCATGCTAACAAGGTAACTCATCCTAGACACTAAGATACAGTCTAACAAGTTTTGTGTGACATTCCCTGACACAAACAATCATTGTTTCTGTTATATGTTGGTATTCTTACAGATTTTGTCAAACCGTGAATTCTTAGCATACAACAGTGTATGCAGTGTTAAAGATTTGGACTGACTAACCAAACCATCATTGTTTCTGTTATATGTTGATAATCTTACAGATTTTGTCCAACCCCGAATTCTTAGCTGAGGGTACAGCTGTGAAGGATCTGTTACAACCAGACAGAGTTTTGATTGGAGGGGACCAAACACCAGAAGGTCACGAGGCCATCCAGGCATTATGTTGGGTGTATGGACATTGGGTGTCTAAAGATAGAATTATAACTATGAACACATGGTCTTCAGAATTGTCGAAACTGGTTAGTTTAAATAGCTATAGATATAAGAAGATGTGGTATGAGTGCTAATGAGACAACTCCATCCAAGTCACAATTTGTAAAAGAAAAACCATGAATACATATCTGAACAAATTAGTTTATTTGACTAGGAAGACTGAAAAACTACCTAAAATAGTAACATATACAGTGGTTAATACATGGTATTCAGAACTTTTAATGGTTGGTATTTTTTTTTAAACCAATAACATTGAAATATAAGAACTGCAGTCAATAATTGTAACTTGATTATTTTTTAGAAAGACTTGAAAGCAAACAAATCAGAAATAGGATTTAAAGTATATACCTGGTTTATATGCTATTTACACTAATACTTAATAGACATCCAGAAGCAATTACACAGTTCTTTGTACATGTTTTGACACTTCTGTGATCAATACTATTTGTTTACACATTTTGACATGTTTTTATTGATATTTTTTTTACAGGCAGCCAATGCATTTTTAGCACAAAGAATCTCCTCAATAAATGCCATGTCAGCAATTTGTGAATCAACTGGAGCAGATGTTACCGAAGTAGCACATGCTGTCGGCATGGATACCAGAATAGGCAATAAATTCCTGAAAGCTAGTGTGGGTAAGTGTCATTGTCATGGATACCAGAATGAACAGTAAATTCTGAAAAATTATGTTAGTAAGACAATTGCAAGTTGTTATGGATACAATACCTCTTTTAATAGACAGTTGTAGTAAGTGTAATGTTGTCGTTGTTATGGAGACTAGATTAAACAAAGTTCTTAGGTGGTAAATGCAAGACATAAAGTTATAAAGATGAACCTACATGTTACGTTGGGTTAACTACCTTGCATTACCTTACACACAACACTGAGACAAAGAGAGCATGTGCTGTTCAGTGACTGAGACAAAGAGAGCATGTGCCGTTCAGTGACTTAGACAAAGAGAGCATGTGCCGTTCAGTGACTGAGACAAAGAGAGCATGTGCCGTTCAGTGACTGAGACAAAGAGAGCATGTGCCGTTCAGTGACTGAGACAAAGAGAGCATGTGCCGTTCAGTGACTGAGACAAAGAGAGCATGTGCCGTTCAGTGACTGAGACAAAGAGAGCATGTGCCGTTCAGTGACTGAGACAAAGAGAGCATGTGCCGTTCAGTGACTGAGACAAAGAGAGCATGTGCTGTTTTGTTATTGAGACAAAGAGCAGATTTGGTGTTCATTGACAAATTATTGTAATTCAGAATAAGTTAAAAATTTAACGCAAGATAGAATGCAGTCTTCATGTTATTTGATGCAATTAAATTTTCTTAAAATATCTTAACTTTCAAAAAATATTGCAATTTTTTCATTAAAACTCCATGATGATAAAATTAGGGATTTAAATATAATAGTTAAAGGGTATGGGTATTACTATATTGGTTATTTTAATCCTCCTCTACCTTGCTGTGGAGATGCTTATCAAATGTTTCACTAGTCTGGCTATGAACATGCCTCTTACAATGTGAACACACCCCTAACAATATTAACACCTCCTTTACATTGTAAACATACCCTCATCAATATGAACTCTCCCATAACATTGTGAACACTATACTACTAATATGAACACTATTCTTACATTTCTAACAATCTGAATACTCCCCTAACTTCCAATATTAAAACAACTTAAACAAAATGAACACACCTGTATTTTACAAAAAGCAAATGCCATTAACAATATGTTCATACCCCTAACAACAATAATTACACAACCTAATAATATGACCACACCTCTAACAATATACACACACCTTTAACAATATAGTTGATAAGTCAAAAATTGATGTAGAAAAAGCAGTAAAATGTACAATATTTTACATATTAGAACAATTATGGTTACTTGTTAGTGTCGGTAAGTACTGTGGACCAATGATGGTATTAGTAAATTTTGTTATAAATACCAAATTGATATATTGGTTTTACCCCTAAATTAGGTTTTGCTCAGAGTTTTCAAAGATGTGCATGTATTGATCAAAAATTCCCTCAGATTTTTCTCTTATCCATATTTTTGCATGAATTCAGTACCAATCATTGTCTTACATCTAAAAGAACAATTCAGAAAGTTTTAAGATGGAGAAAAAGTATAAGATATTTAAAATGCTAATTTGATAAGTATTTAATGTAATAACATGAATACCATCATATGGAATTGTTATGTTGAATGTTTTCATCCATGTTTGTACATTTTTATGTAAAACTGCTGATTTTTATAGAAATTACTACAATTTCTGATAGTTTTATTAAATGCTGTGGTCTAACAGACATGACAGAAGTATTATTTATAATAAAATTGAGAAAGGAAATGGGGAATGTGTCAAAGCGACAACAACCTGACTATAGAGCAGACAACAGTCTAATTATTTTGCCATTATTGGTACTTCATGATGATTGGTCCTCATCTAGCGTTAAGTTTTCCTCTATGATGGTTTGTTTTTACTGATTTAAAGTGGCATTGAAATACCTAGTGAATTTTAATATAAGAATACAGAAATGTTGTCTTCTTTTAGAAAGTGTAATCTTCAAAAACTAAAAATTGGATTTTTATAAAAAAATCAATTATTTAAAAAAAAAGTTAATATGTTGTTTGGATTCCCATCCTTAATGGGGCATTTTTTCTTTAAGCAATCAGTTTGGTAAAATTTTGTCAAAATAAGCTAAAGAATAACACTGATGTATTATTGACTTGCAAGTCAAAAGTATTAATTTGACAGTTGAACCCCTTTCTGTGAAGACTGAATTAATCATTTGAGTTAGAAAATGTGAAAACCAGAAATGATAATGAGAGCTACAAAATGTGAAGAGCTGTATTTATAATTAGAGCTAGAAATGTGAAGAACTTAATTGAAAATTACAGCTAGAAATGTGAAGAACTTAATTGAAAATTACAGCTAGAAATGCGAAGAACTTAATTGAAAATTAGAGCTAGAAATGTGAAGACTGAATTTATAATTAGAGCTAGAAATGTGAAGACTGAATTTCAGGGGTTAAAAAATCCACTAGCCCGACTCCCGGGACTAGATCATTTACGCCTCGGGCAATTAAAATGTGTAATCCGATATGCCCGACGGACTAGTAACAAAAAATTCTTGACGTTTCCAAAATAGAAAGTGAAAAATCCCTTCATCACTATTCTATGTTAGTCATTTCGATTCAATTAAGTCATCCGGGATTCCAAGAATTTGAATTGGTTTGTACAGGTCCTGTTGTACATATTTTAAACATAGAACAAATAACTCTGGCATGTCTGGGTGACCTGGTATCATGTGTTGATTCTCGTACTTTAAATATCGATTTCTCATACCATGGATTGAGGTATTGTACATTGCTTATCGTGCCGAGATTTTCAATAAACGTTATTAGGGGGTATGATGTATTGATTGGTATTGACATGTCTTGTTGCACAGCTCTTGAGCACGAAACTATGCAACAAAATATTTCTTAATATTTTAGTACGGAAACCCCTGGAACTTTGTTAGTTTCAAAACGAAAAACGGTAGATGAATGGAGTAACGAGGCTGAAAATTCATCCCCCCAAAATGCTAAATACGACAGGGAAAAACCGCGGAAAAAAATAATAGTGTCCAGGACAGCAGGGCTGTCAAGTCTTTAGCGCGAGACTCATACATGTTTATGCTTATTTGGCGGCATTTTCCTTTGATCTATTGTTTTTTCTCTTTGATCTTAACAATTTGGCCAACAAATCACGCATTCACTTCCAGAAAAGTTGGCAGAACTGGGACACAATGATTACCCTGGCAAGGTTTGCTGTTGCTGATGAAAAAAACAGACAATGCTCCGTGAATATTGCCGTTAGTAGCCCCAAGCACGCCAATAAAAAGTCTGCTTTGAATGTGGGAATAACTAAGTTAGGTTAAGCACCAAAAGAATAAATAACAGATCAACAAAAAATATTAAATACAGTGTATAATGTCTCCTTCAAAACAAAGGGCACCTACTTTGTATTATGCAGCAAACTCTTAATTTTTAAGGCATACTAGGGCTAGCAGGTCAGTTTTGATTGACAAGCATGACTAGCAGTTCTTCCAACAGGGCTAGTAAAATCCTGTTGCCAATAAGTCCTGAGCTAGCTAGCTGTAACAAAAATTTTCAACCCCTGAATTTATAATTAGAAAGCTAGAAATGTGAAGACTGAATTTATAATTAGAGCTAGAAATGTGAAGACTGAATTTATAATTAATAGAAAGCTAGAAATGTGAAGACTGAATTTATAATTAGAGCTAGAAATGTGAAGACTGAATTTATAATTAGAGCTAGAAATGTGAAAAACTGAATTTATTATAAAGCTAAAAAATGTGATATACTTAATTTATAATTTGAGCTAGAAAATGTGAAGAGCTGAATTTATGATTTGAACTAGAAAATGTGAAGAGCTAAATTTATAATTTGAACTAGAAAATATAAAGAGCTGAATTTATGATTTGAACTAGAAAATGTGAAGAGCTGAATTTATGATTTGAACTAGAAAATGTGAAGAGCTGAATTTATGATTTGAACTAGAAAATGTGAAGAGCTAAATTTATAATTTGAGTCACATGTATAACGAAAACTTGCTAGATTTTAATCATGTATATACACCACAATTAGAGCTAGAAAATTTCAACAAAAAAAACCTGAATTATAGAGCTAGAAAACTGAAAAATAGCTGTAGAGCTTGTATGTTGAAAAGAAATATTTATTCATCCTGCAGCACATTTTTTTTTATTAATTACTTATGATCTATAATATATATGTATATTATAAAGATTACAATGTTTTTATATATTACTTTTCTTTGTTCAATTAACATTACAATTATCTTTGCATGTTTTCCTTTTCCATGTCAACAGGGATTCAAAATATACAAGAAATTTTCTGAAAACATTTACAAATGAATTCAATGTAAACCATTTTGTTTAAGGGAATATTACAGAATACTGTTATCCAGCTTATATTCCTTAACAAATTATTGCAAATTTATAGAAAAATAATGCGAATATATTACTGTAAATTCAGAAATTATTGTGATGTTTTTATTATTGCGAAAATTGTGACAGGGTTATAATCGCAATAATTTAAACTCACATTTTGAAATATATTTTATATGATTTAAACAGGATTTTTTTTCATGTTGCAAAAATTAAAATTGCATTATAGTCTTAAATGATAAAATGACAATAATTTATGCACACAATAATTTCTGAATTTACAGTAATATCATCCCTTATAAAATTACATAAAAATGACAGAAATGCATGGCTTTAAATTTTGAATTTTGAATTTTACTCAAAACAAATACTTTAAATTCAGAAATAAGTGATTTGTTTTAATTTAAAATAAACAGGATTTTTCATTATATCACAAAAATTAAAAATTGCATTTTAGTCTAAAATGACAAAATCGCAATAGTAAATGCACGCAATATTTTCTGAATTTACAAAAAATGTAATCAGAAGTTAATGGAATTGGACAAATAAGTTGGTTAACACATGTTTCAGCATACAAAAAAATGGTAAAAAACTATAAAAATTGACAACTTATTGAGCAATTTAAAGAAAGTTAGGAAAAAAAATATTATATGAACTTTTAGGCATTAAAAAAATACAGATGCATTCTGATAAATTGTTGATATATAAATGTTTGAATCCCTGTTATGCTGCTTTTTGCATGTCTTTAACCTTTAACCTTTGGCTCCTCCTCCTGACAACCAGCTGGTTGTTAATTGCAGGTTATGGTGGTATTTCAGGATTTGGTGGCAGCTGTTTCCAGAAAGACGTACTGAACCTTGTTTACCTGTGTGAATGTCTCAACTTACCTGAGGTGGCAGTATACTGGCAACAGGTAACAAGTCTAATCCTTCTTAATCAGAGTAGGCTTCTGTCTTTCTGTATAGTAAGGTTGTTATGCCCTGCAGTAGCAAAGGGGGCATTATAATAAGTTCTACCCTTGTCCGCCTGTAGCTCCCAAAATTGTGTTGTGTTCTTAAACTTTAGTTTGCTACAAACTATTTCTTATGAAACTTATATATAATGCTCATCACCATAACAGTCGGAAACCCGGTTGAAATAGAACAAAAGAATCGAAGCTCTTTATTAGAGAAGGCGAGAAATGTTTACTTTAATGTTTACTATAGTGACAAAAATTTTAAAAGTTACAATTTTCTTCTCAATTACGAAGTGTTTTATTTTAAAAACACCATTTGCATAAGTTTTCAAATTATTTAGTACATAGTTAAGCAGAACAATTAGATATCAAGTCGACGACATGGGTATCTTTCAAGTTGGATGTAGAAAATGCATAACCTCCGATTTAAAAAAAAAGAATTACCACGGACGGAAAACATATCAATCTATTAGTTCAGTAATTTTCGTGTCTGCCCTTCCATTGTGTGACTAAAGAAAAATATCCAAAAATGGGTAACAATTGTATCGAAAAGAGAAAATCGAGTGCACCTTTTTATGTTAGGGTTTGTTTGAGTTGAAATTCAACTTGAATATTTTGTCTTGATATTGTACAAAGCAAGAATATTTCATACATCGTCTCGCTTCAGATTCTACCATTTTTATATATCAAAGCTACAGGTTGGCTTTATAACATAAATAAATCACAGTACTAATAGATGGAATATATGGGTCAAGTGAAATACCTATCTAATGAATCACAAAAACAGAGTAGGTGTGTTCAAATAGCTATTATTTTACTGAAAGTACTTGACGACAGTCTTTCAAGTTGGATGATGAAAATGCATATCTTCGAAAAATAATTTTTTTTTGTGTGTGATAACTAGGGTTTATAGTCTTCAACCACTAAAAAAATCTAGTCTGCCCTTCCACGAAATATTTTACGGAGCTACCATTTGATTTTTATGGGGGGCTAGGATGAAAAATTTTGTCCTGCTTTATTTTTTAGTTGTAATCTCTGTCCTGCCTTTTTATTTTTTACTCTATTCGGTCCTGCCTTTTTTTTTACTAGTTATCCTGACTTTTTTTACACAAATTGTCATCCTGCCTTTTTTTTTACCAAGTTGCTCATCCTGCCTTTTTTTTTTAACTCAAAACTCCTGTCCTGCCTATTTTTTTCAAATTTCATCCTAGCCCCCCCATAAAAATCAAATGGTAGCTCCCTTAATTTGAATTTTTTTAAATGTTTATGAATTTTTGAAAATTCCACCTGACAAACGATCAGACAATAGTTTTAAGTTGAATCAATGCAGACAAGATCATTAATTGATGCTCATTAGCTAGTTGATACATATGTCTTTAAAATACAACTGACATATAAGGATTGTAATGGTGCAATGTGGATAATTTTATCGGTTTCCAAGAGCAAAATTGGTAGCGCGTCATCCCTACAATAGCTTCCATTTCTACGATTGTGAAAATGAACTGGCGTAATGGGGAGATAATTTTGACGAAGTAGAATCCTGACTGATAAAACTCAGATCAAGTACAAGTTTGGATAGTGTTACTTTTATTGTTCTTGAGTTGTGTCCCTTTCTAGCATTATAATCAAGCAGGGGCATCATCTGTTTCCGATGTGTACCAATATGAGAAAATAAGCCCTTATTGAAACAGCTTGTTTTCTTGTGGTCAGTGTTCCAGGTTAGTGGCAGAGTTGAGGACTGCTGGGCAATACTCAAACTAATATATCTTATAAACAAATTTGTGCTGAAATCTGAACAATTACTTAAGATATAATTCTTTCATGCCATGCTCTATGCTCATTTTAACATGGGTAGGCATTATTTTTGTTAATATCTTAATACCGAGCGTTAGCAAGGTATTAAATGTTTACAAATATAATGCCTACCCATGTTAAAATGAGCATAGAGCATGGCAAGATAGAATTATTTCGATTCTAATAGGAATATTTCGAACTTTTGTACTTCGAAGCGGGCCTATAGTAGATGCTCAAAATGCCGCCATTTTGATTTGATGAACAAAAATGTCATAGAGAAATCAACAGTTTATCAATAAAAAAAGAACAGAAACATTTAAAATTACTTTTAGAATGTTTTTATTTAATTTCCTAGCAAGCAACACCAACAAAAATGTCCATTTTGATCTCTGGCGTTGTTCAAAATTCATCTGACATTGCAATTTCAATTGTGACGTCAATCACGTGCAGCTCATGTTCTAATCGAATTAGAACATGGCTTTGTACCCAAAGCTAAAAAAGAACGTCATATTAGAATTATCAATTAGTCATGTTAGTGATATACAGGTTGTTGTCTGTTTATGTGGTTCATAAGTGTTTCTCATTTCTCGTTGTAAATAGATTAGACCATTGGTTTTCCAGTTTGAATGGTTTTACACTAGTAAATTTGGGGTCCTTTATAGCTTGCTGTTTTGTGTGAGTCAAGGCTCCGTGTTGAAGGGGGTACCTTGACCTATAATGGTTAACTTTATAAATTGTTAACAAGATGGAGAGTTGTCTCATTGGCACTCATACCACATCTTCCTACATTGTACATCTATGTATGCTCAATACATAATGGGTCTAAATATGTCAAGATGTTAAAATGGATCCATGACTTTTTTGTAAAACTTGCATTTTTTAGATGGTACACAAATATAAGTTGGTTTAGGTAATGTGTGTGGCTCTTTTAGTTTGTTGGCACAGATCGACAAATGAGTATTTACAACAGAGGAATAAAAGTGGCATCAATCTATCATTGTGCCTACAATAAAACATAGCATCTTATAATGTATACATTTACAGGGACTAACATTTGATGCATCTTTCTTCACAGAGAAGATGATTTGCCCATAGATAATAGAATCTCTGTTTCACACAGGTTATTAACATTTGATGTACTGTGGATTCATTCATTTTCGTGGGTATCAATTTTCGTGGAATGAGAAAACGTTCGTGGATATTTCAATTCATGGTTGCACTGATTTCCGTGTACAAAGACTATAGAAAATATGTAATTCGTTGAACCTTTGAATTCGTGTATCCATGAAATCCACAAAAATTGGTATCCAACGAATAATGAATCCACAGTATCTTTCTTCACATATTATCAACATTTAATGCATCTTTCTTTACAGGTAATTAACATAAACGACTACCAAAGAAGACGATTTGCAAATAAGATTATAGAATCTTTGTTTAATACAGTCACCAACAAAAATATTGCAATCTTTGGTTTTGCTTTCAAGAAGGACACTGGTGATACAAGGTAATAATTACATTAGATGTATGTTTCATTATGATATGTTATTCTGATTGACTAAACTGCAATCTCGCTTTATTCCTTAATAAACTTCATTACACAATAAAATTTACCATTCATGATGACACGAGGTCCCACAATAAAGTGCACAGGTAAATTAAATAAAAACTTGATAAAAATCTTGTTTTCATGATCCTAGCTAAAAAATGTAATAAGTATTGAATGCTTCTTTTTTTAACTTCATAGGGTTGTAAAAGCGTTGACCGTGAGCTCATTTTTAGATTGAAGTGCGTCTGCTCTTCATACAAAATGTACTTCGGTCAATGCTTTTACACCCCAATAAAGTTACAAAAAGGAGTATTCAATTCTTAAATTTAAAGATAAGGAGAAAAAATTAGAGTTGCCAATGAGACCACCTCCATCTGAGTTCTAATGAAGTGATTATAAGCAATTACATGATAGCATACAGCTTTCAACAATGAGAAAAAAAACCATACCATATAGTTGGCTATAAAAATGTGAAACAGTTCAAACAAGAAAACTAATTTTAGTCAACAGGCCTATATAATTATAGTAGAGCCAGCAGCTAGTTCCTTGATAGGAAGCTACAGAAAAGTTATTTTTTTACAGTTCCTTTTTTGTAAACTTCAATTACTACTTTTTAAAATATTTCTCAAGTATGTCTAACCACCTTCATATAAAGCAAACTTTATTTTATATTTACAGAGAATCTGCTGCCATTTATATATGTAAATACTTAATGGATGAAGGCGCTAAGTTACATATCTACGATCCTAAAGTGGAGGAAAAACAGTTAATTACGTAAGTCTTACATGTATCTTAAATGTATTATCTCTGTCCTCCAAATACAATGAACTTTTTATTGATAAGTTTTGATAATCAACCCTTGATAGATATGGATAAGTTTGGATAATCAACCCTTGATAGATATGGATAAGTTTTGATAATCAACCCTTGATAGATATGGATAAGTTTGGATAATCAACCCTTGATAGATATGGATAACTTTTGATAATCAACCCTTGATAGATATGGATAAGTTTTGATAACTCTTGATAGATATGGATAACTTTTGATAATCAACCCTTGATAGATATGGATAAGTTTTGATAATCAACCCTTGATAGATATGGATAACTTTTGATAATCAACCCTTGATAGATATGGATAACTTTTGATAATCAACCCTTGATAGATATGGATAACTTTTGATAATCAACCCTTGATAGATATGGATAAGTTTTGATAATCAACCCTTGATAGATATGGATAACTTTTGATAATCAACCCTTGATAGATATGGATAAGTTTTGATAATCAGCCCTTGATAGATATGGATATCTTTTGATAATCAACCCTTGATAGATATGGATAACTTTTACCTGTTTTATGAAGCTTGGTTTTTAATAAACTATAAATCCTGAAAAGAGCTTGGCTGCACAAAATTTATAAAGTGATATTTTTAATTTATTAGAATCTAATGTATTCTGGGAAATATCCTCAAATGAAACTCCTTCTTTCAAAATTAAATTGTCATCAGAAAATTTGACCTACACAGTAAGATGACACCTACTTGTAATATTGATTAAATTAACGATTGCCTGAAAGCATAGTATCAACTCTGCAATGGATCACAAAATGTTAGTTGTTGTAATTTGTCAAGTCAACCACAAAGCATGAATCACAGTTAAAAGTGGCAATTATTCCATTTTTGTTTGAATAAAGGAGTGCTGTTAATGATTTTATACCATTTTGAAGGACACACCTATTGTTCAATGTGCTAGTTTTAACCATCCTACACTCACAAAAAAAAATTGCATTGAAACTGTAAAAATAAATCTCTTAAAAATATCCACATTAAATTGAAATTTATGGAATTCATAAATGACATTTGAA
Source organism: Mytilus edulis (assembly GCF_963676685.1). Classification (NCBI taxonomy): domain Eukaryota; kingdom Metazoa; phylum Mollusca; class Bivalvia; order Mytilida; family Mytilidae; genus Mytilus; species Mytilus edulis. The sequence goes on from NC_092351.1 coordinate 90,226,205, forward strand.
AACTAGTGCTTTGATCATTACAGGGAGCTAACACATCCAGCTATCTCAGACGATCCCAGCAGAGTGAAGGAACTGGTTACCATACATAAAGATCCATACGAGGCTGCTAATAATACACATGCTCTCGTCGTCTGCACAGAATGGGATGAATTCATAGTAAGTTATAAAACAAGGCAGAGATCTGGGGAACATATTTTCACATAATTAAGTTGGGAACATCAAACTAAGGAGATTTTCATCATAATATTTTTGAAGTTACAGAAAATGGAGTTTTCGTCATACTTTTACATATAAGAGAAAGAATTTTGAAATATCATGTATTGATGAAATCGGCCCCTGTTTTTAATGACTGGCTTGGTTATATGCAATGCAGTAATTAATGTGTGATAAGATACTTGTATTCACAATTTGTAAAAGTAAACCAATATAGGTCAAAGTATGTCTTCAACACAGAGCTTTGATTCACACCATACAGCAAGCTATAAATATAATGTTTAATCATTGAAACTGGTATTTTCTGTCTATTTTTAGATAAAGCTTTGAAGCTCTCATTTATAATTAATAAGAGCTTGTCTTGTATTTTCAGAACTACGATTATGAGAAGATTTATGGCAGTATGTTGAAACCAGCTTTCTTATTTGATGGTAGAATCATACTTGATCATCAGAAGTTGATGGGATTAGGTTTTAATGTGATAACGATTGGCAAAAGATTACAGCGACCAAACGTACACAGACCTTATGCACAAGCACCGGCACAATAGTTGTCAATGTTGGGTTGTTAACTTGTTGTTTTGTATTTAGAGGGAATATATTTTGACAATCATGTTTCCATTTTGTTAAGATCAAAAGCATGAATAAATTTGTTACATTCTGTGTTACCATGGTAATAGATAGATCTATTTCTTGATAAAAGGAGAATGTGTCTTTGAAGAATCAAATACCATTCAAAATCTTTAAAACATTCTGCTTTTATTTATTTGATGTAAATCACAGAGATTTTTCATGAATCATTCATTTCATAAACAAATGTCTGCATTCACTCTGACATATTAATGAAATAACAAATATTCAAAATTCGGTTTTGATATTTAAGTGAAGAATGTAAAATATTTTTATTGTATACATGTTGAAATTGCACTTCTCTACCTTATGGTGTACAGCATTTATTTACTCAAAATTTACTTGTAATTGAGTCCTCTCAAAAAATCTAGATTAGGCCCTGATTGAGGAACATTCTCATTTAAGAATAAGAAAATAGTCGTAGTGATTAATGTTACTGTAGATTTGTTTGTAATGAATCAAAGATAAACATATATGAAGTCCTTTGTGGCAGGCTTTATCAAGAGAATTTTATCAAGAAATAGACTTATATTATACCAGTATTTTACATTTTCATATTGATAAAAAAACACATTACATTGTATGCTAGGTTTTAGTGTTGTGGGAAACTGTACTAGTAAGCTGTTAGTGTTGTGGAAGTGTCAAGGTAAAAGGCACTTAGTAAAAACATACTTGAAACAGTGTAATCACTTTACGTTCCAAGTGTTAAAGGGAGATAATTTTTAAGGAATTGACAAAAGTTACTTCCCTTTATTTGTGAATCTCTTGTTTTAGTGACATTTTCTGTCTGGATATTTTGCAGTAATGTCCTATTAACAATAGAGAAGGTTGGCTGTGATAAAGTTTAGATAAAAAATTAACTTACTCATAATTTTTCATTCATATTTGCAATGTTGGGCATTTCATTTGATGACTCTTAATTGTTAGCTTTTTTAATTTTTCAAGAAGTAGCATAATTTTGTGATATGAATTATAGGTATATGCTGAGATAATGTTTTCCCCCTTAAGTTATCATTTAAAAATGTTTGGATATATAAGTTATTAGTGTTTTATTTTTCAAAGTTATGAAACAACTTTCAGCAAGATTTCAATCCTTGAGAAATGAATTGTAACAATGTGACGAAGAGGTATAGTAAGAATTTTATGTTATTTCAATGTGTTCTTTCATTCTTTTTAATAGTTATGTTTATTATGTTATTTTTTTTAATTGCATTTACATCATAAAACACATATATTTATGTCTATATTTACAGTTTACAAATATCCTATTTCTAGAAAAATGCAACTGATCAAATTATAAAGAGGATGAAACTTTTACAATTGAGTTCAACCTGTTTAATTAATAGACATATTTTCACTTGTATAAAATTTGTCAAACATTAGGTAAGATCACACAAATTCCTGGAAAATTTGACATCACAATTGAAAGGTGATTGTTGTTTGACATCAGAAGGTTATTCAGATCTAATGTGATTTTGTTTAGTGATTATTGTTTATGACACTGCCAATTGATTAGGTTTCTATGTTGTTTTGTCTTCTAACTAAATGATTATGAAATCCAGTGTGATGTCCACAAATTTCTCACTTATAAACAATTTTCATTTTGGAAATTAGTTTGCAATACTGGGACCATTACTTTTGACATTATTTTATATTTGATATTTACATTTATATCTCTGAAGCATAATAAAGAATTTCTTACAGTTTTTTAGTTTCCTTTGTAAATATATCCTCAATTTACAAGTAGTGGGCTATACTGCATTCACCAGTTTCCTATGACAGAATGAAAATATGGAGATGTGGTATTAGTCCAGTCAAACTAAGTTTGAGGTTAATTGCAACAAAAAAGGTGTTACTTCTAATCTAATATACACAGAAAAAAGTTCCATACAATCTAACTTGAGGAAATTTCAAATTTTGCTTTTTTAATTTCTTATGGAAATTAACATAGGAAAGGGAGATAACTCCGCATATAAAGTCTTTTTTTTGTCAGTTTTTAGTTGATTTTCTTAAATTTCATGAAAATATGATACTTTGATGGGGTTATAAGTTCATATTTGACTATTTTATATAATCCTCTGCTTGTGAAATGTACAAAACCAAAAAGTTTTTTTTTTTTTTTTTTTTGCACAATTTTCATTTCAGAAATTGCAAATTTTGGCTTTATGACCATTTTGAAAAATTTTGAATATTTATTATTGTTTGTAAATTATATTTGTTCAGCATCTTCCTTGTTTAAAGAAACTATAAACCACAAAAAGAAGAATATATGATGAATTAGTTCAATTTGAGATTCTTTATTTTGAAATGCTGAAAAATCTAATAAATGGTCAACTAATGAATTATGAATTCTAGATCGTAGCTTGATTAAAGATATGAAAACACTGGTAGAGTGATGTTTGTTATACTCTAAAGTCGGATAAAATATCAAGAATCAATAAAGCTATAGGTTTGTATTAATTTTTATTGATATTTCTGCCTTTTCCCCAGAGTTATCTCCCTTATCAATGCAAATAAATAGGAATTTTAAAATCATATTTATGGGATATTTTTCTGTGTATATATGGGATATTATGCTAAAGATTGAAACTTAAAAATCTTCTGTTGCAATTACTTCAAGGTAAGGGTCAAATTTATGCTAGATTGACTAGACTATATGTTTGTCTATGAGACAACTATCCACCAAAGTTCAAATGAAGTGGATTTAAGAAATTTTAGTTAACTGTACAGCCTTTAACAATGAGAAAAAAAGCCAGTATAGTCAGCTTTAAAAGGCTGCTCCAACAAAAAAATAATGTCAGACTTTTCTCTGCTGATCAGCAGCTTAACAGGGATCCATTGTTAGCATTTTGTAGATTTGACAGGCTCCTTTTCCTGCATAGGTACCCTGTGAAAATACAGAAAGTATTTTATTCTTGAGTTGAGAAAAAATTAACATTGTGTAAAGGAATATATGTACTGGGACAAAGACATCAAAATCTGGAAAGCTTTAAAAATAATTAATGGTGTTTCAAAAAAGAGTGAGCTTCTCCAGTAGATTGTATTACTGTACTAAACATAATGACTTCATATTTTATCAGTAGTTTAGTAATGATGAATTTATATAACCTGAAAACCCTTTTCAGATCTGATGGACTCCTACTGCCTGGTTCTTGATAAGAGATAATATTTTGGACTGACACATTCAGAAATATTGTATTAATCAGGCTTGGGACTGGCAAAGATAAAAATACAGGCTGATTAATAATTATACACAAGGAACGTTAGGCCATATATATATGCTGTTCGCTTATGAAATATTATTTTGTGACAGAAATAAAACCGCATGAGAGACAAGTCATGACTCAGGCTTAGATTAATGGTCAAATGTCTCTATATATCAAGTCTATCAATTTTATGATAAAGCTATTGAAACATCAAGGTTAGAGATACTTTATACTGACACAAATTAGTGCAGAAAAAGGAGGATCCTGGATGATGACTCAAGATTTCTTTTCTATAACACCTACAACCAAAGTTTCAAGTATGTCTATAAAAATCATTATATTATTCCAAAAGTTTGTGTGCCTGGTAAGTGCAATGCCTCCTATACATTCAAATGGATAAAGATGGACTTTACAACATTGTAGAACACAACCTGCAGGTGTACAGTTCTGTATAGATAAAGATGGACTTGACAACATTGTAGAACACAACCTGCAGGTGTACAGTTCTGTATAGATAAAGATGGACTTGACAACATTGTAGAACACAACCTGCAGGTGTACAGTTCTGTACAGATAAAGATGGCCTTTACAACATTGTAGAACACAACCTGCAGGTGTACAGTTCTGGATAGATAAAGATGGACTTTACAACATTGTAGAACACAACCTGCAGGTGTACAGTTCTGTATAGATAAAGATGGCCTTTACAACATTGTAGAACACAACCTGCAGGTGTACAGTTCTGTACAGATAAAGATGGCCTTTACAACATTGTAGAACACAACCTGCAGGTGTACAGTTCTGTATAGATAAAGATGGCCTTTACAACATTGTATAACACAACCTGCAGGTGTACAGTTCTGTATAGATAAAGATGGACTTGACAACATTGTAGAACACAACCTGCAGGTGTACAGTTCTGTATAGATAAAGATGGACTTGACAACATTGTAGAACACAACCTGCAGGTGTACAGTTCTGTACAGATAAAGATGGCCTTTACAACATTGTAGAACACAACCTGCAGGTGTACAGTTCTGGATAGATAAAGATGGACTTTACAACATTGTAGAACACAACCTGCAGGTGTACAGTTCTGAACAGATAAAGATGGACTTGACAACATTGTATAACACAACCTGCAGGTGTACAGTTCTGTATAGATAAAGATGGCCTTTACAACATTGTAGAACACAACCTGCAGGTGTACAGTTCTGTACAGATAAAGATGGCCTTTACAACATTGTAGAACACAACCTGCAGGTGTACAGTTCTGTATAGATAAAGATGGCCTTTACAACATTGTAGAACACAACCTGCAGGTGTACAGTTCTGTATAGATAAAGATGGCCTTTACAACATTGTAGAACACAACCTGCAGGTGTACAGTTCTGTATAGATAAAGATGGACTTGACAACATTGTAGAACACAACCTGCAGGTGTACAGTTCTGTATAGATAAAGATGGACTTGACAACATTGTAGAACACAACCTGCAGGTGTACAGTTCTGTATAGATAAAGATGGCCTTTACAACATTGTAGAACACAACCTGCAGGTGTACAGTTCTGTATAGATAAAGATGGCCTTTACAACATTGTAGAACACAACCTGCAGGTGTACAGTTCTGTATAGATAAAGATGGACTTGACAACATTGTAGAACACAACCTGCAGGTGTACAGTTCTGAACAGATAAAGATGGCCTTTACAACATTGTAGAACACAACCTGCAGGTGTACAGTTCTGTATAGATAAAGATGGCCTTTACAACATTGTAGAACACAACCTGCAGGTGTACAGTTCTGTATAGATAAAGATGGCCTTTACAACATTGTAGAACACAACCTGCAGGTGTACAGTTCTGGATAGATAAAGATGGACTTGACAACATTGTAGAACACAACCTGCAGGTGTACAGTTCTGTACAGATAAAGATGGCCTTTACAACATTGTAGAACACAACCTGCAGGTGTACAGTTCTGAACAGATAAAGATGGCCTTTACAACATTGTAGAACACAACCTGCAGGTGTACAGTTCTGTATAGATAAAGATGGCCTTTACAACATTGTAGAACACAACCTGCAGGTGTACAGTTCTGTATAGATAAAGATGGCCTTTACAACATTGTAGAACACAACCTGCAGGTGTACAGTTCTGTATAGATAAAGATGGCCTTTACAACATTGTAGAACACAACCTGCAGGTGTACAGTTCTGTATAGATAAAGATGGCCTTTACAACATTGTAGAACACAACCTGCAGGTGTACAGTTCTGGATAGATAAAGATGGACTTTACAACATTGTAGAACACAACCTGCAGGTGTACAGTTCTGTATAGATAAAGATGGCCTTTACAACATTGTATAACACAACCTGCAGGTGTACAGTTCTGAACAGATAAAGATGGCCTTTACAACATTGTAGAACACAACCTGCAGGTGTACAGTTCTGAACAGATAAAGATGGCCTTTACAACATTGTAGAACACAACCTGCAGGTGTACAGTTCTGTATAGATAAAGATGGCCTTTACAACATTGTAGAACACAACCTGCAGGTGTACAGTTCTGTATAGATAAAGATGGACTTGACAACATTGTAGAACACAATTGCAGGTGTACAGTTCTGTACAGATAAAGATGGCCTTTACAACATTGTAGAACACAACCTGCAGGTGTACAGTTCTGGATAGATAAAGATGGACTTTACAACATTGTAGAACACAACCTGCAGGTGTACAGTTCTGAACAGATAAAGATGGACTTGACAACATTGTATAACACAACCTGCAGGTGTACAGTTCTGTATAGATAAAGATGGCCTTTACAACATTGTAGAACACAACCTGCAGGTGTACAGTTCTGTACAGATAAAGATGGCCTTTACAACGTTGTAGAACACAACCTGCAGGTGTACAGTTCTGTATAGATAAAGATGGCCTTTACAACATTGTAGAACACAACCTGCAGGTGTACAGTTCTGTATAGATAAAGATGGCCTTTACAACATTGTAGAACACAACCTGCAGGTGTACAGTTCTGTATAGATAAAGATGGACTTGACAACATTGTAGAACACAACCTGCAGGTGTACAGTTCTGAACAGATAAAGATGGCCTTTACAACATTGTAGAACACAACCTGCAGGTGTACAGTTCTGTATAGATAAAGATGGCCTTTACAACATTGTAGAACACAACCTGCAGGTGTACAGTTCTGTATAGATAAAGATGGACTTGACAACATTGTAGAACACAACCTGCAGGTGTACAGTTCTGTATAGATAAAGATGGCCTTTACAACATTGTAGAACACAACCTGCAGGTGTACAGTTCTGTATAGATAAAGATGGCCTTTACAACATTGTAGAACACAACCTGCAGGTGTACAGTTCTGTATAGATAAAGATGGACTTGACAACATTGTAGAACACAACCTGCAGGTGTACAGTTCTGTATAGATAAAGATGGCCTTTACAACATTGTAGAACACAACCTGCAGGTGTACAGTTCTGTATAGATAAAGATGGCCTTTACAACATTGTATAACACAACCTGCAGGTGTACAGTTCTGTATAGATAAAGATGGCCTTTACAACATTGTAGAACACAACCTGCAGGTGTACAGTTCTGAACAGATAAAGATGGCCTTTACAACATTGTAGAACACAACCTGCAGGTGTACAGTTCTGTATAGATAAAGATGGCCTTTACAACATTGTAGAACACAACCTGCAGGTGTACAGTTCTGTATAGATAAAGATGGCCTTTACAACATTGTATAACACAACCTGCAGGTGTACAGTTCTGAACAGATAAAGATGGCCTTTACAACATTGTAGAACACAACCTGCAGGTGTACAGTTCTGTATAGATAAAGATGGCCTTTACAACATTGTAGAACACAACCTGCAGGTGTACAGTTCTGTATAGATAAAGATGGACTTTACAACATTGTATAACACAACCTGCAGGTGTACAGTTCTGTATAGATAAAGATGGCCTTTACAACATTGTAGAACACAACCTGCAGGTGTACAGTTCTGTATAGATAAAGATGGCCTTTACAACATTGTAGAACACAACCTGCAGGTGTACAGTTCTGGATAGATAAAGATGGACTTGACAACATTGTATAACACAACCTGCAGGTGTACAGTTCTGTATAGATAAAGATGGACTTGACAACATTGTAGAACACAACCTGCAGGTGTACAGTTCTGTATAGATAAAGATGGCCTTTACAACATTGTAGAACACAACCTGCAGGTGTACAGTTCTGAACAGATAAAGATGGCCTTTACAACATTGTAGAACACAACCTGCAGGTGTACAGTTCTGTATAGATAAAGATGGCCTTTACAACATTGTAGAACACAACCTGCAGGTGTACAGTTCTGTATAGATAAAGATGGCCTTTACAACATTGTAGAACACAACCTGCAGGTGTACAGTTCTGTATAGATAAAGATGGACTTTACAACATTGTATAACACAACCTGCAGGTGTACAGTTCTGTATAGATAAAGATGGACTTTACAACATTGTAGAACACAACCTGCAGGTGTACAGTTCTGAACAGATAAAGATGGCCTTTACAACATTGTAGAACACAACCTGCAGGTGTACAGTTCTGAACAGATAAAGATGGCCTTTACAACATTGTAGAACACAACCTGCAGGTGTACAGTTCTGTATAGATAAAGATGGCCTTTACAACATTGTAGAACACAACCTGCAGGTGTACAGTTCTGTATAGATAAAGATGGCCTTTACAACATTGTAGAACACAACCTGCAGGTGTACAGTTCTGTATAGATAAAGATGGACTTTACAACATTGTATAACACAACCTGCAGGTGTACAGTTCTGTATAGATAAAGATGGACTTTACAACATTGTAGAACACAACCTGCAGGTGTACAGTTCTGAACAGATAAAGATGGCCTTTACAACATTGTAGAACACAACCTGCAGGTGTACAGTTCTGTATAGATAAAGATGGCCTTTACAACATTGTAGAACACAACCTGCAGGTGTACAGTTCTGTATAGATAAAGATGGCCTTTACAACATTGTAGAACACAACCTGCAGGTGTACAGTTCTGTATAGATAAAGATGGACTTTACAACATTGTTTAACACAACCTGCAGGTGTACAGTTCTGTATAGATAAAGATGGCCTTTACAACATTGTAGAACACAACCTGCAGGTGTACAGTTCTGTATAGATAAAGATGGACTTTACAACATTGTATAACACAACCTGCAGGTGTACAGTTCTGTATAGATAAAGATGGCCTTTACAACATTGTAGAACACAACCTGCAGGTGTACAGTTCTGAACAGATAAAGATGGCCTTTACAACATTGTAGAACACAACCTGCAGGTGTACAGTTCTGTATAGATAAAGATGGCCTTTACAACATTGTAGAACACAACCTGCAGGTGTACAGTTCTGTATAGATAAAGATGGACTTGACAACATTGTAGAACACAACCTGCAGGTGTACAGTTCTGTATAGATAAAGATGGCCTTTACAACATTGTAGAACACAACCTGCAGGTGTACAGTTCTGTATAGATAAAGATGGACTTTACAACATTGTATAACACAACCTGCAGGTGTACAGTTCTGTATAGATAAAGATGGCCTTTACAACATTGTAGAACACAACCTGCAGGTGTACAGTTCTGTATAGATAAAGATGGCCTTTACAACATTGTATAACACAACCTGCAGGTGTACAGTTCTGTATAGATAAAGATGGACTTGACAACATTGTAGAACACAACCTGCAGGTGTACAGTTCTGTATAGATAAAGATGGACTTGACAACATTGTAGAACACAACCTGCAGGTGTACAGTTCTGTATAGATAAAGATGGCCTTTACAACATTGTAGAACACAACCTGCAGGTGTACAGTTCTGTATAGATAAAGATGGCCTTTACAACATTGTAGAACACAACCTGCAGGTGTACAGTTCTGTATAGATAAAGATGGCCTTTACAACATTGTAGAACACAACCTGCAGGTGTACAGTTCTGTATAGATAAAGATGGCCTTTACAACATTGTAGAACACAACCTGCAGGTGTACAGTTCTGTATAGATAAAGATGGCCTTTACAACATTGTAGAACACAACCTGCAGGTGTACAGTTCTGTATAGATAAAGATGGCCTTTACAACATTGTAGAACACAACCTGCAGGTGTACAGTTCTGTATAGATAAAGATGGCCTTTACAACATTGTAGAACACAACCTGCAGGTGTACAGTTCTGTATAGATAAAGATGGCCTTTACAACATTGTAGAACACAACCTGCAGGTGTACAGTTCTGAACAGATAAAGATGGCCTTTACAACATTGTAGAACACAACCTGCAGGTGTACAGTTCTGAACAGATAAAGATGGCCTTTACAACATTGTAGAACACAACCTGCAGGTGTACAGTTCTGTATAGATAAAGATGGCCTTTACAACATTGTAGAACACAACCTGCAGGTGTACAGTTCTGTATAGATAAAGATGGCCTTTACAACATTGTAGAACACAACCTGCAGGTGTACAGTTCTGAACAGATAAAGATGGCCTTTACAACATTGTAGAACACAACCTGCAGGTGTACAGTTCTGTATAGATAAAGATGGCCTTTACAACATTGTAGAACACAACCTGCAGGTGTACAGTTCTGTATAGATAAAGATGGACTTGACAACATTGTAGAACACAACCTGCAGGTGTACAGTTCTGTATAGATAAAGATGGCCTTTACAACATTGTATAACACAACCTGCAGGTGTACAGTTCTGTATAGATAAAGATGGCCTTTACAACATTGTAGAACACAACCTGCAGGTGTACAGTTCTGTATAGATAAAGATGGCCTTTACAACATTGTATAACACAACCTGCAGGTGTACAGTTCTGTATAGATAAAGATGGCCTTTACAACATTGTAGAACACAACCTGCAGGTGTACAGTTCTGAACAGATAAAGATGGCCTTTACAACATTGTAGAACACAACCTGCAGGTGTACAGTTCTGTATAGATAAAGATGGACTTGACAACATTGTAGAACACAACCTGCAGGTGTACAGTTCTGTATAGATAAAGATGGCCTTTACAACATTGTAGAACACAACCTGCAGGTGTACAGTTCTGTATAGATAAAGATGGCCTTTACAACATTGTAGAACACAACCTGCAGGTGTACAGTTCTGAACAGATAAAGATGGCCTTTACAACATTGTAGAACACAACCTGCAGGTGTACAGTTCTGAACAGATAAAGATGGCCTTTACAACATTGTAGAACACAACCTGCAGGTGTACAGTTCTGTATAGATAAAGATGGACTTTACAACATTGTATAACACAACCTGCAGGTGTACAGTTCTGTATAGATAAAGATGGACTTTACAACATTGTAGAACACAACCTGCAGGTGTACAGTTCTGTATAGATAAAGATGGCCTTTACAACATTGTAGAACACAACCTGCAGGTGTACAGTTCTGAACAGATAAAGATGGCCTTTACAACATTGTAGAACACAACCTGCAGGTGTACAGTTCTGTATAGATAAAGATGGCCTTTACAACATTGTAGAACACAACCTGCAGGTGTACAGTTCTGTATAGATAAAGATGGACTTGACAACATTGTAGAACACAACCTGCAGGTGTACAGTTCTGTATAGATAAAGATGGCCTTTACAACATTGTAGAACACAACCTGCAGGTGTACAGTTCTGTATAGATAAAGATGGCCTTTACAACATTGTAGAACACAACCTGCAGGTGTACAGTTCTGAACAGATAAAGATGGCCTTTACAACATTGTAGAACACAACCTGCAGGTGTACAGTTCTGAACAGATAAAGATGGACTTTACAACATTGTAGAACACAACCTGCAGGTGTACAGTTCTGTATAGATAAAGATGGCCTTTACAACATTGTAGAACACAACCTGCAGGTGTACAGTTCTGTATAGATAAAGATGGACTTGACAACATTGTAGAACACAACCTGCAGGTGTACAGTTCTGTATAGATAAAGATGGCCTTTACAACATTGTAGAACACAACCTGCAGGTGTACAGTTCTGTATAGATAAAGATGGCCTTTACAACATTGTAGAACACAACCTGCAGGTGTACAGTTCTGTATAGATAAAGATGGCCTTTACAACATTGTAGAACACAACCTGCAGGTGTACAGTTCTGTATAGATAAAGATGGACTTGACAACATTGTAGAACACAACCTGCAGGTGTACAGTTCTGTATAGATAAAGATGGCCTTTACAACATTGTAGAACACAACCTGCATGTGTACAGTTCTGAACAGATAAAGATGGCCTTTACAACATTGTAGAACACAACCTGCAGGTGTACAGTTCTGTATAGATAAAGATGGACTTTACAACATTGTATAACACAACCTGCAGGTGTACAGTTCTGTATAGATAAAGATGGCCTTTACAACATTGTAGAACACAACCTGCAGGTGTACAGTTCTGAACAGATAAAGATGGCCTTTACAACATTGTAGAACACAACCTGCAGGTGTACAGTTCTGTATAGATAAAGATGGACTTTACAACATTGTATAACACAACCTGCAGGTGTACAGTTCTGTATAGATAAAGATGGACTTGACAACATTGTAGAACACAACCTGCAGGTGTACAGTTCTGTATAGATAAAGATGGACTTTACAACATTGTATAACACAACCTGCAGGTGTACAGTTCTGTATAGATAAAGATGGACTTTACAACATTGTATAACACAACCTGCAGGTGTACAGTTCTGTATAGATAAAGATGGACTTGACAACATTGTAGAACACAACCTGCAGGTGTACAGTTCTGTATAGATAAAGATGGCCTTTACAACATTGTAGAACACAACCTGCAGGTGTACAGTTCTGTATAGATAAAGATGGACTTTACAACATTGTATAACACAACTTGCAGGTGTACAGTTCTGGATAGATAAAGATGGCCTTTACAACATTGTAGAACACAACCTGCAGGTGTACAGTTCTGTACAGATAAAGATGGACTTTACAACATTGTAGAACACAACCTGCAGGTGTACAGTTCTGTATAGTTGATATACATGGTGATAATGATCAACATATTAAAGGGATGATAATCAAATTACTTCCTCCTGTAGGTTACAATAAACCATTAGATTGTATGGGCACAGCCATATTATGAGCATAACATGGTATTAAGAATCAAGAGTATGGCTTATCCTTATTGTCGATATGTTTAACATGGTATTAAGAATCAAGAGTATGGCTTATCCTTATTGTCGATATGTTTAACATGGTATTAAGAATCAAGAGTATGGCTTATCCTTATTGTCCATATGTTTAACATGGTATTAAGAATCAAGAGTATGGCTTATCCTTATTGTCCATATGTTTAACATGGTATTAAGAATCAAGAGTATGGCTTATCCTTATTGTCCATATGTTTAACATGGTATTAAGAATCAAGAGTATGGTTTATCCTTATTGTGTTTGCCCATTATTTTATTTTATTATTAGAGACTTTGTGCACTCTGATTTATACAAAAGGCAAAATAAATTATTTTCCTTAGTCCTAATTGAACTGAGATGTCTTTTTAACACTAGGATGAGACAATTATTTTTAAGTGCAAATTTGATAGGCATGTGAGAAAAGTACAAATTATGCTAAGAAAAGCAACACAAACTTATATTTTTGGACCAAAATAACTTTTCTTTAATTCCAGCAAGGTTTTGTTAAAAAAATCAACTTTCTATATCAAGTCTGTATCTCGAAAAAGGCTACCATTGTCACCTATTTGGAAATTATTTCAATCTGTATTGAAATATTTGAAGTAAATAATTTGATTATCTCCCATTTATTATGTGATACTATGTAAGCACATCTTCTTCCATAAACAGTTAGACAGATATTCATGAAACTACACTATCATGAAGACGCCCTGAAGATGCAGTGTTTCTCCCCAGGGCCTTATACCACCATGGTACCCTGGTGCTATATTTTCTACCATGGTGCTATCTTGGATGATTTTATAATATAATGTATCTAGGGGAAATGGTGCTATATATATTCTTTTGAAAAACCAGTGCTGTGTTAATTTCCTTGGTGCCATTTGAGAACACTGAGATGTGCATACAGACATATACTCTCTGTCTTATATATATAAAGGGAGATAATTGAATTTGCAATATGTGGTTACAGACAAAGTCTGTTGAAATCCCCAAGTCTGGAAATACTAGATGGCTGCTGATGAAATTTTATACAAATGTAAAAAAACCTACCAGAGAATTGTCTCTGTTGTTTGTGGTTAAAGGCATGATAATTAAATATGCTAACAGCAAAATGCCTTGAGTGTACATTGTATAGCTAAAAGGTAAATCTTTTGTTTTCTTGCAAGCTTACTAGCTAAATTGGGAAATCATTATTAGGTTTGGAATACTACCCTCCTTTCAGAGTAGTCTAGTCCTACAGACAAATAGATTGGTTTGAGAAGTCTACTTTTAAATAATGACAATATGGTAAACTCAGTCTGTTTTGTTAAACCTTATTAAATGGATTTTTAACCTCTTCACTTTTCTGTATGAACCTGTCCAAGTCAGGAGCTCCTCATTCTGTATGTGCCTGTCCAAGTCAGGAGCCTCTCATTCTGTAGGTACCTGTTCAAGTCAGCATGTCCACATTGTGTAGGTATCTCTCCAAGTCAGTAGCTCCACATTCTGTATGTGCCTGTCTAAGTCAGAAGCTCCACATTCTGTAGGTATCTGTCCAAGTCGGGAACTATTCATTCTGTATGTGCCTGTTCAAGTCAGAAGCTCCACATTCTGTAGATATCTGTCCAAGTCAGGAGCTACTCATTCTGTATGTGCCTGTTCAAGTCAGAAGCTCCACATTCTGTAGGTTCTTGTACAAGTCAGGAGCTACTAATTCTGTATGTGCCTGTTCAAGTCAGAAGCTCCACATTCTGTATGTATCTGTCAAAGTCAGGAGCTACTCATTATGCATGTACCTGTCCTTGACAACAGCTCCACATAATGGACCAGATTTCCTATATATGCTTGTTATGAACATGTTTGTATATGTGTCTGTCCATCAAGAGCACCACATTCTTTATATACCCGTCCATTTGTATCATGTGTCTGTCCAAGTCAGAAACTACACATTCTTTATATAGGTACCTGTCCTAGTCAGGTCCACATTCTGTATATACCTGTCAATATCAAGAGCTCCCCATTTCATATATGTCAGAAGCTCGATAGTATGTATAAACATGTATCTGTCCACATCAGGAGCCTCAGTCAGGAGCTCCACATTCTGTATGTACCTGTCTATGCCAGGAGCTCCACAATCCCTATGAACCTATATCAGAAGCTCCATCTTCTGAATATTTAGGAGCTCCTAATTCTGTTTGTACCTGTCAAAGTCAGCAGCTCCACATTCTGTAGGTACATGTCCAAGTCAGGAGCTCCACATTCTGTTTGTGCCTGTCTGAATCAGGAGCTTCACATTCTGTGGGTCTCTGTCCATTTAGTCAGAAGCTACACATTCTGTATGTGTTTGTTAATGTCAGGAGCTATTGATTTTGTATGTACCTGTTCAAGTCAAAAGCTCAACTTTTCTAAAGTCATCTGTCCAAGTTTGGAACTACTCATTATGCATGTACCTATCCTTGTCAACAGCTCCACAAAATGAACCAGATTTCCTATATGCTTGTTATGAACATGTTTGTATATGTGTCTGTCCATCAAGAGCACCACATTCTTTATATACCCGTCCAAGTCAGGAGGTTCACATTCTGTCAATATCATGAGCTCCCCATTATATGTCAGAAGCTCCATATTATGTATATACATGCATCTGTCCACATCAGGAGCTCCACATTCTGTATGTACCTGTCCATGTCAAGAGCTCTGCATTCCTTATGAACCTATGTCAGAAGCTCCATATTCTGTATATTCAGGAGCTCCAAATTATGTTTGTACCTGTCAAAGTCAGCAGCTCCACATTCTGTATATCTAGTACTATACACTTGTGCAAGTCAGGAGCTCCACATTCTGTATATATCTCCATGTCAAGAGCTCCATATTCTGTATGTATCTGTACAAGTCAGATTCACATTCAATATGTACCTGTCCAAATCAAAAGCTCCACATTCTGAATGCAAATGTCAAAGTTAGTAGCTCCACATTCATTATGTATATAATATATTTGATGTGGCAGTTTTGTATATATACATTGTACATGTATCTATATAATAAGAATAATCATCTATTTTGAAAGACTTGTACATTGGGTGCTTGGTGCAATTTAGGTGGCATTACAGTCCTGTACTGTCTGTACATATTATAAAACAGTACTGATTGTGTTCACTCATTCATTATCTTTGAGAATATATACTGTGTTTGTTGTTACCTTCTCTTATATAGTTTTAGTTTTATTGTCATGTACACAGGTGCTTGAGGACAGGATCCTGTATGAGCCCCAAATAGTCCCTCCCCCTTTTTTTTATATATTTTTTTTTAATCATAAATCTCAGATTTTTCTATATATATCCCTTATTTGTACTTATTTGTACCATATATATACTAATATACCATATTTATACTCTAAATATGCATGTTTACTATCAACGTGAATCTCGACTATAGAGCGCTCTATAGCATGTATAGTCGAGATTCACGTTGATAGTAAACATGCATATTAAGAGTATAAATATGGTATATTAGTATATATGGTACAAATAAGTACGTTACAAATAAGTGATATAGATAGAAAAATCTGAGATTTATGATTAAAAAAAAAAGGGGGGGAGGGACTATATGGGGCTCATACAGGATCCTGTCCTCAAGCACCTGTGGTCATGTATTGTAATTTCAATGAAAAAAAATCACCACAATTATTTGTACACTTTAATTTAAACTGTAATTGTATTGCTCCTCGGGGCGTCTTGATTGACAAATAAAAATTGTTGTTGTTGTTGTACACTTTGTACATGTAAAAATGTACACCAAATAAACATTGACATTGCATTGTTCTAACTTCTTATGATACTTTGATTATCTAATTACAGTATATACTAGTAAAAATTAAATATCAGAATTCACATAAATAATACATGTACATAAAAAATAATTTTCAAATTTATTATAACGTAAAAACATTACAAAATGTATATATATATATAGTGTACAAGATTATCCCCATTCTTTGAGTTCAAGGTCTAAGAAACTATCTGGTGGGGGCGGTACAAGGGATGGTGGCAAGTTTGTAACAGTTTGTAAGAATGTTGGTATGCTATATTTTGGAATCACTACTCCTGAATGTATATTTTTTCCTTCTTTTTGATCAAACTTTTGGCCCCTCTCAATCTTCTGTAGAAAAGTTTTTAAATCCTCATCATTTTTGTCCATCTTTGTGTCTTGTCTCTTATATTTTTTTGTTTTCATTTCTGTTGCTTGAGTTCTCAGTTGTTCTTTTTCATCTTCGCGAAGATGAGAATATCTGCAATTGTCAAAAAAAGTGCATGTCCCACTTTGCAAGAAATGTTTACATGGCTTCTTGTTTATTTCTTCAAACAGAAGTATTTCTGGGTCACGGAATGAATCGTAATGCTGTTTTCTGTTCCTTTGGTGAGTGGTGCCATTCATGTGATTTTTTCTTGCTACTGGGTTATCGGCAAACGATTTATCGCAAAAATCACAATAATAACGTCTTGGCATTGTGCATTTATGATGATGTCATTTATAAATTGTAGATTTTTAGGCGGAAGTTTAGATAAGGTTGAAAATCGAAAACAATTACGGTTCCCGGAAAGGCGTCATTAGATACTCTTTCAGAATTTCAGATATTGTTGTGCAACAACTTTGCTAGATTTACCATTTCCACATAAAATCAATAGTTGACCGTCAAACTATAAGTGTAGTGCTAGGTAAGGTCATCTTTCAGAAGGTAGGAAACATTTCCTGAAGCGACAAACAGGTAAAATGGCCGAAATATTAGTTGTAAAAAAGGGGAGTCATGTCAATCTTTAATACCAAAAAAAAATAAAAAATAATGAGATGTGGTATGATTGGTAGTGTAGCATTTAAGTATATTCTTTTTATACAAAGACGTTCGTGTATTCAAAAGAAAAAATGTTTCATTAAAGGACCTCGAACTTTACATCATTTCTGGAATCAGAAAAGATCCTCAAATTATTTTGCACTGCTTTATGATGTCATTTACCAGATAGAAGCGCACCTGTATCCCTGCTCTATTAAAGTTTCCAGCACGTTGATAAATGTAATTCTGTGTCATGGTGTGGTAGTAAGGAAATAATTTATATACGTAATCTTGATTCCTGTACAACTGAGTGAGGGAGGGTGACCATCTTATTAGAGTTCGATTTCCCAAATAGTTTGTGCAGTATAAAATTAAACTTGAGGGTTCACACAGTTTATAGTGGACAACCTTGGTAGTCTTTTTGGAACACCTTTTTTGCTGAGATTTTCAAAGGGACATGTGTGTTTATGTTAACTACCCAACATGCCCGAACTCCAATAAATATACTAGTACAAAATGTATTTAAAAATGTAAAGTTAATTCTTTTGTTTTGGTGCATGTATGTATTTCCAGCTAAATGAGGATTTTTTTTGTAAACTAAGAGGACAGATTATTCATTTTCTGCATTATTGAAGCAAGATTTTTCATTTTCATTAAAGCAAGAGACTGATAATTCATTTTTAAACTATATTTATGATATTCGAAAGCATAAATTTTTTAAATGATTTGTTTATTATAAATAATACATGTATAGTCAAGTCATTGTGTACCATTTAATAAGAATTAATCATCATCCTCTGCAGAAATTTATCTTTAATATTTCCAACTGCATGTACATGTATTGCCTAGCTGTTTAGTATTAAAGTTTTGTTGTAACTAGCTTCTTTCATGTCTTTAAAAGATTGGCAAACATATTTTGGCGAGCGGAGCGAGGCAAAAATTTTTTTGAAGGGTTATGGAGCCACTGAAAGCCCATGCAAGAAGCTAATGAACAATTGATGCAAAATCATGCTCTGTTAATAGGTGTTTCCCAGACCCTTTCTTAATCTGAAAATGCAAGTTTTGTTTTAATAATTTTAACTTAAGTTTCTAGGGACAACATCAAAAGACCAATGTGCATGATAAGGCAAAAATGGATTTCACATAGTTAAGTCTGCTGCTATTTTTTTTTAACTCATGATCAAGTTCATAACAAACTTACTAGATTACAAAAGGAATGCAACACTTACAGAATACAGAAGGGCAATCAATGAACAAAAGACAAATAATGAAGAAACATTGATCCCGAAAAATCAGCCCTACGTCTGAGGGAAAACAGAACTTGCTTCTTGCAAGGCACTCACTGTGAACACAATTTGATATGGAGACAAGCGTTTGGTCTTTTCCGCCTCAATATAGTTACGGCCCTGTTAAAAATAAAAGTGAGGTAAGGTTTCCTGAGACAATATACCTCAAGTTAAATGAAACCAATTTTCATTAATTTCAAGTATATGTAAATAATATGGACCATAATTTGGTATTCGGCCTTTGGTTTCTTTTTGTATCCTTTTTTATACGACCGCAAAATTTGAAAAATTTTTCGTCGTATATGGCTAAGTATTCAGTATAGTGTTGTTAGTGTGTGACAACATGTATAATTTTAAAAGTAGCTGTTTCAATCTTAATAACATGATTTTCTGAAAGGAGAATGATTCTAGTTTAGGGTTTTACATGTAAAAAGATAGTTATTTAGTCAGAAAACATAAAATTAGACCTAAATAGCATGTTGGACAGAGGTTATGTTGGACGTAACAGGACATTGAAAAATTGAATATTTTCCTTTTATATGAAGGCCTAGTTAATAAATATATCAATTTTTCTCTGACAGTTCATAAGATCTTCAATTAAAGTATATCATTTTGTTAAATTTTTCAAAAACTAACTTATAAGTTGGAAAAATCTTAAAATATGTTGGACAAACGGGGACATTTTTGGATGAGAATTTGTTCCATTTGCATCATTGAAAGTCAAAAACAAAATCAAAACTATGCTGTTTATACTAACATCTACAGCTGGTGTTCCTCAGCAAGAGGTAAAATAGTTCATTATTAAATAAATGGATAAAACAAAACCATAAAAAACTGTAGGACAAACATAGGACAGATTATATTCCCTGTCGGACAAACATAGGACAGAATTCATTAATTTACTGATCCTAATGGGAATTTAAAAATGGGCACCTCTTAAGAAGAGACTAGGAAGGGTCTGAGAACTATTTTGTAGTTTATGTGGACTTGTTAGTTGTTAACAAGGTTCTTTTTACTTTTAAAAAGCTGTTACGTCCGACATTAGAAGATTTTGTCCTACGGTTCGTCCAACAGAAAATTAATGGACTCTTGTTACGTCCTAATTTTCAAAATTATGTCAAATTTAGACTGTCAACAGTTTAAAACCTCTTTATTTTTCATTTATATGGTAGTATTTAAGGTTAAGTAATTGTCAAAGTAGAAGCGAAATTGATTCTGTGACTTGTGGTAGCCATTTTAGAGAATATCTTGGATGTTGGACGTAACATTTTTTTGGACAAATGTTGGATGTAACTTCCATCTCTTGGTTGGACAGAAAGAGTGTTCACCCCTTCAATGTCGTTGACCTCAAGTAAAAAGGAACAGTTGACAGCAATACCGTATGCACATCGCGATTGTCGTAAAATTTGTTGTCATAAACATTAAAAAAAACTTAAACTGAGTTGGCAACTTGCAAATGAAAATTGAAATTTTCGCCTGTAACGGTTGGACAGATTTTTCAAGAGTAAATTTTAATGACAATTCCTGAAAAAAATAAAACTTTCTGCTGTAACTTCATGATGAATTATCACATTTTAGTTAATAAGCTCAAGCCTCAAGATATTTTGTGCATTTAATTGCCCTCTATTGTTACATAACTTATATTTCATTTTCACATAGGAAGAAGACAGAAAATGTTAGTCCAACAACATGACCATTTAAAATTGTTTTTAATCCTTATTTTTCGATGATTTTTCATGTTTTAGTGTCGTTTACCTTGCCAACCCTATTGTTTTACCTGAAAATTCTTTTTACCTAGTTGCCATTCATACAAAAAGGTTAATAAAACAATTTTGATTTTGGGTCATTCGACCATGTCACAAAATAAACATGCAAAAAATAGGGAATTCAACACTTCATTTATAAAATACTTTATTCAACAATAAACTTTTCATATGAGACTGTTTATATTATCTCTTCATCATGCAGTGAATTGATTAGCTACCTGCATTAAAACTCAAAATAATTAAAATATGAAAAAAATGCATTTTTCTGGGACACCCATTGAAACAGCACTTTACTGAATACTTAGCCATATTGCTATCACGTTGGCGTCGTCGTCGTTGTCGTCGTCGTCCGAATACTTTTAGTTTTCGCACTCTAACTTTAGTAAAAGTGAATAGAAATCTATGAAATTTTAACATAAGGTTTATGACCACAAAAGGAAGGTTGGGATTGATTTTGGGAGTTTTGGTCCCAACATTTTAGGAATAAGGGGCCAAAAAGGGCCCAAATAAGCATTTTCTTGGTTTTCGCACTATAACTTTAGTTTAAGTTAATAGAAATCTATGAAATTTTGACACAAGGTTTATGACCACAAAAGAAAGGTTGGGATTGATTTTGGGAGTTTTGGTTCCAGCAGTTTAGGAATTAGGGGCAAAAAAAGGGCCCAAATAAGCATTATTCTTGGTTTTCGCACTATAACTTTAGTTTAAGTAAATAGAAATCTATGAAATTTAAACACAAGGTTTATGACCATAAAAGGAAGGTTGGTATTGATTTTGGGAGTTTTGGTCCCAACAGTTTAGGAATAAAGGGCCCAAAGGGTCCAAATTAAACTTTGTTTGATTTCATCAAAAATTGAATAATATTAGTTACATAGTGTGCCAGTGACCTAATACGGTATATATGGGGTCAGTAAATTCCATATGGGGTGAGAGCGAAGCTCGAATCCCCATATGGAATTTACTGACCCCATATATACCGTATTAGGTTACTAGCACACTATGTAACGAATTTATCTTACCGACTATCTTTACGTGTGAAATTTAGACCTATCAAAATGAGCAAGTCCTCAATACTGTTAGCATTAAGAAACTACTTCCATTGATCCAACAAAAACAGATACTAACAATAACAACTTGTGAGGGTTAAATGTGTTATATGAATTTATTTCAATCTTAATCATCAATTTTTTCGTCTGTTGAAACCTTTACGATTTTTTTCTCAGTACCGTTTTGTTTTTATAAAGGGACGTAACACCACTACTAACCGTGTATGAAATAAGCCCCGCCTCCCTACTACCTTATATGGAATATAAAGGGACGTAACTCCACTACTAACCGTGTATGAGATAAGCCCCGCCTCCCTACTAACCTAATATCAAATATACACGGTCTCCACGAGGGCGCTTTTAACCAATCACATTCCTAGAAATGTATAGGAGGTAAGATAATTGGGGTTCTTTGGTATGCCGAATCTAACTGTGTATGCAGATTCTTAATTTTTGGTCCCGTTTTCAAATTGGTCTTCATTAAGGTCCAAAGGGTCCAAAATTAAAATTAGTTTGATTTTAACAAAAATTGAATCCTGGGGGTTGTTTGATATGCTGAATTTAGAAATGTACTTAGATTTTTAATTATTGGCCTAGTTTTCAAGTTGGTCCAAATGGGGGTCCAAAATTAAACTTTGTTCATCAAAAATTGAATAAATGGGTTCTTTGATATGCCAAATCTAACTGTGTATGTAGATTCTTAATTTTTGGTCCAGTTTTCAAATGGTCTACATTAAGGTCCAAAGGGTCCAAAATTAAACTAAGTTTGATTTTAACAAAAATTAAATTCTTGGGCTTATTTGATATGCTTTATCTAAATATGTACTTTGATTTTTGATTATGGGCCCAGTTTTCAAGTTGGTCCAAATCAGGATTCCATATCAAGTATTGTGCAATAGCAAGAAATTTTCAATTGCACAGTATTGCACAATAGCAAGAAATATCTAATTGCACAATATTGTGCAATAGCAATTAATTTTCAATTGGAGTTATCTTTCTTTGTATAGAATAGAAGTTGATAATATATGTTGGAAATTTGCCAGACATGACTATGATGTCATTTTCTATTTTTATTTGCCAATAACTTTATGTAAATAACTTCATTGGAAATTTGCCAATATAAAATGTTGCTGATGAAGCTTTTTTCCTTATCTTATCTAAAATGTTTTTAGATAATGTATGTTGGACATTTGCCAGACATGACTATGATGTCATTTTCTTTTTTTATTTGCCAATAACTTTATGTAAATAACTTCATTGGAAATTTGCCAATATAAAATGTTGCTGATGAAGTTTTTTTTATTGTTTTATACAATAAACAATGTATATTCACTTTTACTACCAACCAATCTTTACCATTCAGAGATAACAAGCACTTTATTTTACATTTTAATATTTTATGATGTATTTAAAAGAGTAGTTATTGTTGCAAACTCCATTAGAAATTTGAATTGATATCAGTTTTGGAAAAAGGGAAACGGGGATGTGAAAAAAAAGGGGGGGGGGTTTAAATTTTTCTCATTTCAGATTTCATAAATAAAAAGAAAATTTCTTCAAACATTTTTTTGAGAGGATTAACATTCAACAGCATAGTGAATTGCTCAAAGGCAAAAAAAATATTTTAAGTTCATTAGACCACATTCATTCTGTGTCAGAAACCTATGCTGTGTCAACTATTTAATTTTAGATTTAAAAAGTTTGAAGAAGAAATCTTTAATTGATTTGTAAAATCTTGACATTTGTTTTGTGTAAAAAAAAACATGTAATGTCAAAAATTTTATCACAATCCAAATTCAGAGCTGTATCACGCTTGAATGTTTTGTCCATACTTGCCCCAACTGTTCAGGGTTCGACCTCTGCGGTCGTATAAAGCTGCGCCCTGCGGAGCACCTGGTTATAAGTTCTAAAACTTTAACTTTTATTCTGTGGGTTGTGTTGGTGTAAGAATAGTATTAATGGAACAATTGAGTTTTTCAAGAAAAAATTAATACATTTTGATTCACCGTTTACGTGACAGGAAACCAATCTTTATTTTCTTTATTTTGCACAATATATTTCAAAAGACATAAATGAACACCATTACTAGTGTTACTTGCTTCATGTTAATATTTAAAATCTATTTTCAATGTTAAATTAAAGATTTTTTTAAACGCGACAGGAAACCATAAGAAACCGAAAGCATTTTTTTAGTTTTATTTTATTGCAAAATCTGCTTAAAATAATCTGAACAGTATACTTTTTCTTAAAATCCATCTTAAATGTAACAGTATTATAAAACTCCTTGCGAAAAGTAACGCGAGAAACGACACAAAAATACGGTCGTATAATCTTTGAAATTTGTTAATTTCAATTTTTTTTCTAGGGAAGAGTAGCATACACTTGTATGTTGATAAAAATAAAGGCATCTTTAGATGTAGTTACAACTTTTCTTACAGTAATACACATTTTTATCACTTTTCTATCGTTATAGGAAACGAGCCCAATATCAAATTATGGTCCATATCTATACTTTAATAATAAATATTAAAAAAATTGGGAAGTGTTTCTGATTTTTTTTGGGAAAAAGATGAATTTATGAAGAATCTTGTGCCATCTCATACTTTCGATTAGACCTGCTGAGTTATTTATTTTCAATATATTGCAAGTCAGGTAATTTATTTTCAAACTACAACAAAACAAACCATTTATTTTTGTGATTATCAAGGCTGAGTTATTTATTTTCAAAATCCTCCTGGCAGTAAAATGTAAAAACATAAATTTAATAGAAGTAAAAAACAAAAAAACTCAATGGGATATATATATATATGTATACAATCTGTTGTTGTCTGCTCTATGGTTGGGTTGTTGTCGCTTTGACACATTCACCATTTCCATTCTCAATTTTATTTAAAGAATTGTTTGCATTACCTAATAAATGCACAGATTTATTTGAGCAGGAGGGAACATGATGCAATAGCATTGGCTTTGTACAAGAATAATGCAATAGAGCTTTGCTTCCATTGGCTAGACAAGAAGTACACTGAAGCGCACAATTTATTAGAAAAAAAAAATCCATAGAAACATGTAACCAACATATGCAACAACTACTTCAGTTAAAAAAATCAAAATAAATTAACATAAAGTAACATTAAACATTGATCAAGATTGTATAACATAAAGTAACATTAAACATTGATCAAGATTGTATTACATAAAGTAACATTAAACATTGATCAAGATTGTATAACATAAAGTAACATTAAAAATTGATCAAGATTGTATTACATAAAGTAACATTAAACATTGATCAAGATTGTATAACATAAAGTAACATTAAAAATTGATCAAGATTGTATAACATAAAGTAACATTAAACATTGATCAAGATTGTATAACATAAAGTAACATTAAACATTGATCAAGATTGTATAACATAAAGTAACATTAAACATTGATCTGTATAACATAAAGTAACATTAAACATTGATCAAGATTGTATAACATAAAGTAACATTAAACATTGATCAAGATTGTATTACATAAAGTAACATTAAACATTGATCAAGATTGTATAACATAAAGTAACATTAAACATTGATCAAGATTGTATTACATAAAGTAACATTAAACATTGATCAAGATTGTATTACATGCATGACATGTATAATAAGTAAGTTAAAAATTGTATTCAAGATTTTATTGTGTATTGAAAGGAAAAACTGTCAAACAAATATAAGTTCAAATTCTTTTACTCTAAATGTTTTTGTTTGTTTGTTTGTGATACAAATAGATTGAGGTCAATTATTAATATCTTGAATCATGATGCATATGACATTGTATGATAGCCAACGACCATATCATATAAACTAGTTTGATTGATTTTCCCCCAAAAAAGTAATTTCGGGATAATCAGATTAGCATGATTAGAAAAAAGTAAAATCACAATAATACTGAACTTAGAGGAAAATCAATTTGGAAAGTCCATAATCACATTGCAAAATCAAATAACAAAACACGTCAAAAACGAATGGAGAAGAACTGTCATATTCCTGACTTGGTATAGGCATTTTCAAATGTAGAAAATGGTGGATTAAACCTGGTTTTATATCACTAACCCTCTCACTTTGATGACAGTCTCATCAAACTCTGTTATATTTACATTGATGCGTTAACTAAACAGACACAATAAATAAAATAGTCAAAATATAGGTACATCAATCATCATCGTATAACAATTTTAAAAGGAACAATTTAACAGAACACAAAACCATCTATCTACAAACACATTCATTAGATTTGTGTGTCTGATGTAAGAAACTTTTTATACGTCACATAGATTTGTCGTTCAATGTGCATGCAAACAATTTTAAAATTTAGGCAATGTTAGAATACAGCTTAGAATTTTGAACAATTTTCAATACACAAACAATTATGAATTTTTCTTCACATTTGCATTTCGACTAGTCAGAAAGCTAACTTTAATTTTAAAAAAGACCACCATCATTGACCATAGAATGAACATCCAGAGGGTGACTCTTAAAATGTTGTCAGGTTATCTATTGACTGATGGAACGGAGATAGATAAGCAGATTCTTTTAACAAGAATATTTTGCCCTACATTGAACAGCAGTTACATTCGGGTTGACAAGCCATGACAGTTGCTATGTCTTAGAGAGTTTCCCTCTGTTTTAGTTTGTTACCCGTATTTGTGATGGCTTAAAAGAATAATATATAAATTACACAAAGCTGAGAGGGTGATAGAGCAGATTGTTACCCCGAGAAAATATTGTCAACTGCGGCGAATCTTTTCGAGGGGTAACAATCTGCTCTATCACCCTCTCAGATATGTGTTATTTAATTTATTATACTGAATGTTCTGTTATTACTGTCGATTAAATTTTAAATTCAAAGTAATAAACTATGACATCTTGTACATAACCTTCCGTATTTAATAAAGCGCACACTTGATCAAACGTCTCCGTGAAGGGTAATAGAGTATTTGCCAAAGGATAGATTCGTATTTAATAAAGCGCACACTTGATCAAACGTCTCCGTGAAGGGTAATAGAGTATTTGCCAAAGGATAGATTCGTATTTAATAAAGCGCACACTTGATCAAACGTCTCTGTGAAGGGTAATAGAGTAAATTGACACCCTCGTATTAGCCAATCAAAATCTGGCATTTTGACATGAAGTATAATAGTAGCTATTCAGCAGCAATATACTATTGTTGTCTTTATTTATACAACAGAAGGAAGGTACAACCATG
The DNA here is from genome assembly GCF_963676685.1 of Mytilus edulis. Classification (NCBI taxonomy): domain Eukaryota; kingdom Metazoa; phylum Mollusca; class Bivalvia; order Mytilida; family Mytilidae; genus Mytilus; species Mytilus edulis. The sequence goes on from NC_092351.1 coordinate 90,253,689, forward strand.
TATTTGCCTATTATCTGACCTTTTATATCAAACAGCCATAATAAAATTGGGTTCACAAAATTGCATTTCTTTTATTTTAAAGAAAGCAACTTGTTCACCTGAGTTTGCTCAACATGTGTTGGAAATGACGATGCATACATATTTGTCAAATGGTGATGGAAGTCACATGACAGATTCGTCTGAAAACTGTATCCTGGAACTGTCCTAGGTGTATAACATGTATGAAGTGTGTGGTCTTAAATTTTGCATAATTTAGAAACCATAATATTTAATGTTTTATGTACAAATTTTCAACTTTTATCATAATTTTTGAATGAATACTTATATAATGTCAATATATATTTTTAAACATCCTGGCACTTTAAATTTGTAGGAGGTGAGATTGGCGTTCTACTTCAACTGTAATGGCCGGGATTGATAATTTTAACAAAAAAATTAAAAGAAATGCAGGATACATTTTGATCCATGTTGTAGAGGTCACTGTGAATTTTGCATGTTTAAAGCTATTACATGTATTAACAGAAATTAAAGCAAAATTTATTGCATTTTAGTCATGAGACCATCTCCCACAATCTTGATTCTTTTGGTGTGGTTTCTTAGTCATGTTAGTGTAGCATTTGTTTACATTACTTGGCATGCTGAGGTTTCTAGCCTCACAACATACAACCCTCTTCCTTTAGCATACATGGCATAGTGGGCAAGCTACAGTTTCTAGCCTCATGACAGACAACCCTCCTCCTTTGACATCCTAGGCATGGGATCAGACAAATGGTGGGGTCATATATTGTATATTTACTATATAACAGAATCCCAGAAATAATTTTAATATGGTGGTTTTGATTTTTACAATTATTTCATATTTTGTACGTTGCAGGTATAAAATATGGAAGAAGATGCAGAAGGACTAGACAGCTTAATTAAGCAGAAAAAATGTCGACCAAAATATGCTCGTATCATTTCAATGGAGTTCAGTAAGAATGAACTCCACCAAACATCTGAGTCGAGAAAGAAACATAGAAGTGGGGGTCATTCAAACCAGATGGTAGCCAATCTGGATGGGGATTCTGATGGAAGTGAATATTATTCTGCAGAAGAAGAGTTCCTGTTTACATCGTCCTCCTCTAGTATCTCAACAGACGATGAATCAGTGGAGACTTTAGATCAAAGTAGTGATTCCGTCTTTGACTCTTTACAATCAAGTTGTAGTTCAAACTTTTCTCAAGCAGATACTCCGCATTCTCAAATCAAATCAACTCAAGAAAGACAAAGAGCTCCAAGTAAGAAACAAAAACGGAAGAGAAAACAATCAGGGAATGCCACAGGTGGTCCCTCAGGTTTTGGTTATTTACCCTTTTGTAATATTGAAAGCTTTGACATAGAACTAAGTGAATTAAGAGAGGAAATAGTTGACCTTGAAACAAATATTCTAAAACCAGTTCCTTCACTTGTAGAACTTTGTATATCAGCCTCAAAACGCCTGGCAAAAACCCATTCTTTTATAAACGTACCAAAGTCAATAAAGAGAATATTACAACTTGGCAGTTCTTCTCATTCCTTTCGTCAGCTTCAGTTAGATTATTTATTTAATGTGTTAGAAGCATCACATACAAGTATCATTCATGTCTACGATAAAGACAAGTCTGTAAACCTATTGCCACATCGTAACATTTGGAGTATTGGCTGTGGTGTTGACGAATCTTTTTTCGATGATATAGTTCAAGGTAGTAAATCGTCATCATACTTCCTGTGTTGCTATGACTACCAATGCTGGAATGATTTTGGAGGGAGCAAGGTTTATCTAAATAGATACAATAGATGCAAACAGATTTCAGGTGCGTATCAGTAGATATAATATACAAGACCAAATTGAAAGAAAAGGATCATAGTATTTGAATCATAATTTACTTGAACAAATAAAAAATAACTTCCACTTTTTAGATTAAAATTTAAAGAATACATGTACAAACTGTAGCTGTCGATAAGAAAACAGATAATAAGATGCTGAACACATAAATGATTTCATTAGAGTGTATGAATGCCAATTAGACAACTCTCCATCCAATTCACAATTTGTAATTTTAAGTAAAACCATTATAGGTCAAAGTACAGTCTTCAACACGGAGCCTTGGATCACACCAAACAGCAAGCTATAAAGGGCCTAAAAAATTACTAGTGTATAATTGTTCAAAAGGGAAAACCTATGGCCCTTTTTATATAGTAAACAAGAAAGGAGAACCAAATCAACAAACGAGAACCACTGGACATCAGGTTCCTGAATTAGGACAGGTGAAAACAAATGCAGTAGCTTTAAACATTTTAACATATACTAACCTGACAATGTACAGAATAAATAAATAAAAAAATAATAAAGAAATTATATATGAAAAGTAAAATCACAAAAATACTGAACTCCAAGGAACATTCAAAAAGGAAAGTCCCCAATCAACTGGAAAAACATCAAAAGTTCAAACACATCAAGCGAATGGATAACAACTGTCATATTCCTGACTTGGTACAGGCATTTTCTAATGTAGAAAATGGTGGATTGAACCTGGTTTTATAGCTAGCTAAACCTCTCACTTGTATGACATAAGTATAAGTCATTGATATTGTATGTTGTAAGTCAGTGATATCTGGTATGTTGTAAGTCAATGATATCTGGTATGTTGTAAGTCAATGATATCTGGTATGTTGTTAGTCAATGATATCTGGTATGTTGTAAGTCAATGATATCTGGTATGTTGTTAGTCAATGATATCTGGTATGTTGTAAGTCAGTGATATCTGGTATGTTGTTAGTCAATGATATCTGGTATGTTGTTAGTCAATGATATATATCTGGTATGTTGTAAGTCAGTGATATCTTGTATGTTGTAAGTCAATGATATCTGGTATGTTGTAAGTCAATGATATCTGGTAGGTTGTAAGTCAATGATATCTGGTATGTTGTCAGTCAATGATATCTGGTATGTTGTAAGTCAGTGATATCTGGTATGTTGTCAGTCAATGATATCTGGTATGTTGCAAGTCAGTGATATCTGGTATGTTGTAAGTCACAATATCTGATATGTTGTAAGTCAGTGATATCTGGTATGTTGTTAGTCAATGATATCTGGTATGTTGTCAGTCAGTGATATCTGGTATGTTGTAAGTCAGTGATATCTGGTATGTTGTTAGTCAATGATATCTGATATGTTGTAAGTCAATGATATTTGGTATGTTGTAAGTCACAATATCTGATATGTTGTAAGTCAGTGATATCTGGTATGTTGTTAGTCAATGATATCTGGTATGTTGTCAGTCAGCGATATCTGGTATGTTGTAAGTCACAATATCTGATATGTTGTAAGTCAGTGATATCTTGTATGTTGTTAGTCAATGATATCTGATATGTTGTCAGTCAATGATATTTGGTATGTTGTTTGTCAATGATATCTGATAGATTGTAAGTCAATGATATCTGATATGTTGTAAGTCAATGATATTTGGTATGTTGTAAGTCACAATATCTGATATGTTGTAAGTCAGTGATATCTGGTATGTTGTTAGTCAATGATATCTGGTATGTTGTCAGTCAGCGATATCTGGTATGTTGTAAGTCACAATATCTGATATGTTGTAAGTCAGTGATATCTGGTATGTTGTTAGTCAATGCTATCTGGTATGTTGTCAGTCAGTGATATCTGGTATGTTGTAAGTCAGTGATATCTGGTATGTTGTTAGTCAATGATATCTGATATGTTGTAAGTCAATGATATTTGGTATGTTGTAAGTCACAATATCTGATATGTTGTAAGTCAGTGATATCTGGTATGTTGTTAGTCAATGATATCTGGTATGTTGTTAGTCAATGATATCTGGTATGTTGTAAGTCAGTGATATCTGGTATGTTGTAAGTCACAATATCTGATATGTTGTAAGTCAGTGATATCTGGTATGTTGTTAGTCAATGATATCTGGTATGTTGTCAGTCAGTGATATCTTGTATGTTGTTAGTCAATGATATCTGATATGTTGTCAGTCAATGATATTTGGTATGTTGTTTGTCAATGATATCTGATAGATTGTAAGTCAATGATATCAGATATGTTGTAAGTCAATGATATTTGGTACGTTGTTAGTCATTGATATCTGATATGTTGTAAGTCAATGATATTTGGTACGTTGTTAGTCATTGATATCTGATATGTTGTAAGTCAATGATATTTGGTATGTTGTAAGTCACAATATCTGATATGTTGTAAGTCAGTGATATCTGGTATGTTGTTAGTCAATGATATCTGATATGTTGTCAGTCAATGATATTTGGTATGTTGTAAGTCAGTGATATCTGATAGATTGTAAGTCAATGATATCTGATATGTTGTCAGTCAATGATATTTGGTATGTTGTTAATCAATGATATCTGATATGTTGTCAGTCAATGATATCTGGTATGTTGTTAGTCAATAATATCTGATATGTTGTCAGTCAATGATATTTGGTATGTTGTTAGTCAATGATATCAGATATGTTGTAAGTCAATGATATTTGGTATGTTGTAAGTCACAATATCTGATATGTTGTAAGTCAGTGATATCTGGTATGTTGTTAGTCAATGATATTTGGTATGTTGTCAGTCAATGATATTTGGTATGTTGTTAATCAATGATATCTGATATGTTGTCAGTCAATGATATTTGGTAGGTTGTTAGTCAATGATATCTGATATGTTGTAAGTCAATGCTATTTGGTATGTTGTCAGTCAGTGATATCTGGTATGTTGTAAGTCAATGTTATATGATATGTTGTTAGTCAGTGATATCTGATAGATTGTAAGTCAATGATATCAGATATGTTGTAAGTCAATGATATTTGGTACATGTACGTTGTTAGTCAATGATATTTGATATTGCATTGGTATTGGAAGGTTAATTGGCTCTACAATTTCACTCATGGTTTCTTGAATTTGAATATTTGTATAGTTTACATGTTGAAATACATGTATATTTATATTGTCCTTTTATTTTCCCCATTTGCAATACACGTGATACACTTAGCGGCTAAATATGTTTGTCATGTCTGTATTAATATTTTATAATTTTCTTAGCATTTGCCCATACCATTGATCTGATGTTGCCAGCCAGATTAGCAGGAAATAAACATATGAGGAGACGTCACAAATCGGACACAAACTGTCAGTCGGCAGAAATGGAGGAAAATATGAAAAGAATCCAGCAGTATATCAGGAATAGGTATGTCCAGGTCACCATAATCCATATCTATATTAGTTTGCCCTCCATCTGTCTGTCTGTCTGTCTGTCTGTCCAGCAAATCAGTTTTCCAGACTTTTTATCTTCATGCTTGAAGATATTGATTTGATATTTGGTGTATTGTTTTATCATAACAGGTTTTAAGTCCAATTTAAATTTTCACGATAATAGATTTTCTACTTGTTCAGTTTAAAGCCCTTTATTCCTTAGAATTAATTTTTCCACAAAATACTGATTAATTACTAGATTTCTGTTTAAAGGGAAATAACTCAATTTTTTAAAAGATGTTTGTCTTGCTTGGTAAAGGATACATTTCATTTGAGAAATAACTCATGGAAGCCATATATTTGTTCGAAATTTACACAGGGCCTAGGCCATGAAATTCGAATTTCATCCTGAGTGATATTGAGGGAATTAACTTAAATAATCAACGGGACATATTATTATATACTGTTGACCTACTGTTCATCTGTCTGTCTGTCAATCCATCTGTTTGTCCTACTGTCTTCAACATGTGGGACATTAACTCAAAAACTATTTAACCAATAATTTTGAAACTTTGGTGAATTGTTTATATCTATTGATGTAAGCTCCCTATTGTTTCTATATAAATTTCAGATTTACAGTTTCTGAGTTTTGGGATTTTATTCATTTAAAAAGGGGGAATTTTCCAGTTTCTTTTTTTACAACAACTCAAGAATGCTTTCATCAACTTGCAAGAAATTTTGGTGAATTGTTTATATCTATTTACATGAGCTCCCTTTTTAGCTCACCTTGCCCGAAGGGCCAAGTGAGCTTTTCCCATCACTTGGCGTCCGTCGTCCGTCATCCGTCTTCGTTAACTTTTACAAAAATCTTCTCCTCTGAAACTACTAGGCTAAATTAAATCAAACTTGGCGACAATCATCATTGGGGTATCTAGTTTAAAAAATGTGTGGCGTGACCCGGCCAACCAACCAAGATGGCCGCCATGGCTAAAAATAGAACATAGGGGTAAAATGCAGTTTTTGGCTTATAACTCAAAAACCAAAGCATTTAGAGCAATCTGACATGGGTTAAAAGTGTTAATCAGGTCAAGATCTATCTGTCCTGAAATTTTCAGATGAATCAGACAACCTGTTGTTAGGTTACTGCCCTGAGTTGGTAATTTTAAGGAAATTTTGCCGTTTTTAGCTCACCTGGCCCAAAGGGCCAAGTGAGCTTTTCTCATCACTTTGCGTCCGGCGTCCGGCGTCCGTCGTCCGTCGTCCGGCGTTAGCTTTTACAAAAATCTTCTCCTCTGAAACTACTGGGCCAAATCAAACCAAACTTGGCCACAATCATCATTGGGGTATCTAGTTTAAAAAATGTGTGGCGTGACCCGGTCAACCAACCAAGATGGCCGCCACGGCTAAAAATAGAACATAGGGGTAAAATGAAGTTTTTGGCTTATAACTCAAAAACCAAAGCATTTAGAGCAAATCTGACATGGGGTAAAAATGTTTATCAGGTCAAGATCTATCTGCCCTGAAATTTTCAGATGAATTGGTCAATCGGTTGTTGGGTTGCTGCCCCTGAATCGGTAATTTTGAGGAAATTTTGCTGTTTTTGGTTATTATCTTGAATATTATTATAGATAGAGATAAACTGTAAACAGCAATAATGTTCAGCAAAGTAAGATCTACAAATAAGTCAACATGACCAAAATGGTCAGTTGACCCGTTTAGGAGTTATTGCCCTTTATAGTCAATTTTTAACCATTTTTCGTTAATTAAAGTAATCTTTTACAAAAATCTTCTCCTCTGAAACTACTGGGCCAAATTAATCCAAACTTGGCCACAATCATCTTTGGGGTATCTAGTTTAAAAAATGTGTGGCGTGACCTGGTCAACCAACCAAGATGGCTGCCACGGCTAAAAATAGAACAAAGGGGTAAAATGCAGTTTTTGGCTTATAACTCAAAAACCAAAGCATTTTGAGGAAATCTGACGGGATAAAAATGTTTATCAGGTCAAGATCTATCTGCCCTGAAATTTTCAGATGAATCGGTCAATTGATTGTTGGGTTGCTGCCCCTGAATTGGTAATTTTGAGGAAATTTTGCTGTTTTTGGTTATTATCTTGAATATTATTATAGATAGAGATAAACTGTAAACAGCAATAATGTTCAGCAAAGTAAGATCTACAAATAAGTCACATGACCAAAATGGTCAGTTGACCCGTTTAGGAGGTATTGCCCTTTATAGTCAATTTTTAACCATTTTTCGTAAATTAAAGTAATCTTTTACAAAAATCTTCTCCTCTGAAACTACTGGGCCAAATTAATCCAAACTTGGCCACAATCATCTTTGGGGTATCTAGTTTAAAAAATGTGTGGCGTGACCTGGTCAACCAACCAAGATGGCCTCCACTGCTAAAAATAGAACATAGCGGTAAAATGCAGTTTTTGGCTTATAACTCAAAAACCAAAGCATTTTGAGGAAATCTGGCATGGGATAAAAATGTTTATCAGGTCAAGATCTATCTGCCCTGAAATTTTCAGATGAATCGGTCAATTGGTTGTTGGGTTGCTGCCCCTGAATTGGTAATTTTGAGGAAATTTTGCTGTTTTTGGTTATTATCTTGAATATTATTATAGATAGAGATAAATTGTAAACAGCAATAATGTTCAGCAAAGTAAGATCTACAAATAAGTCAACATGATCAAAATGGTCAGTTGACCCCTTTAGGAGTTATTGCCCTTTATAGTCAATCTTTAACCATTTTTCATAAATCTAAGTAATCTTTTACAAAATCTCCACTGAAACTACTAGGCCACAATCATCTTTGGGGTATCTAGTTTGAAAAATGTGTCCGATGACCTGGCCATTCAACCAAGATGGCCGCCACGGCTAAAAATAGAACATAGGGGTAAAATGCAGTTTTTGGCTTATAACTATGAAACCAAAGCATCTAGAGCAAATCTGACAAGAAGTTAAATTGTTAATCAAGTCAATATCTATCTGCCCTGAATTTTTCAGATGAATTGGACAACTGGTTGTTGGGTTGCTGCCCTCCAATTGGTAATTTTTAAAGAAATTTTGCCGTTTTTGGTTATCTTGAATACTATTATAGATAGCGATAAACTGTAAACAGCAATAATGTTCAGCAAAGTAAGATCTACAAATAAGTCAACATGACCTAAATGGTCAATTGACCCCTTAAGGAGTTATTGCCCTTTATAGTCAAGTTTTAACAATTTTCATTAATTTGGTAAATTTATGTAAATTTTTACCAAATATAGTTCTCTGTTACTAATTGGCAAAGTTCATTATAGATATAATTGTAAGAAGCAAAATCGTTCAGTAAAGTAAGAACTTCAAACACATCACCATCACCAAAATACAATTTTGTCATGAATCCATTTGTGTCCTTTGTTTAATATGCACATAGACCAAGGTGAGCGACACAGGCTCTTTAGAGCCTCTAGTTTGTTATTATCTTGAATATTATTATAGATAGAGATAAACTGTAAACAGCAATAATGTTCAGCAAAACAAGATCTACAAATAAGTTTTCATGACCAAAATAGTCAATTGACCCCTTAAGGAGTTATTGCCCTTTATAGTTAATTTTAAGCATTTTTCATAAATTTTTGTAAATTTTTAGAAAATATTTTTCACTGTAATTACTGGGCCAAGTTCATTATAGATTGAGATAATTGTAGCAACAAGAATGTTCAGTAAAGTAAGATCTACAAACACATCACCATCACCAAAACACAATTTTGTCGTGAATCTATCTGTGTCCATTGTTTAATATGCACATAGACCATGGTGAGCGACACAGGCTCTTGAGAGCCTCTAGTTCAATTTTTATATATTTTTGATTTTAGGGTTTTTATTAAAATAAGGGGGATTTTCCTTGTTTTGGATAATAACCGTTTGATAACTAAAAAGTGCTTTCAGCAGTTCTCATGAATCCTTGGTGAATTTTTCATATCTCTTGAACTAATTTTTTTTTTTTAAAGATTTACACTTCTGAGTTCTGGGGTTTTATTCATTAAAAAAGAGGGATATGTACAGTGTTTGGACAATAACTCAAAAATGCTTTCAACAGTTCTCATGAAACTTTGGTGAATTATTTATAACTATTGATGCAATCTCCCTATTGATTTTTATAAATTTCAAATATGACATTGGGAGGAAATTGAACTTTATTTGTTTATAGTCTGACAACAGATTAAGTATTTCACAACAACACAGTGTATTGCACAACAGAAAGAAATCTTGAATTGAATATAAATTCAATTCAGTTCAATTAACCAATTTCAAGTTCTGTGACTACATTCATTCAATAACCTATAATACGTCAAATATTTAATTACAATCCAAATTCACAAGTATATCAAGGTTGAATATAGTGTCCATTTTTGCCCCAACTGTTCAGGGTTGAACCTCTGCAGTCGTATCCAGCTGTGCTCAGGAAAGCAATATATTTCATGCTTGAATATAGTGTCCAGTTTTGCCCCAACTGTTCAGGGTTGAACCTCTGCAGTCGTATCCAGCTGTGCTCAGCAAAGCAGTATATTTCATGCTTGAATATAGTGTCCATTTTTGCCCCAACTGTTCAGGGTTGAACCTCTGCAGGCGTATCCAACTGTGCTCAGCAAAGCAATGTATTTTATGCTTGAAGATATTGACTTTATATTTTTATGTAGTTTACACCATAACAAGTTATAGATCAAGTTAGAATTTCATTCTATTACAATTAATTTTTATACGACCCCAAAAATTAAAATTTTTTTGATCGTATATTGGTATGACGTTGGCGGCGCCGTTGTCATCGTCGTCCGAAGACATTTGGTTTTGGCACTATAACTTTAGTATAAGTAAATAGGAATCTATGAAATTTAAACACAAGGTTAATGACCATAAAAGGAAGGTTAAGATTGATTTTGGGAGTTTTAATTCCAACAGTTTAGGAATTAGGGGCCAAAAAATGGTCCCAAAGTAGCATTTTTCTTGGTTTTTGCACAATAACTTTAGTATAAGTAAATAGAAATCTATGAAATTTTAACTGAAGGTTTATGACCACTAAAGGAAGGTTGGGATTGATTTTGGAAGTTTGGGTCCCAACAGTTTAGTAATAAGGGGCCAAAAAGGGCCAAAATTAAACTTTGTTTGATTTCATAAGAAAAATGAATTATTGGGGTTCTTTGATTTGCCAAATCTAACCGTGTATGTATATTTTTATACGACCACTGGTTGTATATTGGTATCACGTTGGCGTCGTCGTCATCATCGTCATCGTCCGAATACTTTTAGTTTTCGCACTCTAACTTAAGTAAAAGTAAATAGAAATCTATGAAATTTAAACACAAGGTTTATGACCACAAAAGGAAGGTTGGGATTGATTTTGGAAGTTTTGGTCCCAACAGTTTAGGAATTAGGGGTCAAAAAGGACCCTAATAAGCATCTTCTTGGTTTTCGCACTATAACTTTAGTTTAAGTAAATAGAAATCTATGCAATTTTGACACAAGGTTTATGACCTCAAAAGGGAGGTTGGGATTGATTTTGGGAGTTTTGGTTCCAACTGTTTAGGAATTAGGGGCCAAAAAGGGACCAAATAAGCATTATTCTTGGTTTTTGCACAATAACTTTAGTATAAGTAAATAGAAATCAATTAAATTTAAACACGAGGTTTATGAACACTAAAGGAAGGTTACAATTGATTTTGGGAGTTGAGATCCCAACAGTTTAGGAATCAGGGGCCAAAAATGGGCCCAAATAAGCATTTTTCTTGGTTTTCGCACCATAACGTTAGTATAAGCAAATAGAAATCTATGAAATTTAAACACGAGGTTTATGACCATAAAAGGAAGGTTAGGATTGATTTTGGGAGTTTTGGTCCCAACAGTTTAGGAATAAGGGGCCCAAAGGGTCCAAAATTAAACTTTGTTTGATTTCATCAAAAATTGAATAATTGGGGTTCTTTGATATGCCGAATCTAACTGTGTATGTAGATTCTTAATTTTTGGTCCCGTTTTCAAATTGGTCTTCATTAAGGTCCAAAGGGTCCAAAATTAAACTTAATTTGATTTTAACAAAAATACATTTTAATATTTTATGATGTATTTAAATGAAGAGTTATTGTTGCAAACTCCATTAGTAATTTAAATTGAGATCAGTTTTGGAATAAGGGAAAGGGGGATGTAAACAAAAATGGGAAGGGGTGGGGGGGAGTTCAATTTTTCTCATTTAAGATTTCATAAATAAAAAGAAAATTTCTTCAAATATTTTTGTGAGAGGATTAATATTCAACAGCTTAGTGAATTGCTCAAAGGCAAAAAACAAATTTTAAGTTTATTAGACCACATTCATTCTGTGTCAGAAACCTATGCTGTGTCAACTATTTAATCACAATATATATATTAATCCAAATTTAGAGCTGAATCCAGCTTGAATGTTGTGTCCATACTTGCCCCAACCGTTCAGGGTTCAACCTCTGTGGTCGTATAAAGCTGCGCCCTGCGGAGGATCTGGTTGGTCCTGTTTTCAAATTGGTCTACATTAAGGTCCAAAGGGTCCAAAATTAAACTAAGTTTGATTTTAACAAAAAAATGAATTCTTGGGCTTCTTTGATATGCTGAATCTAAACATGTACTTAGATTTTTATACGACTGCAAAAATTTAAATTTTTCGTTGTATATTGCTATCACGTTTGTGTCGTCGTTGTCGTCCGAATACTTTTAGTTTTCGCACTCTAACTTTAGTAAAAGTGAATAGAAATCTATGAAATTTTAAAACAAGGTTTATGACCACAAAAGGAAGGTTGGGATTGATTTTGGGAGTTTTGATCCCAACATTTTAGGAATTAGGGGCCAAAAAGGGCCCAAATAAGCATTTTCTTGGTTTTCGCACAATAACTTAAGTTTATGTAAATAGAAATCTGTGAAATTTTGACACAAGGGTTATGACCACAAAAGGAAGGCTGGGATTGATTTTGGGAGTTTTGGTTCTAACAGTTTAGAAATTAGGGGCCAAAAAAAGGGCCCAAATAAGCATTATTCTTGGTTTTCGCACAATAACTTTAGTTTAAGTAAATAGAAATCAATGAAATTTAAACACAAGGTTTATGACCACAAAAGGAAGGTTTGTATTGATTTTGGGAGTTGAGGTCTGAACAGTTTAGGAATTAGGGGCCAAAAAGGGGCCCAAGTAAGCATTATTCTTGATTTTCGCACAGTAACTTTAGTTTAAGTAAATAGAAATCTATGAAATTTAAACACAAGGTTTATGACCACTAAAGGAAGGTTGGGTTTGATTTTGGGAGTTTTGGTCCCAACAGTTTAGGAATAAGGGGCCCAAAGGGTCCAAAATTGAACTTAGTTTGATTTCATCAAAAATTGAATAATTGGGGTTCTTTGATATGCCGAATCTAACTGTGTATGTAGATTCTTAATTTTTGGTCCCGTTTTCAAATTGGTCTACATTAAGGTCCAAAGGGTCCAAAATTAAACTTAGTTTGATTTTAACAAAAATTGAATCCTTGGGGTTCTTTGATATGCTGAATCTAAAAATGTTCTTAGATTTTTATACGACCGCAAAATTTGAAAAATTTTTCGTCGTATATTGCTATCACGTTGGCGTTGTCGTCGTCGTCGTCGTCCGAATACTTTTAGTTTTCGCACTCTAACTTTAGTAAAAGTGAATAGAAATCTATGAAATTTTAACATAAGGTTTATGACCACAAAAGGAAGGTTGGGATTGATTTTGGGAGTTTTGGTCCCAACATTTTAGGAATAAGGGGCCAAAAAGGGCCCAAATAAGCATTTTCTTGGTTTTCGCACTATAACTTTAGTTTAAGTTAATAGAAATCTATGAAATTTTGACACAAGGTTTATGACCACAAAAGAAAGGTTGGGATTGATTTTGGGAGTTTTGGTTCCAACAGTTTAGGAATTAGGGGCAAAAAAAGGGCCCAAATAAGCATTATTCTTGGTTTTCGCACAATAACTTTAGTTTAAGTGAATAGAAATCTATGAAATTTAAACACAAGGTTTATGACCATAAAAGGAAGGTTGGTATTGATTTTGGGAGTTTTGGTCCCAACAGTTTAGGAATAAAGGGCCCAAAGGGTCCAAATTAAACTTTGTTTGATTTCATCAAAAATTGAATAATTGGGGTTCTTTGGTATGCCGAATCTAACTGTGTATGCAGATTCTTAATTTTTGGTCCCGTTTTCAAATTGGTCTACATTAAGGTCCAAAGGGTCCAAAATTAAACTTAGTTTGATTTTAACAAAAATTGAATCCTGGGGGTTGTTTGATATGCTGAATTTAGAAATGTACTTAGATTTTTAATTATTGGCCTAGTTTTCAAGTTGGTCCAAATGGGGGTCCAAAATTAAACTTTGTTCATCAAAAATTGAATAAATGGGTTCTTTAATATGCCAAATCTAACTGTGTATGTAGATTCTTAATTTTTGGTCCAGTTTTCAAATGGTCTACATTAAGGTCCAAAGGGTCCAAAATTAAACTAAGTTTGATTTTAACAAAAATTAAATTCTTGGGCTTATTTGATATGCTTTATCTAAATATGTACTTTGATTTTTGATTATGGGCCCAGTTTTCAAGTTGGTCCAAATCAGGATTCCATATCAAGTATTGTGCAATAGCAAGAAATTTTCAGTTGCACAGTATTGCACAATAGCAAGAAATATCTAATTGCACAATATTGTGCAATAGCAATTAATTTTCAATTGGAGTTATCTTTCTTTGTATAGAATAGAAGTTGATAATATATGTTGGAAATTTGCCAAACATGACTATGATGTCATTTTCTATTTTTATTTGCCAATAACTTTATGTAAATAACTTCATTGGAAATTTGCCAATATAAAATGTTGCTGATGAAGCTTTTTTTCCTTATCTTATCTAAAATGTTTTTAGATAATGTATGTTGGACATTTGCCAGACATGACTATGATGTCATTTTCTATTTTTATTTGCCAATAACTTTATGTAAATAACTTCATTGGAAATTTGCCAATATAAAATGTTGCTGATGAAGTTTTTTTTATTGTTTTATACAATAAACAATGTATATTAACTTTTACTACCAACCAATCTTTACCATTCAGTGATAATAAGCACTTTATTTTACATTTTAATATTTTATGATGTATTTAAAAGAGTAGTTATTGTTGCAAACTCCATTAGAAATTTGAATTGATATCAGTTTTGGAAAAAGGGAAACGGGGATGTGAAAAAAAAAGGGGGGGGGTTTAAATTTTTCTCATTTCAGATTTCATAAATAAAAAGAAAATTTCTTCAAACATTTTTTTGAGAGGATTAATATTCAACAGCATAGTGAATTGCTCAAAGGCAAAAAAAATATTTTAAGTTCATTAGACCACATTCATTCTGTGTCAGAAACCTATGCTGTGTCAACTATTTAATTTTAGATTTAAAAAGTTTGAAGAAGAAATCTTTAATTGATTTGTAAAATCTTGACATTTGTTTTGTGTAAAAAAAACCATGTAATGTCAAAAATTTGATCACAATCCAAATTCAGAGCTGTATCACGCTTGAATGTTTTGTCCATACTTGCCCCAACTGTTCAGGGTTCGACCTCTGTGGTCGTATAAAGCTGCGCCCTGCGGAGCACCTGGTTGATTATTGGCCCAGTTTTCAAGTTGGTCCAAATCGGGTCCAAATTAAACTTTGTTTGATTTCATAAAAAATTGAATAATTGGGGTTCTTTGATATGCCAAATCTTACTGTGTATGTAGATTCTTAATTTTTAGTCCCGTTTTCAAATTGGTCTACATTAAAGTCCAAAGGGTCCAAAATTAATCTAAGTTTGATTTTAACAAAAATTGAATTCTTGAGCTTTTTTGATATGCTGAATCTAAACATGTACTTAGATTTTTGATTATGGGCCCAGTTTTCAAGTTGGTTCAAATCAGGATCCAAAATTATTATATTAAGTATTGTGCAATAGCAAGAAATTTTCAA
Organism: Mytilus edulis; assembly: GCF_963676685.1. NCBI lineage: Eukaryota > Metazoa > Mollusca > Bivalvia > Mytilida > Mytilidae > Mytilus > Mytilus edulis. The sequence continues at coordinate 90,268,919 of NC_092351.1, forward strand.
TTGCACAGTATTCCGCAATAGCAAGAAATCTTCAATTGCACAGTATTGTGCAATAGCAAGAAATTTTCAATTGCACAATATTGCGCAATAGCAAGAAATCTTCAATTGCACAGTATTGTGCAATAGCAAATATTTTCAATTGCACAGTATTGTGCAATAGCAAGAAATATCTAATTGCACAATATTGTGCAATAGCAAGAAATTTTCAATTGATTGGAGTTATCCTTCTTTGTCCAGAATTGTAGTTGAATCAACTTAAATCATTGTTTTATACAATATACAATGTATATTCACTTTTACTACCAACTGATAAATTAAAACAATCTTTATCATTCAGTGATAACAAGCACCTTTTGTTACATTTTAATATTTTATGATGTATTTAAATGAGTAGTTATTGTTGCAAACTCCATTAGAAATTTGAATTGAGATCAGTTTTGAAAAAAGGGAAAGGGGGATGTGAAAAAAAAAATGGGGGGGGGGGGGGGTTAAATTTTTCTCATTTCAGATTTCATAAATAAAAAGAAAATTTCTTCAAACATTTTTGAGAGGATTAATATTCAACAGCATAGTGAATTGCTCAAAGGAAAAAAAAGTATTTTAAGTTCATTAGACCACATTCATTCTGTGTCAGAAACCTATGCTGTTTCAACTATTTAATCACAATCCAAATTTAGAGCTGAATCCAGCTTGAATGTTGTGTCCATACTTTCCCCAACCGTTCAGGGTTCAACCTCTGCGGTCGTATAAAGCTGCGCCCTGCGGAGCATCTGGTTGATTATGGGCCCAGTTTTCAAGTTGGTCCAAATGAGGATCCAAAATTATTATATTAAGTTTTGTGCAATAGCAAGAAATTTTCAATTGCACAGTATTCAGCAATAGCAAGAAATCTTCAATTGCACAGTTTTGTGCAATAGCAAGAAATTTTAATTGGAGTTATCTTTCTTTGTCCAGAATAGTAGCTGAAACAACTTAAGGATGTACTTAGGTGAGGTTTTGGAATTTGTGTCAAATGTTCGGACTCCTTGGTGTTTTCCATACAATACAATGTAAAATATTTTGCCCAATAACACCCGTTTTTTTTTTCATATAAGACTTAATAGCCCATGAAAGATCACTTACCAAAATTTTAGAAGATTCTTGATTTTATTTCTTTTGGTTTGAGACCCAAATAATACCAATGCAAATATAAGGTAAAGGTCCGAGTCAGCCTTTTCCCGCCATATTGTAAATCTCAAATATCTTGAAAAATAGGTCCATGACCTATCAATATTTTTAGCTTATTGTTATCCTTAATTGATGCTCTACCAGCTTATAGTATCAATTTTTATTTCTTAATTTATTTATTTTTACCTAACCTCACCTAAGTACATCCTTAAATCATTGTTTTATACAATACACAATGTATATTCACTTTTACTACCAACTGATAAATTAAAACAATTTTTACCATTCAGTGATAACAAGCACTTTATTTTACATTTTAATATTTTATGATGTATTTAAATGAGTAGTTATTGTTGCATACTCCATTAGAAATTTGAATTGAGATCAGTTTTGGAATAAGGGAAAGGGGCATGTGAAAAAAAAATTGGGGGGGGGGGGGGTGTTCAGTTTTTCTCATTTCAGATTTCATAAATAAAAAGAAAATTGCTTCCAACATTTTTTTGAGAGGATTTATATTCAACAGCATAGTGAATTGCTCTAAGGCAAAAAAAAAAAAAATTTAAATTCATTAGTCCACATTCATTCTGTGTCAGAAACCTATGCTGTGTCAACTATTTAATCACAATCCAAATTTAGAGCTGAATCCAGCTTGAATGTTGTGTCCATACTTGCCCCAACCGTTCAGGGTTCAACCTCTGCGGTCTTATAAAGCTGCACCCTGCAGAGCATCTGGTTGATAATAGGCCCAGTTTTCAAGTTGATGCAAATCAGGGTCCATGTATTTATATCTCTAATATTTTAGCCTGATTATGAAATTGGACCACATTGAGGTCTAAAGGGTCTAAAATTGATCATTATTTGATTTCATCAAAAATTGAATTCTTGGAGTTCTATGATTTGCTGAATCTAACCATGTATTTGGATTTTGGATATTGGACCATAATAGGAAAATGTCCAATTTAAAATTTTTAAGTTTAAGTTCTTAGATCACATTCATTCTGTGTCAGAAACCTATGTTGTGTCAACTATTTAATCATAATCCAAATTCAGAGCTGTATCAAGCTTAAATGTTGTGTCCATACTTGCCCCAACTGTTCAGGGTTCGACCTCTGGGGTCGTATAAAGCTGTGCCCTGCGGAGCATCTAGTTAACTGATAGGAGACTATTTATTGCCATGCAATACTCACAGAATGCTTATCTATGTTTATTTTTCAGATGTTCAAGGGATTCCAAGGAAAATGACATTGTATTTGCTGACAAATCTTTTGACCTAGTTTTTCCTTACGTGCTGTGGGCAAGAGGTGATCTTAGGCAGGCCTCCCAAACCTTCCTAAAATTAGTTGACAATGAGTCTAAAGGTAAGTTTATCTGAGATCAGGCATGATAAAGTAATCAAGTTCATCTGAGATCCAGCATGATAAAGTAATTATTTAGTTCATCTGAGATCCAACATGATAAAGTAATCATTACTGATAAGTTCATCTGAGATCCAGCATGATAAAGTAATCATTAAATATAAGATGGTCTGCGATCCAGCATGATAAAGTAATCATTAAAGGTCAGTTCACCTGAGATCCAGCAGGATAAAGTAATCATTAAAGATAAATTGATCTGATACCATGCATGATAAAGTAATCATTAAAGGTAAGTTTTTCTGAGATCCAGCATGATAAAGTAATCATTACAGGTAAGTTCATCTGAGATCCAGCATAATAAAAAAACCATTAAAGGTCAGTTCACCTGAGATCTAGCATGATAAAGTAATCATTAAAGGTAAGTTAATCTTAGATACAGCATGATAAAGTTATCATAAAGGTAAGATCCCTTATGATAAAGTAATCATTAAAGGTGAGTTCACCTGAAATCCAGCATGATAAAGTAATCCTTAAAGGTAGGTTGGTCAGAGATCCAACATGATAAAGTAATAATTCAGGGTAAGTTCATCTGAGATCCAGCATGATAAAGTAATCATTAAAGGTCAGTTCACCTGAGATCCAGTGTGATAAAGTAATCATTAAAGGTCAGTTGATCTGATATCCAGCATGATAAAGTAATCATGAAAGGTTAGTTCATCTGAGATCCATCATGATGAAGTAATCATTACAGGTAAGTTCATCTGAGATCCAGCATAATAAAGTAACCATTAAAGGTCAGTTCACCTGAGATCCAGCATGATAAAGTAATCATTAAAGGTAAGTTCATCTGAGAACCAGCATGATACAGTAATCATCAAAGGGATCCAGCATGATAAAGTAATCATTAAATATAAGTTTATCTGAGATCCAGCATGATAAAGTCATTATTAAAGGTAAGTTCATCTAAGATCCAGCCTGATAAAGTAATCATTACAGGTTGGTCATCTGAGATCCAGCCTGATAAAGTAATTATTAAAGGTAAGTTCATCTGAGATCCAGCATGATAAAGTAATCACTACAGTTAAGTTCATCTGAGATCCAGCATGATACAGTAATTATTAAAGTTAAGTTCATCTGAGATCTAGCATGATAAAGTAATCATCAAAGTTTTACACACTTTTTATGCCCCGTTAATGGGCATTATGTGTATGTATCTGTGCGTCCATTCATTCATTGGTTTGTCCGTCTGTCCCATTTCAGGTTAAAGTTTTTGGTCAAGGTAATTATACGACCGCAAAAATTGAAAATTTTAGGTCGTATAATGGTGTCACGTTGGCGCCGTCAGCGTCGTCGTCGTCTGAATACTTTTGGTTTTCGCACTATAACTTTAGTTTAAGTAAATAGAAATGTATGAAATTTCAACACAAAGCTTTTGACCATAAAAGGAAGGTTGGGATTGATTTTTGGAGTTTGGTCCCAACAGTTTAGGAATAATGGGCCCAAAGGGTCCAAAATTAAACTTTGTTTGATTTCATCAAAAATAGAATAATTGGGGTTCTTTGATATGCCGAATCTAACTGTGTATGTAGATTCTTAATTTTTGGTCCCGTTTTCAAATTGGTCTACATTAAGGTCCCAAGGGTCCAAAATTAAACTAAATTTGATTTTATAAAATTGAATTCTTGGGCTTCTTTGATATGCTGCATCTAAACATGTACTTAGATATTTGATTATGGGTCCAGTTTTCAAGTTGGTCCAAATCAGGATCCAAAATTATTATATTAAATATTGTGCAATAGCAAGAAATTTTCAATTACACAGTATTGCGCAATAGCAAGAAATCTTCAATTGCACAGTATTGTCAGGGATCTCCATGGATGAAAACTGAACGATGGAGGAACTTTCACCATTACAAACTGTGTCTACGCTGTACAGTGTAGGGCGATTGGAAGTATTTTATCCCTCCATACAAGGAATGGTGAACATGCTAATTCATTGCTTATTTAAATTATATTTATTTGAATTTTCATTACAAATTAGAAGTATCAATATTTTCATTTATTGCCGTTTTTATACGACCGCAAAAATTGAAACTTTTTTGGTGGTATATTGGTATCATGGTGGAGTCGTTGTCTGCGTAGCCGTCGTCGTCAGCTGAATACTTTCGCACTCTAACTTTAGTAAAAGTGAATAGAAATCTATGAAATTTTAACACAAGGTTTATGACCACAAAAGGAAGGTTGGGATTGATTTTGGGAGTTTTGGTCCCAACATTTTAGGAATTTGGGGCCAAAAAGGGCCCAAATAAGCATTTTCTTGGTTTTCGCACTATAACTTTAGTTTAAGTAAATAGAAATCTATGAAATTTTGTCACAAGGTTTATGACCACAAAAGGAAGGTTTGGATTGATTTTGGAAGTTTTGGTTTTAACAATTTAGGTATTAGGGGCTAAAAAAGGGCTAAAAAAGGCCCAAATAAGCATTATTCTTGGTTTTCGCACAATAACTTTAGTATAAGTAAATAGAAATCAATGAAATTTAAATACGAGGTTTATGACTACAAAAGGAAGGTTGGGATTGATTTTGGTAGTTGAGGTCCCAACAGTTTAGGAATTAGGTGCCAAAAAGGGGCCCAAATAAGCATTATTCTTGGTTTTCGCACCATAACTGCGTAGCCGTCGTCGTCAGCTGAATACTTTCGCACTCTAACTTTAGTAAAAGTGAATAGAAATCTATGAAATTTTAACACAAGGTTTATGACCACAAAAGGAAGGTTGGGATTGATTTTGGGAGTTTTGGTCCCAACATTTTAGGAATTTGGGGCCAAAAAGGGCCCAAATAAGCATTTTCTTGGTTTTCGCACTATAACTTTAGTTTAAGTAAATAGAAATCTATGAAATTTTGGCACAAGGTTTATGACCACAAAAGGAAGGTTTGGATTGATTTTGGAAGTTTTTGTTTTAACAATTTAGGTATTAGGGGCTAAAAAAGGGCTAAAAAAGGCCCAAATAAGCATTATTCTTGGTTTTCGCACAATAACTTTAGTATAAGTAAATAGAAATCTATGAAATTGAAACACAAGGTTTATGACCATAAAAGGAAGGTTGGGTTTGATTTTGGGAGTTTTGGTCCCAACAGTTTAGGAATAAGGGGCCCAAAGGGTCCAAAATTGAACTTTGTTTGATTTTATCAAAAATTGAATAATTGGGGTTCCTTGATATGCCAAATCTAACTGTGTATGCAGATTCTTAATTTTTGGTCCCATTTTCAAATTGGTCTACATTAAAGTCGAAAGGGTCCAAAATTAAACTAAGTTTGATTTTAACAAAAATTGAATTCTTGGGCTTTTTTGATATGCTGAATCTAAACATGTACTTAAGATTTTTGAATATGGGCCCAGTTTTCAAGTTGGTTCAAATCAGGATCCAAAATTATTATATTAAGTATTGTGCAATAGCAAGAAATTTTCAATTGCACAGTATTCAGCAAAAGCAAGAAATCTTCAATTGCACAGTATTGTGCAATAGCAAGAAATTTTCAATTGCACAGTATTGCACAATAGCAAGAAATATCTAATTGCACAATATTGTGCAATAGCAAGAAATTTTCAATTGGAGTTATCTTTCTTTGTCCAGAATAGTAGTTGAATCAACTTACATCATTGTTTTATACAATATACAACGTATATTCACTTTTACTACCAACTGATAAATTAAAACAATTTTTACCATTCAGTGATAACAAGCACTTTATTTTACATTTTAATATTTTATGATGTATTTAAATGAGTAGTTATTGTTGCATACTCCATTAGAAATTTGAATTGAGATCAGTTTTGGAATAAGGGAAAGGGGCATGTGAAAAAAAAAATTGGGGGGGGGGGGGGGGGGGAGAGGGGGTGTTCAATTTTTCTCATTTCAGATTTCATAAATAAAAAGAAAATTGCTTCCAACATTTTTTTGAGAGGATTTATATTCAACAGCATAGTGAATTGCTCTAAGGCAAAAAAGAAAAATTTAAATTCATTAGACCACATTCATTCTGTGTCAGAAACCTATGCTGTGTCAACTATTTAATCACAATCCAAATTTAGAGCTGAATCCAGCTTGAATGTTGTGTCCATACTTGCCCAACCGTTCGGGATTCAACCTCTGAGTCGTATAAATCTGCGCCCTGTGGAGCATCTGGTTTTTTGTCGAGCCTGCAACTTTTGTTGCAGAAAGCTCGACATAGGGAAAGTGATCCGGCGGCGGCGGCTACGGCGGCGGCTACGGCGGCGGCGTTAGCTCACTTCTTAAAAGCTTTATATTTTAGAAGGTGGAAGACGTGGATGCTTCATACTTTGTATATAGATGCTTCATGTTACGAAGTTTCCGTCAGTCACATGTCCAATGTCCTTGACCTCATTTTCATGGTTCAGTGACCACTTGAAAAAAAAGTTCATATTTTTTGTAATGTTGAATTCTCTCTTATTATAAGTAATAGGATAACTATATTTGATATGTGCGTACCTTGCAAGGTCCTCGTGTCTGTCAGACAGTTTTCACTTGACCTCGACCTCATTTCATGGATCAGTGAACAAGGTTAAGTTTTGGTGGTCAAGTCCATATCTCAGATAATATAAGCAATAGGGCTAGTATATTCAGTGTATGGAAGGACTGTAAGGTGTACATGTCCAACTGGCAGGTGTCATCTGACCTTGACCTCATTTTCATGGTTCAGTGGTTATAGTTAAATTTTTGTGTTTTGGTCTGTTTTTCTCATACCATATGCAATAGGTCTACTATATTTGTTGTATGGAATGATTGTTAAGTGTACATGTCTAGCGGGCAGATGTCATGTGACCTTGACCTCATTTTCATGGTTCAGTGGTCAAAGTTAAGTTTTTGAGTTTTGGTCTAATGCTATATGCCATAGGTCAACTATATTTGGTGTATGGAAATATTTTATGATCTTTATGTCAGTCGAGCAGGTTTTATTTAACCGTGACCTCATTTTCACGGTTCATTGCACAGTGTTAAGTTTTTGTGTTTTGGTCTATTTTTCTTAAACTATAAGTAATGTGTCAACTATATATGTTGTATAGAAGCATTGTTAGCTGTACCTGTCTGCCTGGCATGGTTCATCTGACCTGGACCTCTTTTTTAAGGTTCATTGGTCTTTGTTTAGTTATCTTGGTTAATGTTAAGTTTATGTGACAGTTGTAATAAAGCTTACCTGTATACTTAGGACTATCAACATAATATCAATGATTAGTATAGAAGGATTAGTATAGAAGGCGAGACATTTCAGCGTGTGCACTCTTGTGATTAAGTTAGTGAAGTACAGTTGAAACTTAGTACACATGTCCCTATGATATGAGTTTTCAAATTTTAATGGAACATAAAAAGTTATAGTGTGAGGTGGGCATCCATGTACTATTCACTTATTCTTGTTTGCTTCATGCTGAAGTTATTAATTTGCTAATAGGTGTATATGTAACAAGCTATATATATCAAGTTCTAATTTTGTTCAGGTCTAAATATTTTGTGCAGACTTATGGTCCTGGATTAAATAAATTCACTCAAATTAACAGTTTTCAACACTTTTTATGCCCCACCTACGATTGTAGAGGGGGATTATGTTTTCTGGTCTGTGCGTCCGTTCATCCATCTGTTCATTCTTTCGTTCAGCCGTCCGTCTGTCTGTCCCGCTTCTGTTTAAAGTTTTTGGTCAAGGTTGTTTTACATGAAGCTGAAGTCCAATCAACTTGAAACTTAGTACACTTGTTCCTTATGATATGATCTTTCTAATTTTCAAGCCAAAGTAGTAGGTTCAGTAAGACCCCTTTTTAGCCCCAAAATATAGCAGTTTTACAAAATTGATAAAATTTAGATTTTTAGCTATCTATTGGAAAGTAGAATGCTTATGCTACATAAATATGAGCTGTTTTTGACAATACAATGCACATATATCGGGTACTAGCATCATTAAGTCATGCTAAATTACTGACATCTTCACAGTTACCTAGCATTTTAGTTAAATTTTTTTACGGTCCTCGTCTGAAATGAAAGCAGGTGCATTTGTGTTCATTCTTAATATTGAAATGTAAGTTGTATTTGATGATTATGCATAACATATATAAAGGCTGAGGATGAATGAGGATGTGGCCACTTTCTTTTTTGACAATCACCGCCTAAAAAGTGACATTTTTTTGGCATATTTAATAGATTTGTCATATTAAGGCTTGAATCAGAGCGTTTTAAATGACCAAATCAGTTCAAATCTTTCATATAAACTAATTGAATCAACTGAAATAGACACTTGAGTGTTTAAAAAGTGTCCAAAATCTTTCATCAGATGAACCTGAAATTTGAGTTCAAAATCAGCCCTTACTGGACCTACTCCTTAGACTTTGGACCCCAATTTCACGGTCAACTGAACATAGAAAATGAAAATGCAAGTTTCAGGTTAAAGTTTTTGGTCAAGGCAGTTTTTGATGAAGTTGAAGTCCAATCAACTTGAAACTTGGTACACATGTTCCCTATAGTATGATCTTTTTAATTTTGATGCCAAATTAGATTTTTTACCCAGTTCACGTTCCATTCGAACGTGGAAAATGATAGTGGGAGTGGGGCATCCATGTAATTTGGACACATTCTTGTTTGTCATGCTTGAAGATATTGATTTGATAATAGGTATATAGTTTTATCATGACAGGTTACAGATATAGGTCAAATTTGGTTCAGTGTGATGATTTTGTGTAGAGTTATGGTCCTTTAACTGGTCTATGTATTGCAATGCAATACTCCCAGAATAATTGTTTTATAATTTATTATATTTTCAGTGAGGGTGAAAGCAATGTATCTATCTGAAGCAGGAAGGATGTTTCTACAGTTTGGAGACGGTGATTCTGCTGTTAGATATTTCCATTTAGCCAAAGATGCCTTAACAACAAAACAAAAACACAACAAACAAGATATTGTGTCAGAAATTGACAGACAAACTAGGATGCTATGTGCAGCCTCTAATGATGTTGGGTAAGACACTGTAGATTTAGGATGTTATGTGCTGCCTCTAATGATGTTGGGTAAGACACTGTAGATATAGGATGCTATATGCAGCCTCTAATGATGTTGGGTAAGACACTGTAGATTTAAGATGCTTTGTGCAGCCTCTAATGATGTTGGATAAGACACTGTAGATTTAGGATGCTATGTGCTGCCTCTAATGATGTTGGGTAAGACACTGTAGATTTAAGATGCTATGTGCAGCCTCTAATGATGTTGGGTAAGACACTAGATTTAGGATCCTATGTGCAGCCTCTAATGATGTTGGGTAAGACACTGTAGATTTAGGATGCTATGTGCAGCCTCTAATGATGTTGGGTAAGACACTGTAAATTTAAGATGCTATGTGCAGCCTCTAATGATGTTGGGTAAGACACTGTAGATTTAGGATCCTATGTGCAGCCTCTAATGATGTTGGGTAGGACACTGTAGATTTAGGATGCTATGTGCAGCCTCTAATGGTGTTGGGTAAGACACTGTAGATATAGGATGCTATGTGCAGCCTCTAATGATGTTGGGTAAGACACTGTAGATTTAAGATGCTTTGTGCAGCCTCTAATGATGTTGGGTAAGACACTGTAGATTTAAGATGCTATGTGCAGCCTCTAATGATGTTGGGTAAGACACTAGATTTAAGATGCTATGTGCTGCCTCTAATGATGTTGGGTAAGACACTGTAGATTTAAGATGCTATGTGCAGCCTCTAATGATGTTGGGTAAGACACTGTAGATTTAAGATGCTATGTGCTGCCTCTAATGATGTTGGGTAAGACACTGTAGATTTAGGATGCTATGTGCAGCCTCTAATGATGTTGGGTAAGACACTAGATTTAGGATGCTATGTGCAGCCTCTAATGATGTAGGGTAAGACACTGTAGATTTAGGATGCTATGTGCAGCCTCTAATGATGTTGGGTAATACACTGTAGATTTAAGATGCTATGTGCAGCCTCTAATGATGTTGGGTAAGACACTGTAGATTTAAGATGCTTTGTGCAGCCTCTAATGATGTTGGGTAAGACACTGTAGATTTAGGATGCTATGTGCAGCCTCTAATGATGTTGGGTAAGACACTGTAGATTTAGGATCCTATGTGCAGCCTCTAATGATGTTGGATAAGACACTGTAGATTTAGGATGCTATGTGCAGCCTCTAATGATGTTGGGTAAGACACTGTAGATTTAAGATGCTATGTGCTGCCTCTAATGATGTTGGGTAAGACACTGTAGATTTAAGATGCTATGTGCAGCCTCTAATGATGTTGGGTAAGACACTGTAGATTTAAGATGCTATGTGCAGCCTCTAATGATGTTGGGTAAGACACTGTTGATATAGGATGCTATGTGCAGCCTCTAATGATGTTGGGTAAGACACTGTAGATGTAGGATGCTATGTGCTGCCTCTAATGATGTTGTGTAAGACACTGTAGATTTAAGATGCTATGTGCAGCCTCTAATGATGTTGGGTAAGACACTGTAGATTTAGGATGCTATGTGCAGCCTCTAATGATGTTGGGTAAGACACTGTAGATTTAGGATGTTATGTGCTGCCTCTAATGATGTTGGGTAAGACACTGTAGATTTAAGATGCTATGTGCAGCCTCTAATGATGTTGGGTAAGACACTGTAGATTTAAGATGCTATGTGCAGCCTCTAATGATGTTGGGTAAGACACTGTAGATTTAAGATGCTATGTGCAGCCTCTAATGATGTTGGGTAAGACACTGTAGATTTAAGATGCTATGTGCAGCCTCTAATGATGTTGGGCAAGACACTGTAGATTTAGGATGCTATGTGCAGCCTCTAATGATGTTGGGTAAGACACTAGATTTAGGATCCTATGTGCAGCCTCTAATGATGTTGGGTAAGACACCGTAGATTTAGATGCTATGTGCAGCCTCTAATGATGTTGGGTAAGACACTGTAGATTTAAGATGCTATGTGCAGCCTCTAATGATGTTGGGTAAGACACTGTAGATTTAGGATCCTATGTGCAGCCTCTAATGATGTTGGGTAAGACACTGTAGATTTAGGATGCTATGTGCAGCCTCTAATGGTGTTGGGTAAGACACTGTAGATATAGGATGCTATGTGCAGCCTCTAATGATGTTGGGTAAGACACTGTAGATTTAAGATGCTTTGTGCAGCCTCTAATGATGTTGGGTAAGACACTGTAGATTAGGATGCTATGTGCTGCCTCTAATGATGTTGGGTAAGACACTGTAGATTTAAGATGCTATGTGCAGCCTCTAATGATGTTGGGTAAGACACTGTAGATTTAAGATGCTATGTGCTGCCTCTAATGATGTTGGGTAAGACACTGTAGATTTAGGATGCTATGTGCAGCCTCTAATGATGTTGGGTAAGACACTAGATTTAGGATGCTATGTGCAGCCTCTAATGATGTTGGGTAAGACACTGTAGATTGAGGATGCTATGTGCAGCCTCTAATGATGTTGGGTAAGACACTGTAGATTTAAGATGCTATGTGCAGCCTCTAATGATGTTGAGTAAGACACTGTAGATTTAAGATGCTTTGTGCAGCCTCTAATGATGTTGGGTAAGACACTGTAGATTTAGGATGCTATGTGCAGCCTCTAATGATGTTGGGTAAGACACTGTAGATTTAGGATCCTATGTGCAGCCTCTAATGATGTTGAGTAAGACACTGTAGATTTAGGATGCTATGTGCAGCCTCTAATGATGTTGGGTAAGACACTGTAGATTTAAGATGCTATGTGCTGCCTCTAATGATGTTGGGTAAGACACTGTAGATTTAAGATGCTATGTGCAGCCTCTAATGATGTTGGGTAAGACACTGTAGATTTAAGATGCTATGTGCTGCCTCTAATGATGTTGGGTAAGACACTAGATTTAAGATGCTATGTGCAGCCTCTAATGATGTTGGGTAAGACACTGTTGATTTAGGATGCTATGTGCAGCCTCTAATGATGTTGGGTAAGACACTGTAGATGTAGGATGCTATGTGCTGCCTCTAATGATGTTGGGTAAGACACTGTAGATTTAAGATGCTATGTGCAGCCTCTAATGATGTTGGGTAAGACACTGTAGATTTAGGATGCTATGTGCAGCCTCTAATGATGTTGGGTAAGACACTGTAGATTTAAGATGCTATGTGCAGCCTCTAATGATGTTAGGTAAGACACTGTAGATATAGGATGCTATGTGCAGCCTCTAATGATGTTGGGTAAGACACTGTAGATTTAGGATCCATGTGCAGCCTCTAATGATGTTGGGTAAGACACTGTAGATTTAAGATGCTATGTGCAGCCTCTAATGGTGTTGGGTAAGACACTGTAGATTTAGGATGCTATGTGCTGCCTCTAATGATGTTGGGTAAGACACTTGATTAAGGATGCAATCTTGTGGGGGCATATTTTTGAGGGATTTTTTTTTTCATATTTATAAATTAACTGTTTACATAACTTTTGAATTTTGAAATACTATATAAGGCCTTTCTACCTCAAGAATATATTACCTTAGATGTATTTAGCATAACTTTTAGAAATTTAGGTCTTCAACGACTTCAAGATCGTACTTTATTTGGCCTTTTTTTAGCTCACCTGGCACGAAGGGCCAAGTGAGCTTTTCTCATCACTTGGCGTCCGTCGTCCGTCATCCCTCGTCGTTGTTAACTTTTTTATACGACCGCAAAAATTGAAAATTTTTTGGTTGTATATTGGTATCACGTTGGCGTCGTCATCTGCGTCGTTGTCGTCGTTGTCGTCGTTGTCGTCGTCCGAATACTTTTAGTTTTCGCACTTTAACTTTAGTAAAAGGGATTAGAAATCTATGAAATTTTAACACAAGGTTTATGACCACAAAAGGAAGGTTAGGATTGATTTTGGGAGTTTTGGTTCCAACAGTTTAGGAATTAGGGGCCAAAAAAGGGCCCAAATAAGCATTATTCTTGGTTTTTGCACAATAACTTTAGTATAAGTAATTAGAAATCAATGAAATTTAAACACAAGGTTTATGACCACAAAAGAAAGGTTGGGATTGATTTTGGGAGTTGAAATCCCAACAGTTTAGGAATTAAGGGCCAAAAAGGGGCCCAAATAAGCATTATTCTTGGTTTTTCACAGCATAACTTTAGTATAAGTAAATAGAAATCTATGAAAGTTAAACACAAGGTTTATGACCATAAAAGGAAGGCTGGGTTTGATTTTTGAAGTTTTGGTCCCAACAGTTTAGGTATAAGGGCCCAAAGGGTCCAAAATTGAACTTTGTTTGATTTCATCAAAAATTGAATAATTGGGGTTCTTTGATATGCCGAATCTAACTGTGTATGTAGATTCTTAATTTCTGGTCCCGTTTTCAAATTGATCTACATTAAGGTCCATAGGGTCCAAAATTAAACTTAATTTGATTTTAACAAAAATTGAAACCTTGGGGTTCTTTGATATGCTGAATCTAAAAATGTACTTAGATTTTTGATTATTGGCCAAGTTTTCAAGTTGGTCCAAATCAGGGTCCAAAATTAAACTTTGTTTGATTTCATCAAAAATTGAATAATTGGGGTTCTTTGATATGCCGAATCTAACTGTGTATGTAGATTCCTAATTTTTAGGCAGTTAAGCTGCCTTATGCGAGCACCCTAGATTTGTGTTCTACCCAATTTTTTACTCCGAGCTATATTGTATGTTATTGAGTTAGCAGAAACTCATTTTGTACTCCTCTATATTGTAGGTTGTTGAGTGACCAGAAACTCATTTTGTACTCCTCTATATTGTAGGTTATTGAGTTACCAGAAACTCATTTTGTACTCCTCTATATTGTAGTTTATTGAGTTACCAGAAACTCATTTTGTACTCCTCTATATTGTAGGTTATTGAGTTACCAGAAACTCATTTTGTACTCCTCTATATTGTAGGTTATTAAGTTACCAGAAACTCATTTTGTACTCCTCTATATTGTAGGTTATTGAGTTACCAGAAACTCATTTTGTACTCCTCTATATTGTAGGTTATTAAGTTACCAGAAACTCATTTTGTACTCCTCTATATTGTAGGTTATTGAATTACCAGAAACTCATTTTGTACTCCTCTATATTGTAGGTTATTAAGTTACCAGAAACTCATTTAGTACTCCTCTATATTGTATGTTATTAAGTTACCAGAAACTCATTTTGCACTCCTCTATATTGTAGGTTATTAAGTTACCAGAAACTCATTTTGTACTCCTCTATATTGTAGGTTATTGAGTTACCAGAAACTCATTTTGTACTCTATATTGTAGGTTATTGAGTTACCATAAATTCATTTTGTACTCCTCTATATTGTAGGTTATTTAGTGACTAGAAACTCATTTTGTACTCCTCTATATTGTAGATTATTTAGTGACTAGAAACTCATTTTGTACTCCTCTATATTGTAGGTTATTAAGTTACCAGAAACTCATTTTGTTCTCCTCTATATTGTAGGTTATTAAGTTACCAGAAAGCAGATCGATCATTGGCAGCTTGGACGTCAGCCATATCTACACAATTACCAGAATCTATAGAGTGTGCTGGTCCCCTGTCTGCGTTTGATGCATTCTTGTGTTATTTTGGAAGTTATTGGCATGGTTTGTATAGACCTTTAGTATCTTTAAAATTACAGTATTTTCATAACAAGTGCCACTATGCAATTGCTTGGGATCCTGGACATGGCCATGGTCAATAAGTTAATTCTAATTGGTTTAAATAGATGTCCGAAACATTATCAGAATACTGTCATGTGATTTAAAACCTTCAGTCAGGATTCTACTTCGTCAAAATTATCTCCCCATTACGCCAGTTCATTTTCACAATTGTAGAAATGGAAGCCATTGTAGGGAAGCACTGCCAATTTTGCTCTTGGAAACCGATAAATTTATCCACATTGCACCATTACGATCCTTATATGTCAGTTGTATTTTAAAAGACAAACGATCAATTAGCTAATGAGCATCAGTAAATGATCTTGTCTGCATTGATTCAACTTAAAACTATTGTCTGATCAGTTGTCAGGTGGAATTTTCAAAATTCATAAACTTTAAAAAAAAATTATAATTAAATATTTCGTGGAAGGGCAGACTAGACTTTTTTAATGGTTGGAGACTACAAACCCTAGTTATCACACACAAAAAGTTATAATTTTTCGAAGATATGCATTTTCATCATCCAACTTGAAAGACTGTCGTCAATTACTTTTAGTAAAAAAAATAGCTATTCGAACACACCTACTCTGTTTTTGTGATTCTTTAGATAGGTATTTCACTTGACCCATATATTTCATCTTTTAGTACTGTGTTTTTTTTATATTATAAAGTCAACCTGTAGCTTTGATATATAAAAATGATGGAATCTGAAGCAAGACGATGTATGAAATATTCTTGCTTTGTGCCATATCAAGACAAAATACTCAACTCAAACACGCCCTAACATAAAAAGGTGCACTCGATTTTCTCTTTTCGAAACAGTTGTTTCCCATTTTTTGGAATTTTTTCTTGAGTAACGTAATGGAAGGGCAGACACAAAAATTACTGAACTAATAGATTGATATGTTTTCTGTCCGTGGTAATTTTTTTTTTTAAATCGGAGGTTATGCATTTTCTACATTCAACTTGAAAGATACCCATGTTGTCGACTTGATATCTAATTGTTCTGCTTAAATATGTACTAGATAAATTGAAAACTTATGAAAATGGTGTTTTTAAAATGAAACACTTCGTAATTGAGAAGAAAATTGTCATTTTATTTGTTAACCGGATTTTTGTGACAAAAATGTCGTTTATTGATTTGGGGATGTACGTCGGGCTGCCGGTCGGGCGGTCGGTCGGTTGGTCGGTCAGGCCGGTGGGCGGCATTCAAATGTTGTCCGTGCATTAACTCATGAACCTTTCAACCAAAGCTTTTAAAATTTTGATATGTTGTTACTGACAACTAAATGAAGGTCAAGTTCAATAATGACGATTTTGACTTTTACTGTTCAGGAGTTATGGTTCTTGAAAGATCGAAAAATGGAGTTTTCAGTCGTGTCCGTGCATTTACGCATGAACTGTTCTACCAAAGCTTCCCAAATTTTTATATGTTGTTACTGATGACAAAATAAAGGTCAAGTTCAATAATGACGATTCTGACTTTTACCGTTCAGGAGTTATAGTTCTTGAAAGATCGTAAAATGGCGTTTCCATTCACGCTGTTGCATTTACTCATAAACCATTCAATCTAAGCTTTTCAAATTTTTATATGTTGGTACTGATGACAAAATGGAGGTCAAATTTGATATTGACGATTTTCACTTTCACCATTCATCAGTAATGGTTCTTGTGATATTGCCAGGACACAAATAAATGTTAATAAATCCGGTTTGCTGTCGTTGTGACAGCCTCTTGTTTCTATTAACTTTAAAAAAAATTTGTCACCATAGTAAACATTACAGTAAGCATTTATCGCCTTCTCTAAGAAAGAGCTTCGATTTTTTTGTTCTATTTAAACCAGGTTTCCGCCTGCTTATTTATAGGATATAAAAACATTTTGTGATTTATTGTCCTGTGAAAATATCATAGATAACAATAAATATTTATTTGTATTCAGAGGCAACTGGTTCCCTGTATGATGAGGCTATTAAACGTTTACAGACTCTGACAGAGAAAGAAAAATATCTGTACTATTATCTATCCATGGTGTACGCATTACAGGGTAAAACGGAGGAGTCATCTAAAATGTATCGCAGATTTACTGCTAAGTGAGTCAAACATTTGTTAAAAGAAAAACATATAGCTTAATTGCTAATGGAGTAAGAATTGTATTTTAAAAGAATATCTATACCCTATATCAGGTTTTTGCTTGTGTTTAACTTTTGCTTTTTTTACAGCACTAAATAAAACACAAAATATTTACCTATCATAAATTTCCAAAGATGTATCGCTGTATAAAGGTTTCATACATTATCCTGTTAATTATCAAGTATACATAAAATTAATTATAGACTTTTTTCACCCTAAGGGGGAATTATATTCATAGGAAAATTAGTCTTTTGTGCATAATATGCATATTTAATTAGGATCTGTATTTTGAAATGGCTAATGATGATACTTGTCATACCTTTTAACAACACAGAAATGGTTCAGACATAGATGCTAATGAGGCAATGACATATGATAAATAGGCAATATTGATTATAGGCAACCATACAGACTATATCAATGAGCAAAACTTGATGTAGGAATCAATAAAAGGTTCTAACATTACAAAATGCATCTTTGCTAGCCAAGGGTCATGATCCACTTCTACCCTTGGCAGATTAAGCCAATATTTGTGATAACAATGTTGCGTTATCTATCAGTAGATTAAAGTCATGCCCATTCTGAATACATTATTTTTGACCAATGGTAGCACTTGAACTCTTCAATTTGGAGGCAAAAACATGGTAGCGTCTAGATTCTGCACACTTGGTAAAGCATGAAATGAAAAGATACATTGACATTCATGCATTTGACTGTGCTAGAAACATACATAGGAACTTCTATTAGTCGATTAAAAACATTCAAATTGTCACTAAATATAGTTGTATGTTTAGGTATGTAAAGACTTGTTGCACAATAAGCATGTGGCAATTGTTTACATACACTTTCTACATTTACATGTGATCATGTTATATTCGCTTTTTGATTGGATGCAGCGAGTTTCCACTGCAACCATTAAAAATCATTACCTTATGTCTCGGAAATTCTATCTCAATCCGCCAAGGGTGAGAGGAGGGAAGTAGATTTGTAACCCTTGGCTAGCGAAGATGTACAAAATGTTAATCAATAAAAAAAAAAAAACTCACAGCCTGATTTATGAGTTATGACAAAACAATAAACTAAAAATAGATATAACAGACAGCAACCAATGACAACCACTGAACTTCGGAGGTAGAAAAGTGAACATTGAATAAATGTTAAAGATTAATCCCCCACTTTTTGTTAGTACATCAAGTGTTTTAAGGGTATTAGGATGATTACAGATTGAGTTTGCAAGTTTGTTCAGGTTGGTCTACACTTTTTGAGATAGCTATAGGGGGAGCATTCATGTCATGCTGATCGATATAAAATGTAAATTTGTAGTGTATCATCAAATAGTCCTCACCCAGGATCAACAAGTTTTAGACACAACATTAAAAAACCATGGCAACCACTGATAGATAAGGTCATAGACCAGGGGTCACTACCTACACCATTGAAGGTCGTCTGGAGGATACAACTGTTACTACCTAAATGTTCTGATCCCCAAAAGGAGCGTGGACATTTGTATGATCAGTAAGTAAAGTATATGTTCTACTGATAAGATAATAAGACTTTAAATGATCAGTTAGCATTGTTTATACTTAGATATCCCATTAGTTTGGTGAAATGATACAGTTAGCATTGTTTATACCTAGATATACCAAGAGTTCTCTGGAATGATACAGTTATCATTGTTTATACCTAGATATACCAAGAGTTCTCTGGAATGATACAGTTAGCATTGTTTATACATAGATATCCCAAGAGTTCTGTGGAATGACACAGTTAGCATTGTTTATACTCAGATATCCCAAGAGTTCTGTGGAATGATACAGTTAGCATTGTTTATACCCAGATATCCCAAGAGTTCTGTGGAATGATACAGTTAGCATTGTTTATACTTAGATATCCCAAGAGTTCTGTGGAATGATACAGTTAGCATTGTTTATACCCAGATATCCCAAGAGTTCTGTGGAATGATACAGTTAGCATTGTTTATACCTAGATATCCCAAGAGTTCTGTGGAATGATACAGTTAGCATTGTTTATACTTAGATATCCCAAGAGTTCTGTGGAATGACACAGTTAGCATTGTTTATACCTAGATATCCCAAGAGTTCTGTGGAATGATACAGTTAGCATTGTTTATACCTAGATATCCCACGAGTTCTGTGGAATGACACAGTTAGCATTGTTTATACCCAGATATCCCAAGAGTTCTGTGGAATGATACAGTTAGCATTGTTTATACTTAGATATCCCAAGAGTTCTGTGGAATGATACAGTTAGCATTGTTTATACCCAGATATCCCAAGAGTT
Source organism: Mytilus edulis (assembly GCF_963676685.1). Taxonomy (NCBI): domain Eukaryota; kingdom Metazoa; phylum Mollusca; class Bivalvia; order Mytilida; family Mytilidae; genus Mytilus; species Mytilus edulis. The sequence goes on from NC_092351.1 coordinate 90,288,558, forward strand.
CTGTGGAATGATACAGTTAGCATTGTTTATACCCAGATATCCTATTAGTTTGGTAAATTATTAAGTTAGCATTGTTTATACTTAGATATCCAAAGAGTTTAGTGAAATAATACAGTTTGTACTATTTATGCTCAGATATCCCAAGAGTTAGGCTAAATGATACAGTTTGTACTATTTATTCTTAGATATCCACACGAAGCTGATAGAAGAAGCAATGACCTGAACTTACGAATCAGTGGAGATGGTTACTTGACCGGTGATATGCAGATGGTGCTGCCACCTATGAGGGGAATTTATCTTGATTTGTACACAGGGTATATATATTACCATGTATGAGACATCATCAACAACTGTGATTAAAAAAAAACCAAAAATAACCTTTTTTCTTTCTTGTTCAATAAATAGCTGAATAAATTGAACAAAAATCTTTAAGTATTTCTATTGTAAAGCACTAGGTTGTGATTTTTTATTGGGGTTGTTGTCCTAACTGTTTAAGGAATGACTGTTATATATTTTCTCTCTATATGAAGAAATAAGATAAAAAAAAATGTGGTGCACACTGAATAACCCATGTAGCATGTTATTTTAAAGTGTGCACCACATTTTTTATGTTATTTTGAAAAGACAGAAAAAATATAACATTCATTCCTAATAATTTAATTCTAAATTCCATTTTAAGGTGGCTCAAGCCTATTCGAAGTTTTTGTCAGAAGTGCTGTATTTTTTGTTATTTTAATCTTGATAGAGAGTGAATCAAATTGGTTAAAAAAAAATAGGGGGTCCCGGACCATTTAAGCTCGGAATATAGAGGTATGTAAAAGGGAACATTTTTCAATGAAATGATAGGGAAAGTAGAGGTGATGACATATTTTTATCCGAATATCAAAAAAACATTCTGTGACACTTGGTGCAAAACTGTAATATAAAAAGCTGAAATATAGCGTTAAAGAATGAGCAAATAAAAAACATAGGTCACTGATAAGGAAAAAAAGATTTAGCCTTAAACCCAAAATTTGGTGGAAAATGGTAAAATTGGGTGAAATGTCATTTTGAGTCTTTCACAGATACACATAATAACGATAATACTTTGTTAGTGTCATAAGTACAATAATTTTACATTTTTAATCAATCAAAATATTTAAAAAAAAGTATAATGAATGTACGACACAAACTTTTCGTGTGCATGGTAATTATTGCATGAAATTATGCGCAGTCGAATAGTCCAAATCTACCTTAAGCGGCAGTAAATTGTGAAAAAACGTTGATGACCTCACGGTCACATGACAAAATTATGTCTATGAGCTGATAGGCAAAGCAATGTCAGCCAATCACATTAATTAAAAATTGAATTATTTAGGAATAGTATGGCCCTGCCCCCTCATCATTGTTCATAGACTTTGAATTGTTTGCATAGTTCAAGTTTAGGTATTATTAACCTTTGAAACTTTGTAAGATTTTATACAGAGAGAATGAATGTGTGGTTTATTATTTATTAATACGTTAATATGCTATTTATTTTGTAGAAATATACATCTGACTAAAATTCCATCCTCAACAGAAGTTTGGAGACAGTACGTGACATTTAATATGTGTTATGTAAATAAACATGAAAATCCTCAGTTAATTCAAGGTTAGATATGTGTTATTTAGATAGATACAATAGTATTTGGTTAGATATGATAAAGTTAAAAGAAAAAGTTTTTTTTTAGTTATTGCCCTTGGATGGATAAATAATGTGCCAGGCAGGGCACTGTGCAGCTCTGTTCTTTTATTGGTTATAGCTTTATACTGAAATTGGATAAAGCCATGAGGTCATTTTGCATTAGTGTTAACCGCAAAAATTAAAAAAAAATTTGTTGTATATTTGTATCACATCGTTGTCGTCTTTGTCGTTGTCTTCAGCGTCGTCCAAAGACGGATGACTTCCGGATAATTACTTTAGTATAAGTTGATAGAAATCAATAAAATTTTAACATAAGGTTAATGACCATAAAAGGAAGGTTGGGATTGATTTTGGGTGTTTTGGTCCCAACAGTTTAGGAATTAGGGGCCAAAAAGGGGCACAGATAGGCATTTTTCTTGGTTTTCGCACAATAACTTTAGTATAATTGAATAGAAATCTATGAAATTTAAACATAAGGTTTGAAAAGGAAAGAAGGGTTGGTATTGATTGCGGCAGTTTTGGTCCCAATAGTATAGGAATTAGGGTCCAAAGGGTCCAAAATTAAACCTAGTTTGATTTTAACAAAAATTGAATTCTTGTGGTTCTTTGATATGCTGAATCTAACCGTGTATTTAGATTCGTAATTTTTGGTCCAGTTTTTAAATTGGTCTACATTAAGTTCCAAAAGGTCCAAAATTAAACTTTGATTTAAAAAAAAAAATTAATACATGAGGTTCTTTGACATGCTGAATCTAACTATGTATTTAGATTTTTGATATTTGGGCCCCTTTATCAAATTGATCGACATTGAGTTCTAAAGGGTCCAAAATTGAACTTATTTGATTTTATCAAAAATTTAATTCTTGGGGTTCTTTGATATGCTGAATCTAACCATGTATTTAGATTTTGGATATTGGACCATAATATAAATTTATAGATAAATGTCCTATTTAATTTTTTCAAGTTCTTAGACCATATTCATTCTGTGTCAGAAACCTATTCTGTGTCAACTATTTAGTCACAAGCCAAATTCAGAGCTGTATCAAGTCCATACTTGCCCCAACTGTTCAGTGTTCAACATCTGCGGTCGTATCAAACTGTGCCCTGCGGAGCATCTGGTTTGTTCTGACTTGACAGGATGAAAAGGGGAGACTTAGGTATGCTGTTTCTATTGTGGGTCCCCTCAGTCTATTGACTTTGAGTTTTCTTTATTTACATGTTTTTATTTGTGTTCAGTTTGCAGTGGCCTAGCTTGCACATGTTGCATGTATGCTCAGATGCTCAAGCATCCACATCATTATGACAAAAAAAAAAATTAAAATTATTGCATGTGTTCACAGCAGATACACACGGAGGTATCCGAATGTAACAAGGTTGAGGATATGAGAAAAGTGTCCAATCATTTTCGTCGCAGTATGCATGGTTTTTCCTTTAGGATCGTTTTATTCGTTTAGTTATGTAAACAAGATGGATAAATTGCAGAAAAGTGCTTTCAGCTTTTTCATTAAAGTCTAAGTCGTAGTGAGCAGTCGGCTGCGGCAAGCACAGATAATGATACGCAGACCTGCAGACTTGTTTGGTCTAAAATTTAGCCAAGCAAAGCGATGACATAGCAACGTTACTAGTAAACAACTAAACCATCATATCCTGGTATTGTTTCCTGTGACATGAAAGACGAAGTGATAAGAACTCTACTAGTATCTGAGACTAGTATTTACTGTAATGAAGTGTGATAATTCCTGGGCTTATAAATACCCCTTTCTATATAGGTTCAAATATTTAATTTTATTTTCAATAAAATAACAGATAATAAAGAGATTCAATGTCCCTGCACATATTTTATCTATCCATTTCCCCTGTAACGCGTTAAGACAAGTATTCAAACAACCAATGGGTTGGATCAAATTCTGGGAAAGTGGGGTCACATCGGTTCCTATACTTCGAAGTTCCATATACATAAGTGCTGCTGTAATGGTTCTGTTTTTATACGACCGCAAAAATTTTAATTTTTCGTCGTATATTGCTATCACGCCGTCGTCGTCCGAATACTTTTAGTTTTCGCACTCTAACTTTAGTAAAAGTAAATAGAAATCTATGAAATTTTAACACAAGGTTTATGACCACAAAAGGAAGGTTGGGATTGATTTTGGGAGTTTTGGTCCCAACATTTTAGGAATTAGGGGCCAAAAAGGGCCCAAATAAGCATTTTCTTGGTTTTCGCACTATAACTTTAGTATTAGAAAATAGAAATCAATGAAATTTAAACACAAGGTTTATGACCACAAAAGGAAGGTTGAGATTGATTTTGGGAGTTGAGGTCCGAACAGTTTAGGAATTAGGGGCCAAAAAGGGGCCCAAATAAGCCTTTTTTTTGGTTTTTGCACCATAACTTTATTATAAGTAAATAGAAATCTATGAAATTTAAACACAAGGTTTATGACCATAAAAGGAAGGTTGGGATTGATTTTGGGAGTTTTGGTCCCAACAGTTTAGGAATAAGGGCCCAAAGGGTCCAAAATTAAACTTTGTTTGATTTCATCAAAAATTGAATAATTGGGGTTCTTTGATATGCCGAATCTAACTGTGTATGTAGAATCGTAGATTCTTAATTTTTAGTCCCGTTTACAAATTGGTCTACATTAAGGTCCAAAGGGTCCAAAATTGAACTTTGTTTGATTTTGACAAAAATTGAATCTTTGGGGTTCTTTGATATGCTGAATCTAAAAATGTACTTAGATTTTTGATTATTGGCCCAGTTTTCAAGTTGGTCCAAATCGGGGTCCAAAATTAAACTTTGTTTGATTTCATCAAAAATTGAATAATTGGGTTTCTTTGATATGCCGATTCTAACTGTGTATGTAGATTCTTAATTTTTGGTCTCGTTTTCAAATTGATCAACATAAAGGTTCAAAGGGTCCAAAATTAAACTTAGCTTGATTTTAGCAAAAATTGAATTCTTGGGCTTCTTTGATATGCTAAACATGTACTTAGATTTTTTATTATTGTCCCAGTTTTCAAGTTGGTCCAAATCAGGATCCAAAATTATTATACCCCCGCTTTAAAAAAGGGGGGGTATACTGTTTTACCTCTGTCTGTCCGTCAGTCTGTCCGTCCGTCAGTCAGTCCGTCCAATGAAACTTTCGTCACATTTTTCTCAGGAACTACACATCCACCCTTTCTGTAATTTGGTATCAACATTTATATATGTCAGCCATACTGTGTGATGCGTTTTCAGATTCATCACTTGACAACTTCCTGTTTACCGAACACTTGTATGATTTTACACATGATAGCCAAGTTGAAAATTTTCGTCACATTTTTCTCAGGAACTACAATACAAGGATTTCTGAAATTTGGTTTCAGGGTTTATCTAAGTCAGCTATCCTGTGTGATGCGTTTTCAGATTGATCACTTGACAACTTCCTGTTTACCGAACACTTGTATGATTTTACACATGATAGCCAAGTTGAAAATTTTCGTCACATTTTTCTCAGGTACTACACATCCACCCTTTCTGTAATTTGGTATCAACATTTATATATGTCAGCCACCGTGTGATGCATTTTCAGATTCATCACTTGACAACTTCCTGTTTACCGAACACTTGTATGATTTTACACATGATAGCCAAGTTGAAAATTTTCGTCACATTTTTCTCAGGTACTACACATCCACCCTTTCTGTAATTTGGTATCAACATTTATATATGTCAGCCACCGTGTGATGCGTTTTCAGATTCATCACTTGACAACTTCCTGTTTACCGAACACTTGTATGATTTTACACATGATAGCCAAGTTGAAAATTTTCGTCACATTTTTCTCAGGAACTACAATACAAGGATTTCTGAAATTTGGTTTCAGGGTTTATCTAAGTCAGCTATACCGTGTGATGCGTTTTCAGATTGATCACTTGACAACTTCCTGTTTACCGAACACTTGTATGATTTTACACATGATAGCCAAGTTGAAAATTTTCGTCACATTTTTCCCAGGAACTACAATACAAGGATTTCTGAAATTTGGTTTCAGGATTTATATAAGTCAGCTATACCGTGTGATGCGTTTTCAGATTGATCACTTGACAACTTCCTGTTTACCGAACACTTGCATATTTTTACACTATTAATATTATCCACTTGCGGCGGGGGTATCATCAGTGAGCAGTAGCTCGCAGTTTCACTTGTTATATTAAGTATTGTGCAATAGGAAGAAATTTTCAATTGCAGAGTATTCAGCAATAGCAAGAAATCTTCAATTGCACAGTATTGTGCAATAGCAAGAAATTTTCAATTACACAGTATTTAGCAATAGCAAGAAATCTTCAATTGCACAGTATTGTGCAATAGCAAATATTTTCAATTGCACAGTATTGCGCAATAGCAAGAAATATCTAATTGCACAATATTGTGCAATAGCAAGAAATTTTCAATTGATTGGAGTTATCTTTCTTTGTCCAGAAAAGTAGTTGAATCAACTTAAATCATTGTTTTATACAATATACAATGTATATTTTTACTTTTACTACCAACTGATAAATTAAAACAATCTTTACCATTCAGTGATAACAAGCACTTTTTTTACATTTTAATATTTTATGATGTATTTAAATGAGTAGTTATTGCTATTTCTTCAATTTTTTTGAGAGGATTAATATTCAACAGCATAGTGAATTGCTCAAAGGCAAAACAAACATTTTAAGTTCATTAGACCACATTCATTCTGTGTCAGAAAACTATGCTGTGTCAACTATTTAATCACAGTCCAAATTTAGAGCTGAATCAAGCTTGAAAGTTGTGTCCATACTTGCCCCAACCGTTCAGGGTTCAACCTCTGCGGTCGTATAAAGCTGCGCCCTGCGGAGCATCTGGTTGAGATGTCAAATATAAGATTTGGTGTAGACTTGCTACAATTTCCTTTCTGTTATTTCTTTCTTACTGATGTTTACTGATAACTGCCAGCCTACTGATTGCCCTTTTTTCCTACAGATGTTAGTATAATGGTGATCTCCTAGTTATAGCAGTAAAATTGTTAAAGGGGCAAAATTGAAGAAAAAAAAACATAATTAGGAAGTGACATGTAGCAAATCTAGATTCGGTGTGAAACTCTTTCATCAAATATTTCTGAATTGAATGATTGTACTTTTGAGAAAACAATAAAATTCTTTTTCGAAATCTATATTGGTGGGTATTTTGAAATTAAACAAAAATCTAGCCAGTGTCTGATTCTAGTGGAGTTCACATGCATACAGGGAAAATCATCCAAAAAATAATTTTCTGCATAAAATGGCCCCAAATTTTTTTTCGCATCCACATCAGTTTAACCCTGGCTATGCCACAGGTTTGTGGGGAAGCACTAGTGGTAGGTCAATGATATTTAATATGTGATAATTCAGTTTGTGGGGAAGCACTATATAGCTAGTGGAAGGTCAATGATATTTGGTATGAAAATGCACTTATTTCATAAAAAGTACATAGTAAGGATTTATTTTTGGAATTAGCTTAAAGCAAATCAATAAGGACACTATATATCATTATTTCTCAATAAGCCAGCATTTATATTTGAATTGTACAGAGAAAACATAATATTAATAACAAATCAACAAATCAACATGCATGAGAGAGGTGTCACCCCGGATCACACAACCCTTTATTAACAATTTTAATAAATTTACAGAGTTTCGAAAGTATCGATTTTCTTTTGCAGGTCATAAGATTACTAAATTTAAGTGTATTTGGAAATTTTGAAATTTTTTCTTGAATAAATAAATTTCAGATGTTGGCAAATTTCCTGCATGACATACTGTGATGAAATTCGTCACCAATTTCATTCAAGTCGAATAATGTGCACACACTTTTTTCACGTTGTATATTTTGCCTTCCATTCAATAAGTAGCTTATGATTTGTTGTCCTAAACTTGCAGAGTTCTAGTATTTGGTTGGTTTCTAAAATATCAAATCAACTTTCAAATTCAAGTTTTTGTTTAAATAGCCACTGAGAGGAACTTTGTGTAAACCAAAAGTACAAATTTATCTCCCTTATTTCAAGCAAGATATCATTTACAATATATATTTATTTAACATGCAGCTACAACATCAATCCTGACCATGATAGAGTTAAACTGTATACAGTTCAAGATTTGATTTTACTTTCAGCCACAACATCAATCCTACTGACTATGATAGAGTAAAACTGTATACAGTTCAAGATTTATTTTACTTTCAGCTACAACATCAATCCTACTAACCATGATAGAGTTAAGCTGTTTTCAGTTCAAGATTTGAGTTTACTTTCAGCCACAACATCAATCCTACCAACCTTGATAGAGTTAAACTGTATTAAGTTCACGACTTATTTTACTTTCAGCTACAACATCAATCCTACCAACCATGATAGAGTTAAACTGTATATAGTTCAAGATTTATTTTACTTTCAGCTACAGCATCAATCCTACTGACCTGGGGCGTAGCTTAATATACGCTGTCACGCCATGGCGTGCACATCGCGGGGTCTAAAAAAATAATTTACGCCGAAAAATAATATAAAAATACAAACGAGTAAAAAATATTAAATCTAACTTAACCAAGCAAAGTAGAAAACGATACAGTATAACTATTTTAATAACGTCACAATAATATTTCCGTCTGTAAAATCAATCTTGACCGAAATCGTTTTTAAATTATTTGCGAGAATTTTCTTCTGGTACTCGACGTAAAAAGCAGCGTATAAAACAAACATTCTAATGCAACAACGTTTGTAACGTTCATTTTGATTGGATAACGTCACTTTCTTACATGGGACGTACGCGCAAGCGCAGACGGCATATGACAGATTTTAAATACATATTTTAACGTTGTTTTCTGTTAGTTTCATTAGACTGGAGATAACAATATTGTATTTTAAGCTCCGACGGCTTCAATTTGGGATTTGATGGTCGCAAATACCTGTTTACTGTCTCCGCTAACGCGTCGCCAGTGAACTTAATTTGCGACCATCAAATCCCCAATTGATGCCGTCGTAGCTTAAAATACAATACAGTTATCTCCTAATGAACAGTTCAAAGCGTGACAAGCCTAAAGGGCAAACGTTAGACATTTTTTTCTTTCACATTGACAAAAACGCCTTCCAACAGTGATAGTCATGCAGAAACACACCCAGCAACAAATCTGGACAATTTAGACCCCTGAAACGTCAAAAATTGACGATGATTGAACTTAGCTTAAGTGCCACATGTATCAGTGTCATGTCAAAGCCAGTACAAAAAAATCTGGGACCATCTTATTCAGATATTTCTTTGTTGAGGGATTCGAAATCCTTAGGAAAAGATGTAAAGTTACAACTTTTGCCCGACAAATGGAAAGATGTCCACACCTTCAAATTTCCGACAAGGTATATTAACTCCATTTCAATTAAAAAAATATAGAATGCGCGTCGTTGAACTAACAGGGCTGCAGGGGTTGTAAACCCACGTTTTTTGTTTAGATAAGGGTTGTAAATTTCGTACATTATTTTCGCAAAAAAATGACCAATTGACTTTTGTTCCATTTTTATCTCTCAACTTTGGTTCCGACCCTGAACAATTACAGTAAACTTTATATGAGTTTGACTGTCCCCTTGGTATCTTTCACCCCTTTTTTATATGTAAATTACGATAACGGTAAATACAAATCTGAACTCCCTCTTTAAATTATTGTTTTGAAGGGCTTCTTCATATTGTTCTGTTTTGACACCTTCCTGTGGAAATATTAAGGCGTCAACGCATTAAAAATAAAATAAAATAGCCTTTCAAGACTTCATCAAGTTCCGCAGTACTAGTCAATTACTGAAATGTTGCGTTCCGAGCAAAATGATGATAATGTTTGGAACGAGCTATACCAAACCACTCTTGATATAGCAGAGCTTTTTGGTATAGTTGAAAATGTTTCTAGGTGGTGTGGAAGACAAACCTCGAGAGCTAACCATCCAGCCGAAACACCTAAGGATTACTGGCGAATTTCTCTCTACTATCCGTTTCTGGATCATATGATCACAGAACTTGATTCTCGACTTCTGAATTCAGAAAACCGTTTTCATGCACAATATTTTCTTCCGTGTGTGGTCGAACAAATAACTAATGACCAATTGACCAATACTGTGTGTTCTCCTAACAATGCCCTTTGTTAGTGCTACAGCTGAAAGGTCGTTTAGCGTACTGAAACGTTTGAAAACGTACATCCGTTCCACAATGAGAAATGACAGATTATCGGCTTCGGGTTCCACCGTGATTTTGAGGTCAATTTAGACAAGGCCATGGACGTTTTTGTTTCAGCTAAAAATATGATGGGCAAATTTTTGAAAAATATTCAGGATGTTTCTCAATAAAGAATGATCAAATACAGTCTAAATAATTTGCTAATCAAACCAATTTTAGGCCGTCAGAACGCACCATTTTGCATCTAGCCAAACCCCCCCTGGTTGGCGTGCACTTCAAAGGGACCCAGCTACGCCCCATCTCACCATAATAGAGTTATACTGTATACGGTTCAAGATCTATTTTACTTTCACAAATGTTTCAGCTACATTAGTCCTTCTGACCATGATATAGTTATACTGTATACAGTTCAAGATTTTTTCTACTTTCAGCTACAACATCAATCCATCTGACCATGATATAGTTATACTGTATACAGTTCAAGATTTATTCTACTTTCAGCTACAACATTAATCCATCTGACCATGATAGAGTTAAACTGTATACAGTTCAAGATTTATTCTACTTTCAGCTACAACATCAATCCATCTGACCATGATAGAGTTAAACTGTATAGAGTTCAAGATTTATTCTACTTTCAGCTACAACATCAATCCATCTGACCATGATAGATTTAAACTGTATACAGTTCAAGATTTATTCTACTTTCAGCTACAACATCAATCCTACTGACCTTGATAGAGTTATACTGTATACAGTTCAAGATTTATTCTACTTTCAGCTACAACATCAATCCTACTGACCTTGATAGAGTTATGCTGTATACAGTTCAAGATTTATTCTACTTTCAGCTACAACATCAATCCTACTGACCTTGATAGAGTTATACTGTATACAGTTCAAGATTTATTCTACTTTCAGCTACAACATCAATCCTACTGACCTTGATAGAGTTATACTGTATACAGTTCAAGATTTATTCTACTTTCAGCTACAACATCAATCCTACTGACCATGATAGAGTTAAACTGTATATAGTTCAAGATTTATTCTACTTTCAGCTACAACATCGCTCCTACCAACCATGACAGAAGTGTACAGAGGGCCTTTTGGTGAAACTGTTCATCTGATTCATACCAACATGTATGGATGTGTATCAAGGATACCAAGTGATTTTAGCAGTAACCCAAACCTTTGTCATCTCGTATGGACAGGTACAGATGGACAAAAAACAAAAATGAATGTTTACCATCGACTTAGGTGGTTTAAATGTGAGGTACTATCATTTAACCTTTAACTTTTAAACAATTTCAATATTTTCAGGGTATTTTTTGTCATTATCATGTCATGCTGCATCTCATTTAGCTAACCAAGGGTTATGGTCTAGTCCCCTCCTCTCCACCCGAATGTCGAATTAAGATAAAATTTCGGAGTTCTGAGCTAATTATTTTCGTTGATCTCAGTTGTAACTGACTGCATCCAATCAAAAATCACTCTTAAGATGATCACGTTTAAATGTAGATAATGTAAATTAACAATTGCCAGATGTTGATTGTGTAATAACCGCTATAAAACATAGGAAGATATTTAGTGACAATTTCGAAGTCCTTAATCAACTAAATGAAGTTTCTTGGAAAGGTTTTTGAGTGAATGTTTGAATATGAAAATATTTGTTTAGTTCCTATTTCACAAAATTTGTAAACACAAGACACAACCATTTTAACACCTCCAGACAGAAGAAAGTTCAAGAGCTGCTAAAGGTAAAAAATTATGATCAGAAATATTTGCTTAATCTGCCAAGGGTTGAGGGTAGGGGGACTAGGCGCCATAGTAAACTTTGGTTAGCGAAGATGATTATGCTGTGAAACCACTTCCTTTTTTAGCTCACCTGGCCCGAAGGGCCAAGTGAGCTTTTCCCATCACTTTGCGTCCGGCGTCCGTCGTCCGTCGTCGTCCTGCGTCCGTCGTCGTCCTGCGTCCGTCGTCGTTAACTTTTACAAAAATCTTCTCCTCTGAAACTACTAAGCCAAATTTAATCAAACTTGGCCACAATCATCATTGGGGTATCTAGTTTAAAAAATGTGTCTGTTGACCCCGCCAACCAACCAAGATGGCCGCCATGGCTAAAAATAGAACATAGGGGTAAAATGCAGTTTTTGGCTTATAACTCAAAAACCAAAGCATTTAGAGCAAATCTGACATGGGGTAAAATTGTTTATCAGGTCAAGATCTATCTGCCCAGAAATTTTCAGATGAATCGGACAACCCGTTGATGGGTTGCTGCCCCTGAATTGGTAATTTTATGGAAATTTTGCTGTTTTTGGTTATTATCTTGAATATTATTATAGATAGAGATAAACTGTAAACAGCAATAATGTTCAGCAAAGTAAGATTTACAAATAAGTCAACATGACCGAAATGGTCAGTTGACCCCTTAAGGAGTTATTGCCCTTTATAGTAAATTTTTAATCATTTTTCATAAATCTTAGTAATCTTTAACAAAAATCTTCTTCTCTGAAACTACTGGGCTAAATTAATCCAAACTTGGCCACAATCATCTTTGGGGTATGTAGTTTAAAAAATGTGTCCGGTGACCCGGCCATCCAACCAAGATGGCTGCCATGGCTAAATATAGGACATAGGGGTAAAATGCAGTTTTTGGCTTATAACTCAAAAATCAAAGCATTTAGAGCAAATCTGACATGGGGTAAAATTGTTTATCAGGTCAAGATCTATCTGCCCAGAAATTTTCAGATGAATCGGACAACCCGTTGATGGGTTGCTGCCCCTGAATTGGTAATTTTATGGAAATTTTGCTGTTTTTGGTTATTATCTTGAATATTATTATAGATAGAGATAAATTGTAAACAGCAATAATGTTCAGCAAAGTAAGATTTACAAATAAGTCAACATGACCGAAATGGTCAGTTGACCCCTTAAGGAGTTATTGCCCTTTATAGTAAATTTTTAACCATTTTTCGTAAATCTTAGTAATCTTTTACAAAAATCTTCTCCTCTGAAACTACTAAGCCAAATTTAATCAAACTTGGCCACAATCATCATTGGGGTATGTAGATTAAAAAATGTGTCCGGTGACCCCGCCAACCAACCAAGATGGCCGCCATGGCTAAAAATAGAACATAGGGGAAAAATGCAGTTTTTGGCTTATAACTCAAAAACCAAAGCATTTAGAGCAAATCTGACATGGGATAAAATTGTTTATCAGGTCAAGATCTATCTGCCCAGAAATGTTCAGATGAATCTGACAACCTGTTGATTGGTTGCTGCCCCTGAATTGGTAATTTTATGGAAATTTTGCTGTTTTTGGTTATTATCTTGAATATTATTATAGATAGAGATAAACTGTAAACAGCAATAATGTTCAGCAAAGTAAGATTTACAAATAAGTCAACATGACCGAAATGGTCAGTTGACCCCTTAAAGGGAAATCACACTATTTAAACTACTCATAATAATTCATTAAAACTTTGCATGTAGACAGATCATACTTATTTCAATATTTTAGGCGAAAAAAAAATTGGGGTCACCGATGTTGTTTTCGAGATATGACGTCATCAAAAAGTAAAGAATTGCGTTATACCGTAATATAGAAATAGCGCTCAAAAATGCTAAAAGAAGGCAAAATTATTGAAAAACGATGTTTAACTGGTTTAACTAAAACAGTCAATTGTAACTTATATCTTATACACATTTATTTTTCTCAGTTTCCTTATTTTTTAAAGCCTTTTTACATTTCCCGCCATTTTTAATTACCGTTTATTATAGATTTTTCTTGAAATAAAAAAAAATCTACTAATGTTTTTTCCTTCAAACTTCTGCAATAGTTGCAGCTTCAGGGGAGATTTTAAAAGCATAAATAAAAAAGGGGGGTCACCGATGTTTTAAATCCGCTACAGTGGAAATAATCTTATTATCAATTTTTGGCGGGAATTATAACTTTTTACTCTTAACGTTATCTATATATAGAACGACGTTGCTAGTATTGCAGCATTTCTTGCAATGCTTGGAACTATTGGGTTAAACCTTTTTTTATATAATAATATTTTTTTTAAGGTATTTTGATTATTCATTATTAAACATACAGTAACAGTTTATTAAAAAGTAATTGTCAAAGTTGGAGTCATCTAAATTTTTTAATTGCATTTGTTGTATATGAAAAACTAATGTGTGCCTCATTCCGTATTAAAGAATTAATTTACGGCTTGCAGATTTAGAATCTTCTACTTCGGAAGATTGAGGGTATCTGGGCTGAAAAGTAACACGTTCCATTTAGACTACAAACAGAATAAATTCACTAACTTGTCCATTGCACCGGAAGATAAAACCGAAATGCCGTGTTTAAAAAGCCACAAACTCGGCACTTTAAAAAAAAAGCCCTCAATGACACCGTTTTCGGAAGAAATTTAAAATTGGCTAACATTTCTGTTATTACACAACGCTCCGGGATCCATAATCGACACAAATTAAGTTCGAGTTCCAGTTAAATTTTGAGTGAAAGTTCAAGTTTTATTTTGATTTCGAATATTTTTTCCAGTAAGATTTCTAGTTTAAGCTCAAGTTACACTTAGAAACTTCTTGAGTTATACTGTTAGATAGAGTAAGTGCAGGACCTTTTTCGGGACGTCGGTATCAAGTGTTTTTAAGCTCGGGATCCGGGATTTCTTTTTTCGATGTTCGGGATGTCAGGATTTTTTTTTTTAAATTCTGGACCTCGGGATTTCATGTTTTTATTCTAATATAACGTCCTTATTACGCTTTGTGAACAAAGCCGTGTTCTAATGAGCACAAAATATGTCTGACACATGCTTACGAATTTACTGTGTATATTAACGTTATTTCCATCGTTATCCTTTAAAATATATACATTTAAGCAGCTAACATAAACTTTTATTATATATTTTTTATAAAACAACATATATTTACCCTGCTTGTAATTTTTAAACTTATCAAATATGAAATGTAATGCACAGACTCCTCGGGGAGGAAATGGGAAAAGCCAAACATTTTTATGGTATTTTCGTACGTTTCGACCTATGAAAATACTGTATTTGTCCTATTAGAATCGAAATAATTCCTTCATGTCATGCTCTATGCTCATTTTAACATGGGTAGGCATTATATTTGACCACATTTTACACCTCGCTAACGCTCAGTGTAAAATATCGACAAATATAATGCCTACCCATGTTAAAATGAGCATAGAGCATGACATGAAGGAATAATTTCTTAATTTTAAGCCCGGGATTTCGGGATCAGGACTCTTCTGGCCTCCCCCCCCCCCCCCCCACCCCACCCCTCATTAATGATAGTTAATTTGAAAATAATTAATTGAATTTGTGTGCCAATATTTAAGCACTCTCTGCTATACCATGTTGGCTATTTTTGTTTAAAGAACCAAAGAATAAAGAGTAAAAAAACTGGATGTCCTTTTCAGTCACGGTCTCCGACAATATCCCTTAATCACTGTCGACAGTGATCACATTGAGTGATCTAAACTCGAACCTACATCTGAACTTTTATTACTATTTTTTATTTTTTTTTACCATTGTTTTCTTGTTTTTGCAAAACTTTCAGTGGCAAATATTACATGAACATCAGCACAAAACATTTGTCTATATGAGTGGAATATTCTTTCACCAGACGGACCATTAATGTGTTTGTTAGTTTAGCAGTACTCTGTGAGACATGTATATATCTCTACATAAATACATGTGTGTGTGTGTGTGTGTGTGTGTGTGTGTGTGTGTTAAATATTTCTCTTGTTGGAGACTGGTAAAGCCAAATGTATAGTACGTGTTGAATTAGTATACGCCCGGTTACGGGACGTATTATGGTATACATCTGTCCGTCCGTCCGTCGTCAACATGTCGGACATTGTTTATATCTATTGACGTGAGCTCCCTTTCTTTTTTTCTTTTTTATAAATTTTGATTTTACGTTTTCGAGTTATAGGGTTTTATCCATTAAAAAGGGGGGATTTTCCAGTTTTCGGACAATTATAACTCAATATCGCTTTCATCAATTTTCATACAACTTTGATAAATTGTTTATATCTGTTGATGTAAATACCCTTTTGATTTTCATAAATTTCTAATATGACATTGAGAAGTAATGAATCTTTCTGAAATTGTACCACAAGGTTCCATATCACAAATGAAAGGCTGAAATTGATTTAAAGGGTACATGTAATTGCTCAAAACGTTCAGGAATTAGGAGCCACAAACAAGCATTTTACTAAAATTACTATTTTACAATAACTTGTGTTTAAGTGTATGGATCTATCTAAAATTGTACTACAAGGTTCCATACCACACAGGGAAGGCTGGGATTGAGTTTGGTGGTCGGCCAGTAATTACTCCAAGAGGGGAGGGGGTGGCGTTTTATTTTATTTTTTTGCAAATTATTCGAAATATCTCAAAAAGAAATCTCCAATTGCACAGTATTGCACAATAGATTTTTAATACCTTTGACCACATTTATTTTGTGTCAGAAACCTATATTATGTCAAAAATTTTATCACAATCCAAATTTAGACCGTATCAAGCTTTAATATTGTATCCAAACTTGCCCAAACTGTTCAGGGTTCAGAGGCGTTAGATATCAAAGGAACGGGAAAGATGGACGACACTTAGATCATTTCTGTCGTCACATGTGAAATAAATAACGATTTAAAATAGGACTTCACACATTTACGTCCATTGGCAAGTTTAATGCATATTCAAAACTAGATTAGAACATATGAATTTGACTCTGCTTTGTAAAAATCCAACAGGCTGAGCCGGATAAATACTTATATGAAATGAGATGTTTAATGAATTATTTATACATGTAGTATAGAAGACTATAATAGTTATGACGTTGCATGCATGTGATATGAGAAAACTGTAAGTTGAAACTCATGTTCTTATTTACAACCCTCTTTTGAACAGAAAACTACAGATTCCGATAGCTATACGCTAACCTGCTGGTACTCTTGGTCTATTTGTACCCCCCCCCCCCCCCAAAAAAAAAAAAAAAAAAAAAAAAAAATACGCTGAACCCTACATACCGCATCGCGGCGATACGCTGCCAAAGTTGTGCCATTTCATCATGACCGCTTTCGGCTATTTTTTTGCCATACATTTTGTCCATTTCGAGTAGCATTTTCATTTTTGCACTTAAGGTCAAGATGAGTCCATAATATTTTTGGAAATTTAGAATTCAATTAGATATTGAACATATACATTAGAAAATTAAAAAAAAATCATATGTCACCGACTTCGTTATCGAGAAAATGGTCGGAGGGGGTACTAAGTTACATTGAATATGCTATGAAATTCCAACGTTCTTAGTGTTGATTATGCATGATGATTATGTGTTTTGTATTGGTAGATCCTTTTTATCATAATGGTCTGGATAGTGGGTCATTCATTTATTAATATATATTTTGTGTTTCCAATATTTTTTATTCTCTATATTTTAGCACCTCATCATTCAATCTTTTTTTTTTTTGCCTTTTATTCTGCAGTATTTGCCCATTATTTTGTATTCCGCAGGTAAACCCCAATACAATCTAGAAACTCGCTAGTACAACATATCAGTTGTAAAAAATATGATATGTCCATTATCATTTCTCCTGCTTTAGTGGAACATCCCTTCGAGCGTTCTCTTTTTCATAAGTTAGCAACCTTTACGGCGGAATCGAAAACGGCGACGTCATAATACAGTTACGACACTATGGCGGCGCCGAGAGCGATGCGTATAAACAATAGTGTGATTTCCCTTTAAGGAGTTATTGCCCTTTATAGTAAATTTTTAACCATTTTTCGTAAATCTTAGTAATCTTTTACAAAAATCTTCTTCTCTGAAACTACTGGGCTAAATTAATCCAAACTTGGCCACAATCATCTTTGGGGTATGTAGTTTAAAAAATGTGTCCGGTGACCCGGCCATCCAACCAAGATGGCTACCACGGTTAAATATAGGACATAGGGGTAAAATGCAGTTTTTGGCTTATAACTTAAAAATCAAAGCATTTAGAGCAAATCTGACATGGGGTAAAACTGTTTATCAGGTCAAGATCTATCTGCCCAGAAATTTTCAGATGAATCGGACAACTTGTTGATGGGTTGCTGCCCCTGAATTGGTAATTTTATGGAAATTTTGCTGTTTTTGGTTATTATCTTGAATATTATTATAGATAGAGATAAACTGTAAACAGCAATAATGTTCAGCAAAGTAAGATTTACAAATAAGTCAACATGACCGAAATGGTCAGTTGACCCCTTAAGGAGTTATTGCCCTTTATAGTCAATTTTTAACCATTTTTCGTAAATCTTAGTAATCTTTTACAAAAATCTTCTCCTCTGAAACTACTGGGCTAAATTAATCCAAACTTGGCCACAATCATCTTTGGGGTATGTAGTTTAAAAAATGTGTCCGGTGACCCGGCCATCCAACCAAGATGGCTGCCACGGCTAAATATAGGACATAGGGGTAAAATGCAGTTTTTGGCTTATAACTCAAAAATCAAAGCATTTAGAGCAAATCTGACGGAGTGAAATTGTTTATCATGTCAAGATCTATCTGCCCTGAAATTTTCAGATGGATCCGACAACCGGTTGTTGGGTTGCTGCCCCATAATTGGTAATTTTAAGAAAATTTTGACGTTTTTTGTTATTATCTTGAATATTATTATAGATAGAGATAAACTGTAAACAGCAATAATGTACAACAAAGTAAGACCTAAAGATAAGTTAAACATGACAAAAATGGTCAGTTGACCCCCTAAGGAGTTATTGTCCTTTATAGTCAATTTTTAACAATTTTCATAAAATTTGTAAATTTTTACTAACATTTTCCACTGAAACTACTGGGCCAAGATCATTATAGATAGAGATAATTGTAAGGAGCAAGAATGTTCAGTAAAGTAAGATGTACAAACACATCACCATCACCTAAACACAATTTTGTCATGAATCCATCTGCTTCCTTTGTTTAATATTCACATATACCAAGGTGAGCGACACAGGCTCTTTAGAGCCTCTAGTTTCTAATGTTATAAATTTTACCACACTCATTGTACTGGGGAACTTTGTTGTCAAGAAATAAGATGATGAGTTATGATTCAGTGTACATAGATATAGGAAGATGTGGTGTGAGTGCCAATGAGACAACTCTCCATCCAAATAACGATATATAAAAGTAAACCATTATAGATCAATCTACGGCCTTCAACACCAAGCCTTGGCTCACATCAAACAACAAGCTATAAAGGGCTCCAAAATTACTAGTGTAAACCATTCAAACGGGAAAACCAATGGTCTAATCAATATAAAAAACAAGAAACGGGAAACACTTATAAATTACATAAACAAACGACAACTACTATACATAAGATTCCCGACTTAGGACAGTTGCAAACATTTGCAGCGGGATTAAACGTTTCAATGGTACCAAACCTTTTCCCTTTTCCTGAAACAATAGCATAACATCACAACATAGAAAAACACCAGATAAAATATCAATTGGCAGGCTTAACTCTATCAAAAAACGTAAATTAACGCACTATGTTTACCAGTTGCATACCTGGAATTGTTCATAAGCTACTGGTCAACTATACTTGATGTATAGAATGGTTGTAAGGACTTGAGGTGTATTTTCAGTATGACAGGTTTCAATACAATGTATAACATTTACCTAATTTTCAAGGTGCATTGATGAATGTTAAAGTTTGTGGTTTTGCCATTTCTGAGGTACTTAAAGCAATAGGTCCAGTATGTTTGGGGAATGGGATTATTTGAAAACAGTGCATCAGTTCAACAATTTTCTTTCCATACTTATTTTATTTATACACAATGCTTATTACAACAAAACACAAATCAAGTTTGAATTTTTGTGGCGTCACTTTTAACATTCTAGAGTTATACCCCTTTACAATTTGAAAATTGCTGAAATTTTTGTTACCGTTTTCTAACTTAAGATTTGCTTCAACTAAATGTTATGAAACGAATATGCACAATGCTTATTATCACAAAATTCAGATTTGAGTAGTGTCACTTTCGACTTTTATTGAGTAATGTCCCTATATAACTTTGTATGCATGCAGAGTCATCATCTGTGTCCCATGGACACATTCTCCATTTTTTCTAGAAGTTTTGCTGCTCTAGATCTGAACTTAAATTCTGGACTAAATATACCATTTCAACAGTTTGTCATTGTATTAATATCAATCATACTTTTTGTTCATTTATATATTTGAAGTTTAGGATGGCGTCCATTTTCACTGAACTAGTATACATATTTATTTAGAGGCCAGCTGAGACACACATCCTGGTATGGGATTTTCTCGCTGTCTTGAAGACCCGTTGGTGGCCTTCAGCTGTTATTTGATCCAGTTATTGTCTCTCTGATATATTCCCCATTTCATGTCTATTCTCAATTTTAATGTCAAAATGTGTCACATAATTGCCATATACTTATGAACATAGCATGCATATATTGCAATAAAATTATGAACATATGTTATATAACCGTCGAATTATGAACATATGTAATATTACCATAGAATTATTAACATATATTATATTACCATAAAATTATAAACATATGTTATATTAACATAGAATTATAAACATACGTTATATTACCATAGAATTATAAACATATGTTATATTACCATAGAATTATAAACATATGTTATACCATAGAATTATGAACATATGTTATATTACCATATTACCATAGAATTATAAACATATGAATAAACCTCTTTAAAGTTTTTGTTATTTCCACTGTTGCAGAATGTACAAACCAGGTTGAAAGAGTTCACCAGTATGGATAAGGATCAGAAAGCTGAGGTTCTGAGAGCAATGAGAAAGTTTATCAACAGAGGATGGTCGTTTACTGAACCAGCTTTTCACCCTCTGGTAACAATTTGTTCAATAGTACCCCCAATTACAAGGCAAATTCAATAAAAAAAAAATACCCAATTACAAGGCAAATTCAATAAAAAAAAAATACCCAATTACAAGGCAAATTCAATAACAAAAATAGCCAAATACAAGGCAAATTCAATAAAAAAAAAAACCAATTACAAGGCAATTCAATAACAAAAATACCCAAATACAAGGCAAATTCAATAACAAAAATACCCAATAACAAGGCAAATTCAATAACAAAAATACCCAATAACAAGGCAAATTCAATAACAAAAATACCCAATAACAAGGCAAATAAAGGCAAATTTAATAACAAAAATACCCAATTACAAGGCAAATTCAATAAAAAAAAAAACCAATTACAAGGCAAATTCAATAACAAAAATACCCAATAACAAGGCAAATTCAATAACAAAAATACCCAAATACAAGGCAAATTCAATAACAAAAATACCCAAATACAAGGCAAATTCAATAACAAAAAAACCAAATACAAGGCAAATTCAATAACAAAAAAACCAAATACAAGGCAAATTCAATAACAAAAAAACCAAATACAAGGCAAATTCAATAACAAAAATACCCAATAACAAGGCAAATTCAATAACAAAAATACCCAATAACAAGGCAAATAAAGGCAAATTTAATAACAAAAATACCCAATTACAAGGCAAATTCAATAAAAAAAAAAAACAATTACAAGGCAAATTCAATAACAAAAATACCCAATAACAAGGCAAATTCAATAACAAAAATACCCAAATACAAGGCAAATTCAATAACAAAAATACCCAAATACAAGGCAAATTCAATAACAAAAATACCCAAATACAAGGCAAATTCAATAACAAAAAAACCAAATACAAGGCAAATTCAATAACAAAAAAACCAAATACAAGGCAAATTCAATAACAAAATTACCCAATTACAAGGCAAATTTAATAACAAAAATACCCAAATACAAGGCAAATTCAATAACAAAAATACCCAAATACAAGGCAAATTCAATAACAAAAAAAACAATTACAAGGCAAATTCAATAACAAAAATATCCAATTGCAAGGCAAATTCAATAACAAAAATACCCAATTACAAGGCAAATTCAAAAATATATAACAAAAATACCCAATTACAAGGCAAATTCAAAAAAGTATAACAAAAAAAACAATTAAAGGTGAATTCTGTAAAAACAGACAAAATCAAACCGTATTAATCAACAGAACATATTCCTGACTTGGCAAAGGCATTTTCCAGAGAAAATGGTAAGTTAAACTTTGTTTTATAGCTAGCTCATCCTCCCTCTTGTATGGCAATTGTTTTTAGTGCTGTAATATGATATTCTTTGATTTTTTACCTGTTTATACTTTTGCTGTCTGGTTTTATATTTACTTAACACTCACTAATGTTTTCAGTCCCTAAATTGTAATTGAATTAGGATTTCTTAATTTCTTCCCATTCAAAGAGAAGAGAGAACATATAATATCAGTCTGTCTGTGTTGGTTTGTCTGCAATTATTGCAAGAGTTTGATAAAATTTGTATCAAAAATTTATACCAGAATGTTTCAAATTAGTTTGAAAATCCTTGCCAATCATCTATTTATTTAAGAAGTTATGACCTTAGAAATATAAATCATGAGAAATTGCATTGTAATCTCCCTCATGCACACATTTCTTGTAGGATTGATATGAAATTTTATATCAAGGTTAATTGGATCATTGATGAGTTTGAAAGGCAATTTAACTCTTATTAATTATTTAAACAGGGATGATGTCCCTTGGAATGTCAATTGTATAGGAACTTGCGTGGTAAGAGCTCTAACGCCTACATTTCATATCAGATTTTACTGACATTCAAATCATTGATATTTTGGAAGAGTTTCAAAATCAGTCCCTTTCAACTATTTTAACAGGAATTAAGTCCCTTTGAAATGTTTGTTAAATAACTTTGTTTCTCAGCACTCTCAAACTTATTTGAAATTTTTATCAAATGTATCTTTATCATCAAGGTCTTCCAAAAGTAGACGTAGTATGTAGTTGCCATTGTATTTTCAATACTGATTGTTATTCTGGGTCCCTGTCAACAATTGTGAGCTCATTGTTTTATATATTTACAGACTGGAGACCTAACATCTACTGGTAACCTAGAGCAGTATATTAAATATAACCTCCAGAAAAAACAAAAGGACAAAAAGCAGACTGATAAAAAAGGCAAGAAGAAACAAATGAAGAAAGAAAATAAACCTCTTCCATCATTTGATGTGTTCTCTGTCATTGATGTCTGTGTATTTAATAGAGGACTTGTGTTAGCTTTGAGTTATGATAATCAACATCTACTCATGGTAAATATAAAGATAAGAAACCTCTGTCATCATTTGATGTGTTCTCTGTCATTGATGTGTGTGTATTTAATAGAGGACTTGTGTTAGCTTTGAGTTATCACAATCAGCATTTACTCATTTTAATTATAAACATTTATTTGTCAGCTTCAAGATGTGACTACTCTTTTAAAGCAATATTCTTAGAATATTTTTATGCCCCAACAGCAGTGAAGGGGCATTAATTGTTACCCTTGTTCATTTGTATGAACATCCCATATTTTTTTTTGTTGGTTTTGTCTCAGACTGTCCTCAACCATATGTTATGAAACTTACACACAATACTCATAACCATAAAACACAGATTAAATTCCAGTTTTGGTGGCATCACTTTTACAAATCTCTAGTTATGTCCCTTTATAATGTAATACGCCAAAGGGGGCATCTTCTGTGTCCCATGGACACATTCTTCATTTATTTTTGTTGCTGTCTATGAAATACTCTTTCCAATACACTCAGAATGTATTTTAATCCTAGTGTGACTTCTCTCTCCAATACACTCAAAATATTTCTTTTAGAGCTCTGTGTGACTTCTCTCTCCAATACACTCAGAATATTTCTTTTAGAGCTCTCTGTGTGACTTCTCTCTCCAATACACTCAGAACATTTCTTTTAGAGCTCTCTGTGTGACTACACTCTCCAAAACTCCGAGAACATTTCTTTTAGAGCTCTCTGTGTGACTACACTCTCTGTGTGACTACTCTCTCCAATACACTCAGAACATTTCTTTTAGAGCTCTCTGTGTGACTACACTCTCTAAAACTCTGAGAACATTTCTTTTAGTTCTCTCTGTGTGACTACACTCTCCAAAACTCTCAGAGTATTTCTTTTAGAGCCCTCTTAAGTGGCTACTCTCTCCAAAACTCTTAGAACATTTCTTTTAGAGCTCTCTTAAGTGACTACACTCTCCAAAACTCTCAGAATATTTCTTTTAGAGCTCTCTTAAGTGACTACTCTCTCCAAAACTCTCAGCACATTTCTTTTAGAGCTCTCTTAAGTGACTACTCTCTCCAAAACTCTCAGAACATTTCTTTTAGAGCTCCCTTAAGTGACTACTGTCTCCAAAACTCTCAGAACATTTCTTTTAGAGCTCTCTGTGTGAAAGTGACTACTCTCTCCAAAACTCTCAGAATATTTCTTTTAGAGCTCCCTAAAGTTACTATTGTCTCCAAAACTCTCAGAACATTTCTTTTAGAGCTCCCTTAAGTGACTACTCTCAGAACATTTCTTTAAGAGCTCCCTTAAGTGACTACTGTCTCCAAAACTCTCAGAACATTTCTTTAAGAGCTCCCTTAAGTGACTACTGTCTCCAAAACTCTCAGAACATTTCTTTAGAGCTCCCTTAAGTGACTACTGTCTCCAAAACTCTCAGAACATTTCTTTTAGAGCTCCCTTAAGTGACTACGGTCTCCAAAACTCTCAGAACATTTCTTTAGAGCTCCCTTAAGTGACTACTGTCTCCAAAACTCTCAGAACATTTCTTTTAGAGCTCTCTGTGTGAAAGTGACTACTCTCTCCAAAACTCTCAGAATATTTCTTTTAGAGCTCCCTTAAGTGACTACTCTCTCCAAAACTCTCAGAACATTTCGTTTAGAGCTGTCTGTGTGACTACTCTTGGCAATATTATAAGTTTTTGTTTTAGTGCTGTGTAAATATTCTTACCAATATTTTCAGATTGTTATGAGCTCTCTGTTTAGTAGTTCTCAGCAAAACTCTCAAAATGTTTCTGTTAGAGCTGCATGTCGGTGTGACCTCTCTTACAATTTACACTCGGAATATATCTTTAACATTTTTCTTTATGGTAACTATCAGTTATAAAAATAGATATAGGAAGATGTGGTGTGAGTGCCAATGAGACAACTCTCCATACAAATAACAATTTAAAAAGTAAACCATTATAGGTTAAAGTACGGCCTTCAACACGGAGCCTTGGCTCACACCGAACAACAAGCTATAAAGGGCCCCAAAATTACTAGTGTAAAACCATTAAAACGGGAAAACCAACGGTCTAATCTATATAAACAAAACGAGAAACGAGAAACACGTATATATTACATAAACAAACGACAACTACTGTACATCAGATTCCTGACTTAGGACAGGTGCAAACATTTGCAGCGGGATTAAACGTTTTAATGGATCCAAACCTTCTCCCTTTTTCTGAAACAATAGCATAACATCACAACAAAGAAAAACATACGATAAAATATCAATTGGCAGACTTAACTCAATCAAAAAACGTATGATTAAACAATGAACAAATAAAGGAGTAGGTTCAGTAAGACCCCTTTTTGGCCCAAAAATATAGCAGTTTTGCAAAAGTATGAAAATGTAATCTTTTAGCCATTTACTGGAAAGTAGAATGCTTCTGCTACATGAATATGGGCTATTTTTGACAATACAATGCACATATATTGGGTACTAGCATCATTAAGTCATGCTAAATTACTGAAATCTTCACAATTTGAGCATTTTAGCTGAATTTTAGACGGTTTCCGTCTAAAATGAAAGTGGCCGCATTCGTGTTCATTCATAATATTGAAATGTAAGTTGTATTTGATGATAATACATAACATATATAAAGGTTGAGGATGAACACGGATGCGGCCACTTTCATTTTTGACAAAAACCAGCTGAAAAGTGACGTTTTTTGGCATATTTGATAGATTTTATATATTTAAGCTTGAATCGGAGCGTTTTTAATGACTAAATCAGTTGAAATCTTTTACATTTACTAATCGAATCAATTTAAATAGACACTTAAGTGTTTAAAAAGTGTCCAAAATCTTTCGTTCGATGAACCAGAAATTTGAGGCCAAAATCGGCCCTTACCGGACCTACTCCTTTGATCTGCGATATCTGAATACAAATGCACAGTTAATTAAATATTAGAGACAAACATTCATGACCAAAAAGCTAACAAACAAATTCAAACACAGGACATGACTGAGAAATATTTAACCAATCAATGTTAACTTTAGAAAAAAACCGTTTTTTTTATAATCTTGAAGTTTATACAAATGTTGTAAGAATAAGTGAAAAATAGTGTTTAAATGATTCTTTAAGACCTTTTTGTGTTGAAACTATGTACAATATTCTCAGAGGGTTTGTTGCAGAACAGTCTGAAATTAAGTTTTATATTTCAGATATTGAATACAACAACAAGAGAGTTATTTATGAAACCATCCTTTGTACATCTGAGCCTCAAATTTGTACATTTTGCCAAACAAACACCAATGATGATGAAAAGATCAGATTGTTTCTGTATCTATAGTGCCAACGGTCCTGGGTCTTCAGATGGGTTAGTATGTTTCTGTATCTATAGTGCCAACGGTCCTGGGTCTGCAGATGGGTTAGTATGTTTCTGTATCTATAGTCCCTCCAGTGCTGGGGCTATCGATAGTTACTGATGATTCATTAATGAAATTAAATATTAAAGGAATGGCAAATTTTCTATTAGCTTGTATGCAGATCTCGGCAAAACACCCGAGTTGCATTAAATTAGATATCCACAAACAAATAAATGAATCCACAGTAAATAAGTTTTTGTATCTATCATATCACCATGACAACAAGTAAAACCTATCTTGCAAAGAAAGGTATAAAACGTCCCTTGATAAATGAATTTAAAGCATTTCAAACACTTTTAGCTTAAAAAAAAATCTTTTCATAAGTCAAGTCAAGGCATCAACCTACAGTGATACAATAAAGCATACTTACAGTCCTATAAGACCTTACTCATAAGTCAATGCATCAACCTACAGTGATAAAATAAAGCATACCGTACTTACAGTCCTATAAGACCTTACTCATAAGTCAAAACAAGGCATCAACCTACAGTTATAAAATAAAGCATACTTACAGTCCTATAAGACTTTAAATCAACTCTAAGGCTGCTGTCAAAGTATGGCTTAAAATTTGTATGTATACATTTAATGTAAATGAGTCCTTGAAAAGTGAGCTGATAATTTTTTATACGACCGCAAAATTTGAAAAATTTTTCGTCGTATATTGCTATCACGTTGGCGTCGTCGTCTGCGTCGTCGTCGTCGTCTGCGTCGTCGTCGTCGTCTGCGTTGTCGTCGTCTGCGTCGTCGTCCGAATACTTTTAGTTTTCGCACTATAACTTTAGTAAAAGTGAATGGAAATCTATGAAATTTTAACACAAGGTTTATGACCACAAAAGGAAGGTTGGTAGTGATTTTGGGAGTTTTGGTCCCAACATTTTAGGAATTAGGGGCCAAAAAGGGCCCAAATAAGCATTTTCTTGGTTTTCGCACTATAACTTTAGTTTAAGTTAATAGAAATCTATGAAATTTTGACACAAGGTTTATGACCACAACAGAACGGTTGGGATTGATTTTGGGAGTTTTGGTTTCAACAGTTTAGGAATTAGGGGCCAAAAAAGGGCCCAAATAAGCATTATTCTTGGTTTTCGCACAATAACTTTAGTTTAAGTAAATAGAAATCAATGAAATTTAAACACAATGTTAATGACTACAAAAGGAAGGTTGGTATTGATTTTGGGAGTTAAGGTCCCAACAGTTTAGGAAATAGGGGCCAAAAAGGGACCCAAATAAGCATTTTTCTTGTTTTTCGCACCATAACGTTAGTATAAGTAAATAGAAATCTATGAAATTTAAACACAAGGTTTATGACCATAAAAGGAAGGTTGGTATTGATTTTGGGAGTTTTGGTCCCAACATAATAAGGGGCCCAAAGGGTCCAAAATTAAACTTTGTTTGATTTCATCAAAATTGAATAATTGGGGTTCTTTGATATGCCGAATCTAACTGTCATGACTGTGTATGTAGATTCTTAACTTTTGGTCCCGTTTTCAAATTGGTCTACATTAAGGTCCAAAGGGTCCAAAATTAAACTTAGTTTGATTTTGACAAAAAATTAATCAGTTAGGTTCTTTGATATGCTGAATCTAAAAATGTACTTAGATTCTTGATTATTGGCCCAGTTTTCAAGTTGGTCCAAATCGGGGTCCAAAATTAAACTTTGTTTGATTTCATCAAAAATTGAATAAATGGGGTTCTTTGATATACCAAATCTAACTGTGTATGTAGATTCTTCATTTTTGGTCCTGTTTTCAAATTGGTCTACACTAAAGTCCAAAGGGTCCAAAATAAACTTAGTCTGATTTTAACAAAAATTGAAATCTTGGGGTTCTTTGATATGCTGAATCCAAAAATGTACTTAGATTTTTTATTATGGGCCCAGTTTTCAAGTTGGTCCAAATCAGGATCTAAAATTATTATATTAAGTATTGTGCAATAGCAAGTCTTTTCAATTGCACAGTATTGCGCAATGGCAAGAAATATCTAATTGCACAATATTGTGAAATAGCAAATTTTTTTTTAATTAGAGTTATCTTTCTTTGTCCAGAATAGTAAGCAAGAAATATCTAATTGCAAAATATTGTGCAATAGCAAGATTTTTTTTTAATTGGAGTTATCTTTCTTTGTCCAGAATCAACTTAAATCTTTGTTATATACAATATACAATGTATATTCACTTTTTACTACCAACTGATAAATTAAAATAATCTTTACCATTCAGTGATAACAAGCAGTTTTTTTACATCTTAATATTTTATGATGTATTTAAATGAGTAGTTATTGTTGCAAACTCCATTAGAAATTTTAATTGAGATTAGTTTTGGAATAAGGGAAAGGGGGATGTGATTAAAAAAATTGGGTTCAATTTTTCTCATTTGAAATTTCATAAATAAAAAAGAAAATTTCTTCAAACATTTTTTTGAGAGGATTAATATTCAACAGCATAGTGAATTGCTCTAAGAGAAAACAAAAATTTTAAGTTCATTAGAACACATTCATTCTGTGTCAGAAACAAATGCTGTGTCAACTATTTAATCACAATCCAAATTTAGAGCTGAATCCAGCTTGAATGTTGTGTCCATACTTGCCCCGACCGTTCAGGGTTCAACCTCTGCGGTCGTATAAAGCTACGCCCTGCGGAGCATCTGGTTATTTAATCTATTGAACATTTTTTTTAAACTAGGAAATGTTTTGTACTGTTCTTTTATGATGTATAATTGTTATTTTTATTGCATGTTTGATGTTATTTACAGGTATTATCTGACATATGACAGGCATGGTGAAATGATTAATGATAGTTTACGTACCAAACTTCTGACTGATACAAAACAGATGGATCCTATAACTCATGAGAGTAATGTGTATAGTCTGACCATGAGTAATATGTAAGTTTGCTTACAATAGAAAATCTTATTGTCTACTGAGTAAACAGTGTGTCATTCTTTGTCATATATCACAAATATATGCAAACCACACAGTCTACTGAGTGTTGTGTCAGTACTTTAGTTGAGATAACAAATACACACATATCTCATAGTCTACTGAGTAAACAGTGTGTCAGTACTTTGATTAAATTATATCCTAAATACACAAAAACCTTATTGTTTTCTGAGCAAACTATTAGAAACTATTAGAATATTAATTTTCATCAATGTAGCATGTGATTTGCTTTTAGCTTATAAAATACAGATCAACTTCCACTTTAACACAATCCCAAAAATTTGTACCCACAAGTAGAAATTTTGTAAAAAAAAAAGGGTTGCTTGTTATCAATTTATCAGTTGGAAACTTATACCGATTGACCTATATACTCGACAACACTCACACACAGTTAGTCCCTAGTCATTTTGATATCACATGTTAACTCTAAAAACAGCATACATTTCAAGTGTTATTTTTTATTACACAGGTTGTTAAGTTCTTGCAATGGTTTCCGGAATGAAGTAGATTACTTAGGAGAAATGTTCAGCATGGGTTCTGTGGCAGATATATTGGTTCTCCTAACAACATCAGGGGAGGTTAAATTTGTTGATCTTCCCTCTTTACTACCATTAAGTCCTATACTGAACAAGTAAGTATTGGTTCTCCTAACAACATCAGGGGAGGTTAAATTTGTTGATCTTCCCTCTTTACTACCATTAAGTCCTATACTGAACAAGTAAGTATTGGTTCTCCTGACAACCTCAGGGAAGGTTAAATTTGTTGATCTTCCCTCTTTACTACCATTAAGTCCTATACTGAACAAGTAAGTATTGGTTCTTCTAACAACATCAGGGGAGGTTAAATTTGTTGATCTTCCCTCTTTACTACCATTAAGTCCTATACTGAACAAGTAAGTATTGGCTCTCCTAACAACATCAGGGGAGGTTAAATTTGTTGATCTTCCCTCTTTACTACCATTAAGTCCTATACTGAACAAGTAAGTATTGGTTCTCCTGACAACCCCAGGGAAGGTTAAATTTGTTGATCTTCCCTCTTTACTACCATTAAGTCCTATACTGAACAAGTAAGTATTGGTTCTCCTGACAACCTCAGGGAAGGTTAAATTTGTTGATCTTCCCTCTTTACTACCATTAAGTCCTATACTGAACAAGTAAGTATTGGTTCTCCTAACAACATCAGGGGAGGTTAAATTTGTTGATCTTCCCTCTTTACTACCATTAAGTCCTATACTGAACAAGTAAGTATTGGTTCTCCTGACAACCTCAGGGAAGGTTAAATTTGTTGATTGTCCTCTTTACTACCATTAAGTCCTATACTGAACAAGTAAGTATTGGTTCTCCTGACAACCTCAGGGAAGGTTAAATTTGTTGATCTTCCCTCTTTACTACCATTAAGTCCTATACTGAACAAGTAAGTATTGGTTCTCCTGACAAACTCAGGAGAGGTTAAATTTGTTGATCTTCCCTCTTTACTACCATTAAGTCCTATACTGAACAAGTAAGTATTGGTTCTCCTGACAACCTCAGGAAAGGTTAAATTTGTTGATCTTCCCTCTTTACTACCATTAAGTCCTATACTGAACAAGTAAGTATTGGTTCTCCTGACAACCTCAGGGTAGGTTAAATTTGTTGATTGTCCTCTTTACTACCATTAAGTCCTATACTGAACAAGTAAGTATTGGTTCTTCTAACAACATCAGGGGAGGTTAAATTTGTTGATCTTCCCTCTTTACTACCATTAAGTCCTATACTGAACAAGTAAGTATTGGTTCTCCTGACAACCTCAGGGAAGGTTAAATTTGTTGATCTTCCCTCTTTACTACCATTAAGTCCTATACTGAACAAGTAAGTATTGGTTCTCCTAACAACATCAGGGGAGGTTAAATTTGTTGATCTTCCCTCTTTACTACCATTAAGTCCTATACTGAACAAGTAAGTATTGGTTCTCCTGACAAACTCAGGGGAGGTTAAATTTGTTGATCTTCCCTCTTTACTACCATTAAGTCCTATACTGAACAAGTAAGTATTGGTTCTCCTGACAACCTCAGGAAAGGTTAAATTTGTTGATCTTCCCTCTTTACTACCATTAAGTCCTATACTGAACAAGTAAGTATTGGTTCTCCTGACAACCTCAGGGAAGGTTAAATTTGTTGATTGTCCTCTTTACTACCATTAAGTCCTATACTGAACAAGTAAGTATTGGTTCTTCTAACAACATCAGGGGAGGTTAAATTTGTTGATCTTCCCTCTTTACTACCATTAAGTCCTATACTGAACAAGTAAGTATTGGTTCTGCTGACAACCTCAGGGAAGGTTAAATTTGTTGATCGCCCTCATTTACTACCATTAAGTTTATCAACCCAAAGCATTTCCAATAATTTCCTCACTTAAATGTGTTAGAATAAATACTATGATAGAAATTAAAGATATCTGGCCTCTGAGTTGGCTTACACTGCAATATTTATTGTAGCATTTTAATATTTATCAATAAGTGATTATGCTGGCTACCAGTATGTTAAACATTGTTGGTAATAAGCATTGGCCGATTTAAAATAATAGACACTATGAATCAGCATACTCTGATCTGTGAAGCCTAGAAGTATCAGGCAAGCACTAGTACCTGTTGGGCTAGTGGAATGTCATTATAAGCTTTGGGCAATAAAGTTTTATTCCCTGACCTGCTTGAGCATATTGGTCCTGTGCCCAAGCTTAGAGAAATATATTAAGGACAAAAAAACTCCTTAAAATCTTTTTCAAAATATATGAGGCTTGAAAAATGTTATTGTTAAAATATCTTGTTTTACTTTTTAGGCCTCTTGATAACAACTTTTGGGAGAAAGACGACTTAAAAATTCTAGACAAAATAAAATTCACGACCTTTAAAGTTGTTGGAGAAGGCAGTTTCACTAATGACATTGGCAGGACTTATACGAGAGCTGCCATTGCTGTGGATAATCTACTGCTTGTTCTAAAGATTCACAGGTACCTTATTATCATTCAAGTTTTAAAGTTCTACTGTTTTATTTAAGTTTGCAAAACTTTAATAAATAAATTTGTGTTACAGACAAAATGCTGCACTTCCACAAATATTTTTAATACTTTCAAATCTTACTATTCCACCAATATACAGGTGTAGGAAAATTGGTACCGTTAATGTTATTACTACCACTGGATTGATGCCTCTGCTGGTGGGCTGTTAGTCTCCGAGGGTATCACCAGCCCAGTAACCAGTACTTCGTTACTGGCATGAAAATACAGATTTTTTTGTGTTATTAAAATTTCCTGTTACAAAATGTTATAAATTATTATAAATTAAGGAATGTATCTCCCTCATGCAGAAGTCTGATTCCTTTCACGGATTTTGGATCTTTAGGATTATAGCTCTTCATCTTTTATATAAGCTTTGGATTTCAAATATTTTGGCCACGAGCATCACTGAAGAGACATGTATTGTCAAAATGCGCATCTGTTGCAGGAAAATTGGTACCATCAATGTTATTAATGTGATACAGGCCAAAGCAAATTGGTACCATCAATGTTATTAATGTGATACAGGCCAAAGCAAATTGGTACCATCAATGTTATTTATGTGATACAGGCCAAAGGAAATAATCTCTAAGAAGGAAGATAATCACTTGATACTTGTTTGTTAATCCGATTTGTAAATGTTACTATATGTTATGTAATTAAAGGGTCAGGAAAATATTCCATGTGGTTTAAAATCATACAAATCCTATTATTACAGGGAGACAATAAATTCTGATGCAGTAGTCGAAATAACACAGTCAATAACACTGGCAGGACATCCTAAAGAAATACACTTTATCAACGAAACAGGTATATATTCTGGTTGGACAAAAAGAAATATTTTAATTTCTTTTTCAAATAATTTCAAATAATGCAAAATTACTGATTGATTGAGAGTAAAGATAACCCAAAAGATATATCAGAACCACCCTTTAAAGGGGCATAACCTATGAGATATAAAAAAAAAAGAAAATATGTGATTTTGTTTTCCTGTTCAATCATAAATGAAAGTGAAAAAGTGAAATGATAATTTGCCTTTAGAATTGAGTTTAGTTCAATTTTTATGCCCCACCTACGATAGTAGAGGGGCATTATGTTTTCTGGTCTGTGCCTCCGTTCGTCCGTTCGTTCGTCCGTTGGTTCGTCCCGCTTCAGGTTAAAGTTTTTGGACGAGGTAGTTTTTGATGAGGTTGAAGTCCAATTAATTTGAAACTTAGTACACATGTTCCCTATGATATGATCTTTCTAATTTTAATGTCAAATTAAAGTATTGACTCCAATTTCATGGTCCACTGAACAAAAAAGAAGATAGTGTGAAGCTCAGGTTAAAGTTTTTGGTCGAGGTAGTTTTTGATGAAATTGAAGTCCAATCTTGAAACTTAGTACACATGTTAACTATGATATGATCTTTCTAATTTTAATGCCAAATTAAATTATTGACCCCAATTTCACAGTCCAGTGAACATGTAAAATGATAGTGCGAGTGGGGCATCCGTGTACTATGGACACATTCTTGTTTCAAAATAAGCTAAGAAACATTGATGATGAGTTATTCACTTGCAAGTGATGATTCCATCTCATTGAATCCTTGTTCATGTGACCTTCAATTTAATCTTAGCTAGGGATTAGTTTCATGTGAATTAGAAGTGTTCAGTTATTTAAAGGAAAGAATGTGAAACAAGGGTACATTTTGTAAATCATTATTGACTTATTCGAATCACAAAAACTCACTCTTATACAGGTAAAAATTATGTTAAACATATTTTTTAAGCGCAATATTATGAAATTAAACAGACCGAGAAAATTCCAATTGCAGGTGTTTGCTATCTATTTATTTATATATATTTTATGTTTATATTATATCGGGTTATATGACTGTTGAAATGTTGATACATATTTTCAACCCAATGCAGTGTAAATTGTTTATTAAATACTTTTTATCATTAAGATTTCTAAATTATAAATCAAATATGAGAATTTGAGTCAAATCTATTAATAGAAAATTTACAACTAATGCCCCTTTAAGAATCATAGAAAATGGACTAGTATTGAGAACATATCAATATGTATTTATTGTTTATGTTTGTCTCAAAATAAGACTTACAATATAATTGTTTTCTCTTTTTATTTGTAGTTGGATTTTTACTGACAGTAACCCAACACTTTCAAACAAATCAAAATTACAGAGAAAACTTGTATCACTACCTCCATGATGGTCAGCTTAAGCAGGTTCTCCTGTGTTTAGGACATGGACCAAGGTCATTTCTGACTGTTTATCTACCTGAGAACAGTGACCATGACTTCAGTGATTCTGACCATGGGAAGGCAGGATGGAGGCTCTACATGAGAGACGGACATGGGGGAATTATCTGTGTATTATTACAATGATATCACAATAACAATTTAGACTGTACAGGCCATACTCATCCTTTATTTAATTTGCAGTAAAAACAGCTAAACATCAATTCCCCAATCACCAAATCTCATTCTTCAGAGGAGGATGCGTCGACTTATTGCAATTGTGACTTTTTGAGATATTAAGTTGAGCCCTGTTGTTCAAAAGTGTTTTTAGGTTTATTATTTTAATCAGTGATGTGTTTGTTATAGTTGGTATCATCAATACTCTTTAAGCACTCATGTGAAATAGAATTAAATAATCT
Source organism: Mytilus edulis (assembly GCF_963676685.1). Taxonomy (NCBI): domain Eukaryota; kingdom Metazoa; phylum Mollusca; class Bivalvia; order Mytilida; family Mytilidae; genus Mytilus; species Mytilus edulis. Next base: position 90,323,702 of record NC_092351.1, read on the forward strand.
ATGTTGCTGAGAAGCTTATAATATATTTTAATATTCCAATTAGAGACAAATGAAACTAACCAACAAAAACTGTAGGAATTTCATGAACCGTAAAAGGAGCGAAAGAGGTTTTGTTGACGGGATATGCATCTCATGCTATGCACCCATCAACCATCCAAATCAACATTCAGTCGAAAGTCGGGAATAGGATGCAATTTGAATTACAGATAATAAGACTAGACTGTCTGGAAAACCATTTTGATCCAAGAACATATTCCTCTTGGCTAAGGAATACCTGTAACTATACCACAATTAATTTTAGAACACATTACACTTGATTTTAAATAGAATACAAATAAATGACTTTCAGGATAGAGCTATTGACAATTATTTGTTTAAATGTCTGTATTATTTATTTTGTATATGAACATTTTTTCATTAAATGCACTTTATCCTATTGTTTTCTCAATAAGTACAAGACAGTCATCTTATTTCAAGTTGATGTGAAATACCTGTTCTTAATTATTATTTTGTTTTGTATTTCAGTTCATGCATTAGTTATATTCTTTTCCAAATCTCAGACATAGTCAAGTTATTTGCTAGATATGAAGTACCTGTTCTTTACTCTGCTGTTGTCTTCTTATGTCTATGACTTAGTCAAGTTATTTGCTAGATGTGAAGTACCTGTTCTTTACTCTGGTGTTGTCTTCTTATGTCTATGACTTAGTCAATTTATTTGCTTAGTGTGAATCAGAATGAGGAAAGTATGCATAATCTTTATGGCTTATTGTCCAAATACTTCAAAGTAATATGAACAATGTTAAAAATTGGATGATTTTTTTGGGGTAAGATTTTGATTTAAGAGTGTTGTTTATCACCAGGATAATATGGTGCTTTATATATGTTTCTTGTAGGACAAAGTCAAAGGTTTCCTCTCCTTCACTCTGTCTGTTGGTCCATCTGTCAGTCTGTTTCTTGTAGGACAAAGTCAAAGGTTTCCTCTCCTTCACTCTGTCTGTTGGTCCATCTGTCAGTCTGTTTCTTGTAGGACAAAGTCAAAGGTTTCCTCTCCTTCACTCTGTCTGTTGGTCCATCTGTCAGTCTGGTTTCTTGTAGGACAAAGTCAAAGGTTTCCTCTCCTTCACTCTGTCTGTTGGTCCATCTGTCAGTCTGGTTTCTTGTAGGACAAAGTCAAAGGTTTCCTCTCCTTCACTCTGTCTGTTGGTCCATCTGTCAGTCTGGTTTCTTGTAGGACAAAGTCAAAGGTTTCCTCTCCTTCACTCTGTCTGTTGGTCCATCTGTCAGTCTGTTTCTTGTAGGACAAAGTCAAAGGTTTTCTCTCCTTCACTCTGTCTTTTGGTCCATCTGTCAGTCTGTTTCTTGTAGGACAAAGTCAAAGGTTTTCTCTCCTTTACTCTGTCTGTTGGTCCATCTGTCAGTCTGTTTCTTGTAGGACAAAGTCAAAGGTTTTCTCTCCTTCACTCTGTCTGTTGGTCCATCTGTCAGTCTGTTTCTTGTAGGACAAAGGTTTCCTCTCCTTCACTCTGTCTGTTGGTCCATCTGTCAGTCTGTTTCTTGTAGGACAAAGTCAAAGGTTTCCTCTCCTTCACTCTGTCTGTTGGTCCATCTGTCAGTCTGTTTCTTGTAGGACAAAGGTTTCCTCTCCTTCACTCTGTCTGTTGGTCCATCTGTCAGTCTGTTTCTTGTAGGACAAAGTCAAATGTTTGCTCTCCTTCACTCTGTCTGTTGGTCCATCTGTCAGTCTGTTTCTTGTAGGACAAAGTCAAAGGTTTTCTCTCCTTCACTCTGTCTGTTGGTCCATCTGTCAGTCTGTTTCTTGTAGGACAAAGTCAAAGGTTTCCTCTCCTTCACTCTGTCTGTTGGTCCATCTGTCAGTCTGTTTCTTGTAGGACAAAGTCAAAGGTTTTCTCTCCTTCACTCTGTCTGTTGGTCCATCTGTCAGTCTGTTTCTTGTAGGACAAAGTCAAAGGTTTGCTCTCCTTCACTCTGTCTGTTGGTCCATCTGTCAGTCTGTTTCTTGTAGGACAAAGTCAAAGGTTTTCTCTCCTTCACTCTGTCTGTTGGTCCATCTGTCAGTCTGTATCTTGTAGGACAAAGTCAAAGGTTTTCTCTCCTTCACTCTGTCTGTTGGTCCATCTGTCAGTCTGGTTTCTTGTAGGACAAAGTCAAAGGTTTTCTCTCCTTCACTCTGTCTGTTGGTCCATCTGTCAGTCTGTTTCTTGTAGGACAAAGTCAAAGGTTTTCTCTCCTTCACTCTGTCTGTTGGTCCATCTGTCAGTCTGGTTTCTTGTAGGACAAAGTCAAAGGTTTTCTCTCCTTCACTCTGTCTGTTGGTCCATCTGTCAGTCTGTTTCTTGTAGGACAAAGTCAAAAGTTTGCTCTCCTTCACTCTGTCTGTTGGTCCATCTGTCAGTCTGTTTCTTGTAGGACAAAGTCAAAGGTTTTCTCTCCTTCACTCTGTCTGTTGGTCCATCTGTCAGTCTGACAAAGTCAAAGGTTTTCTCTCCTTCACTCTGTCTGTTGGTCCATCTGTCAGTCTGTTTCTTGTAGGACAAAGTCAAAGGTTTTCTCTCCTTCACTCTGTCTGTTGGTCCATCTGTCAGTCTGTTTCTTGTAGGACAAAGTCAAAGGTTTTCTCTCCTTCACTCTGTCTGTTGGTCCATCTGTCAGTCTGTTTCTTGTAGGACAAAGTCAAAGGTTTTCTCTCCTTCACTCTGTCTGTTGGTCCATCTGTCAGTCTGTTTCTTGTAGGACAAAGTCAAAGGTTTGCTCTCCTTCACTCTGTCTGTTGGTCCATCTGTCAGTCTGGTTTCTTGTAGGACAAAGTCAAAGGTTTTCTCTCCTTCACTCTGTCTGTTGGTCCATCTGTCAGTCTGTTTCTTGTAGGACAAAGTCAAAAGTTTGCTCTCCTTCACTCTGTCTGTTGGTCCATCTGTCAGTCTGTTTCTTGTAGGACAAAGTCAAAGGTTTTCTCTCCTTCACTCTGTTGGTCCATCTGTCAGTCTGACAAAGTCAAAGGTTTTCTCTCCTTCACTCTGTCTGTTGGTCCATCTGTCAGTCTGTTTCTTGTAGGACAAAGTCAAAGGTTTGCTCTCCTTCACTCTGTCTGTTGGTCCATCTGTCAGTCTGGTTTCTTGTAGGACAAAGTCAAAGGTTTTCTCTCCTTCACTCTGTCTGTTGGTCCATCTGTCAGTCTGTTTCTTGTAGGACAAAGTCAAAGGTTTTCTCTCCTTCACTCTGTCTGTTGGTCCATCTGTCAGTCTGTTTCTTGTAGGACAAAGTCAAAGGTTTTCTCTCCTTCACTCTGTCTGTTGGTCCATCTGTCAGTCTGTTTCTTGTAGGACAAAGTCAAAGGTTTTCTCTCCTTCACTCTGTCTGTTGGTCCATCTGTCAGTCTGTTTCTTGTAGGACAAAGTCAAAGGTTTTCTCTCCTTCACTCTGTCTGTTGGTCCATCTGTCAGTCTGTTTCTTGTAGGACAAAGTCAAAAGTTTGCTCTCCTTCACTCTGTCTGTTGGTCCATCTGTCAGTCTGTTTCTTGTAGGACAAAGTCAAAGGTTTTCTCTCCTTCACTCTGTCTGTTGGTCCATCTGTCAGTCTGTTTCTTGTAGGACAAAGTCAAAGGTTTGCTCTCCTTCACTCTGTCTGTTGGTCCATCTGTCAGTCTGTTTCTTGTAGGACAAAGTCAAAGGTTTGCTCTCCTTCACTCTGTCTGTTGGTCCATCTGTCAGTCTGTTTCTTGTAGGACAAAGTCAAAGGTTTTCTCTCCTTCACTCTGTCTGTTGGTCCATCTGTCAGTCTGTTTCTTGTAGGACAAAGTCAAAGGTTTGCTCTCCTTCACTCTGTCTGTTGGTCCATCTGTCAGTCTGTTTCTTGTAGGACAAAGTCAAAGGTTTTCTCTCCTTCACTCTGTCTGTTGGTCCATCTGTCAGTCTGTTTCTTGTAGGACAAAGTCAAAGGTTTTCTCTCCTTCACTCTGTCTGTTGGTCCATCTGTCAGTCTGTTTCTTGTAGGACAAAGTCAAAGGTTTTCTCTCCTTCACTCTGTCTGTTGGTCCATCTGTCAGTCTGTTTCTTGTAGGACAAAGTCAAAGGTTTCCTCTCCTTCACTCTGTCTGTTGGTCCATCTGTCAGTCTGTTTCTTGTAGGACAAAGTCAAAGGTTTCCTCTCCTTCACTCTGTCTGTTGGTCCATCTGTCAGTCTGTTTCTTGTAGGACAAAGTCAAAGGTTTCCTCTCCTTCACTCTGTCTGTTGGTCCATCTGTCAGTCTGTTTCTTGTAGGACAAAGGTTTTCTCTCCTTCACTCTGTCTGTTGGTCCATCTGTCAGTCTGTTTCTTGTAGGACAAAGTCAAAGGTTTCCTCTCCTTCACTCTGTCTGTTGGTCCATCTGTCAGTCTGTTTCTTGTAGGACAAAGTCAAAGGTTTTCTCTCCTTCACTCTGTCTGTTGGTCCATCTGTCAGTCTGTTTCTTGTAGGACAAAGTCAAAGGTTTCCTCTCCTTCACTCTGTCTGTTGGTCCATCTGTCAGTCTGTTTCTTGTAGGACAAAGTCAAAGGTTTGCTCTCCTTCACTCTGTCTGTTGGTCCATCTGTCAGTCTGTTTCTTGTAGGACAAAGTCAAAGGTTTCCTCTCCTTCACTCTGTCTGTTGGTCCATCTGTCAGTCTGTTTCTTGTAGGACAAAGTCAAAGGTTTTCTCTCCTTCACTCTGTCTGTTGGTCCATCTGTCAGTCTGTTTCTTGTAGGACAAAGTCAAAGGTTTCCTCTCCTTCACTCTGTCTGTTGGTCCATCTGTCAGTCTGTTTCTTGTAGGACAAAGTCAAAGGTTTGCTCTCCTTCACTCTGTCTGTTGGTCCATCTGTCAGTCTGTTTCTTGTAGGACAAAGTCAAAGGTTTTCTCTCCTTCACTCTGTCTGTTGGTCCATCTGTCAGTCTGTTTCTTGTAGGACAAAGTCAAATGTTTGCTCTCCTTTACTCTGTCTGTTGGTCCATCTGTCAGTCTGTTTCTTGTAGGACAAAGTCAAAAGTTTGCTCTCCTTCACTCTGTCTGTTGGTCCATCTGTCAGTCTGTTTCTTGTAGGACAAAGTCAAATGTTTGCTCTCCTTTACTCTGTCTGTTGGTCCATCTGTCAGTCTGTTTCTTGTAGGACAAAGTCAAAAGTTTGCTCTCCTTCACTCTGTCTGTTGGTCCATCTGTCAGTCTGTTTCTTGTAGGACAAAGTCAAAGGTTTGCTCTCCTTCACTCTGTCTGTTGGTCCATCTGTCAGTCTGTTTCTTGTAGGACAAAGTCAAAGGTTTCCTCTCCTTCACTCTGTCTGTTGGTCCATCTGTCAGTCTGTTTCTTGTAGGACAAAGTCAAAGGTTTCCTCTCCTTCACTCTGTCTGTTGGTCCATCTGTCAGTCTGTTTCTTGTAGGACAAAGTCAAAGGTTTTCTCTCCTTCACTCTGTCTGTTGGTCCATCTGTCAGTCTGTTTCTTGTAGGACAAAGTCAAAGGTTTTCTCTCCTTCACTCTGTCTGTTGGTCCATCTGTCAGTCTGTTTCTTGTAGGACAAAGTCAAATGTTTGCTCTCCTTCACTCTGTCTGTTGGTCCATCTGTCAGTCTGTTTCTTGTAGGACAAAGTCAAAGGTTTTCTCTCCTTCACTCTGTCTTTTGGTCCATCTGTCAGTCTGTTTCTTGTAGGACAAAGTCAAAGGTTTTCTCTCCTTCACTCTGTCTGTTGGTCCATCTGTCAGTCTGTATCTTGTAGGACAAAGTCAAAGGTTTCCTCTCCTTCACTCTGTCTGTTGGTCCATCTGTCAGTCTGTTTCTTGTAGGACAAAGTCAAATGTTTGCTCTCCTTCACTCTGTCTGTTGGTCCATCTGTCAGTCTGTTTCTTGTAGGACAAAGTCAAAGGTTTCCTCTCCTTCACTCTGTCTGTTGGTCCATCTGTCAGTCTGTTTCTTGTAGGACAAAGTCAAAGGTTTTCTCTCCTTCACTCTGTCTGTTGGTCCATCTGTCAGTCTGTTTCTTGTAGGACAAAGTCAAAGGTTTCCTCTCCTTCACTCTGTCTGTTGGTCCATCTGTCAGTCTGTTTCTTGTAGGACAAAGTCAAAAGTTTGCTCTCCTTCACTCTGTCTGTTGGTCCATCTGTCAGTCTCTCCTTCACTCTGTCTGTTGGTCCATCTGTCAGTCTCTCCTTCACTCTGTCTGTTGGTCCATCTGTCAGTCTGTTTCTTGTAGGACAAAGTCAAAAGTTTGCTCTCCTTCACTCTGTCTGTTGGTCCATCTGTCAGTCTGTTTCTTGTAGGACAAAGTCAAAGGTTTCCTCTCCTTCACTCTGTCTGTTGGTCCATCTGTCAGTCTGTTTCTTGTAGGACAAAGTCAAAAGTTTGCTCTCCTTCACTCTGTCTGTTGGTCCATCTGTCAGTCTGTTTCTTGTAGGACAAAGTCAAAAGTTTGCTCTCCTTCACTCTGTCTGTTGGTCCATCTGTCAGTCTGTTTCTTGTAGGACAAAGTCAAAGGTTTTCTCTCCTTCACTCTGTCTGTTGGTCCATCTGTCAGTCTGTTTCTTGTAGGACAAAGTCAAAAGTTTGCTCTCCTTCACTCTGTCTGTTGGTCCATCTGTCAGTCTGTTTCTTGTAGGACAAAGTCAAAGGTTTTCTCTCCTTCACTCTGTCTGTTGGTCCATCTGTCAGTCTGTTTCTTGTAGGACAAAGTCAAAAGTTTGCTCTCCTTCACTCTGTCTGTTGGTCCATCTGTCAGTCTGTTTCTTGTAGGACAAAGTCAAAGGTTTTCTCTCCTTCACTCTGTCTGTTGGTCCATCTGTCAGTCTGTTTCTTGTAGGACAAAGTCAAAGGTTTCCTCTCCTTCACTCTGTCTGTTGGTCCATCTGTCAGTCTGTTTCTTGTAGGACAAAGTCAAAAGTTTGCTCTCCTTCACTCTGTCTGTTGGTCCATCTGTCAGTCTGTTTCTTGTAGGACAAAGTCAAAGGTTTTCTCTCCTTCACTCTGTCTGTTGGTCCATCTGTCAGTCTGTATCTTGTAGGACAAAGTCAAAGGTTTTCTCTCCTTCACTCTGTCTGTTGGTCTATCTGTCAGTCTGTTTCTTGTAGGACAAAGTCAAATGTTTTCTCTCCTTCACTCTGTCTGTTGGTCCATCTGTCAGTCTGTTTCTTGTAGGACAAAGTCAAAGGTTTTCTCTCCTTCACTCTGTCTGTTGGTCCATCTGTCAGTCTGTTTCTTGTAGGACAAAGTCAAAGGTTTGCTCTCCTTCACTCTGTCTGTTGGTCCATCTGTCAGTCTCTCCTTCACTCTGTCTGTTGGTCCATCTGTCAGTCTGGCAAACTCTGTCTGTTGGTCCATCTGTCAGTCTGGCAAACTCTGTCTGTTGGTCCATCTGTCAGTCTCTCCTTCACTCTGTCTGTTGGTCCATCTGTCAGTCTGGCAAACTCTGTCTGTTGGTCCATCTGTCAGTCTGGCAAACTCTGTCTGTTGGTCCATCTGTCAGTCTCTCCTTCACTCTGTCTGTTGGTCCATCTGTCAGTCTGGCAAACTCTGTCTGTTAGTCCATCTGACAGTCTGGCAAACTCTGTCTGTTGGTCCATCTGTCAGTCTCTCCTTCACTCTGTCTGTTGGTCCATCTGTCAGTCTCTCCTTCACTCTGTCTGTTGGTCCATCTGTCAGTCTCTCCTTCACTCTGTCTGTTGGTCCATCTGTCAGTCTCTCCTTCACTCTGTCTGTTGGTCCATCTGTCAGTCTCTCCTTCACTCTGTCTGTTGGTCCATCTGTCAGTCTCTCCTTCACTCTGTCTGTTGGTCCATCTGTCAGTCTCTCCTTCACTCTGTCTGTTGGTCCATCTGTCAGTCTCTCCTTCACTCTGTCTGTTGGTCCATCTGTCAGTCTGACAAACTCTGTCTGTTGGTCCATCTGTCAGTCTGGCAAACTCTGTCTGTTGGTCCATCTGTCAGTCTCTCCTTCACTCTGTCTGTTGGTTCATCTGTCAGTCTCTCCTTCACTCTGTCTGTTGGTCCATCTGTCAGTCTCTCCTTCACTCTGTCTGTTGGTCCATCTGTCAGTCTCTCCTTCACTCTGTCTGTTGGTCCATCTGTCAGTCTCTCCTTCACTCTGTCTGTTGGTCCATCTGTCAGTCTCTCCTTCACTCTGTCTGTTGGTCCATCTGTCAGTCTCTCCTTCACTCTGTCTGTTGGTCCATCTGTCAGTCTCTCCTTCACTCTGTCTGTTGGTCCATCTGTCAGTCTGGCAAACTCTGTCTGTTAGTCCATCTGACAGTCTGGCAAACTCTGTCTGTTGGTCCATCTGTCAGTCTCTCCTTCACTCTGTCTGTTGGTCCATCTGTCAGTCTCTCCTTCACTCTGTCTGTTGGTCCATCTGTCAGTCTGTTTCTTGTAGGACAAAGGCAAAGGTTTGCTCTCCTTCACTCTGTCTGTTGGTCCATCTGTCAGTCTGTATCTTGTAGGACAAAGTCAAAGGTTTTCTTTCCTTCACTCTGTCTGTTGGTCTATCTGTCAGTCTGTTTCTTGTAGGACAAAGTCAAATGTTTTCTCTCCTTCACTCTGTCTGTTGGTCCATCTGTCAGTCTGTTTCTTGTAGGACAAAGTCAAAGGTTTTCTCTCCTTCACTCTGTCTGTTGGTCCATCTGTCAGTCTGTTTCTTGTAGGACAAAGTCAAAGGTTTGCTCTCCTTCACTCTGTCTGTTGGTCCATCTGTCAGTCTCTCCTTCACTCTGTCTGTTGGTCCATCTGTCAGTCTGGCAAACTCTGTCTGTTGGTCCATCTGTCAGTCTCTCCTTCACTCTGTCTGTTGGTCCATCTGTCAGTCTGGCAAACTCTGTCTGTTGGTCCATCTGTCAGTCTGGCAAACTCTGTCTGTTGGTCCATCTGTCAGTCTCTCCTTCACTCTGTCTGTTGGTCCATCTGTCAGTCTCTCCTTCACTCTGTCTGTTGGTCCATATGTCAGTCTCTCCTTCACTCTGTCTGTTGGTCCATCTGTCAGTCTCTCCTTCACTCTGTCTGTTGGTCCATCTGTCAGTCTCTCCTTCACTCTGTCTGTTGGTCCATCTGTCAGTCTCTCCTTCACTCTGTCTGTTGGTCCATCTGTCAGTCTCTCCTTCACTCTGTCTGTTGGTCCATCTGTCAGTCTCTCCTTCACTCTGTCTGTTGGTCCATCTGTCAGTCTCTCCTTCACTCTGTCTGTTGGTCCATCTGTCAGTCTCTCCTTCACTCTGTCTGTTGGTCCATCTGTCAGTCTCTCCTTCACTCTGTCTGTTGGTCCATCTGTCAGTCTGACAAACTCTGTCTGTTGGTCCATCTGTCAGTCTGGCAAACTCTGTCTGTTGGTCCATCTGTCAGTCTCTCCTTCACTCTGTCTGTTGGTTCATCTGTCAGTCTCTCCTTCACTCTGTCTGTTGGTCCATCTGTCAGTCTCTCCTTCACTCTGTCTGTTGGTCCATCTGTCAGTCTCTCCTTCACTCTGTCTGTTGGTCCATCTGTCAGTCTGTTTCTTGTAGGACAAAGGCAAAGGTTTGCTCTCCTTCACTCTGTCTGTTGGTCCATCTGTCAGTCTGTTTCTTGTAGGACAAAGTCAAAGGTTTTCTCTCCTTCACTCTGTCTGTTGGTCCATCTGTCAGTCTGTATCTTGTAGGACAAAGTCAAAGGTTTTCTCTCCTTCACTCTGTCTGTTGGTCTATCTGTCAGTCTGTTTCTTGTAGGACAAAGTCAAATGTTTTCTCTCCTTCACTCTGTCTGTTGGTCCATCTGTCAGTCTGTTTCTTGTAGGACAAAGTCAAAGGTTTTCTCTCCTTCACTCTGTCTGTTGGTCCATCTGTCAGTCTGTTTCTTGTAGGACAAAGTCAAAGGTTTGCTCTCCTTCACTCTGTCTGTTGGTCCATCTGTCAGTCTCTCCTTCACTCTGTCTGTTGGTCCATCTGTCAGTCTGGCAAACTCTGTCTGTTGGTCCATCTGTCAGTCTGGCAAACTCTGTCTGTTGGTCCATCTGTCAGTCTCTCCTTCACTCTGTCTGTTGGTCCATCTGTCAGTCTGGCAAACTCTGTCTGTTGGTCCATCTGTCAGTCTGGCAAACTCTGTCTGTTGGTCCATCTGTCAGTCTCTCCTTCACTCTGTCTGTTGGTCCATCTGTCAGTCTGGCAAACTCTGTCTGTTAGTCCATCTGACAGTCTGGCAAACTCTGTCTGTTGGTCCATCTGTCAGTCTCTCCTTCACTCTGTCTGTTGGTCCATCTGTCAGTCTCTCCTTCACTCTGTCTGTTGGTCCATCTGTCAGTCTCTCCTTCACTCTGTCTGTTGGTCCATCTGTCAGTCTCTCCTTCACTCTGTCTGTTGGTCCATCTGTCAGTCTCTCCTTCACTCTGTCTGTTGGTCCATCTGTCAGTCTCTCCTTCACTCTGTTTGTTGGTCCATCTGTCAGTCTCTCCTTCACTCTGTCTGTTGGTCCATCTGTCAGTCTCTCCTTCACTCTGTCTGTTGGTCCATCTGTCAGTCTCTCCTTCACTCTGTCTGTTGGTCCATCTGTCAGTCTCTCCTTCACTCTGTCTGTTGGTCCATCTGTCAGTCTCTCCTTCACTCTGTCTGTTGGTCCATCTGTCAGTCTGACAAACTCTGTCTGTTGGTCCATCTGTCAGTCTGGCAAACTCTGTCTGTTGGTCCATCTGTCAGTCTCTCCTTCACTCTGTCTGTTGGTTCATCTGTCAGTCTCTCCTTCACTCTGTCTGTTGGTCCATCTGTCAGTCTCTCCTTCACTCTGTCTGTTGGTCCATCTGTCAGTCTCTCCTTCACTCTGTCTGTTGGTCCATCTGTCAGTCTGGCAAACTCTGTCTGTTGGTCCATCTGTCAGTCTCTCCTTCACTCTGTCTGTTGGTCTATCTGTCAGTCTCTCCTTCACTCTGTCTGTTGGTCCATCTGTCAGTCTCTCCTTCACTCTGTCTGTTGGTCCATCTGTCAGTCTGGCAAACTCTGTCTGTTGGTCCATCTGTCAGTCTCTCCTTCACTCTGTCTGTTGGTCCATCTGTCAGTCTGGCAAACTCTGTCTGTTGGTCCATCTGTCAGTCTGGCAAATCAGTTTTCTTTACTTTTTTTCTTCATGAGTGAAGATATTGATTCAAAATTTGATAAATAGATTTATCATAGCAAGTTGCAAATCAAATTTGGATTTTGAAATGATCTGATGAGTTTGTGCAGAGACTTGGTCCTTGTACAAGAAAGTTCACTCAGATAATCTGTTTTGCACACTTTTTTTGATGTGATATTTAATATATAATATACACCATGACAAGTTATAATGCAAGTTAGTATACTGTTCCAGTTCAGTGAATTTTTAACAGTTGGGGTACTATGTATTGCCACACTGTTATGGTACTATGTATTGCCATGCAATACTCTCAGGATGCTTGTTTATTCATATATGAGCTTGTCAGGTTTCCGTTGTGTATGAGCTTGTCAGGTTCTCTTTATTTATTCATATATGAGCTTGTCAGGTTCCCATTGTTATATTCATATATGAGCTTGTAAGGTTTCCGTTGTTTATAAACTTGTCAGGTTTTCGTTGTTTATGAGCTTGTCAGGTTCTCATTGTTTATTCATATATGAGCTTGTCAGGTTTCCGTTGTTTATGAGCTTGTCAGGTTCTTGTTGTTTATTCATATATGAGCTTGTCAGGTTCCAGTTGTTTATTCATATATGAACTTGTCAGTTTTTCGTTGTTTATGAGCTTGTCAGGTTCCTGTTGCTTATTCATATATGAGCTTGTCAGGTTCCAGTTGTTTATGCATACGCTTAAACCCCGAAGTACGCCACTTTCAGAACAAGTCATGTAGTAGTGAAACTCTCAGTGTGATTCCATTTTATTTATGAATTTATGACCACTACAATGACAGCCAGTAAGATAAGAGGTTATTAGGTAAAGTAATGCAACTTGAGCATTTTGAAAATAGATTAGTGCTAGTGATATTTTTATTGGAACATGGAAGTAGCAATATAAATAATTAGCTTTAATAAAAATAAACAATTCTATGTTGTACATGTATATATGTATCCCATTCTGAATGATTCAATATAAAAATGATAAAATAAAATACTAGTACATATTCAGCAGAGGTAATGTTTCAAGTTTCAAGTTTTTTATTTCTCAAAGACCCCAACAGGGGTATGTGAACAATTACAAATACTACATAAGTATTCATAATATAACAAATAACAAAGTATCAAAGTAATGCAGTGAACATTATAAACATTCATTAACATATATACATTTGAAAAAGTAATGCATTTAAAGGAAGACAGTAAACTTCAAATGGACATATTTTAATGGTTGAAACAATATTAGCAATATTAATGAAAACAATATAAGAAGAAGTGTTTTAATGTCATGTATTTGGTATTTTTATTTGGTAAAAGGCTATCAAGAGCTTATGTGTGTATTGTTATATGTGAACTGAATCAAAATAAAACTTTTGTATCAATCCTATAACTGGAATGGGGGGAATCAGCTGACGAAGCTATGACCTGTGTATACAAATAGAAATGAATATGCATATCACTGTATATCTTTATATATTGAAAACAAATAATATTCACACACATACAAATAAATTATTTATCACAGTTAGTTTTCGGTATCTGATTCTTCATTATCACTTTCGTCAGAATCCTGAAGGATATCATCTTCAAGACCGCCATCCTGACCACGATCACAGATATCTCTACCTATCTCACCTGATAGAAAGTTACAATAAATATCCCAAAGTGTGAAAACAAACGAGTATGTTTTGGGTTTTAGAAGCCTTTCAGGTGTTCGGTTGCGTGTCTGTGTAACGCGCCGGAAGACTTTTTCAGATGAAACAGGGCGGTCAACGTGTTCGTTCCAGTCCAGAATTCCGAGACCTGTCCTGATTTCATATGTTTGTTCACCATAGTGTATCCTTTTGTCTACATATAACAACAGTGTATTATGAAAGCTTTCAATATAATGTGTGTTCAAACAATGGATATACTTCTGTGGATGTTTGTACATATATAAAGATTTTATTGCTTTTTCAGGAGAACTGCTGCCAAATCATTTCGAATCATTGTTCGCGACAAAGTATAATAGGGTTCAGTTCTGCACCTTGATGTTGGATGGCATATATCATGGCTGTTCTTGTAATGGTTCACTATATTTTCCAATGAAGCAATGAATTGCTTAACAGATCCGTTACAGTTCTTCATTGCCAAATAAGTATGGGTCTTCACCCCAGCAGTTTTGTCAGCCAGTTCTGTGTGCCAAGTTATTCCATAATTTTTCTTTGGTCCTTAAGTTACCTTTCCGATTGATTTTCTTACTTCCTTTCCAGCATGCCATGTATCAAGGCAGTCAATTACACCAGGTTTGTCTTTTTCAATAAAAGAACTTATCGAGGAATTCCTGTCATGGCTGTGACAACGCACTGTCACATTTTTGTACCTAATTCCTCATAGAGTTTTTTAGTTCCGTACAATTCGTGCTTTTGTGAACTTCGTTCCTGTCTTTTTGTCACATATTGGTAACTTAAGACTTTGTGTTTTTGCTGACCCAGGGCAGTTATATCGGAATTGTAACTGTTCTTTCGGCATGCATGCCGAGCATCCGTCATGATATCTACGCAGCGACGTTAAGGGCGTTTCGAAAAAATTCTCATTTTATACACAGGAAAAAGCATATTGAACTCAAAGTTAGTTTTGTTTGCCTATAGGCCAAAAATGCACGTTAAAAGCGTAAACAGAGGAGAAAATATCTATTCTGAATTGCATTCCAAACTTTTATTTATAGAAAAATATAAATACATTGGTGTCACGTGACTTCAAACTGAAAGTAATGACATTTCCCAAATAAGTCAAAAGGGCAGGTGCAAGATGAAATCGGATCGCCCTGGTTTTGGGCTTCCTGTAATCGGGATAACTTATTTTACTAGAAAAGTGCTGTGCCTAGTTTGATAGCAGAGGTTTTGTAAATAAAAAACAATAAAACGTGGAGAATTTTTTCGATTTATTGACTTTTTGGCACTTCGGGTTCTGAAATTTCCTTTAAACGAACGCTATATAACTAGGCACAGCACTTTTTGGAAAATTTGAAATGTCGCCTTTCTACCAATACCAGAATCAAGTGGGTTGGTATAGTTCTTGCACCTGCCCTTTTGAATTAATTTAACATGTCGTAGCATTATCGTCTTGAAAGGGGAGAGAAAAACGTTTGAATGACGCGGCGGAAGTCGGATCGGCTGACGGAAAAACTAAGTGTTTTTTTGTACTCGCCGTCAAGCGTTTCATAATAAGCCTACGTCTTGTTTGGGCAGATAAACACATATTCTGTTATTGCTTGCTTAATTTATTGAAGTTTCAAATTCATAATTGTTTCTATTTCAGAGAATATTTAATTGTGATAGGCAGGACTTTCATAAAATAGAATATTTACATCTTCTTGCATTCCATCTCTTGTGCAAATGGCAGAGGTGCCACCCGTGGGATTTAGATGGGCTCTGACCCCTTTGTGTGTGAACCCGTTATGTCGCACTTAATTAATAACTTCCATTATTGTTGGGACACGCACCCCCCTTTTTTGTCCAAGTCCGAAATCCACATCTCGGGTCCTAGTGATGATCTAATTTTGCAAGTGCAAGTATATTGGGAACTATTATCATTTTAATGAAAAAAGTGGGGTTTTACAAACTTTATACCAAAATTCAGGATTTATTTTTTGCTCTTTGTCATTAATAATATTTAATTAATAAACATAAACTCCTACCTGCATATAAATATTCAGATTTACTAGTTGAATATCTCCTGTTACTCAAGTGCGCCTGGTATCAATTTGTAAAACATGATAGAAAGGTCTTTTTGAATTTATTCTGTAGGGACAAGGTGATTTTTTTGCATCACTGAATATGAATTTTCACCAGTCGCCAGGGCAGTATTTTGTATGGCTTGCTTTTTTTTTTAATGATGTCCCTAGTGAATTTCTACATTTTCTTGGACAGAATCTTCCTTTTCATTCCATCTTAAAAAACAATATTTTACTAATTCTAACAGTCTTACAGTTACTTGGTAACTTTTTTTTCTGACCTCCCATTATTAATTTAATTCTGGTTGAAAGCACACAAAAGCATTAACAATTCTGTTTTCCTCGAATGAGTATACGTAAGTTTGAATATTTGCACAAACGTATCTTTTTTGGGGTATTATTAAAGGATTAGAAGCTATGGCGTTGAGTATCTGATACTTAAAAAAAATGTTCCTTGAGCTCTCATGGTTTCCATGTATGCATATACAATGTATTACTAAAAGTAAATTTTAATTGCATCTGTGAAAAAATTCACATCCGATTAGTTTCAGATACTTGTCATGCTTGTACATGTACATGTATATATGTACCTACATATGTATGATTCAATCAGCAACCTTGAGTGACATACATTTACATGTATACATTAGCCAAAATTTTTCAACCTGTAGTATATATTTGTACCAAGAAGTTGGAAACAGTGACCCATTTGTTCTGCCGCTGATTTCATATTAAATTCCTGCCTACCAGCAGGCCAGTGTCAACCAATACAAACGGACAGCCAAGAAAAAACTAAAAGTGCTTACATGTACATGTACGTCTCATTCAGCACAATCATTTTTTTTTTCATTATCAAGTGCCATTATATTTTAAGGTTCATATTAAACATGATAAAATCAGAAAACTGATTTCCCCATCACCTGCTGAGATATATTGGAGGCTACTGAATGGTACTTTTTTTCTGTCAGAATAAAAGAAATTCTATGTACCAGTACATGTACATAATAATTTTTTTGTTCTTCCCTCTCCAGGATTATATAATGTACATTATATATTGTATATGTATCATTGTTGAAGGCTGTACGATTACCTAAAATTGTAAATTTCTGTGTCATTTTGGTCTCTTGTGAAGAGTTGTTTCATTGCCATTGGCAATCATACCGCATCTTCTTTTTTAAGTACATGTACATGTATATATAATATACACATTCAGAAATCACTAAATTAATCATAGTTCTTACAAAAGTTTCAGGTGAATGAATCATGACATAGGGGATAGGACAAAATAGTCAGCATGGAAATTAAAATGACATATATGTATGAATGCTTTAATGTATAAAACTACTGCCTTCCATGCCTACCAAATATTATTGACAAGGGTACCATCAGTGGTTAATCTTTACCTGACCTAATCACAATCATGACAAAAAGTAAAATTACTTAATTGTTAATCAAAACTTTTTTGACAATTATACCACATGCTGTTACATGTATCTTTAAATCAAAATTCTAGCTGTATTTAAAAAATATGCATGGAACTTCAAAAAAAGAAGAAAGCAATTTCTGTCTGTGTTGGGGTCATGCTGTCTCATTGCCATACATCACATCTTATGCAAAACATGCTATATATTAGAATCTTTAGTCTACTAATACTGTGAATATTCCATCAAGTTTTCAAGTTTATATAATTATAATGTATATCCTTCAAATAGACTCAAAAAAGTGCGAGTAAATTTAGTCCCAAGATAATAATAATTTATATTAAACAATGCCAGGACAATAAACATGATAAATGTGAGATTTATTATTGCAGTTACAGAAAATCCTGGATACAAATAATGCATTGTAATACCATCATTTAAATAAATTTATATTTTTTTATGCCAAACATTTACAATTATCATGTCATTAGTTTATGTCATTATATAAATAACCAATTTTAGTTTAGACAAGAACAAGAAATGAAAACATTGCATTTTATGATTTCCAAGTATAAACAAGCTACATGTATGTACATGAGATACACATCTTCATGTACAATACATATATACATGCATGTACAAAATGGAAATTCCCATAATTATTTTGTTCAAAATTAACCATTATGTGACTGTTATACAGATGTTTTGCTCATTATTGAAGCCCAACATCAATATCATACGACTTTCAGATGAACAACAACTGCATGATTACAACACTGTTTTATGCTTTTGAACTTTTTGTACACCTACAAATGTAGGCCTGTATTCAGTGTTTATATGAAATGAAATAGAAAAATTATAAATCATGATAAAATATGATTTTCTTGTTCTCTCATGTCTCTGCAGGTGGCCAATATATAAACAACTATTTTTTCCCTGATGGAGAGTTGTTTCATTGGCAATCTGAGTGAATCAATTTTTTTTATATGTCATATTCTTACTTTTATCATTACATGTACATGTAACTCAAATTAGTGGTGTGTCAGTGAATTGTATGCCTACATGCATATATGTATATCGCATGTATATCTGTAGGTAGGAGATATGTTTAAATCAAATAACTTTATCTTATAATTACTCCCTGTCATGCCTGTAATTGCCAAAAAATAACTAAACACTCATATTAAAGTCTTATAAATAAATATATTTCCTTCTTTCAAATTCATCTGAATGTCATACATGTCATATGTTCATCTGTAGATCTCTAATAAACTACTTGGTTAGATATTGCAGATTTTTCAAATATTTCACGAAAGAGACCACAAATTAAATGCATGAAACTGTTGCAACACATTTTTTTTAAATGTAATCCTTTTTAGAACTCCAATTGTAAGACATATACAAAGTCTCCAAACTGCCTGTATTTAGAATTCATTTCAACTGAGGAAAAAGCTCTCTCCGATGGTAAACATCAACTTTAATGATCACGATGATGAAAAAGAAGCTAAACTGTTCACTTAAATATTCCTCTGCATCACTGCATCAAAACACTAAACTCCAATTCAACTGGGTCTTGAAACAGCAAATGCTTCTGCTTAGTACATGATATACATGATATAGAATTGCTGTCTTTTCTTCTTTTCATTGAAATATTTGGTGGCTTTCCAAACAAATTTTAATCAGATTTTCGGTATTAAATGGTCATGATGAGTTATAAATAAGTAACTTTCTTCTGCTGTCTCGGTACAGGTGATCATCATTGCTGAAATATGAAAATGCAAATATAATGTACATGTATATATATTTAAATGAAATGTTTAACATGATATTTATGATTAAAGTATTAAAAAGTAAGTGCAAACATATTTCTTCAAGAAGTTACTGTTAAAATGCAAACAACTAAATTCCCTGGTCTTTATTTAATAACATGAATAATAAAATTGAGAAAGGAAATGGGGGTGTGTTAAAACAACAACAACCCGACAATAGAGCAGACAACAGCCGAAGGCCACCAATGGGTCTTCAATGTAGCGAGAAATTTCATTAAACATTTGAACAAGGATGTAATTTTTCACACACATTTTAATAAGGTGCACTACTTTGATAAAACTTTAAAATAAAATGAGTTATATTTATTGAGATCAGAATGTGAGTTCCATTATTGCAATATTCAAAATGCAAATTTGCTATATAAAACATTACAATAACTTCTGAATATACATCATACATGTACATTAATATTCTTACAATGTAAGAAAACAGAAATTTATTTGCACAAATTAAAAAAACACTCACTAGCATATACAGTAGTTGTCTTTTGTTCATGTAATTTATATGTGTTTCTTGGTTTTTTTTATATAGATTAGACTGTTGGACTTGGTTTTACCGTAAGAATGGTTTTACACTAGTAATTTTGGGGCCCTTTATAGCTTTAAGTTCGGTGTGAGCCAAGGTTCCTTGTTGAAGGCCGTACGTTGACATATAATGGTTAACTTTTATAAATTGTTATTTGGATGGAGAGTTGTCGCATTGGCACTCACACCACATCTTCCTATATCTATAGACTATTAACCCCTCCACATTCTGTATGCATGTGCCTGTTATTCAGTGGCTGTCTATGTTGCTGTGTTACATATTATACTGTTAGTTTTCTCCTTTGAATTGCTAAAAAATACATTTGCAATTTAGGGGCCTTTTGTAGCTGAATATGCAGAATGGGCTTTGCTCATTGTTGAAGGCCATACAGTGACCTATAACTATAGTTGTTAATTTTGGTGTCATTTGGACACTTGAGGAGAGTTGTCTCATTGTACAAAAGTTAGCTGATTGCAGGATAAAACAATTTACCTGTGTATAAAAATAAAACTCTCCAATTTCAAACCATCACTTTATATTTCATCAAACCTGGAATGGCATACTAGTGTATCTTGTAATTAACAGGTAAGCTGAAAGAAAAGGTAATCATTTAATTACAAACAGATACTTTTTTAAATATTAGGAACATAAACATGACTTTTTGTGTATAATGATTCAAATAACTGTTAAATAAAAAAATAACGTCTGCCACATGCACACAACCCTTATTAGATCGCAGGATTTCCTTCATAGATACATGTATAATGCCCATTTTTTCTTGGATTTCTAGAATTATACAAAATAGAGAAATGACATGAACACCTTGTATCACCAGTACAGCAGATATAGTTACTTACCAGGGGTGGATCCAGCCATTTTAAAAAGGGGGGTTCCTAACCCAGGACAAAAGGGGGGGGGGGGTCCAACTACATGTCCCCATTCAAATGCATTGATTGTTCCAAAAAAAGGGGGGGTTTCCAACCCCCCCCCCCTCCCTGGATCCGCGCCTGCTTACCAAGCAAGCATGATCGATATTGACCTCACACGGTAACGAAAATCATTGCTTTGTTCACATATAAATTTCAATATGTAACTCAATCTAAAAATAATTGTTGATTAAAGAAATGATTTGGTCGTAGGTAGAGGATTAGAGATGTCTCATTATTTTCCCAAAACAAAAACGATTACTAAAGACATGTCCAAATATCAACTGTACGATGATACACAGTGATAATTGGCAAAAAAAAAATACATGTACATGTATACATGGTATATGTCTGTTTACAGTTACTCGACTGACCCTAATTTGAGCGCTGACTCAAAGCTATTTTATTCCTGTCATTAAGTGAAAAATTTATAAAACTCGTGTCAAAAGCGAAGTAAGGGTTGCCAATAAATTTAATCAATTGCCTGATACATCCCAATGTTCACAATCGTGAATATGACAGCTGTTCTAAGGAAACTTGCAACTCATGTCATAAAATAAAAACTTCACCCCCATTTTTCCAACCAATAACCAATAACCAAGGGAAATAATCCAATCATTAAAAATATGGGTAAACTCGGCCCATGGACAAATGAGACCATGGCACAACTCAAAATCATGCACAAAAAAGGAAAAGAAAAAAAATAGTAAAAGTGAAATACTGACAAAAAATGACTGACCTACCTACCCTATATAACAACAACAAACAACAACAATTTTTATTTGTCAATCAAGACGCCCCGAGGAGCAGTACAATTACAGTTTAAATTAAAGTGTACAAATAATTGTGTTGATTTTTTATATATATATTGATGATATACATGTAAGATTGTAACCTTAAACAGACAGACTGACATGGCCATATATACAAGTGTGGTCATTTTAGCTCTTCTTTATACATGTCTTAAATCAATTTTCATGATTAACTAGAAATACTGAAATCACTGCCCGTAATAGTCAGCCCCTCCAAAATATAAAATCTAAAACAAACACCTGAATCTCTGTGAGCTACTGCTCACTAATAATATTCCTATACCCTTAAAGTATAAGGTTAACAGAAAGTTGTTGAGTAATGAATCTGAAAAAGCATGACACAGTATAACTGACTCTGACATGCATGTATAAACTCTGAAGCCAAATTTCAGAAATCCTTGTAACATTCCTGCAAACAGTGCTATGAAAAATATTCATGGGACGGACTGACCTAAGGATGTACAGACAGTCATACAGTAGTAAAACAGTATGCCCCAACTTTTTTAAATACTAAAAGTGGTGCCGGGGTACATGTACAAATATAAAAAAAATTGCCAACAGTGGCACAGTTCATGGATTATTTTTTGAATAATATTAAAATCCCATAAAGAGAATGAGTAAAATCTAAAAATATTCATTGTATAAAAAATCATAAGGGATCATTTCAGCAAATTTTCATGAAAATTTGTTCAAACGGTTTAAAGTCATTATTTGATAATTTCGACCCTTTATTACGAATAATGTCCCTATACATGTAGTACTCAAAAACAAGATATAAATTATATGTAATAGAAATGTGAGAATGGAAATGGAAAATGTCACCAATGGGCTGGGGCAGATCCAATTATTTTAAAAAGGGGGGTTCCTAAACCTGGACAAAAAAAGGGGGGTATCTGTGTTCCTGATGCCTGGTTTGTATAACTGTTACAAATGAACACTTTCGTCTCAGCGGCTTATGGTAGACTTGCTTTCAGAGCAATAAGAATATGAGACGCCCTTAATCTACAGGTTCCTACAAAGAAATGTCTTTCTCTGTTTAGAATTTAAACAACTTTCTTGCAAGCAGGCTCCCCAAGAAAATTTTATAACTTGATATAGGAAGATGTGGTGTGAGTGCCAATGAGACAACTCTCCATCCAAATAACAATTTAAAAAGTAAACCATTATAATGGTGAAGTTGAAATCATCCCTTCGTAAATTTTACGGACGCCATCACGAGTTGGTTGACCGTTATGGAATAACCGTTTCACAAATGATATCGGATATGTTCCTTACGTCGTAACTACAATCCCCTTCTCTTTCATGAATTTGACCTACCGAATTAGACTATTTACTGGATTTGTAATCACGACGGATGCCGCATGTGGAGCAGGATCTGCTTACCCTTCCGGAGCACCTGAGATCACCCCTAGTTTTTGGTGGGGTTCGTGTTGTTTATTCTTTAGTTTTCTATGTTGTGTCATGTGTACTATTGTTTTTTCTGTTTGTCTTTTTCATTTTTAGCCATGGCGTTGTCAGTTTGTTTTAGATTTACGAGTTTGACTGTCCCTTTGGTATCTTTCGTCCCTCTTTAAAAGTACAGCCTTCAACACAGAGCCTTGGCTCCAGGGTTTCCGCTGGCGGTCGCCATTTTCGCAATTTGCGAAAAAATAATAATTGTGGCGATAAAAATTCGTCATTTGCGAAAGAATTTGGCGAAAGAAATATATAAACCGATTTATTTTCCTCCATCTAAGGCATCTTGTTTATTTACTTTTTGTCGAGTTTGTCTGACTTTACCCGATCAGACAATACTCGGAATTCACCTTGACCTCATTAAGATTTAGACAGAAAATCAATAATCAGCTGATTGCATTTTATAGCTATCGACAACAAAGAACTAATTAATAAAGATGTTGATTGAATTGTTTCACAAAATGATATGGTCAAATGGCTTCCGCTGTAAATGTCACATACAGAATATATTTACATCTTTGCGACGCACGTGTTTGAAGCAAACTTTTGACATCTCTCCCTTTAAAGATAGTTTTCAAAAGAAAGCTGTTGTTGTGACGAAAATTGTTCTAAAGCAAGAAAAATCTCCGATTTAAAACTTTAATTCTTTTATCCTTTGACTTTAATAAAGTCGTTTGAGTGACACATGCACGTGTTTCAAGCATAGTTGTACGTCTCAACTTTTTCATTTACGATGGTGAAGAAAAGAAAACTGTCGTTATGAAAAAATCTATCCAAAAGGCTGGGAACAACCCCTCGAATGAGAGTAACCCTTCAATGTAATGACTACACATGAAACGAGGGATCAATTTCATGTGATAAAAGCTTTTGTTTTGTTGTAAAAATTACTTCTTAGTACAAAAGGGCACAACAGGAAAAATATATTTATGTTACTTGGCGAAAAAAATAATAAAGTGGCGAAAAATATATTGTTTTGGCGAAAGAGGTGGCGAAAAAAATAATTGACCCAGGGGAAACCCTGCTTGGCTCACACCGAACAACAAGCTATAAAGGGCCCCAAAATTTCTAGTGTAAAACCAACGGTCTAATCTATATAAACAAAACGAGAAACACGTATATATTACATAAACAAACGACAACTACTGTACATCAGATTCCTGACTTAGGACAGGTGCAAACATTTGCAGCGGGATTAAACGTTTTAATGGATCCAAACCTTTTCCCTTTTTCTGAAACAATAGCATCCCTTCTGTTTAACGGGATACATACATGTATAGCTTAAAAACACGAAATCCCTGGCTTAAAAATACAAAATCTGGTGGTCCGGAAATTCGAAAAAAGAATTCCCGGATCCTGAAAGGGTCAATCCCCAAATCCCAATCTAAAAACACCTGGTCCCAGAGTCCTGATAAAGGTCCTATCCACCCTCATAATTATTTGGACTAGGGGAGGGGTACAACATATGTTAAGCTCCAGATTACGTGTTTCAGGTTCCTTTTGAGCAAGTATGTATGCACCCCTGTGCTCCAAATTAATAGCTCCACGATATCATTATTATTTGGATTAGAGCAATATGTACCCATCCAGGAAATTAATGACAGGTACTGAGGTAGGCAGGACACCTGCGAAACGAAAATTAGTATACTGAATTGTCATTGATATCGGCATTTGTCACATTGATAAATGGGACAGTCTTCAACTTTTCTTCAGATATAGCATCGCTAATTGATAAATCCCTAAAGTATTTAACGGATTCACCATATATTCCCGCAGTTTTAGTCCGAAATCGCTTACTTGGAATGCCAATTCCCGAAAAATCTGAAAATCTCTCATATTGGATGTTGAGAATTCCACTACACATGTAGGAATGGAACATCTTGTAATTAATATAATAATCCCCATGTAGATTTGGCGAAGAACTCCAAAACAAATACATCTGGTATAAGTCCTGTGACAATAAGGTCATCCTTGCCACATGTCCACATTTCTCATAATTCACTATTTTCAGGTTTCTGAATGTTTCATGGAATTTTAATAGTTCCTGGATCTGGGAATATGTGCACACAAAAGTTTCATTTGGATCAATATCTAGTGTTGACTCACTCTTTAAGGATGTAATACTATCATCAGAAAGAATTTCATTTTTGTTCACTGATTTATCTGATGTTTCTGTAGACATTGGTGTCTTCTGGTTCAAATCCAATAACTCAATTAATCTGTTGAATAATTCTGTATTAGTTTTTATACGACCGCAAAAATTGAAATTTTTTTGGTCGTATATTGGTATGATGTTAGCGTCGTCGTCGTCGTCGTCCGAATACTTTTAGTTTTCGCACTCTAACTTTAGTAAAAACGAATAGAAATCTATGAAATTTTAACACAAGGTTATGACCACAAAAGGAAGGTTGGGATTGATTTTAGGAGTTTTGGTTCCAACAGTTTAGGAATTAGGGGCCAAAAGAGGGCCCAAATAAGCATTATTCTTGGTTTTCGCACAATAACTTTAGTATAAGTAAATAGAAATCAATGAAATGTAAACACAAGGTTTATGACCACAAAAGGAAGGTTGGGATTGATTTTGGGAGTTGAGGTCCCAACAGTTTAGGAATTAGGGGCCAAAAAGGGGCCCAAATAAGCATTATTCTTGGTTTTCGCACCATAACTTTAGTATTAGTAAATAGAAATATATGAAATTTAAACACAAGGTTTATGACCATAAAAGGAAGGTTGGGTTTGATTTTGGGAGTTTTGGTCCCAAAAGTTTAGGAATAAGGGGCCCAAAGGGTTCAAAATTAAACTAAGTTTGATTTTAACAAAAATTGAATTCCTGGGGTTCTTTGATATGCTGAATCTAAACATGTACTTAGATTTTGTATCATTGGCCCAGTTTTCAAGTTGGTCCAAATTGGGGTCCAAAATTAAACTTTGTTTGATTTCAACAAAAAATGTATTCTTGGGGTTTTTTGATATGCTGAATCTAAACATGTACTTATATTTTTTTATTATGGGCCCAGTTTTCAAGTTGGTCCAAATCGTGGTCCAAAATTAAACTTTGTTTGATATCAACAAAACTTGAATCCTTGAGGTTCTTTGATATACTGAATCTAAACCTGTATTAAGATTTTTCATTATAGGCCCAGTTTTCAAGTTGGTCCAAATTTGGGTCAAAAATTAAACTTTGTTTGATTTCAATAGAAATTGTATATATGCCGTTCGTCATCACGTTATTTCACTATGTTAAACCTTGGTAATCTAAAAGTCGTAAAGACCCTTTCATATTAAAATTTAAGGAAGTAAGCAAGATAATATTATTTGCAATCGGCAGATATGACACACAAATATGTTTAGAAATGAACATTTGGTTACGAAAACCCTCACAAAGTATTTAACGTCAGAGTATCCCCCTTTTTTTCTCTTCGTATGCATGGTGATTCTTTAAAGATTCATGAACAACTCAAGTATGAAAATGTGAAAAAAACAATTATTTTACATCTTTAATGTGTTTATCTCTAGTCAGAAACTATCAAAATGTCGATTATTTCGTTCCCGGCATTTTTACACCGAAAAGGGGAATAATCGATCTGAATCAATTCAGTGTTTAAATGTCGCCGAGTAAGGACTTCAATATCATTCATCTATAAAGATCGCATTGGCGCACCCCGTTAACATTTATTGATCTCTTTAAAACTTGGCATATTTATTCTTGGAAAGCTCATGAATACGAAGATTGCTGTTTCTTGTTTTTAAAATGAATATAACATTTCTAAAATTGGCAAAATAGTTGACTTTTGGTGTGGCCACGGTTGGATTGTATGTCATTTCTGTTATTTTTTATTATGAAAGGGCACATTTAAAGAATGAAACAGCTGTTACGGGAAACATAACATATTTGTCAACCAAATACAACTTTATTTTTATTCATTTGTCTAGTTCTATGGGGTGCCCCAGGCTCTTGAAGTTGGACGTTCACACGCCATCTTTGAATGCTGCCCGTTACCATGGCAACCAGATGGAGGGTTCTGAGACACCAGAAATTAAAACTTTGGATGATATTAGGGATGATAAAAATAAGTTCTGGGTATGAAAGTTTCTAGACAAAAATTCTAATTAATTTCAAATTTCATTGATTTTACATGAATAAATAGCCGATTTACTCTCGAACAGCATTAACCTACCTGCGTTAAAATTTAAAGTTTTTAAGTTTAAGTTCTTAGACCACATTCATTATGTGTCAGAAAACTGTGTTGTGTCAACTTTTTAATCACAATCCAAATTCAAGCTGTATCAAGCTTGAATGTTGTGTCCATATTTGCCCCAATGTTCAGGGTTCGAACTCTGCGGTCGTATAAAGCTGCGCCCTGCGGAGCATCTGGTTTAATTATACAAAAAAAATCTATGTTCTTCCCAGCCAGACGGGAAATGAGAGCATATCAAAGTTATCTTTCTTTACCTGCTGATCGAGAGCTCTACGATAAGATAAAAGTCTATTTAAAGGATAAATTCGATCTTTTTCTGTCGAGTTTAAACAAACTAAAAAAGAAAGTAAAACAAGCAATACTATAATTCATCAAAATATTGAAACCTAGAAGAACATTATGTTTTATTTAATGATTAACCACTGCAACAGTCGATTGATCAATCTTACCGTTAAATTGTTGGATCATTTAACAGGACTAAATAGACTATAGTCAGGAATTCACTGGTTTGTTGCTGTGTTACATATTTGTTTTTCGTTGTATATAAATCTGGTTGTTAGTTTTCTACTTTGAATTGTTTTACTTTTTGTCTTTTCGGGGCCTTTTACTAGCTGAATATGCAGTATGGGTTTTATGCATTGTTGGTCTATAATTGCTAGTTTCTGTCATATGTTCTCTTGTGGAGAGTTGTCTATTTGGAAATCATAACACGTCTTTTTATGTTTAAGTACATTATATATTAAGATGTATAAACTAGAAGAGGAGTTTAAAATCACTCATGTTCTAGTTTATACATCTTAATATATAATGTACTTAAAGATACTGTAACGGCAGGAAATATTGCGATGTTTTTCATAGTTTGTGAAAAATATCGACTGGTTTTATGTTAACTCGCAGAAACGGGCACGGCAAACGAGTTAGAGAGAATGGATGAATGAACATCAACGTTCAAAAATGAAAATACACGATACAGACCTTTTTTCTTAACTTTTTATACTAGTATATAAGATTCTCACATAAATCTATCCAAATTAAGATAGGGATAATTATAGCTGTTTATATAAGATTTATTCAAAGTTAGTTTCTTTTGGGTAAATGTTCGCATTACTATTATGTAGTTCTTGCTTATTTAACAAAAATGACATCAAGGTAACAAAAAGTGTTTATCTATCTATATATATATATATATATATATATAATCGTATATGGACCGATTTTGACTATTAACTGGCATTCTTAATATTACATGAGCAAGATAGCTATAAGAGCCGAGTACACGAGTTACGAAAAGAAGATAGTGAATAGAGGTGAGTGTATAAGGTCATATTTGAATTAGAATACTACACAATGCAATGCGATATTCTGTCTTAATAAGTTTGTTTAAATTTAAATTATAAAAGTCTTAATTGAGTAAACATTTATTTAAGTTTTTTTGAGAAAAACGAATTCAGATCATGTGTGTCGAATGTGAAGCAGGTCGAGGGTATATGTTCCCTTCCGTAGTACAGAATAACATAAGTAACATAGTTACCCAAAGAAGTAGTTTTAAGGTGGTCGTTGTTTTATACGTGTTCCTTACTTGTTGGTATACGCCTGTTCTGGAATGATTGATCGCCGAGGTCTGCATTTTACAAAGATTGCTAAATTGGTGACCTTCAAAATATCTTAAAATATCTTATAAATATCTTGGACGACGTTTTATGATCAGAGGAGTGATGGGTAATAGTTAACCATATACCCAAGTGAACCTCCATTACAATTGTATATTGAGTGTATATGCTTTCTTAACTTTACGTTGGTTTCACAGTTTGTGATATTAATCTTGTGTTTCTAAACCTTGGATTGGTTTCACAGTATGAAATAGTATATCTTGTGTTGGTTTCACAGTTTGAAATGGTATATCTTGTGTTGGTTTCACAGTTTGAAATGGTATATCTTGTGTTGGTTTCACAGTATGAAATAGTATATCTTGTGTTGGTTTCACAGTTTGAAATGGTATATCTTGTGTTGGTTTCACAGTATGAAATAGTATATCTTGTGTTGCATGTTTAACAATCAATAAACTTATTGTTGTATCACATTTCACAAAAAAATGTCTAATCTTATTTCTCATCTAATTATAGATAATTATTGAAAACTGATACTAAATACAACAATCTATGTCGAGTGTTTGTGTCACCTTTTGTAACAGGACGATTTAGTTTTGCCTCATTATGGTTTTGATTCGATGCCGGTAGAATCATTTGCGTATCAACGTAACTTTATTGCCAAATAACAAGTTTAAATTGTTTTGAGTGAAACTGAAACCTACAATTTGTACTACAAACGCGATTTACTGACTTCTCAAAGGATCTTAAAGGTTTGAAGGACAATTACCATATTTTAACATTTTTTTTTTAATTTTGGTTTTTATTTGGCATCTGTAAAATAAGTTATTATTTTATATTAAATGTTTATATTAATTCTTGTCTTAATTTTATTCATAATCGTATGAAATGCCTGGAAAACTTGACAAAAGCTGTTAAATACTCATACCTTCTTATAGTGTATACGAGTAGAGTTTTCGTACACAAGATATTTGTTTAATTTTGTTCATTTATATAACCAACAATAATTGACGATTTTCCATTTGGTATCTGACGAACAGTTGTCTCAATTCGATCAGACAACATCTACTTTTATTTTTTTTATATATATTTAAGGCTTCTTAAAAGACTTTATTAGTATCCAGATATTTTATCCAGAAACATTACAATCGACAAACATACTGTACTCTCTAAAAAGTAAAAACCAATAAAATCAAAGGTAAAGAGAATAACATGCAAATCAGATATAGTTCACACATAGTAATTAGGGTAAGGGTTATAGTTAACAATTGTGTAGAATGAAATACACTTTAGATTAAAATAAAGTGTTCATCAATATTACAAACATTAATAAGTACTACATCAGAAAAGAAATCAAACTTGCAGGGAACATGGAAAACGTCTCTTCCTCTCTCCCTCCATCCCTATGTCCGTCTGTTAATCATTACGCCTGTAGCTCCGTCAAATGTACAGTTCTGGCCAAAATGTATATCATATGCGTATATCAGCAATGTCTCGGACGAGTTCTAAAACCAGTGCCGATCAATATTTTATATCACATGTGTATATCCATAATGTCTCGAACAAATTCTAAAACCAGTGCCGATCAATATTTTATATTACATGTGTATATCAGCAATGTTTCGGACGAGTTCTTAAACCAGTGCTGATCAATATTTTATATCAAATGTGTATATCCGCAATGTCTCGGACGAGTTCTAAAACCAGTGCCGATCAATATTTTATATCACATGTGTATATCCATAATGTCTCGAACAAGTTCTAAAACCAGTGCCGATCAATATTTCATATCACATGTGTATATCAGCAATGTCTCGAACGAGTTCTTAAACCAGTGCTGATCAATATTTTATATCACATGTGTATATCAGCAATTTCTCGGACGAGTTTTAAAACCAGTGCCGATCAATATTTTATATCACATGTGTATATCAGCAATGTCTCGGTGGAGTTCTTAAACCAGTGCTGATCAATATTTTATATCACATGTGTATATCAGCAATGTCTCGGACGAGTTTTAAAACCAGTGCCAACCAATATTTTATATTACATGTGTATATCAGCAATGTTTCGGACGAGTTTTAAAACCAATGCCAATCAATATTTTATATCACATGTGTGTATCTGCAATGTCTCGGACGAGTTTTAAAACCAGTGCTGATCAATATGTTATATCCCATGTGTGTATCCTCAATGTTTCGAACGAGTTTTAAAACCAGTGCCGATCAATATTTTATATCACATGTGTATATCCATAATGTCTCGAACAAGTTCTAAAACCAGTGCCGATCAATATTTCATATCACATGTGTATATCAGCAATGTCTCGGACGAGTTCTTAAACCAGTGCTGATCAATATTTTATATCACATGTGTATATTAGCAATGTCTCGGACGAGTTTTAAAACCAGTGCCGATCAATATTTTATATCACATGTGTATATCAGCAATGTCTCGGTGGAGTTCTTAAATCAGTGCTGATCAATATTTTATATCACATGTGTATACCCGCAATGTTTCGGACGAGTTTTAAAACCAGTGCCAATCAATATTTTATATCACATGTGTATATCCACAATGTATCGGACGAGTTCTAAAACCAGTTCCGATCAATACTTTATATCAGATGTGTATATCAGCAATGTGTCAGACGAGTTCTTAAACCAGTACCGATCAATATTTTATATCACATGTGTATATCTGCAATGTCTTGTGCGAGTTTTAAAACCAGTGCCGATCAATATTTTATATCACATTTGTTATATAAAAAAGAAGATGTGTACGGTATGATTGCCAATGAGACAACTATCCACAAAAGACCAAAATAACACAGACATTAACAACTATAGGTCACGGTATGCATCGAAAACATTGAATATATGGAAAGTTGTATTATTAGCGCATTCAAGTATACATTAACTGCCAATTGTTTATAAAACCTATTAAAGGTTTATAGCAAAAGTGTCTCATGCAAGTTCGGAATTCATTGCCAGATTTTTTATAGTAACTTATATTATACGTTTTTATCAGCGATGTCACGGACGAATTTGGAAATCAGTGCCGATTGATTATTTGTAAAAGGATAATGGACCTTAGAAATATCAATAATATGGAAATATGCATTGAAAGCGCTGTCCCATGCACATGTCTGTTAGATTTTTAGTTATTGACCTTGAATAGATAAACTATCCGGTACGTCTGTTCTTTTGTTATCAATTTATTTGAGGAATATTTCCCACCATTCTAGCCTTGCGATATACTTCTATTTGTTTGAAAAACATTTCCCAACACTCTAGAATTGCGACAAACTTGTATTTATTTGGGGAACATTTCCCAGTATTCGAGCCTTGCAATATACATCTATGTGTTTGACCACGACATCATATTTCATAATAATTGATACTTTTATTGCTTACCACATTACCTATTAACAGACTGATGTGAGTACTACTATTGAATGTTTACACTGTAAATAAATCATTATACAGAATGCCTAAGACGACAAATTAAGAGCAATTCTCTGTAACCACCAACCATTTTACATAGAGGTGCCGGCACGCATAGTCACCGATTTTCATGAAACTTAGCCAAAACATGTGATCATGTAAAAAAGTAAGAAAAATGCCCACCCAAATGTTGCTAGGTCATGGTTGCCATGGTAACCAAGTGAATTAGATTTCCCGCAAATTTTGAGGAATTTAGCATCGAAAAAACAACTACTTTGCAGTCATTCGTAATCAAAACTAGGTTTTATTTAATGTTATTTGTAAATATTTTTTAGAAACATGAAACTTAACAAACAAAGTAGCAATGTCATATATAAAAAATATTTTGGCTGAATATTGTCACAACCGCAGAAGCAGAGGTCATTTTTCAATATAGTTCAGAAGACAAATTTTACACATTTTGTATGAACAAAATAGACATTTTTGCATCCACCTCCATTTAACCTGTGGTTATGAATGAAAAGTATCAACGTTTCTAATCAAAATAATATAACAAAATGTTTGGGAAATTAGGTTCTAGGATGGTTGCTATGGAAACAAAAATGTGTCATTTTTGCCTTTTTACCTCTAAAATGTAGCCATTTTAATAAAATAGTCCACAAAAAGTAATTATTATTGAATGACTATGATGTGCAAACTATTGGCAATTAAATGACCATAAATTTGTCCAAAGGTCAAAGGTTATTGATGACCTTGACCTTTGACCCTGTGTATATTAATTGAATTTTGAAAGGAAATATAATAGAAAGAGGCTACTATACATGGAGAAAATTGTCAGGATGTTTTAAGCCACCTTTTATCAGCATATGAAAAATAAAGAGTTATGGTCATGTCAAAAGTGCTTAGCAACCACCCTTATTTGATAAAAAATGTACCTAGCAACCATGCACAGCAACAGTTTATTTTAGATTTCATTTGGACAAAAATTAGAAAAAAATAATATTTAAAACACATGTCTAATCCGGAAAAGTAGATAATATAGCAAATTTAATTTCATGAGACTGATTACACATATATACAAAAATTTAAAAGATGTCGTCTGATAAGACAACTCTCCAGAAGACAACCAAATGTTATTTAAAGACAAATTATTTATATCTACAAGAAGAAGAGAAAAGGAATATAACTGCTAAGAGATCAACCAGTTTATTTTGGTTGGAGTTAATTGGCCTTTCAAGCAAAGAAGTTAGGCACCTTTGTTAGTCTTGTATTATTTTAATTTTAGTTTCTTGTGTACAATTTGGAAATTAGTATGGCGTTCATTATCACTGGACTAGTATATATTTGTTTAGGGGCCAGCTGAGGGACGCCTCCGGGTGCGGGAGTTTCTCGCTACATTGAAGACCTGTTGGTGACACTCTGCTGTTGTTTTTTATTTGGTCGGGTTGTTGTCTCTTTGACACATTCCCCATTTCCATTCTCAATTTTACAATATAATCATTTTCACTCGTTATAACTTATAAGGCTTGATTATTTCATTTTTTTCATCGAAATTGTTTTTCATTGCGTACACACTGTTTTTGTATTTTAAATAGTTTTAGATGTGCATCTAAATGTACAGAAATTTGTGTTTAGCATGTTTTGGGCAATATTATTTATCTTCAGATCAAGACACTATCACATTCATTTCGTTAAACTTCCATCATCCCCATCACAAAAGATTAAATGCTCTTTCCTAACTTTTTTTGTATATCCACAGTGGAAGATTAAAAAAAATATATTAAAAAATACTTTGTGTGTTTAGCAAAAGTTATTTTAATAGAGTCTCAGTGCCAATTGAGATTGAGTAATCGAACAGACTAGACAATCAGGACCCCTTTTGGCCCCAAAATATAGAATTATTACATTTGCTTAAAAAGTAAACTCTAACGCTATTTATAAGAAAGTAGAAAGCGTGTGTTTGATAAATATGAATCGTCTTTGACAACACAGTGAAACAAGCGTTAAGAAATCGAGCACTTACTTATACAAGTGATGAGACAAGACATGAATTCGACAACTTCCATTTAAGACTAAAAACATTCTAAAAATGAAATGTAATAGCAAATTTGATTTATTTCCATATTTGAACTTGAATTTAAGTATTTGTAATGATGAAATCAGTTCAAATCTTTAACACAAACTGATTGATTCAAGTGAAGTACACACTTTTTAAAGTGTCTAAAATGTAACATTTTTGGAAAAAATATCTTTTAACCGGACTTCTCCACAAACCAGATTTGGACACAATCATCATTAAAGTAATAATATACTTTCAAAATGTATCCTATGATGGCTTACATGGCTTAAATAGAATAAAGGAATAAAATGCAAGTTTAAATTGTCGATCATCATAAAAATTGTTATAAATAGAAAACCCTGAAAGGACCTTTAATATTCCGAGTGAAAGGGTCTACCAACTATCTATTTACAGGGGAATTTCTGGCCTGAAAGGATGAATGTTAACCTTTTTATGCCCCGCTGAAGCAGATGTGGCATTTAGTGTTACCCTTTCCATCTGTTTGTACGTTCGTCCATCCGTATTTCCCAAAAGTTGGTATCCGTTCTCTTATTTTAGTTTGCCTTAGCCAAATATTGTTTTAACCTTACCATGCTTATTGCCACATAAAACATGTCAATTTGAAAATTGGGTGGCGTCACCTTTATCGTTTTAGAGGTTTATGACACGATTACAAATAATTTAACATGGTTAAGGTAGATCATAAAAATAGACTTTTTTAGACAAAATTTTCTTATTATTTGCTAAAATAAAGATTTAACTTTGCTTTTTTATCTCACCTGGCCCAAAAGGGCCAAGTGAGCTTTTCTCATCACTTGGCGTCCGTCGTCCGTCGTCGTTA
Source organism: Mytilus edulis (assembly GCF_963676685.1). Lineage (NCBI taxonomy): Eukaryota > Metazoa > Mollusca > Bivalvia > Mytilida > Mytilidae > Mytilus > Mytilus edulis. The sequence continues at coordinate 90,357,625 of NC_092351.1, forward strand.
ACTTTTACAAAAATCTTCTTCTCTGAAACTTCTGGGCCAAATTGAACCAAACTTAGCCACAATCATCATTGGAGTATCTAGTTTAAAAAATGTGTCCGGTGACCCGGGCAACCAACCAAGATGGCCGCCATGGCTAAAAATGGAACATAGGGGTAAAATACAGTTTTTGGCTTATAACTCAAAAACCGAAGCTTTTATAGCAAATCTGACAGGAGAAAAAATTGTTTATCAGGTCAAGATCTATCTGCCCTGGCGTTGTCAGATAAATCGGACAACCCGTTTTTAGGTTGCTGCCCCTGAATTGATAATTTTAAGGAAATTTTGCTGTTTTTGGTTATTATCTTGAATATTATTATAGATAGAGATAAACTGTAAACAGCAATAATGTTCAGCAAAGTAAGATTTACAAATAAGTCAACATGACCAAAATGGTCAGTTCACCCCTTTAGGAGTTATTGCCCTTTATAGTCAATTTTTAACCATTTTTCGTAAATCTGTAATCTTTTAGAAAAATCTTCTCCTCTAAAACTACTGGGCCAAGTTTAACCAAACTTGGGCCAAGTTTAACCAAACTTGGCCACAATCATCATTGGGGTATCAAGTTTAAAAACTGTGTCTGGTGAGTGATGACTCGGCCAACCAACCAAGATGGCCGCCATGGCTAAAAATAGAACATAGGGGGTAAAATGCAGTTTTTGGCTTATAACTCAAAAACCAAATCATTTAGAGCAAATCTGACAGGATGTGAAATTGTTAATCAGGTCAAGATCTATCTGCCCTGGAATTTTCAGATGAATCTGATAATCGATGGTTATGTTGTTGCCCCTGAATTGGTAATTTTAAGGAAAATTTGGCGTTTTTTTTTATTATCTTGAATATTATTATATATTAAACTGGAAACAACAATAATGTACAGCAAGGTAAGACCTAAAAATAAGTCAACATGACTAAAATGGTCAATTGACCCCCTAAGGAGTTCTTTCCCTTTATAGTCAATTTTTAACAATTTTCATAAAATTTTTAAATTTTTACTAACAATTTCCACTGAAACTTCTGGGTCAAGTTCATTATAGATAGAGCCAATTGTAAGCAGCAAGAATGTTTAGTAAAGTAAGATCTACAAACACATCACCATCACCAAAACACAAGTTTGTCATGAATCCATCTGTGACCTTTGTTTAATATTCACATAGACCACGGTGAGCGACACAGGCTCTTTAGAGCCTCTAGTTTAAAAATATAATAAAAAGGTTGGGTCACCGTGCTATTTTACAAGCTAAAAGTCATTGAAAATTGCCTAAATTTGGTTAGATTGTTCTTGAAAAAAACACACTTGTGTGCATACAGATTTTTTTCTTTGAGATAGAATTTTGAATATTTGTGGGAAGATAGGTTTCATCATATGTTTTTAGAAAATAAAAGAAACAATGGTGTCACTGAACTCGTTTTTTCGCTACAAGTAATAATAATAAAAAAATCCCTATTAGTCCAGTATATTTTTTTTAACTGAAAGAGTTATCTCCCCTTAAATGGATCATTTGAAAAGAAAAATTATAGTAAAAAAAATAAGGACAATTGTTTTTTTATGAAATTGATGTTGCTAGATTTATACTTCAGAGGACACAAATCACCCTTTATTAACCGTTGCTCAGGAATATTTCTGTTGCTAAGTAGTTGCTAAACAATTTGTGAACTCAAATTGAAGTGACTATTCATTTGTAACTTCAAGTTTTTCTCAAACCAACCATCTTATCTGGACAATATGGTTATTTGTACAGACACATCAATTCGTATGTGCTAATTATATTATGTAGTAAAAATGGTTCTTTTAACACTCTTTTTACCTTCTTTTTACCGGAACAAAAATTTTTTTTTTTTTAAAAGTTTCTATACTGAGGCTAGCAATGGTATGAATTAAGACTTCTTTTGAGAGGGGGCCAAAAACTCCCCTTTTCATAGGTACCTTCTCCTTTGTCGATTAAGGCAATTAAGTAGACCAATTTGTACTGTGATTGCGCAATTGTTCATTTATCCATATAAGTTTCAATAAAAATAATGTTTTGTTACATTACTTTTTTACATGCGTTGAAGATTCAAGATTAAGAACATAAAAGTAAAACACGAGTCCCCTAGTTAATGAAATAATGACTCAACTGGTATTTTTTTCGTAAAATTGATAAAATACTTTGGAAAAAACAGCATTTGTAATTCAAGTAAGAACAGGAAACAAAGTTGCTTGCAATTAACTGAAATTTACATGAGTAAACTCATGTACGTGAACTATTTAAGAAACACAATACCTGTTCTTTAAAGAAATTTGAGAATCTAAATGGAAGAATGAATTACAACTTAAGTAAAGCACCAATACAAGGATGGTTGCTATGCTTTTTCTGATCATATGAGAATGGCTGGTAAAGTTTATGTTGAAAATATTGACCCCTCAACTTTTAATTAGGATGTATATCATAGTCCTGAACCCAACTATGTATGGTTGCTAGATACTTTTATATCAAGTAACTTAAAGGGTCGTTGCTAAGAACTTTTAACATGACCTTGACCTCTGGTATTTTGCTTTCTAACGAAATGTAAGCAAAATTTTGTTTAAACAGTTTTTTTATATACTTTTTGGGTTTATTTGATAAAATTTCTAACACAATTAAGTGCCAGTCTTTGTAAAAATCAGGCAATTTAGGTAAAAATCAAAACATGATCAGAAAAAACCCGCCGAGCTAATCATGTTATTTAGTACTAACCATCATCCTGAGTTAAAAAATGTTAGTCTTTTGTTTGTGTGTGTCTGGTAATATCAAATAACTTAGCTAGAAAATTGGTTAGAATGATAGCAAATTACAGAGTTATCTCCCCTTATTCGTTAATTTCTAGTGCATTTCAACCAAATTGTATCTTCTATTACCAGAACAGAAAACAGAAATGAATGTTATTTGTGTGCATAAGTACATATTATGAACTAAAATCAATGTCAAATTGGGTGGGTTTTTTTTGTCATGTTTTCACCACTGCCTGATTCTTAGGCAGACTGGCACTTAAATAAAAAAAGACCGAAGGTCAAAGTCAAGGTCATAAATAAACTTTGACCTTGAGGTCAACTTTTAGGTCATTTAATGCACAAGATGTCCCAAGTGATTTCTATTTTGTATTTGCCACTGTTTTTAAACTATTCAAATAACAATGTCAAAATTTTTCTTCAAAATACCAAAAATGACACTTTTATGTTCCCATAGCAACCACCCTAGCAACCTATTTCCTAAACCTTTAATGATAAATTGTTCCTAGACAACAGTCATAATTTACATTTATCACTTTAGTATAAGTGGTTGTGGATGCAAAAGTGTCAAATTATGTCATGCAAAATGCCTATAATTTGCCTTTTTGAATACATTGAAAATTCCACTATTTGAACCAGTGCTGCCCCCTTCCTCCCCTTTTGTCATAAATAATTTTTATTTTCATCTTACTCATAAAGTGTTATATTTCAATGAATTATAGTCAAAATATTCATAAAACTTGAAATGTATGCATAATAACTGCTTAAAAATGGGTAATTTGTTATCCTCAAAATATGCATTTTTGAGGCAAAATCCAAGGGGACCCGTAACCATGGCAACGGGGGCATAAACAAATTTTTTGTCAACATTTTTCTTGTTAGATTATCGATAGCTACCAACAGACCAAGTTTCAAGAAAATCTGAGACTATGCGTGCCGCAACTTGGTTGGTGGTTACAGAGAATTGCTATTAACCTGTCTTTTATAGAATCGATAAACGATTGATGGGAACACCAATAACACACACTAGATGTTCTCTGACAACTGTATCATAACTGTATAAGTGTAATATTTACCTATTATGGTAAATCGTCTGATGTGTTTGGGCATTTGATTTTGCCATTTGAAGAGGGACCTTCCGAGTTGAATGCTCCTCGGAGTTCGGTATTGTTTTTATTTTACTTTTACCTAGTTAATTAATGCCACAGCCCAGAATCACATTGTTTTTATTTACTCGTGATTTGTTTAAATCATATTAGGATTTTTCAAAACTCAAAATGTTCCTTTATGACAGATTAATACTACGATGTAGGTTCTTGTATTGGAATACATAAAGGCAACAGTGGTATACCGTTGTTCATAAATCGATTGGGAAAAAAAACCAAATCCAGGTTTCAAACTAAAACTGAGGGAAACACATAAAATATAAGAGGAATAACGAAACAACAGAAACACAAAACAAAAAAGTTACACACACAGAAAACGAACTTTAATATAACAATGGCCATTTTCCTACCTTGGTACTGGGCACTTTAAGAAAAAAAATGGTGAACATGTAGAACATAGAAACACACAAAAAATAGCTATCAAAAGGTACCAGGTCTATAATACAACTTTTCTTTGTATTTAATTTAAAGTTGACCTACGATGAATCTGGCCATTCTTCTATGTCCTTTTTTATGATATAACTCTAATTCTGTAGTAACTAAGTGTTTATATATCACTGGCTGCCAAAAGTTTTGGATTAAACGTTCATAAGAAGGTTAATCCAGAAAAAAAGTTATTTTCATGCATTTTGGAGAACAAGCTATTTTCTATCTTCAAAGAAACTGTTATTGAAAGTAAATGATGAAGATAATATAAGAATTGATTGTTATCATATTTGTATTTTAATTGCCGGTTGACCATTATGGATCACTAAATTGTATTATTATGCTATTACATGTAAATACATTAATATCGATATTAGTCCACGTTCGTGAAAAAAGTCTAATCGATAATTCAAAATACATAACCTAGAAATTTGTCCGTACGATATATTATCTTTTTTTTAAATTGATATATTTGTGTTTATAAATAATGATTTTGATTGCCACCCCTGACCTTTTGTTCATTCCGTATACTCCATTATAAAAATCAAGGATACAGCACTATTAAAATCTAGAGGTATTATATTTGTTACAGATATTTTCATAGATCAACCAGGAGTTCACTGTTGGAATTGTTACATTGATACAACTATCATCTTTAAAACGCATGCATGACATGTTAAAGTAACACTACATTGACATAGGATATCATAGTATAACGTAAAATCACGAAATACTGAACTCAAAGGAAAATTCAAAACGGAAAGTCCCTAATCAACTGGCAAAATCAAAAGCTCAAACACATCAAAAGAATGAATAACAACTGTCATTTTCCGGACTTGAATGAAACACATACTTTTCGTAAAGAGAAACAAATATGTTTATTCTGTTATACATTGGAGAATGGAATATATCTTATTTTGGAGGTGAATCTTTTTTGGAAAAGTATTAACAAAAATTAACATATAACAGGTTTTGATACATGGACAGAAAATGAGAAAATTAAGTCACCTTCGTCCCATCAACATCACAAGTAGTAGAAAACTTGAATTTATTTGATTATTAGAACTTTGGACGGGTAGTCTATTTATTGATATCGTGTATGAATATATGTTTTGCTTTAAAAAAAAAAGTAATATCATAAAAATACTGAGGTCCGAGGAAATTTCTTAACGAAGAGTCCCTTTAAGGAATGACTGTAATATTTTTTCTGTCTATGATGAAATAACATAAAAAAATGTGGTGAACACTGAATAACGCGCGTAGCGGGTTATTTAACAGTGTGCACCACATTTTTTATGTTATTTCGAATAGACAGAAAAAATATTACAGTCATTTCTTATAATTTAATTCTAAATTCCATTTGAAACCGTAGAAAACCATGAAAACACGTTGATGACGTCACGGTCACATGACTAAATTATATCTATGGACTGATAACAAAATAACGTCAGCCAATCAGAAGACGCATTACATCCAAAATTAAATTATAATCAAATGTCTAAAACAAAAGCTCAAACACATCACACGAATGGATAACAACTGTTTATTCTATGTTTAATGTTTTTCATCTCCATTTTGTCAGAAATCTCTTCGTTTTATATTTGTATTATTTGTATAATGTGAAATTAAATGCAACTCTAAAAAATGTCTAAAAAATGGTAGTTTGTCATCTACAAACTTTCAACGAAATTTGAAAATCATCATTTAAAAACTTTTGCAATAAATCTTATAAAAATAACAATAATTAAAAGTTGAATTGGAGGAATTAAATAAGTATAACAATATTTCATGGAATTAAGTTAACATTATAAGAGTGAAAAATTAAGTACTAAATATTTATTAATGTAGTATATTTTATACAGGTGTTCACTGATTAATATCCCTCATACCTGTTTAAATGATGATATGCACTACTTATCTATATTTTTTATTATATTTTCATGACTATTATCGGCATCCATCATGCTTGTAAATTTGGATGAAATATAGCATCTGTAACGTTGTAGATATATTGTTTCTGTAAATTTACTTCATTATCTGACTCAAACATTTTGTCTTGTCATATTTCTATAAAATACATATTTTAAGTTAATCAAATTCAAACTGATGATTTACACCAGTTAAAGCGTCTACAACTAAACATAGAAAAAGATTCATTCACGTGAAATTCTCCACCACGAATAATAGAAACATTTTACAGGATGGTAGTTTAGAAAAATTATAAACTTTGAAATTCTTTATCAAATAGCAATAAAACCTCCACGAACATGTAACACTATTTGAGAATTAAATTAACTAATGGAAAAAGGCAAAAAATTATGAATAGAAGCAACTCAAACATGACTTTTAACAAACTTTTACTTGAATGTTAGACTAGATGAACAAGAATAAGAGTATTCTGTAAAACTCAATGTTGTGTTCACTTTCTGATTTAATTTTGAATAGAAACTATTGTCCCTTTCATATCTGAAACACATGATTTTTTGTTTGAAGAATTTGTTCATAACTAACATAATATAACATCCAATTGTTTAAACAATCCGAATTTTTCAGGTTCTATTTAGAGCACAGACCCGAATTTATTACATATGGTTCCTCACTAACATATACCTTTTGTATCACTAATACTTCATTACGACATCATATCACATGAACATTTATAATTAGTTCATTTAGGTTGCCTATTAAAATATTGAAATGACCCATCTTAGAACTAAGAAGACCTCATCAAATATAGGTGGCATGAGATTGGTGCCAAGAAGACCTTAATAGGTGTGAGATTGGAACTAAGAAGACCTAAATAAATAAAGTTAAAAATTTAATTACAACCAAATATTCCGAATTGCAAGGTGAACCAGAATATCCAAAAAAATCTGTTAAACAATTTACAAATAAAAGATGAACATAACTTTCATTTCCCGGACGAACAAAATATTCTGTCTATTGAGCCCCGCTTTATTTTGACATGTTAGAATTATTGGAAGGCAGAGATCTCACTGTAACATGACTATTGAATATTGTAAAAAGTACTTTAACAAAATACCGAACTCAAAGGGTAATTCTAAACGGAATGTCATTTATAAAATAGCAAAAGTCGAAACCTCAAACACATCTAACAAATGGAAAACAACTATCATATTCCTACGAGTATCTTATAAGGAGAAACTGCAAAAATATGTCAGAAGACCTTAACTTGTTATTGAAAAGTTAAATAACAAAATATCGCATTTAGAAGAAAATTCCAAACGGAATACCCTAATGAAATGGCAAAATCCAAAGCTCAAACACATCAAACACATTCCAACTAATAGGTTATAACTGGAACAGACATTTCCTTATGTAGAAAATTGTATTTAAAACCAGATTTTTTAACTAGCTAAACCTCTCACTTGTATGACAGTTGCATTGAATTTCAATATATTGACAACAATGTGTAAGCAGGAAAAAACAGAAAACAGATATGAATAATGTAAAAAATAGGGTACAGCAGTTAACAATTTCTAGCTTTACTATAAATGGTAAAATTATTTATCAAGTATGACGGTTTTAATACGACGAAACAAGTTAACGTATCACAAGTGTTGGAATTTATTAACTTATCAATGGGCGTATGTGTGGAGTCATAGTCTTTTTACTTTCTAACTCACGATATGACCACGTTTATGAAATTATTCTAGTAATACATGTCTTATGTAATGATTTTATACATTTACATTACACGCCTGATTATTTTAAAGGGTGTTTTTTTTTAATAAAAACAAGCCTACAGCATATTTGGTAAATATTTTTACCGAACCCTAACCGAACTTAGATCTTGATAAATAGAACTGAAACACTGTTATGAAATGAAAATTATCTAGAACTTGAGAAAGAAAATATAAAATAAAAAGAAGCATACACCAATCAAATAAAAAGATAGAAAAATGGAAAAGAAGCCAGGTATTATCTATAATGGACAAAATTTAAAACGGTCACAGGTCCTGTTGTTCTACGAGATTGCTTTGTCCAAAAATGTGTATGCATGTATTTTCTTCTCAAAACGAAGGGTCTGAATTATGAAAAGTGGAGTATAAACTGATTTCCTAATTTCATAAGAAAGAGAAAAAGTATCCCAGCGGCACCAGCATATGTAGTATATGTGTCTCAATTGATACGTTACTCTAGATCTAGCTCAAAGTACGTTGATTTTGTTGAACGAGGAATACTACTTTCTCAAAAATTGCTAAGACAGGACTATGAATCAATCAAATTAAGGTCATCACTGAAGAAATTTTACTGTTGCCATCATGAGCTGATTGGCCATTATGACAAAAGTGTGTCAGAAATCATATCTGATATTCTTCCTCAGTCATAATTACCTTCTATCATTAGCGAACTGAACAAAGAAATAACACGACGGGTGCGGTATACGATGCAGGAAATGCGTACCCTTCCGGAGCACCTAATTTCACTCCCGGTTTTTAGTGGAGTTCGTGTTGTTTCTTATTATTTATAACTGTTGATGTGAATGTCTTTTGGTTGTGTGATCGAGTCTTTGTTTACTTCTTGGTTTTGATTGTTATTGTCTTAGCAATATCCTTTAACTCTACTTACCACTATTGAGATGACGTTCTTTCAATAAATAATTCAGAATTTAGTGACGTCGTAACTACATTGCCCTTCCCTTTCATGAATGTGTCCTACCGAATCAGACTATTTACCGGATTTTTTTATAACATAAGCAACACGATGAGTGCCACATGTGGAGCAGGATCTGCTTACCTTTCGGGAGCACATGAGATCACCGCTAGTTTTGGGTGGGGTTCGTGTTGCTTATTCTTTAGTTTTCTATGTTGTGTCATGTGTTCTAGTGTTTGTTTGTTTGTCTTCTTTCATTTTTTAGCCAGGCGTTGTCAGTTTATTTTTCGATTTATGAGTTTGACTGTCCCTCTAGTATCTTTCGTCCCTTTTTTGTTGGTAATTTTTATTATCTTTTGTTTTCTTATCCCATCATTATCTATTATCTAGTACTTATTCCTCTATATTTTCTTTCTTAGCTTATTTTTCTCTATTCTTTTTTTTTTGGTTCATTGTTCTCTATCATGTAAACTCCATTAAAACCCACAATTTAACACTAATGTACAGACTAGTGCAATGCATTGATTTTGTGTGAAGATTTATTAAAGATGGTGCTAATTTCAAAATAACCACGTAATTATAGCATGGTATTATATATGATGTAATTAAATCATTAAAATGAAACCTTAGAAGTCTCTGGTAACTTTGTATACGCCAGTGATGGACCAGGGTATCATTAGCAGGTTTACCTCACATCATTTCATAATTCCTTTGATGGTCATGTGACTATCAAAGGAATTACTGCACTCGTTTACCTCTCTTTTCTTATAATCGAAATTTAAACACATTTAGAATGTATAATTTCATTTAAAGGGTCCATTCCTTTGATGTCTCAGCATTACCTCAATAGTTAGATAGTGTTTGTATTTCATAATATTTGTATATCAAAAACAATTTCGATATTTTGATGTGTTTGATGAGCTCTTGATTTTGCCCTTTGATTAAGGACTTTCCGTTTTAAATTTTCCTCGGAGTTAAGTTTTTTATTGTGTGACTCTACATTATATTATCAAAACAGAGTACTGACCACCAATAATTTCATGTAAATGATTTATCTGACAAGGTCATTTCAAAAAATTAAATTAATTAGCAATATTGAAAGATAATTGAATAATGAAACATAATTTGAATTTCTCCCCCCCCCCCCCCCCCCCGCGGAACGGTGCTTTGAATTTGTGTGCTCCCAGAACGTATTTTACGTTTCTGAGAACGATGATCCTGTTTTCAAATGACATATTGCAGAGTACCGAAACCATGGGATAATAATCGAAACATTATTATTGTTATTATTATTATTATTATTATTATTATTATTATTATTATTATTATTATTATTATTATTATTATTATTATTAAATTTCCTGTTTATCTGAGAGAGCAAAAAAGAATATTTTCGTAAGTCAGCATTCTGTAAATTAACCATTATGTAATAATTACAAAACATTCCAAAGTTGTTACAAATGACAAATTGGTAGTAAAATTAATATCTTTCACTATATATTTTATAATTCACCTAAAGCTAAATACAATATATATATCTTGTTAAAGTAGAAGGTTTTATTTTTATGAGACAATAATTATATTCGTGTCCACATAAACTATTCAAAATGGACATGTCCACATAGAGCAGATCTAATGTGACAAAATGAAATATAACATTTGCAAAATTCTTGGCATTCTAATTTTTCATTATCTACATAAAAAAAAATCTGTAAATAAAACATCACGAATTGTAATCAAATAACGTAAATAGAATTTAAATACGAAGAATTAAGTAACAATCGATGACTTCATATTATTTTTGATTTTCCAAAAATTTAGATGATAATATTCCAAATTTTTTGTAAAAGTTAATAATAGTTTGAATTAACCAGAGTCAATCAATACTGTATTTATTGAAAGAAAAAAAATCGAATGGGATTTAACATTATTTGTTTTTAAACATGAGGCTTTTATAATTTTATCTGAACGTTGTAGAAAAAGTTAATCTGTAGAAAAACTAAAATTCCCACGTTACTTTTACTATATCAGGAAAATGAGGAGGGAAATAACAAGAGAACATTCAAAACTCACAAATCGAGGGGAATAGAGAGTCGAATGATACCAAAAAGACATAAGTCGACAAATAAACTGACAGCGAAAAGACTAAAACAGAAAAGACAACGAACCAAACAGACAAACAACAGTACAATAAACCCAACATAGAAAACAAACGAAAACTGAAGACGAATCAAATCTCTAAAAATCTGTAATTTCAGGTATCACTTATATGTTATGATTATTGTTAATTATAGACCTTCCCTATTTTCATATCACATTCAGCATTACTATTGGCATCCTGTTCAACTATTTGCACCCTGTCATCAATACGACAGTTATGTTTGTTTTTTAATATTTTTAACAATTCTCATATTTTTTCATGCATCAATCTATCACTTGTATATAGTTTGATGCACAAACTGTTTTGACACAGTACTTGACCCAAGTGCCACAAAAACTACATACATCCACCACTTGTTAAATATCTTATCAGATAAAAAACCTTTACTTTTCTGTTATGTTTCTTGACCCAAGTGTTTTGGGTATTTCTAAGAAAAAACCTTTACTTTTCTAATACGGGAATTGGTACAAGTGCATCACACCAGTTGTTTCATATACTGACCAAGTAAACACCTTTCCTTTTTTAATACGGGAATTGGTACACGTGCATCACACCAGTTGTTTAATAACTGACCAAATAAAAACCTTTACTTTCCTGTTTCACATTATAGTTTATTTTGATTCTTATTGTTTAACAATAAAACCTATTTTAAAAGAAAATTTAAAAATCATAAGTCCATTATTTATGTTCTGATACTTTTGGAAATACCGCGAAATTAAATACACAAGAATTCACCAATAATACCAATATCGCGTAAATAAGTACTCGCGAAAAAAAGTTATCAAAGGTACCAGGATTATAATTTAATACGCTAGACGAGCGTTCCGTGTACACAAGACTCATCAGAGACGATCAGATCAAAATAGAGATAAAGCCAAACAAGTACAAAGTTGAAGAGCATTGAGAATACAAAATTCCAAAACATTGTGCCAAATACGACTAAGGTAATCTATTCCTCGAATAAGAAATCCTTAGTTTTTCGAAAAATTCTTTTATAACAGGAAATTTACAAAAATGACCATATAATTGATATTCACGTCAACAACGAAGTGCTGACTACTGGGATGTTGATACCCTCAGGTACGAAACGTCCACTATCAGTGACATCAAACCAGTGGTGTTAATAGTTTTCAAAGGTACCAGGATTATAATTTAATACGCTAGACGCACGTTTCGTCTACATAAGACTCATCAGTGACGTTCAGATAAAAAAGTAATAAAGCCAAACAAATTTGAAAAGCATTGAGAACCCGAAATTCCAAATATTGTACCAAATACGACTAAGGTAATCTTTTCCTGGGATAAGAAAATCCTTAGTTTTTCGAGAAATTCAAAGTTTTGTAACAGGAATTTATAACAGTAGCAGTAATTAATGCGTAACAGTCATTATTGCGTTTTTGCATATACCTAATCACAACAAACGGTTAGAGGTCATAAATGTATCCTACCGAATTTACTTATTACCGAGTTTGTACTAACATGAGCAGTACGACGGTTGCCACGTGTGATGCAAGATCTACTTACACTTCCGGAGCACATGCAATCACCCCAGTTTTATTGTGGGGTACCAGTTGCTCGGCTCTTTCTTTTTTTGTTGTGTTTTTTGTACTGTTGTTTGTTTGTTTCTGTGTTTTTACATGGCGTTGTCAGTTTATTTCCGACTTATGAGAATGTCCCACTGGTATCCTTCACCTCTCTTTTTTGATCGATGTCATCAAGCCCGATATATGTACATAGTTCCTTTAACGATTAGTTCCCAAATAAAGACAGAAAATTAATGAACCAGGGGTATGACAAAGACAGAAGTGATAATGCTTCATCCTTTTACACTTCCGGAGCACATGCGAACATATTTTTCTGCTCTGATCGTAGGTTGATAAGTTGATTGTTTTCTAATTTGTCTATTATGTCCATAAATCGTTTTTTTATCATTTGGTTTGTGGTCTCTCCGTTAACTATTATGTCTGTTTGTTTTGTTCACGCATCGGTGACAATATAATGGAATGTGATAGGACTGTCACACAAGTGTGAGGTTTAGCTAGCTAGAAAACCAGGTTCAATCCACCATTTTCTACATTTGAAATGCCTGTACCAAGTAAGGAATATGACAGTTCTTGTCCATTCGTTTATGATGCATTTTGTTATTTGATTTTGCCATGTGATTATAGACTTTCCGAATTGATTTTCCTCTGAGTTCAGTATTTTTGTGATTTTACTTTTTACTAGCTATTAAACCAGGTTTAATTTTAAAAATTCTACATCAATAAAATGCCTGTCCTCACAGTTCGGTATTTTTGTTATTCTAATTTTTATTTAGCAGCATAAATTTAATGTCTTGTGTCAGATTTTTCCAGTTTCACCTAATTGATAATGGTACTTTTAATGAGTGTTTGTATCAGAAAAATAAGTTGGTAACATGGTTCATATATTCAGTAAAAAAAATCAGGCTGTTAATGTTTTAAAATGATTCCTATTCACAGTCTTATTCAGATTATAAAAAAATAAATCCCTATCTTACAATGAATTGTGTCTCCTGTATTCACATACAAAAAATGTTGGGTAAATTGAAAATCATATAATAAGATCTATACTCGAAAGTTACAGATGTATTAAAAAACCAATTGCCCAATTTCTTTCCCCACGAGTTCAGTGAATGTTTGATTATTTAAACCCTGTGGGAAATTAAGAACCTGGTTTTCAATTTTCGCTCAAAGATTGATCACTCGTTTGATTTTCAATTCATTTCTATTCCCAATACATGTTTACCTATTAGAACACATTCTGGCCAATTAGTCTGGATTACTGATGAGGTGGAACTGAGGGTCAACATGTTGATATATTTTATAAACAAGTAATCGTACCAGTTAGTTACTAGTCGTCTTTTTAAATAGACTTATCATCCGCCTAATTAAATGTCTTCATTGATTTTTTTTCTTAATTTTTTTCCTGGTAAACAATTCTGACAACATGCTATATGTCACAGTACCAGACATTATACAGAAATAAGATGCCAGGATTTCTGTCAGTTGCCTTTCTATTTGCTTTATTGTTCGTCATCACTTTGATTGATTGAAAAATCTAGTAGAAGATTGACCATTTCTTTTAATAAAATTGTACTTTTATTTGAAATGTTTGAGCAAAGTCAGAACAGCCCTTTTATTCTCCATTTTTAAAAATATGATTGTAGTTTTTTTCTCCGTGTAATCCGTTTTATCCACAAATGTAGAAATCGTATTGTCCGATTTATCTTTAAGTTAAAACGTTCAGTGTTAACAAATATTTCTGCTCTGATCGTTGTTTGATAAGTTGATTGTTTTCTAATTTGTCTATTATGTCCATAAATCGTTTTTTATCATTTAGTTTGTGGTCTCTCCGTCAATTGATAAGTTTAAAACTATTTATATCGTTCGCTACTCTTTTCATCTATTAATAAGTTCAATGTTTCTCGTTTTCTGCTCTCTTTTTATAGACGAAACGCGCATCTGGCGTATATACAAAGTTTAGTTCTTGTATCTATGATGAATTTATTTACAACCACTGGAAGGATGCCACTGCTGGTGGAGATATAATTCCTCGAGGGTATCACCAGTCCAGTAGTCAGCACTTTTTGTGCTGACATGAATTATCATTGATATGGTTATATTTTTAAATTAACTGTTTACAAAATTTAGAACTCTTGAAATACTAAAGCTTTTCTACCCCAGGCATAGATTAACTTAGCTAGATTTGGCAAAACTTTTAGGAATTTTGGTCCTCAATGCTCTTCAACTTCGTACTTTATTTGGCCTTTTTAACTCTTTTGGATTCCAGCGTCACTGGTTAGTCTTTTAATATTCGAAACGCGCGTCTGTCGTATATACAAAGTTTAGTCCTGGTATCTATGATGAGTTTATTCGTAAGTTGATATATTAAATGTCTTCCCGATATTTTGGGTTGTCCATCAGTTGATATATTAAATGGTATTCTGGTTATCTTCTCTGTCCATTAGTTGATATATTAAATGTCTTCCCGATATTTTGCGTTGTCCATCAATTGATATATTAAATGTTATTCTGATTATCTTCTCTGTCCATAAGTTGATATATTCATTATTTTCTCGTTTTGTCTTCAATATTCACAAGTTAATATGTAATGTGTCCATCAATTGATATGTTGATTGTGTTCTCGCTTGTTTTTTCTGACTACAAATTGGCCTGCTTATGCTCAGTGTTTCCCCGTTTGTATTTTGTGTCCATCCGTTGATATGCTCATTGTGTTCTCGATTGTCTTTGCTGTACATAGGTCGATATGTTGATTGTTTTCTCTGTCTACTAGTTGTTGTGTTCAGTGTTTTCCCGTTTGTCATCTGTGTGAACCAGTCGATATGCTCAGTGTTTTCTCGCTTGTTTTCTCTGTCTACTAGTTGATATGTTCAGTGTTTTCCCGCTTGTCATCTGTGTGTACCAGT
Organism: Mytilus edulis; assembly: GCF_963676685.1. Lineage (NCBI taxonomy): Eukaryota > Metazoa > Mollusca > Bivalvia > Mytilida > Mytilidae > Mytilus > Mytilus edulis. The sequence goes on from NC_092351.1 coordinate 90,373,227, forward strand.
CGATATGCTCAGCGTTTTCTCCATCTACTAGTTGATATGCTCCGTGTTTTCTCGCTTGTTTTCTCCATCTACTAGTTGATATGCTCCGTGTTTTCTCGCTTGTTTTCTCCATCTACTAGTTGATGTGCTAAGTGTTTTCTTCATTTACTGGTTGATATGCTCCGTGTTTTCTCGCTTGTTTTCTCCATCTACTAGTTGATGTGCTAAGTGTTTTCTTCATTTACTTGTTGATGCGTCAGTGTTTTCTCGCTTGTTTTCTCTGTCTACTAGTTGTTGTGTTCAGTGTTTTCCCGCTTGTCATCTGTGTGTACCAGTCGATATGCTCAGCGTTTTCTCGCTTGTTTTCTCCATCTACTAGTTGATATGCTCCGTGTTTTCTCGCTTGTTTTCTCCATCTACTAGTTGATGTGCTCAGTGTTTTCTCGCTTATTTTCTCCATCTACTAGTTGATGTGCTAAGTGTTTTCTCGCTGGTTTTCTCCATCTACTAGTTGATGTGCTCAGTGTTTTCTCGCTTATTTTCTCCATCTACTAGTTGATATGCTCCGTGTTTTCTCGCTTGTTTTCTCCATCTACTAGTTGATGTGCTCCGTGTTTTCTCGCTTGTTTTCTCCATCTACTAGTTGATATGCTCCGTGTTTTCTCGCTTGTTTTCTCAATCTAGTAGTTGATGTGCTAAGTGTTTTCTCGCTTGTTTTCTCCATCTACTAGTTGATGTGCTCAGTGTTTTCTCGCTTATTTTCTCCATCTACTAGTTGATATGCTCAGTGTTTTCTCGCTTATTTTCTCCATCTACTAGTTGATGTGCTAAGTGTTTTCTTCATTTACTAGTTGATGTGCTCAGTGTTTTCTCGCTTGTTTTCTCCATCTACTAGTTGATGTGCTCAGTGTTTTCTCGCTTATTTTCTCCATCTACTAGTTGATGTGCTCCGTGTTTTCTCGCTTGTTTTCTCCATCTACTAGTTGATGTGCTCAGTGTTTTCTCGCTTGTTTTCTCCATCTACTAGTTGATGTGCTAAGTGTTTTCTCGCTTATTTTCTCCATCTACTAGTTGATATGCTCCGTGTTTTCTCGCTTGTTTTCTCCATCTACTAGTTGATATGCTCCGTGTTTTCTCGCTTGTTTTCTCCATCTACTAGTTGATATGCTCCGTGTTTTCTCGCTTGTTTTCTCCATCAACTAGTTGATGTGCTAAGTGTTTTCTTCATTTACTAGTTGATGCGTCAGTGTTTTCTCGCTTGTTTTCTCTGTCTACTAGTTGTTGTGTTCAGTGTTTTCCCGCTTGTCATCTGTGTGTACCAGTCGATATGCTCAGCGTTTTCTCGCTTGTTTTCTCTGTATACTAGTTGATATGTTCAGTGTTTTCCCGCTTGTCATCTGTGTGTACCAGTCGATATGCTCAGCGTTTTCTCGCTTGTTTTCTCCATCTACTAGTTGATATGCTCCGTGTTTTCTAGCTTGTTTTCTCCATCTACTAGTTGATGTGCTCAGTGTTTTCTCGCTTACTTTCTCCATCTACTAGTTGATGTGCTAAGTGTTTTCTCGCTTGTTTTCTCCATCTACTAGTTGATGTGCTCAGTGTTTTCTCGCTTATTTTCTCCATCTACTAGTTGATGTGCTAAGTGTTTTCTCGCTGGTTTTCTCCATCTACTAGTTGATGTGCTCAGTGTTTTCTCGCTTATTTTCTCCATCTACTAGTTGATATGCTCCGTGTTTTCTCGCTTGTTTTCTCCATCTACTAGTTGATGTGCTCAGTGTTTTTTCGCTTGTTTTCTCCATCTACTAGTTGATATGCTCGGTGTTTTCTCGCTTGTTTTCTACATCTACTAGTTGATGTGCTAAGTGTTTTCTTGCTTGTTTTCTCCATCTACTAGTTGATGTGCTCAGTGTTTTCTCGCTTATTTTCTCCATCTACTAGTTGATATGCTCAGTGTTTTCTCGCTTATTTTCTCCATCTACTAGTTGATGTGCTAAGTGTTTTCTTCATTTACTAGTTGATGTGCTCAGTGTTTTCTCGCTTGTTTTCTCCATCTACTAGTTGATGTGCTCAGTGTTTTCTCGCTTATTTTCTCCATCTACTAGTTGATATGCTCCGTGTTTTCTCGCTTGTTTTCTCTATCTACTAGTTGATGTGCTCAGTGTTTTCTCGCTTGTTTTCTCCATCTACTAGTTGATGTGCTAAGTGTTTTCTCGCTTATTTTCTCCATCTACTAGTTGATGTGCTCAGTGTTTTCTCCATCTACTAGTTGATGTGCTAAGTGTTTTCTCCATCTACTAGTTGATGTGCTCAGTGTTTTCTCGCTTGTTTTCTCCATCTACTAGTTGATGTGCTAAGTGTTTTCTCGCTTATTTTCTCCATCTACTAGTTGATGTGCTCAGTGTTTTCTCCATCTACTAGTTGATGTGCTAAGTGTTTTCTCCATCTACTAGTTGATGTGCTCAGTGTTTTCTCGCTTGTTTTCTCTATCTAATAGTTGATGTGCTAAGTGTTTTCTCGCTTATTTTCTCCATCTACTAGTTGATATGCTCAGTGTTTTCTCGTTTATTTTCTCCATCTACTAGTTGATGTGCTAAGTGTTTTCTTCATTTACTAGTTGATGTGCTCAGTGTTTTCTCGCTTGTTTTCTCTGTCTACTAGTTGATATGCTCATTGTTTTCCCGTTTGTCCATCAGTACATATTTATATATGCTTATTGTTTTCTCGATTGTCTGTTCTGTCAATCAGTCGATATGTTGATTGTTTTCTCGATTGTTTTCTCTGTCTTCTAGTCGATATGATCAGTGTTTTCCCGCTTGTCCGCCCTGTCAATAAGTTGATATGTTAATTTTACTTGTTTGCCTGCTTTATCTATCAGTTGATCTTCAGTATGATCTATTCATTAATTGGTATATTCATTATTTTCTTGTGTATCTGCTTTGTCTATAAATTGATCTATTCAGTGTTTTCTTGCTAGTTTTGTCTCTCCATTAGTTGATATGTTCAGTGTTTTCTTGCTAGTCTTGTCTCTCCATTAGTTGATATGTTCAGTGTTTCCTGTGTGTCTTCTCTGTCCATTAGTTGATATGTTCAGTGTTTTCTTGCTAGTCTTGTCTGTCCTTTAGTTGATATGTTCAGTGTTTTCTTGCTAGTCTTGTCTCTCCATTAGTTGATATGTTCAGTGTTTCCTGTGTTTCTTCTCTGTCCATTAGTTGATATGTTCAGTATTGTCTTGCTAGTCTTGTCCCTCCATTAGTTGATATGTTCAGTGTTATCTTGCTAGTCTTGTCTCTCCATTAGTTGATATGTTCAGTGTTTTCTTGCTAGTTTTGTCTCTCCATTAGTTGATATGTTCAGTGTTTTCTTGGTAGTCTTGTCTCTCCATTAGTTGATATGTTCAGTGTTTCCTGTGTGTCTTCTCTGTCCATTAGTTGATATGTTCAGTGTTTTCTTGCTAGTCTTGTCTGTCCTTTAGTTGATATGTTCAGTGTTTTCTTGCTAGTCTTGTCTCTCCATTAGTTGATATGTTCAGTGTTTCCTGTGTGTCTTCTCTGTCCATTAGTTGATATGTTCAGTGTTTTCTTGCTAGTCTTGTCCCTCCATTAGTTGATATGGTCAGTGTTTTCTTGCTAGTCTTGTCTGTCCATTAGTTGATATGTTCAGTGTTTTCTTGCTAGTCCTCCATTAGTTGATATGTTCAGTGTTTTCTTGCTAGTCTTGTCTCCATTAGTTGATATGTTCAGTGTTTTCTTGCTAGTCTTGTCTTCATTAGTTGATATGTTCAGTGCTTTCTTGCTAGTCTTGTCTGTCCATTAGTTGATATGTTCATTGTTTTCTTGCTAGTCTTGTCTGTCCATTAGTTGATATGTTCAGTGTTTTCTTGCTAGTCTTGTCTGTCCATTAGTTGATATGTTCAGTGTTTTCTTGCTAGTCCTCCATTAGTTGATATGTTCAGTGTTTTCTTGCTAGTCTTGTCTCCATTAGTTGATATGTTCAGTGTTTTCTTGCTAGTCTTGTCTTCATTAGTTGATATGTTCAGTGCTTTCTTGCTAGTCTTGTCTGTCCATTAGTTGATATGTTCAGTGTTTTCTTGCTAGTCTTGTCTGTCCATTAGTTGATATGTTCAGTGTTTTCTTGCTAGTCTTGTCTCTCCATTAGTTGATATGTTCAGTGTTTTCTTGCTAGTCTTGTCTGTCCATTAGTTGATATGTTCAGTGTTTTCTTGCTAGTCTTGTCTCTCCATTAGTTGATATGTTCAGTGTTTTCTTGCTAGTCTTGTCTGTCCATTAAATGATATGTTCAGTGTTTCCTGTGTGTCTTCTCTGTCCACTGGTTGGTAATTTCAGTGAGTTCGTGTTTGTTTGATCGATCCATCTGTTGATAGATAAGTGTAATTTTTCTGGTTTGTCTGCTCTGGACATTATATAATCAGTTTAATGTGTTCTGATTTTCCAATTTGTCCGGTTTGTCTACAAAAAAGGAAAATGTAGATGCAATTCCTTTGAGTCATGAATGATCTTCCTTTTTGAAGAACCACACTGATTCCTACAACAAATACACAGAATATGATATAATCAAAATGTGTTACTTTTCTTTTATTGATAACCTGTTGGTTGTCATTTGAACAGATAATCTATATTCCAACTGGCTGAATTAATTTTGTACCCCTCTGCACTTTGAGACATGTTGTAGATGATGTTATGAGAATCAAAGACCCATATTTCACTGAGCGCGTACATCTCATATATTCCAGGAACTTGATATATTTGAATACACTGAACGTTAAAAGTCTTATTCGTTATCTCGATCTTTCATCGATACTCAAACATATGAATGACTTCAAACTAGAACATATGATAAACGTGATGAGTTCAACTTTCCAATTGTCAATTTCCCATTTCTCAGCAGTTACATACCGTCTTATCTGTCTTATCGCGTTTACATATCCTTGTTAATACGTTAATATTATGAATGTTAACACTCTTTTTTAGAAATATCCGCAACAGAGGATGATATATTAAATGACAAAAACAATTCAACATGATGATGATGGACGATGAAGTGATTTCTTAAATAAGAAATATCAGCAGAGTTCTGAAGAATTGCTGCTTTGAAAACAATAATGTCAACATGGAAAGGATATATCGGTCTGTTAAGGATGGATTACAGACTTTTTGAAACATCACAAGTGTCTGAGCAGATCGTCTCCTCGTCCTTTTTCTTAAAAAGTTCATCGGAAAATTACCAAGACCTTGTTGATAAATAATTCACGATGGTCTTGAAGTATAGTTTCTTGGTCTGTCAATGTTTATCATCTTAATTATGTGTATATAATTCTTTGTTTTGTCTTTATGAATATTACTTTTGCTGTTTAGTCCGTTTTGGTGGTATCCATTTGACGTGACTGTGTACTTATACATCCCGTCATTTTGTTATTGTTCTATAAAATTTTTTGTATACTTGTCTTTAATATTTGCTAATATGCATTGCCTAAATGCCTTTTAGTGTTTCATTATTACAATGACATGGCTCTGTACCTATACATCCTGGCATTATTCTAGGATATTTTTTGTATTCTTATCTTTCATTTTTGCTAAAATACTTTGTCTAATAATTAGACTCTAAGGAAGAAGAAAATTATGTTTCAATGGCGGTAGGGTGACACATCTTACTCTGGACTTGGTCAGACTCCAGCAGTATTTTCTAGTATTTTCATATCACATTAACGTAATATCGTCCTGGTATGAATGTGATTATTGTCATTGGACAAATTTCGGACGATATATAACGTTAATGTGACATTCATATCAGGGATTACGTTGATGTCTGACCAAGTTAGTCCACCGGAAGATATGTCACCTTACCTGCATGGAAAAAGAATTTTCTTCTTCCTTGGAGTCTCAGTATTTACTCATAAATGATAATTTGTAAGTGGAGAAGCATTAAATACAAACTTCCAAGTCTGTGGTTGGATCTATCCAGTGATCGCACTATAGACCTTCAAGTCTGTGGTTGGATCTATCCAGTGATCGCACTATAGACCTCTCAAACTCGAGGCAACAATTGGAAAGACAATACGGATAGCATACTCTCATTTTCAATTTGAATATTAAAAAATCCGAAAATTAACCAAAATATAATTATATATTATCGGTAGTTTTTGACTGGACATTCAGCATTTCTTTTTTTCAAAAAAAAATCATTGTTGGAATGATTGATTGCATTACAAAGTTGAAAAATGACGAACAAGACAGTAATATTAGTCATACAACACTAAGACAACAATAAACGTCACAAAAAAAGTGTCCACCATGTAAACGTGTTAGTAATGGAAAAAGGTTATTTCGACTATTAATCCCAGGTGTTCCAAATGATGCTAACAGAAGACAATACTCTAGGTTACCTTTAGGAACCCTGATCATGGACAAGCAAAATTTAATAATATCGGTAAAAAGTCAAATCCCAAAAATACTGATCACCCAGGAAAATTCAGAAAGGAAGTCCAAAATCAAATGGCAAAATCAAATGATAAAACACATCAAACGAATGGACAACAATTGTCATATTCCTGACTTGGTACAAGCATTTTCAAATGTAAAAACCTCTCGGACCATTGATTGTCATTCTATGGTTGAACATTTTGTAATAATTAAATTTGAAATGGTATGACAGCAAAACCAAATGCATAATAAAAAAACCCCAACACAATGAATAGATAGAACAAACATATATCAATAACCAAATACCGGTAACCAAGTACGAATCGATAACCAAATACCGGCAACCAAGTACTAATCGATACAACCAAATACCGGTAACCAAGTACAAATCGATACAACCAAATACCGGTAACCAAGTACAAATCGATACAACCAAATACCGGTAACCAAGTACAAATCGATACAACCAAATACCGGTAACCAAGTACAAATCGATACAAGTATGGATTTAATCGGTGGAACTAAAAAAGACAACATATATTTAATACTTCTTTAACTGTAAAATATTATTTAATAATGTTGTTTTCGCTATCTGTTTCTTGATCAGTTACAATGTTTTGTAGATTTTCTAATCAAACGTTTGCAAAACAATAATACAGAAATAAAACGAGAGGCTCTAAAGAGGCCAGTGTCGCTCACTTGGGTGTTTCTCGCTATCTTCTTTTTAAAGTTTTTACTCAAAACACAAAATCAACACCATAATTTGGGGGTCTGGGCAGTCATTCCTATAAAGAGTGACATCCTACTATCTATAACAGCGAAATATGACTTGTAAGTATATATCAATATAAATAAGGAAACATCCCGTTGATATAATATCATTAGTAAGGGAATATCCAGTTTCATATCACTAATAAGTAAACATCCCCTGTAATATCATTAATAAGGAAATATCGTTTTTGAATAACCGAATACGCTTAGGGCATGCGTAACCCATCTTCAGGTAACAGTCATGTTAGGGTTACATGAACACAGATTTAAATGAGGTTGGATTATTGACTTGGAAGCAAATTATACATTTGCGAGGTTTTGGTATTTATGACCTAATTGAACCAAACGGACTACTATAAGCAAAATATTATTTCCTTATTTCGCTTTTTTAAATAATTGGGGAAAAAAATCGCGTTCTAATTTTTTTTCTCAAACACAGATAAAAAGCCTTAAAAACTATAAGAACCATTTATACCACAAAGAGCTACCAATTAATATGTATCTTTACCATAAGCTTTAAACAAACACCTAAGCTTGGTGATATATTACCGTTGTTATCAGAGCGTAGAAAGCCATTAGTAACTGTTTACTAACCAGTTTCCTATAATGACTACAACTTGTAAAATATATCCTCTTAACATTGAAATATTGTTCCTCCTTTTTCAAAGGTTTTTGTTAGTAGATATAAATCATAGTTATATATAAATTGGTGACGCGATACATTTATGTTTTGTTAATATAATAAAAGAAGATGTGGTATGAATGCCAATGAGACAACTCTCCACAAGAGAATAAAATGACACAGACGTCAACAGCTATATTTGAACTATGATATGTTAGTTGCCGTCTACCATATTGAGGCTTTTATAGCTGTCTATATAATATTGATTTTGGTCATTGTTGAAGTTTGTACGATGACCTATAGTTGCTTAAATCTGCTACATTTGGTCCATGTTGAATAGTTGTCTAATTGGCCATCATATCACATCTCTTCGTTTTTTGTTTGGTATAAAAAGTACGCAAAGAAAGACAAATAGTCAATTGAAATCAAAAACTCCAACCCCAGCATATATATAGCATACTTTTGCATTGTTTTTCAACACGTAGCTGTGATAGATTTTTTTAGACTGAACATAAAATGAACAGTCATTTGCAAATTACTATTTTTCTTCATTAATGAGATATGACCATATATGAGGCATGTAATTCATATCTTTTATTAATATGCTGCAATAACTTTGTCAAATGCAATACTTAAATTGCTTTTCCTTGAGTGATCTATTGAATCTGTCTGAAGAAGAATTACGATCCTAAAACAACTGAGTGCAATAACGTCCATTCATTCTGGAAACTTACGCTTCTGTTTTAAGATCAACTAACCATCCACCAATAGGATATGTATATAAAAATATAATGTTATACGATTAATACATAAACTACCATAGGTTTATTTTATAACTTTCATATAATTTCATTTCCTATAATTTATAATTATCAAATTATTATATTTTACGAATTTAAGAGTTGAAAAAAATATATACATCGTATCTTGGATTCATTTCGCTTAAACACCCAAGCTTGTTTATTGGTTCACTAGATATGTGCATTAGTTGATGGTACTATTCAGACCGTCATATAGTATTGGAGGAGGGTATTGTCACTGTCAGACCGTCATATAGTATTGGAGGAGGGTATTGTCACTGTCAGACCGTCATATAGTATTGGCGGGGTATTGTCACTGTCAGACCGTCATATAGTATTGGTTGATGGTACTATTCAGACCGTCATATAGTATTGGTAGGGTTATTGTCACTGTCAGACCGTCATATAGTATTGGCGGGGTCGGGGGGGGGGGGTATTGTCACTGTCAGGCGTCATATAGTATTGGAGGGTGGTATTGTCACTGTCAGACCGTCATATAGTATTAGCGGGTGGTATTGTCACTGTCAGACCGTCATATAGTATTGGTTGATGGTACTATTCAGACCTTCATATAGTATTGGCGGGGGTATTGTCACTGTCTGATCGTCATATAGTATTGGTGAAGGGTATTGTCACTGTCAGACCGTCATATAGTACTGGCGGGTGGTATTGTCATTGTCAGACCGTCATATAGTATTGGCGGGGGTATTGTCACTGTCAGACCGTCATATAGTATTGGCGGGTGGTATTGTCACTATCAGACCGTCATATAGTATTGGCGGGTTGTATTGTCACTGTCAGACCGTCATATAGTATTGGCGGGGGTATTGTCACTGTCAGACCGTCATATATTATTGGCGGGGGTATTGTCACTATCAGACCGTCATATAGTATTGGCGGGGGTATTGTCACTGTCAGACCGTCATATAGTATTGGTTGATGGTACTATTCAGACCGTCATATAGTATTGTAAAATATTATTTATCTATCAATAATTATCAATCTTTATCATTTTCTCCCAATCATTAACTTTCAGTTGACTGTGGTCTCTGAAAAGAATTTACCTATTATAACTTTAATATTGACCATTAATATTTTCCCTCTCTATATACCTTACTATATTGTCTCTATAATTCATGTTAAAAAGTAGTACATATATATAAATAGAGGGGGGGGGGGGGTCAGAGACAACTTCTTTTGTGTTTTAGGGGCAGTTTTGGAAGCACCAGGTTTTTTTTTGGTTTTTTCTTATTATAATCAATAATTATTGTTTTTATTAATAATATTTCTTCATCCTAAAAATGCGGCTTTTGCTCAATTTTTGTGTCACAATTATTTCTGAGATCCTGTTCCAAATCAAAATTATCCTAGAAACGTTGATGTGATGCTTATAGAGTTATATGAGACAATATCTGAAAAAGTATAATTTCCATGTCCCGCTATTCACCAGCAATTATTTCTTTATTCAGGCATCTTTTTGGAAAATTTTTAGTTTTAGTATCAACTCGAGTATATAATGCACCAACTGCAACCAATTAAACATTCTTTTTAATATTTCATCTAATGAAATATTATAATTTAAATGGTTAACCCCCAAAAAATCATGTTGTTCCCAGTTATTTTCTGAAAATTAAATCATTCAATGAAAGTCTAAATTAAGTAAACAGCCTTCCGATTTTCACAAATCTGATAGATTATATAATTATTAATTGAAAAAGGAAGGCATTTTAAAATTCCTCGCGAAGAGAGACTTTGCAAAAAATGCAAAGTACTAGATGATGAGAAACATTTCTTAATAAATTGTTCTCATAATTCAAATATTAGATTAACATATTTTAATTGCATTAACAGAGAAAGTAATTCATTTGCTAATCTCACTGACAATGACAAAGTTATATATATACCTAACCCATCAACACCAACACAAGTGAATAAACTAGGATCCTTTATAAAAAAGTCAATGGAACTGAGGACAGGGGACCCTTTAATATTTACCTGCATTTGTGTATATATATTGAGTTACTTAGTTATTGTCTTTATTTGTTTTTGTTGTTGTTATATGTCACAAACTGTAAAGTTTATATGGCAATAAAACTTTGAATTGAATTGAATTGAATTGAATTGAATTGAATTGAATTGAATTGAATTGAATTGAATTGAATATAATATACTTCTCCATTACTGGTCTTATTTTGTTATAACTAAAGCATGTATGAAAATTTTGCATTTTTAAGGGTCTTTTGAATGTTGTCCTCAGGGGTACTTTCCCTCCTGTTACCGCTGGTTTTTTTTCCACCTGTCGACACAAAAATGTATTTCTTGTAATGTAATGTGAAGAGCATCATTTCCATAATGTATGAATCCATTTGTTTAGGTGAATAGTAGCCAGTTTAATAAAAAAATCTGAACTCCCTAAAGATCAGAATTTTGAGAAAAATAATTTTGTTGTTCTCTCCTGTTACAGCCTTTTTGTGTACCTTCTGAGAATATTTTATTGTCAGCACTATAACAGTACATGTGTTTTTATAGTGTCTTATCAAATTGATATGTAGATGAAAGTAAAGTTTTACACAATTCGAGTAAATGCGTAATTCCTTTCTGTTGCGTTCTGTCATGTTACCTGCTAAAAAGTAACAGCATAACCATAATCAGTAACAGGAAGGATGTTCAAGACAATTTCACTGATGAATTAAAAAGTTAATCGACTATATGTCAACCATTTCATTTAATATAAGTTATCATCACCATATTAAATAAATTTCAAAGTAATATACAGTTTATTGAATGAAAAAATAGTTTTTTTGCTTTTGATAACAGCAGAGAACATTGTGCAATTCTAGTATAGGAGATAGTAACAGGAAGGAATTTATTTTAGAATTTTTCATCACCTAGGAAGTTTTTTCATCTCAGACTAGCAAATACAGTTTCAAAGGATAAATGACATTGTTTGCTTGTGGCCAATCTGAAATGATGTATTTTTCTTAAACTATAAAATAAAGCATTTTTATGAGAAAAAAATCATACTTTTTTTTTATTTTTTCTTATTGCTAAAAATAAGACTTTTCAGATATTGTCTCATATACAGTATGCGTTTTAGAAAGTTTCTCTTTCTTGGTGCATTTAATTTAAATCTCTGAGTCACAAACTTATTGCAGTACAGTGACCCATAGTACATCATGTCCACTCTCCTGTATTTATATCTTAATTGGATCACTTGTCATATAAAAAAAAACATTTCACCATCTTATATTATGTAAATTGAACACCCAGATTCGCGTAACCCAAACAGAGACAGTTTTGAGAAATTGCGGTATTTAACTGTATCTAGATTTTTCATTGTTATGCAAGCCTGTCGATTTCATAATTGATTAAATCAGTTGACGTTTAAAACAGATGATTTCTATAATTAGATTGATATGCTGAACCATAGAAGCGGATAAACAAAATGATATGGCTCTCTAATATCAAGATATTTATTGTTTTCATGTACTTAATCAATTTCCCGGATTTTATGGGCCATGATGTATTATATTTCAGTATTGCATATTAAAAATCTAATTTCTTGGTGCGTTAGCCATCTTATAGAAAAAACAATTACGGCGAAGGAATTATTAAGTGGAATGATATTCCAAGACTACTGAAAACATGTTATTAAAATAACAGTATGAAACTCTGAAAAGTTTAAACATTGGAAAATAAACGTACAATGCGAAAAGAAAATATGACAGTAAATTGAAATAATGTGCAACTTATTATAAGACAAGATACATTTGATTACGTTGGTATAAGGATTTTCTTTGGTTTGGGGGGGGGGGGGGGGGGGGGGCATTTGATTACGTTGGTATAAGGAGTCAAGTTTTCTTTGGTGGAGGGGAGGCATTTGATTACGTTGGTATAAGGATATTTTCTTGGTGGAGGGGGAGGCATTTGATAACGTTGGTATAAGGACATTTCTTTGGTAGAGGGGGAGGCTTTTGAATACGTTGGTATAAGGATTTTTCTTTGGTAGAGGGTGGGGGAGGCATTTGATTACGTTGGTATAAGGATTTTTCTTTGGTGGAGGGGAAGGGGAAGACATTTGATTACGTTGGTATAAGGATATTTCTGTGGTGGAGGGGAGGGGAAGGTTTTGATTACGTTGGTATAAGGATAGATACCAAACTCAAGCTGGCAGCCAATCAATCTATCATATTGTAAAATTGTTATCAATCGATTTATTATCAAAAATTTTATGATCGTTTTCAATCGATTTATTACATACACGTATGATTTTTATCAATCGATTTATTACATATGATTTTTATCAATCGATTTATTACATACGATTTTTTATCAATCGATTTATGACATATGATTTTTATCATGAATCAATAGATCAAACATATGATTTTTATTAATCGATTTATAATATGATGGTGGCGCATTCGACTCCACAAAATAATACTATAGTGTTAGAAGTGGCGTTAAACACCAACCAATCAATCGATCACTTCATTTATTATACATGACTGTTATTTGTTGATGTATTATATATGACTGTTATTTGTTGATGTATTATATATGACTGTTATTTATTGATGTATTATATATGACTGTTATTTATGGATTTATTATATATGACTGTTATTTATTGATGTATTATATATGACTGTTATTTATGGATTTATTATATATGACTGTTATTTATTAATGGATTATATATGACTGTTATCAATATGATAATGTATCTTAAAACAAATACATATATATAACTGTAAATTTAACGACAACGAAAAGTCTAATGCTTTAAAGTTCAAAATAGAACCCGAATAAATATTTCCAGACTTTAACTTAGTGTTAATATATTGCAGTGAAAAAAACTGTTGTTCTTTGAATTTGCTCGTTATTTTCAACGTTTTAACTAATGATGTTTGAAATCCAGACATATCGACTTTCTTTTACAGATTAATTATCTAAAGGTACAATTACCATTGTCTCAAACATTCTAATGATGCTGAATGAAAAGTACATAAATACATTAAATCAACAAGGTTTCCTGTCTTTGAACTTATTTTGCAGAATGTTAAGTAAACAAATATCGACAAAAATTGAATAAATACCAGGCAACAGTAGTTAACCGATAAGTCCTCTAGTTATTTTGATCGATCGCTGAATCGACAAGGGAAGTGTCTCGACTTTTGCCTACACGTCTTGTGAATCGATAGGGAACGTGTTGAAGGCCGTACGGTGATCTATAGTTGTTAATGTCTGTGTCATTTTGGTCTTTTGTGGATAGTTGTCTCATTGGCAATCATACCACATCTTCATTTTTATATTGTCTCGACTTTTGCCTACACGTCTTGTGAATCGATAGGGAACGTGTCTCGACTTTTGCCTACATGTCTTGTGAGTCGATAAGGAAAGTGTCTAGACTCTTGCCTGTACGTCTTCTGAATTGATAGGGGAAACGTCACGACTTTTGCATACTCGCCTTGAGTCAAAACCAAGGAAACGCATTAGGAAAAAAAAGCATCACAAAATCACAAAGCAAACAAATTTAGATATTTTCATAGTTCTTAGATTTGCTATACTTAAAAGGACTATGAGAATTACCTTATTCATTAATTTCGTTTTTTTTCCCGTTTTGTTTGTTTTCAACAAACTTTTTCAGATTGAAATGGTGAAAGAGTATACTGGTATAATTACTCGGTGAGCCTCGCTTTTTTCTCCCTGTTCCTAAAGCATGTCAAATATTTATGTTTTCCTACACTGTACAAATATTGTATCTCATCCCATATACTAGTATAAGGGTATGGATGGGGTCCTGACTAAATTGTTGTATGCTTTATATTTTAAGTTTATTTTGTTTTTACTCTTAAAATAACAGTTCTCATGAAAACGATTTTCCTTTTTTTCTGTTTTTAACCAGAATTGTATTACCTAATTATTTTTTTCCACAATAATTTTATAAATTTTGCAAACCCATTATTCTCTATTCTTCAGGGTTTTTGCTCACTGTTCGCTATTCGTTTTGTTATACATTCTTTATATGATATCGTGCCACTATGTGCCTTCTGACGTATTATGAGGGACCATTGAGCCACATCTTTCTTCTACTTATCTGCGATATAAAAACACTATTTGCTCTCATTATTTAAGGTCACATAATTTTACCACTATTTCTTCTATGATACATTTCTTCTGCGTGCTGTATACTTTCGCTGCTTGTAACACCAACTTTCATTACTGATGACAAATGGCGGTTTGAGTCATTTAATTCCTATTAAATAAATACCTAGCTGTTAATGATGACAAATATCTGTCGTGACAGTAATAACATCGTCATACAGCGTCTGTTTATAAATATTTACCAAACTTTCACGTAAACGACATAATTCAGATGTTTAATTTTAGAACAAAAAAAATATTGCAGTAAATAATCTTTTCATCAAATGCAATAATTTTCCTTTCGGCATGTTAAGTTTAAACTACCATGTTAGTAGGAATAATACTGTAATGTTTGTTCAGCGCAGTAGCAGTGTGAGGTAATGACTCCAGGGCGTTCTGTACTTACGTCCATCAGTCTGTCGTGTAGTAATCTCTAAGCACCAACATTTTTGTCCTAATTTGGGAGAATCTTATTCCAGATTCTGATTCAGAGTTGATTGGACAATTTATAACCATCCATTGGAGAATCAATCTTTTTAACACCCGTAAGATAACCATCCACAAACGACCAAAGTACAAAGATGTACCAACTCATAGGTCACCGTGTGGCCTTCCAAACGAGAAAGCAACGGCATAATTTATACTACAATAATAAGCAAAAAAGACTAAAAGTAGACATAATCCAACGTAAGGCAATCCATGAATTAAAAACTCCTACCCTAGGAGGTATATATCTATATAAGAATGTCTTGGCGGAAACAGATAACAAGAATGTCTTAGAGGAAATAGTCCTGTGATAGGCCAACCCTCCTTGTATCTATATAAAAGTTGCGTAGCAACAAAACATAAACATAAAAGTTAAACATCATTTTGAAAGGATAACCATATTACACTAAGAATAAGCGTTATTTTTTTTTTAACAATAATAGAAAACAACATAAAGGAACGGAATAACTTAATTATGTCAATTTCAAAACGATCTTAAGGGGGCTTTGATGTGAAGTCATGTGCTGCAAGAACATTGTCTGTTTAGTCTTGTGTAGCTAGATCAATGTCAAGCATGGAGCCAAGGCTCCGTGTTGAAGGCCGTACTTTAACCTATAATGGTTTACTTTTTAAATTGTTATTTGTATGGAGAGTTGTCTCATTGGCACTCACACCACATCTTCCTATATCTATATATGGTGTTGCCAGATCAATGTCAAGTCTTGTGTTGCAAGAACAATGTTTGTTAAGTCTTCTGTTGCTAGAACAATTGCAGAACAATGTCCGTCAAGTCTTGTGTTGCCAGAACATTATCTGTGGAGTCTTGTGTTGACGGAACAATGTCTTTCATGTCTTGTCTTGCCAGAACAACGTCTGTCAAGTCTTGTCTTGCCAGAACAACGTCTGTCAAGTCTTGTCTTGCCAGAACAATGTCCGTCAAGTCTTGTGTTGCCAGAACAATGTCTTTGAAGTCTTGTGTTGCCAGAACAACGTCTGTCAAGTCTTGCCAGAACAACGTCTGTCAAGTCTTGTGTTGCCAGAACAACGTCTGTCAAGTCTTGTCTTGCCAGAACAATGTCTGTCAAGTCTTGTGTTGCCAGAACAATGTCTGTTGAGTCTTGTGTTGCCAGAACAATGTCTGTGGAGTCTTGTGTTGCCAGAACAATGTCTGTCAAGTCTTGTGTTGCCAGAACAATGTCTGTTGAGTCTTGTGTTGCCAGAACAATGTCTGTCAAGTCTTGTGTTGCCAGAACAATGTCTGTTGAGTCTTGTGTTGCCAGAACAATGTCTGTTGAGTCTTGTGTTGCCAGAACAATGTCTGTGAAGTCTTGTGTTGCCAGAACAATGTCTGTGAAGTCTTGTGTTGCCAGAACAATGTCTGTTGAGTCTTGTGTTGCCAGAACAATGTCTGTGAAGTCTTGTGTTGCCAGAACAATGTCTGTCAAGTCTTGTGTTGCCAGAACAATGTCTGTGGAGTCTTGTGTTGCCAGAACAATGTCTGTCAAGTCTTGTGTTGCCAGAACAATGTCTGTCAAGTCTTGTGTTGCTAGAATCAATGTCTGTCAAGTCTTGTGTTGCCAGAACAATGTCTGTGGAGTCTTGTGTTGCCAAGAAAACGTCTCTGGAGTCTTGTGTTGCCAGTACAATGTTTGTCAAGTCTTGTGTTGCCAGAACAATGTCTGTCAAGTCTTGTGTTGCCAGAACAATGTCTGTCAAGTCTTGTGTTGCCAGAATAATGTCTGTCAAGTGTCAAGTTACCAGAACAATGTCTGTCAAGTCCTGTGTTGCTAGAACAATGTCTGTGGAGTCTTGTGTTGCCACAAAAACGTCTCTGGAATCTTGTCTTGCCAGTACAATGTTTGTCAAGTCTTGTGTAGCCAGAACAATGTCTGTCAAGTCTCAAAGTGCCAGAACAATATCTGTCAAGTCTTGTGTTGCCAAAACAATGTCTGTGGAGTCTTGTGTTGCCAGAAAAACGTCTCTGGAGTCTTGTGTTGCCAGTACAATATTTGTCAAGTCTTGTGTTGCCAGAACAATGTCTGTCAAGTCTTAGGTTGCTATACCAATATTTGTCAAGTCTTGTGTTGCAAAAACAATGTCTGTCACGTCTTGTGTTGAAAGAGCAATATCTGTCAAATCTGATGTTGCCAGAGTAAGGTTAGTCAAGCCTTGTGTTGCCAGAACAATGTCTTTCAAGTCTTCGGTTGCCATAACAATGTCTGTCAAGTTTTGTGTTTCCAAAACAATGTCTGTCAAGTCTTGTGTTGCCAGAACAATGGCTGTCAAGTCTTGTGTTGCTAGTACAATGTCTGTCAAGTCTTGTGTTGCCAGTGCAATGTATGTCAAGTCATTAGTTGCCAGAACAATGTCTCTGAAGTCTTGTGTTGCCAGTACAATGTCTTTCAAGTCTTAAGTTGCCAGAACAATGTCTGTCAAGGTTTCGGTTGCCAGAACAATGTCTGTCAAGTTTTGTGTTGCTAGAAAAACGTCTCTGGAGTCTTGTCTTGCCAGTACAATGTTTGTCAAGTCTTGTGTTGCCAGAACAATGTCTGTGGATTCTTGTGTTTTCTGAACAATGTCTGTGGAGTCTTGTGTTGCCAGACCAATATCTTTTGAATCTTATGTTGCAAAAACAATATTTGTGAAGTCTTGTGGTGTCAGAACAGTATCTCTGGTGTCTTATGTTGCAGAAACAATGTCTGTCAAGTCTTGTGTCGCCGAAACAGTATCTGTCAAGTTTTGTGTTGCCGAAACAATGTTTGTGGAGTATTATGTTGCCAGAACAGTATCTCTGGAGTCTTATGTTGCAAGAAAAATGTCTGTCAAGACTTTTGTTGCCAGTACAATATATTTGTGTTGCCAAATGAGTATCTGTCAAGTCTTGTGTTGCGAAACAGTATCTGTCAAATCTTGTGTTGCCAATACAGTATCTGTCAAGTCTTGTGTTGCCAAACAGTATCTGTCAATTCTTGTGTTGCCGAAACAGTATCTGTCAAATCCTGTATTGCCGAAACAGTATCTGTCAAATCTTGTGTTGACGAAACAGTATCTATCAAGTCTTGTGTTGCCAAACAGTATCTGTCAAGTATTGTGCTGCCAACAATGTATCTGTCAAGTCTTGTGTTGCCCACACAGTATCTGTCAAGTCTAGTATTGCCAACACGGTATCTGTCAAGTCTTGTGTTGTAAAAACAGTATCTGTCAAGTCTTGTGTTGCCGAAACAATGTTTGTGGAGTATTATGTTGCCAGAACAGTATCTCTGGAGTCTTTTGTTGCAAGAAAAATGTCTGTCAAGTCTTTTGTTGCCAACACAGTATCTGTCAAGACTTGTGTTGCCGAAACAGTATCTGTCAAATCTTGTGTTGCTGAAACAGTATCTGTCAAATCTTGTGTTGCCGAAATAGTATCTATCAAGTCTTGTGTTGCCAAACAGTATCTGTCAAGTCTTGTGTTGCCAAACAGTATCTGTCAAGTCTTGTGTTGCCAAACAGTATCTGTCAAGTCTTGTGTTGCCGAAACAGTATCTGTCAAGTCTTGTGTTGCCAAACAGTATCTGTCAAGTCTTGTGTTGCCGAAACAGTATCTGTCAAATCTTGTGTTGCCGAAACAGTATCTGTCAAGTCTTGTGTTGCCAAACAGTATCTGTCAAGATTTGTGCTGCCAACAATGTATCTGTCAAGTCTTGTGTTGCCCACACAGTATCTGTCAAGTCTAGTATTGCCAACACGGTATCTGTCAAGTCTTGTGTTGTAAAAACAGTATCTGTCAAGTCTTGTGTTGAGTATTATGTTGCCAGAACAGTATCTCTGGAGTCTTATGTTGCAAGAAAAATGTCTGTCAAGTCTTTTGTTGTCAGTACAATATATTTGGAGTCTTGTGTTGCCAGAACAGTGTTGTGATGCCAGTAAACTGTCAGTCAAGTTTTGTGTTGCCAGAACATTATGCATGTGGAGTCTGTTATCTTTCTAAGGAAGTATTTGTCAAGACTTGTGTTGCTAGAACAGTATCTTTGGAGTCTTAAATTCCAATAGCAATATCTGTCAAGTACTGTCTTATGTTGCCAAACAGTATACCTAGAGCAATATCTGTCAAGTCTTATGTTGCCAAACAGTATACCTAGAGCAATATCTGTCAAGTCTTATGCTAGAATAATGTGAACATTTATTTTGGCGATCTTATAATTATTATTTCCTAAAATTAGGAATGTTTATTAGAGCTGTAAGAAAAAAATCACAATTTTCAAAACACGTGTTGTTTATCGGATTATGAAATCTTGATCTTTAAAGTGTTTCCATTACTTGGAAAATAAATGTAAAGCGATTTAGTGACATTGGAAATAGCTTAAGGGTGCTGTCGCCGATACTTGACGGGAAAAGTCGTATTAATACATAATTAGGGAGAATAAGTCAGCAGGATTTATGACCATCAATAGCAATTTATAGTAAAGATAGAGGCGAGGGTTGTGGAAAACTAAAACAAAATACCAGCAAAAGATCAGAATTTATGAAATGACATGGCTAGTGTGAAAGACAACGTAAGGATAATGTTGATGTAGTAAGAAAACTTATTTATTACGTCATTATATAATAAATGAATATATGCAACAGAGGGGAGGGCAGCACTTCTTTGTTTCGTTTCTGATACATGTACCATGCTCTTGATTTAAAAAAAAGTAAGAAAAAGAAGAAACCAGTTTGTCAATAATTTTTCCATCAATTAAGAATTAAAAATCTTGAACAAAAAAGGCGTCTTCTCTCACACCCTTTTACCCTAATAAATATTTTCTAAACTTATTTGTGCAAATTTAATTTCATGGTTATTTAAAGTTTGAAATGCTAACAACCTTTGTTTCTGTCTAACTCATTTCGTATTTGTTGTCGTGCTCATTTCTCTGATATAAATTAACTTAGCTGTGTGTTGAATTATATAAATATTTAAAATTTCTTGATGAAAAAAATGTTTCAGAAAGGTAGTGAAAAGGGTTGTTCTTTTAAATAGAAAAACCCAAAAACAACATTGATTAAAAGATATTGTCCAAACATACAATTGGTAAACGTACCATTTTTTTTTTATTGTGTTAGATCGTCCAGAATAAACCACTGTCCCCGACAAAAGATTGTTTCAATATATATATGTATAAGTTATACTTGTTGACCTAGATTGTCATTCTGATGATATTGGTCATAACAAAGATTCCCGTTGACTTTCTAATCCTGACTCATTGTCAAATTATGTACAAGTTAAACATCTTAGGTAGATTTTCAATTGTTACAGTTTCTCAACAATTTTAGTTTCACTTGGTTAGCCTTATCTTAAAGGTAAATTGATTCAATTTAAATCTTTACAAACCAAATATGTATTTTGAATTGTGTATTGAAAATGTTTTATTAGCGAATCATTTACCTGTGCTTAAAACTGGTATTAATAGCTGTATCTGATATGTTTGTTAGGATAAAGTCACTGTCGTCAATTTTAATAAAATCTTCTCAAATCTATAAAAGATTGTGAAAATGTTCTGGTTGTAAATATGATTTTAACGGAGTTTTATATCCCGTTGAAGAAATACTATTTACGTCGTATAATTTTTATTTACGTCGTATTTAATTGTTATTTCTGATTATTTCTAAACAAGAGTTTTGATTGATACACTTTCTACAATGCACACAGATGTTCTGAAGTAAACGTCAGTCAGTTACAGTCGAGCGTCCAATGTCACTAAGTCTAGAGGTATGGGAACCGTCAAGCGTCCAATGTTACTAAGTCGAGAGGTATGGGAACCGTCAAAGGTATAAGAACCGTCAAGCGTTCAATGTCACTAAGTCTAAAGTATGGGAACCGTCAAAGGTATAAGAACCGTCAAGCGTCCAATGTCACTAAGTCTAGAGTATGGGAACTGTCAAAGGTATAAGAACCGTCAAGCGTCCAATGTCACTAAGTCTAGAGTATGGGAACTGTCAAAGGTATAAGAACCGTCAAGCGTCCAATGTCACTAAGTCTAGAGGTATGGGAACCGTCAAGCGTTCAATGTTACTAAGTCGAGAGGTATGGAAACCGTCAAAGGTAAAGAACCGTCAAGCGTCCGACGTCACTAAGTCTAGAGGTATGGGAACCGTCAAGCGTCCAATGTTACTAAGTCGAGAGGTATGGGAACCGTCAAAGGTATAAGAACCGTCAAGCGTCCAATGTCACTAAGTCTAGAGTATGGGAACTGTCAAAGGTATAAGAACCGTCAAGCGTCCAATGTCACTAAGTCTAGAGTATGGGAACCGTCAAGCGTCCAATGTCACTAAGTCTAGAGTATGGGAACTGTCAAAGGTATAAGAACCGTCAAGCGTCCAATGTCACTAAGTCTAGAGTATGGGAACTGTCAAAGGTATAAGAACCGTCAAGCGTCCAATGTCACTAAGTCTAGAGTATGGGAACTGTCAAAGGTATAAGAACCGTCAAGCGTCCAATGTCACTAAGTCTAGAGTATGGGAACTGTCAAAGGTATAAGAACCGTCAAGCGTCCAATGTCACTAAGTCTAGAGTATGGGAACTGTCAAAGGTATAAGAACCGTCAAGCGTCCAATGTCACTAAGTCTAGAGTATGGGAACTGTTAAAGGTATAAGAACCGTCAAGCATCCAATGTCACTACGTCTAGAGTATGGGAACTGTCAAAGGTATAAGAACCGTCAAGCGTCCAATGTCACTAAGTCTAGAGTATGGGAATCGTCAAGCGTGCGTCTGTTGGTCTAGAAAGCATTGTTGTATGTAGACCTCCGGAAAGAATATGTGGCTAATTACAGACCTCCAGAAAGCATTGTTGTCTGTTTACAGACTTCTAAAAAGGATATTTGTCTGTTTGCAGACCTTCAGAAAGGATATGTGTCTGGTTGCAGACCTTCAGAAAGGATATGTGTCTGGTTGCAGACCTTCAGAAAGGATATGTGTCTGTTTGCAGACCTCCAGAAAGGTTATTTGTCTCGTTGCAGACCTCCAGAAAGAATATTTGTCTGTTTGCAGACCTCCAGAAAGAATATTTGTCTGTTTGCAGACCTCCAGAAAGGATATTTGTCTGTTTGCAGACCTCCGGAAAGGATATTTGTCTGGTTGCAGACCTCCAGAAAGGATATTTGTCTGGTTGCAGACCTCCGGAAAGGATATTTGTCTGGTTACAGACCTAAAAAATATGTAAACGTCTTCCTGCGAATGTGGATTGTCTCTTCCTTGGGGATACTTGATTTAGGAGGAGAATTCTAATAAGTTCGCTGCAACATGTTTCTTTCTTAAATTTCACCACCACCAGCAGCCACAACCCCGTTTCACCTCACAATAATCCAACCAACAAACAATAAAAAAAAATCAAAAACACAGAAACAAAAACGCGCAGAGCCAAAACCTCATCAATTTGTGTACTGAAATAGTATTACATAATTAGAATAACCTAATAAAAGGTAAGCTTTGAACGAACTATGGTTTATTATAAGCTTTTTTTTCTGTTAATCGTACAAACTCAATTAACTGGTGACTCTCTTGTTTTCAAATTAAAGTGTAAATGTAATAGAATAGAAAGGAGACAAGGCAGTATACATTGCTAGCAAAACAATCGCGCTTTCATTGCTATCTTTCTTCCTAAAGTCACAGTGTATTTATAATATTTCATACCCTGTGTCACTATTTTTTGCAGGATTTATAAAAGCTTTATACATCTCTCCTTTTCATTTTATCATTGCGGAGCTTGTATATTAAATTTAGCCAAGAAATAAGCTAAAAGGCACTTCACTTTTCTTTTGTCCACTAACGACTTCTATAATTTAAGGGTCTAATGTGAAAGGTGAAAGTTAAAATCCAATTCTAATATCTTATTGGATTTGTATTGTTAGTATTGATAAGAGCCTTTAAACTTCAGGTAGATTTTAAACCTTTAAACATGAACAAAGACATATTGTAGTAAAGTAACAAATTCAACAAGACAGAAATCAATGAATCACAAAATTCACATAGTTTATATACAATAATCCAATTGCGTTCTATTTAAATAATCTATTGAGGTTTCTGTCTTACACTATAATAAAGATCAGATCTTATATTTAGGTTAAAAAATAGACAAATATAGAGACAAACATTCTCTACTGATTGTCAAAAATATTGACCCATATGTTTTATCTCTATACGGCTGAAAAGGACACTTACGATTTATTTGTCGATTTTACATCTAATAAAACTATTTAAATTTCATATCAAAGTAAAACTCAATTTCATCATCTCAACAAATATTTGATTTTCCTCAAAAAATCACTTTATAATTTGGGAATATGCATTGTATCCGTGAAGCATTACACGAAAACGTATTAATCCTTCCCGACAAACACACACACACACCAACCCACACAAACAAATATTTTGGATGGATAGAAAGATTTCCCCGAAATCATTCCTCCAGAGTTGACCCATTTATGAATATTAATATAAATAGGGAAGTTTAACGTTAGTTTTATTTTAAAGTGATAACGTATAGTGAATATACAATTTATATCATTCGGATAAAAAATAACGGAAATATGAACAAGATAACCAACTGACGATTAATCTCTTACCAAAGTATTTATTCATTTATCATAAATTTATAATTTATTACAGAAAAATTAAGCAAGATTTACATGTTACATCTGTATATTGAAGGTCGATGGTTTACTTTCATAGTAAGTTTTGATCTGGAAAACGGACAGAAGAGCTGTAAAATTTTATGCGTATAGAAAACAATAATTTCAAGACAAATAAACAGAAATGTATATGGATGCTAAATGACCAACTGCTGAAAACTAAAAATGTTGGTTTTTTTTATATCATTTTATTCGACGCAATGCATCAATAAATGAGGATTACAAAAAGCAGACACACAACTCGCAATACCAATGATTGCTATATTATGGCTGCTCCCAAGTTACTACACTATTTAACATTTGACATTGCAAGTTAACACTTTAGTCGGGTCGGAACCAAGTCCCATTGTCAGAACCTGTGTGAAGATTGACAAAGAATGAGTGAGTCAAAGTCACTGACCTGATTCACTCCGACACTTAAAGCCGCTGAACACTCTATCACGACCTACCACAATACCACCGATCTGATTGACTCCGACACTTGAAGCCGCTGAACACTCTTTCACGACCTACCACAATACCTCAGATCTGATTGACTCCGACACTTGAAGCCGATGAACACTCTATCACGACCTCCCACAACACCACCGATCTGATTCACCCCGACACTTGAAGCCGCTGAACACTCTATCACGACCTACCACAATACCGCAGATATGATTCACTCCGACACTTGAAGCCGCTGAACACTCTATCACGACCTCCCACTACACCACCGATCTGATTCACCCCGACACTTGAAGCCGCTGAACACTCTATCACGACCTACCACAATACCACCGATCTGATTCACCCCGACACTTGAAGCCGCTAAACACTCTATCACGACCTACCACAATACCACCGATCTGATTCACCCCGACACTTGAAGCCGCTGAACACTCTATCACGACCTAACACAATACCACCGATCTGATTCACCCCGACACTTGAAGCCGCTGAACACTCTATCACGACCTACCACAATACCACCGATCTGATTGACTCCGACACTTGAAGCCGCTGAACACTCTATCACGACCTACCACAATACCGCAGATCTGATTCCGGAGTGCTTTTTATGAGTTACAATGACCCATTAAGACAAACTCTACAATTTGAGACATTCATGCAGATAACTCCCTCGAAATTCAAAGGTATAGTGTGCTGATTAAAGAGGCCTCGTATGTTCCTGTCATTGCCATTAAAGGGGCCTCGTATGTTTCTGTCATTTCCAAAGATTCACTGTATTAATATAGAACTATGTGTTGTATAAGAATATTGGACAAGTTTTATTCCACCACAATACAGGATATACGTACTTAATGAATAAATGAACTACATACAAATTAAATCAAATATTTGAGGAAGGAAATTTGAAGAAACACTTACAAATTACACTTGTAAGGACATTGCGAAATGTATGTTGAAATATCAATTAATGATTAAGTTCTACAGTTCAATGATTGGTAGAAATACCAACAACTTATGTTCAGTATGTTACGTATTCCCCTTTCTTTCGATATCAGAAAACCTAACGTGAAGTGGTCTTAAATAAATATTATATTTTCCTTCATTGATACGAGGAAGAAGAGATTAGTTATCTGTCCAGACGATATCGGCCATTTTCTTGACAATAAATGTAACTAAAGCTATTTAAAATATTAGACGTATTAAACGATCGAATGATTTGTATAACGCCTCATTGAAGGAACACGAATCAATAATCTTCATTATTATAGTCGTCTGGGACGTTGGTGCAATAAATAAAACTGGACAGAAAAGATAGATGACCAGCGGCAGGTGATGGTGTCTTCGGACAATGGTCAGCAACACATGTTATTAGTAACAAAATGAAAGCTGTATGGAAGAGTCCACTTCATATCTAACAACATTGATTCTATGCAGATAATCACCAACCTCCGCTAATATTTATTGTAGTTTTAAGAGGGTATTAATGATTCAAAAAATGAGTATTTGTATTTACCGTGAAACTTATCAAACTGATCATGATTTGAGAAAAAAATAATAGTCTTGGAAACATGATTTATTTTCTAGTTTGAACGTATATTTTGTCCTTTCGGGGTTATTTCTAGCTAACTGCGAGTCATATGCTTTTCTCATTGTTGAATGCCGTTCTGTTGTCTAAAGTTGCTACGGCATTATGTCTCTGGTGGATAGTAGTCTTATTGGTGTTACTACCACAACTTTTTATATTTATGTCATGTAATTGCTATTTTCCCACCCTGACAAACGTGTTACAATTCATAATTTGGTATCATACTCTAACAACTGGTTTTGTCGAACTTTATTAAGCGTGACCTTGAACTGTTGACCCCAAGTTAACAGGTTTATTTCTTTTTCATATATCTTCACACTGTATAAATTTATTATTTTCATTCTAATCGAGAAAGAGCAACTCGAGCTACCGCCCAGAAACCATGTCCCAGTCTTTTTCATTTCTTTTTAATAACAGTGATCTTTGACCTGTTGGCAATAAAATATATAGAGTTCCATCGTTTATTTGTGAAAGTTCCCAGAAAGCAAGGTAAAACCCAAGATCACCATCAAGAAACCATTGTTTTGATTTTATCTACGTTTAGTTACCTTGACATTGGCCCTTCAACCTTGACATTGACCCTTCAATCACTAGGCTCTTCTCGTCTTCTGTATTTTACATTTATATAGGTGTTATTTTCCGTCCACAAACCATTTTTCTAAATACTTTTAATTTTTTAATGAATGGTGACCTTGACATATTGACCCTAATATCCATGTTTCTGACTCATTGATCGACCGACGTAGGACGGACAAAGCGGTTACATGTACCAATATTTTTCGAGAACCATAATAAAGCTTCATATGCATGGAAATGTAACCATTTTTTTAATGTATAGTGGCAATATTACATGCATTCAAGGACGTGAACACATAGCTGTGACAGTCCATATGAACCAGGTATTCTTTGTTGTTGACTGGTACCCAGAGTAAGATAAAAAAAAAAAAAAAGTCCCAAGACAGAGAAACTCAATCACACATTATTCCAAATCAAAGAAAAAGCTTTGCTCCTATTCATTAATGTTGTAAAGAAATCAAACACCACTTTTCAAGACTTTGATTTTACACTGCTGGATATCGAACCCACGACTGTCGAACTACCATTGGAACGTAGAGGTGGTTAAAAAGAACCGGAAGTTGGTCAACCAGGCTGGTATATATATTAAAGTCTCTAACAACTACTCAGGCTACAAGCCAAGTAATGTTGTCAAGTATCAAAACATATCTCACAATTCAATGTACATTCTCACAATATATATTGTAAAATATTTTAATTATAAAAACTTAAATGTAACAAGTATGTATCTAGATTTTCCAAAAAGGAAATAAACAATTACAAATGTAAGATCTACTATAGCGTACAAGTAATGAACGACAAACATTTATAACAAACTCCTGTCAAAGGTGTTGATTCCATGATGAAGGGATATTTATATAACTTCCCAAACCCTCCCCGAATCTCTGAATCAACCATACGATCTATTATTGATATTTACATTCGGACAAAGACAGACGAATTCTAGATTTTGGTTAGTAGCGCACTATATTAACAATGTTTGTCGATTTTACTGTTTTCTTCCCGTTTAAGAAAATACATTGAAACAAATCATCAGTTCTAACGTAAGTTGTATATGGTCGGATATTAAAATGACGCACCCAATTTAGATCAGAATCTCTATACTATGACAACACTAAGGCCAATAATAAAATTAAAATGGTTTAATGTTGCCTAACAATCAACATAAAAAGCAGCTTACCATAAAAAAAAATCTATGACACAAATCGTTTCGATATTTTTCATAAGTCTTTTTCTTGTCTAAATCTTTAACTCGTGTTGTTGTAAAAAAAAGAAGCATACCTACCACCCAACCCTAAAAGGCATGAGTATACGTAAGAAACACCAATCCAACAATTTATTATGGATGGCCTAAGGCATGGGTATACGTAAGAAACACCAATCCAACAATTTATTATGGATGGCCTAAGGCATGGGTATACGTAAGAAACACCAATCCAACAATTTATTATGGATGGCCTAAGGCATGGGTATACGTAAGAAACACCAATCCGACAACTTATTATGGATGGCCTAAGACATGATTGTTTGTCCAGCAGTTAAGGGTGGCTTAAGACATCATTGTTTGTCCAGCAGCTAACTTGGTAGGCCGAAACATCAAGACTAAAGTACCAGGCGTTAATATCACGAGGCATAATAAACTCACAAGCTCTAGACATTCTATTATAACTATATTCAATTTTATACGTAAGATTCTTTGTGAAAAGACCTGTCGACTCTTAATATTTCCATTTGTGTATTCTGTACTTGTTCTACGACATTGTACATTTATATGTAATTAAGCCTTGTTCGTCTTGAACTGATGATTTGGTTTCGATGGATAGAGAAAAGCTAGATGAATACATTTCATGGACAGTCCATCTTTGCTATTGGTATTAACCATACATACTAAAATCTATAAATTCAAAATGATTACATGTTCTTTGTACAGAATGAAAAAATGCTTTAAAAAATAAATACAGTTTGAAATTTATCTACATGTATAAAAATTACGAGATCGACAACTCTCTGAAACGTACGATAAAAACTAAAACAATGTTATATAAAATGTGGAATATTTCAACCAAATGATAAAGGTTCAATTTCCCTTGAATTTGTTTCACTTTTTTAGTGTCAGTCACTTGCAGATAATTTTGATGAAAGCTGTCCCACCATTATGATCATTGTGTGATGTTCACATGGGATATATCTCAAAAGTGCTTGTTGAATTCGACCAGACCGTCACCGTCGCTGTTTACTAAAATATCTATCAAACTCAACAATCAAATTTTAGTTTTCATATGAAAGGCTTTTTATTTTCCTCGTTTAAATCACATGTACAAATACAACGAAACCGCGAATCGCAAAATAGTTCGTATGTGTTTACCGATAAAGTATAAAATAAGATGTGGTATGACGCCACAATTAAAAATATTTTGGTTTTCCCAAACCTTACCCAAAGGGTGAGACAGTGGGTAGGTAGGTAGGCATTTTTTTTTTTTTTTTTTCAAAAAGAGAAATTGAAGTATCAGGTGTTTATTAGTCTTCATGCCTATCTGATTAAAAAAAAACTTCTTCAAATCAGGACAATAAAAGAATTTGAGTAGGCAGCTTTTTTCTGGGTAGGTAGCGTTTGGGCAAACAAACCTATTCTTTTTTATGGCCTGATTGCCAATGCCAGTAGAGTCCATACTGAGTAGACATGGGTAATTGCACGGCCTTCAGCAATGAGCAAAATTCATACAGTCTATTCAAAAAAGACCACAATGACTGTTTGGTGTATGTAGCATATACGATGTTATAAATGGTTAACTCACTTAACTGCCGATATTAGAAAAAACACAATATCATCCAATTTGCTCGATTTCTAAAAATATAAAGACTAAGACCTCATTCTATCAATTTATGTTGAGCACCAAATTATTTCTCACACATCACGCAATTTATCTGAAGTTGTGCTTTCCGTTCAAGAACTATCAAATTATGTGATTTTTTTGGTAAATTCTGCATAAATTCAACAAGCATGACATATATATGTTTCATCTATCTACAAAAGTGATATCATGTGTAAACAAAAATCAGAGGAAATTGTCCCCATCTTTTTTCTTATAATTCCTTTACATATAATACAATAAAAATCTGCCGAGGCCACAGGAAAATAATTTTTTAACTGTTAAACACCAATATTTTAATTGTTGTGTACAAATTATCAATCATGATAAGAATTTCTCTTTAACAAAATCATCTATTTTCATATAAATTGAAAGAATTTGATTACAATGATAAACAAGATAAATGTCACCCTCAACCCCCCCATAAAAATAAAAAATGTTGGAACCAAACAAATGCAGATTAATTAAAGCGTACTATTATTTTTACCCATTTGTAAAGAAACACAAAGTTTTTCACAGCGTTTGACAGTTTAATTTCAAAGAGTTATTGGAGTTTTATATTGTGATACCATGAAAACAGACGACACCTTGTTTCCAGTCTACATCTCTCTACACTCAGATTCGTGGAATAAATGCATTCATCAATAGGTGTAAATCTGTGTGTCATTGAGAGAAACATTAACATGATTAAGGTTACATGTCCCTTCACACACACAAACAAAATTTCATTGAAGTCACAAAACATGTATTTCATTATTGTGGCCTTTATATGACTGATAATAACAAAACATCAATTTGATGTGGCCTTTATCTGTTTTCTACGTTTCATTTGATTTAAATTTTCCCTGATTCAACATTCTTGTGATAAAAAGTAATAAGAAACTTATCTTCTACAAAGATATACACACTTCGAGGTAGTCTCCGGTTTCTTAAGTACTTTTGACTTATATAATTATCACAAGCCATCTCAAGGTGTACCAAGTCATTTTACAGTAATGGATATATGCGTATTATGCGACACAATTCCGTCACACATGAATACTTATTTCGCATTGTTTAATTACCCACAATTCTTAAAGTCTCTACCTAATATGTACAAGTAACTCCTGAGATGAACCTTAAATATTTCTCGCAGTGGTTAAGTTTTATGATTTCGCGTAAAATTAAACTCTATGAATATGAATATCCACATTTATTCACAAGTCCCGGTTACCACTTAGAATTTCATCCAACCAAGCAGCATCACTGCTGACACCTGTACTTTGTGCAGCCATATTATCTATGTAATCGGAATTGCCGCTTTGAGAAGCACTATCTAAGATGTTCATGAAGTCATCTTGTTGTGGTGGACGCTGATTAAAGCTAGAGTTGTTTTGATTGGCCATTGCCATTCTTTGAGACATCTGCATGCCCTGTTGTTGCATCATCATGTGTTGTGCCTGCGCATTGTTTTGCATCATAGCTTGAGATTGCAATGCCGTCATCTGCATAGGCCTTGTCTGATTAACATTAGTCACAGTTGTTCCAGCTTGGCCTGCATATGTGTTGTTATACATTATATTGGGATTTTGCGGCCTGGCCATTCCGTTCATAGTTCCATGCATCATGTGACGAGGCCATTCTTGTGTACGGGGTTGTGAAATATTTAAGCCATCTGGTCCAACATTGACATTCGGAGGTCTCTGGTTTCGCATTATAGCACTCGTGTACCCATGTCCATTTTGACGATTTTGACGCACTAACGAAGAGTCTATACCCCCCGGGTACGACTGTTGACGTTGTATTTGTGGCATATGATACCCTGCATCGTTCTGTGATATAACTGGCCCCGTATTAATCGTTGAGCTAGAAGGTCCTCGCTGCATGGCGGCCATTTGAGCAGATTGCATCATGCCATTCTGGATATGAGGCGTGTTTTCAGTTTTGACACTTCCATATCCAGAAGTCTGCATGGTGTTTGTTTGTTCGACCATGTCTTGCATTGTTTGTAAGGGGTTTTGTCTACTAGCGGAGTATCCCTCCGATTGTTTATATTCGGGTGGAGGTCTCATGAATTGTTGCATGTGCGCCGCCTGCATGCTTTGATGACGTTGCTCCTGTCTCATTTTTTCTTGGTACATTTGCTGCATTTTCATTTGCTCATTCATGTAACCCGGTGACTGCCTTTGTGCCATGTTGTTCGGCATTGAAAATGACTGATGCTGAGACATTGATATGTTTTGTGGCGGTTGACGCATGTGCATCTGTTGTGTTTGAGACATTTGTAGTCTCCGTGATCCGTCACTAACGTGCATCTGTTGTGTTTGTGTTATCTCCATCTGAGGACTTTGACTGAAAGACTGAACCTGATTTTGTAATTGTTGTAGGGAAGAAGGCGTGGGGTTTCCTGCTACCCCCGGATAGTGAGTCAATGGTTTCGTTCCTGCATACATGTCACGATTTCCTTCCTGATAAACAACATTACCGTTTCTCATATTGTTTATATTCTGTTGGTTACTATATCCGTAAGACGTGTCCATAGCTGGAGGGTACTGATTCGTATAGTTCCCCTCTTGAATGTGTGTATTGAATTGTTTATACTGTGAGCCCCCGTGATGTTGGTTGCTTTGATGTTGAGCAGCCATTTGTTTAAGTGTTTCAGCTGCAGGACCAGTTTCAGTCATAGTAGTTATTGCCCCCGGTTGTCTAAATGGGACGGGTGGCGTTCTTACTGGATTTGAAGGTGGACTCTCGAACATATTTCCGGAATTCCCAGCACTTCCGGGATCATAAGGAGGCTGTTTGTGTAAGCCTGGAGAACTTCCGGTCATACTGCCAAACATACTTGAGTCATTACTATCCTCTTGGGACACTTTACTGTAAATTTGGTCAAATTTTTGTAATTCTTCGAAAATCTCGTCACTTAATTTACTTTCATCTTTTTCAATTGTTTTTAATATTTCTTCCAGCTCTTCTTGATCAAGGATTTCTGAGCCAGTGTGACTTATATCAGATTTATTAGAATGTATACCAGGAATGTCATCACAAGGTTCTTGTTTACACTCAAACTTTGTACTTGTTTCGACACTAGTTGATGGCTTATCTTTCGATTCTATGTGTGTTTTGACTGTAGTACTAACGGCTACGTTTGTTTGTACTTGTTGGGAGTTTCCGCCAGTGATTTCCTGAACAATGCGAACAGACACGTCGACTCCGGATCCACCTTTAACCGTTTTCTGTGTAGTAATGGTGTCCGACTCATCAAAATCGAACGCACTAGTGTCAAGATTCTGACTCTCTGATTGGCTACTATCGATCTTTTTCTTGAGTAATTTCTACAAAGACAGAACAAAATGAATTAATCAACAAAATTAATCAAAATTCAACTAATTTGGCTTTCATTCTCTTCGATTCCTTTCCATCATCAGAGGGTAATTTATCAAAGCTACAGAATAGTGGGTTAATTCTGGGGAATATAATATCCAATACGAGGAGACATTGGTCTTTAATTTCTACACAGTTAACCACAAAAAGACACTTAGTTATTATCAAAATGTAAAGTGTTCGACTATACGTGTACGCTTAAATATATGCCATTCATATATACCCGGTATAGATGGAGAGAGAGTAAAGTCATATTGACCTTGTTGTATTGCTTTATACTGAAATACTGACAATATAAGACACTTGTATAATTAACATTTTTGAAAAGGAACGCTGTTGATTCTCGGTGCCCGGCGGGACCTCAACATACGGGACCTCAACATAACAAGTAACAAACTTCTTTCTTCGATGCTTTTAATTATCTTTTTAATTCCATTTAATTTATATATAAAAACACCGATTTAAAAAGGACACATATATATATATATATCACATGCAAAGTAAATACATAAAATTCGAGGATTTTTTTTCTCCACTCAGAAATAATTAAAATATTAAGTTCGATTATTTTCAATGTTTAAATATAATATGTAGAAAAAAAGCCCAAGAAAGGTTTTAGTTTTCGATTTAAAAAGTAGAGGTGCAGTAGAAGTATAATGAGACAGTGGTGGATAAAAAAATGGAGGGGGGATTCCAGGGGTTTGAACCCCGCTTTTTTTTTAACACTCAATGCATTTGATTGAGGACATATAGTTGGACCCCCTAAACAGAACTGCTTGATCCACCCCTGATAGGCAAGCTCCGATGATACAGATGTGACGGTTTGGATATAAAGAAAGGTCCCCGGTTTTCCGTCAGAGGGTTACGATCGGCTACCGTTTAAGAACGGTCAACATATCCTTATCATAGAGGCAGTCGCCATGCAGCCAATCGCATTATTATAATTAATTTCTCCGCGTCCTCATGAATATGCATGAAATCATTTGAAATGGTCGTTTAGTAAGCTACAGTATCATAATTTTAAACTGGCGAAAGTCAATACACTTTAGGTTCGGAATCTGTAAACAGGAAAAGCATATAGATCTAGTTTTGTAAGGCCGGAAATAAAACGGAATTATTTTTCATTTTTAGGATTTTGTGATAAATAGACAAAAAGTAAAAATAAATCAATTGTATTATAAGATTGGCTCCCCTGTACTTGACGAGTACGTTATTGGATTTAGTACAAATGTACTTGGCGACCGTACTATACGCTGGAATGATTGGGTAGATGTACAATCTACACGCTGTTACATGTATGATCATTGAGTAAATGAACGATCTACACTCTGATATGATCATTGAGAAATGTATGATCTACATGTATACATACTGGTGTGAGAGTATATGTACGATCTACGAATTGGTGAGATAGAATTAATGTACTATATTGTATCTTCATACTGGTACATGTATGATCATTGAGTAAATGTACTATCTACACGCTGGTACTATTAAATGTACGATCTACACGCTGGTATGATAGAGTAAATGTACGATCTACACGCTGGCGATGATAGAGTAAATGTACGATCTACATGCTGGTACGATAGAGTAAATGTACGATCTACACGCTGGTATGATATGGTAAATGTACGATCTACACGCTGGTATGATAGAGTAAATGTACGATCTACACGGTGGTATGATATCATAAATGTACGATCTACACGCTGGTATGATTGAGTAAATGTACGATCTACACGGTGGTATGAAAGAGTAAATGTACGATCTACACGCTGGTATGATAAAGTAAATGTACGATCTACACGCTGGTATGATATCATAAATGTACGATCTACACGCTGGTATGAAAGAGTAAATGTGCGATCTACATGCTGGTACGATAGAGTAAATGTACGATATACACGCTGGTATGATATCATAAATGTACGATCTACACGCTGGTATGATAGAGTAAATGTACGATCTACACGCTGGTATGATAGAGTAGATGTACTACAAAAATGTATCTACACGCTGGTACTATTAAATGTTCGATCTATACACGCTGGTATGATAGAGCAAATGTAGACGGTCTACACTGACATGTGGAATGATAGTGTATAAATGTGCGATCTACATGTTGGTATGATAGAGCAAATATAGACGGTATACACTGGCGTGTGGTATGATAGTGTATAAATGTACATGATCTATACACGCTGGTATGATAGAGTAGATGTACTACAAAAATGTATCTTCACGCTGGTACTATTAAATGTTCGATCTATACACGCTGGTATGATAGAGCAAATGTAGACGGTCTACACTGACATGTGGAATGATAGTGTATAAATGTACGATCTACATGTTGGTATGATAGAGCAAATATAGACGGTATAACACTGGCGTGTGGTATGATAGTGTATAAATGTACATGATCTATACACGTTAGTATGAGAGACCTTTTTTACAGGTACACGTATACATTATCTTTTCACACGCAACCAAGAGATCTATTTAACAATCTGACTATTCATTTGTATGGTGTATTAAATAACTTTAACATTTTAAAGCGAAGCAATTATGTTATGAAATTAATTTAATTGAGCCATAAACGTTATATTCGACGATCGCAACAATAAAATATGTAATGTAACATGTGAAATTTAATCCATTTACAATGAACAAGTTGTTTGTAATCTTACACAATCAACGTGCAAATAGTCTGCCCTCCCCATTTTATTGTACAATGTAACTCTATGTACATGATCATCAAAGTTATATCTAAAAGAGGGTGCCATTAGATGTCAGATATTACATTTGTATTAATTGGACATCATTTTTGTCTGAAATTATATATATTTTTTGGTGGATCATATGTGTCTGATCTCAAATGTCAGGTATATATTGGTGGATCAGCGTCATATTTGTCTGATCTCAAATGTCAGGTATATATTGGTTGGTGGAACCAGGATCAGCGTCATATGTGTCTGATCTCAAATGTCAGGTACATATTGGTTGGTGGAACCAGGATCAGCGTCATATGTGTCTGATCTCAAATGTCAGGTATATATTGGTTGACCAGCTTCTTTTGTGTTGGCATTAGACATGTTAAATGTCATGTATTTATTTGACACCCTTTATCATGTTTATGTCAAACATAGATATCAGGTATTTATTGGACACCTTTTGTGTCGGACATTAAATATAGGGTATTTATTGGACATTCTTTGGGTCAAATATTATATTTCAGGTATTCTTCGTTGGACTTCCTTTGTGTCAGTCATGTATTTCATGGACACCTTTTGTGTCAGACATTAGATTTCAGGTATTTATTGAGGGACCAGCTTCCTTTGTGTCGGACATTATATATCAGGTATTTATTGTCCAACCTTTGTATCGGACATTATATATCAGGTATTTATTGTCCACCCTTTGTATCGGACATTATATATCAGGTATTTATTGTCCACCCTTTGTATCGGACATTATATATCAGGTATTTGTTGGACACTCGTTAAGTTTGACGTTAGATGTCAAGTATTTTATATTGGACACCTTTTCTGTCTGACAACATGGACAATAGATATCATGTATTTATTGGACACCCTTTGGGTCAGACGGTCAGACATTAGATATCAGGTATTTATTGGACATCCTTCGTGTCTGACATTAGATATCAGGTATTTATTGGACACCTTGGTGTCCAACATTAGAGATCAGGTATTTATTGGACATCCTTTGTGTCTGACATTAGATATCAGGTATTTATTGGACATCCTTCGTGTCTGACATTAGATATCATGTATTTATTGGACATTCTTGGTGTCTGACATTAGAGATCAGGTATTTATTGGACATCCTTTGTGTCTAACATTATATATCATATTTTCATTGGACACCTGTTGTGTCTGACATTATATATCAGGTATTTATTGGACACCCTTTATGTCTGACATTCATGACATTAGATGTCGGGTATTTATTGGACACTTTTTGTGTCTGACATTAGATATCAAGTATTTATTGGATACACTTTGACATTAGATATCAGGTATTCATTGGACACCCTTTGTGTCAGACAATAGATATCAGGTATTCATTGGAAACCCTTGGTGTCTGACATTAGATGTCGGGTATTGATTAGACACTCTTTGTGTCTGACATTAGATTAAGGTATTTATTATAAAAAAGAAGACGTGGTATGATTGCCAATGAGACATCTATCCACAAAAGTCCAAAATGACACAGACATTAACAAATATAGGTCACTGTGTGGCCTTCAACAATGAGCAAAGCCCATACCGCATAGTCAGCTATAAAAGGCCCCAATAAGACAATGTTAAACAATTCAAACGAGAAAAACTAACGGCCTTATTTATGTAAAAAAAAAATGAACGAAAAACAAATATGTAACACATAAAAAAATGACAACCACTGAATTACAGGCTCCTGACTTGGGACAGGAACATACATAAATAATATGGCAGGGTAAGCATGTTAGCAGGATCCCAACCCTCCACCTAACCTGGAACAGTGGTATAACAGTACAACATAAGAACGAACTATAAAAATCAGTTGAAAAAGGCTTAACTCATCAGATGGACAAAAGTACAAGTGGACGTGGCCGGATACTTATACATCCCGACACAAAAAGACACAATGAACAGATCTGAGAGTACTCGCAGTTATCTGACAGCTGAGTTCAAAGTCACTAACAACTAATAAAAAAATCATGCATCTAAGACTAAACTATCAATCCGTGCACATCTAACATCCAATGGATTTAGTTTAAAGACTCATAAACAGCCAGAGAAAAACATGACCTTGTGCAATGCCAAGTTACAGGTATTGACAGATTGTAGACCCATGAATATGTATATGTATGAATATAACATGCTAGTAGTATTTAGTTTTGTGTCTGACATTAGATGTGGGGTATTGATTGGACACTCGTTGTGTTGGACATTAAATTAAGATATTTATTAGTTGGTCAGCATATTTTGTCTTGCATTAGATGTCAGGTATTTATTGGACACTCCTTGTGTTGGACATTAGATTAGGATATTTATTAGTTGGTCAACATATTTTGTATTATATTAATTAGATGTCAGGTTATTATTGGACACCCTTTGTGTCGGACATCAGATACTTTAATATTAGAAAGACCAACTATTTCCTTGGACAAAAGTCTGTCAAATCAAATGATGTACAGAACCTGTTCTTGATTGTTTGTGTGCAGTGGCAGATATTTCATCTATATAAAAAAAATCAGAATAAGAACAAATTACACAAAATTAGCCAACTAACAATGATTAATCATGATTTATAGGTGCTAATCATGATTTATAGGTGCAGAATGTCAGTGATTTGGCCCATGGACTGGTTATGTCATGCAGTCAACACTGAGGTTGTGAGTTCCAATCCTGCTCATGTGAATGCACTCAACTCCAATCTTAATTAACTAGGATTGTCAGTTTTCCTATTGAAAGTCAGTTGTTTTCCCTGGCTTCCTTCACCAATAAAAACTGGCTGCTAGGAAATAGCCCAAAAGGAGTGCTAATAAAAAGTTGTGTAAAAACACAAAAAATCAAATCCAATATAAGGTAAGACAGTCAGGACTCAGACAGCCAAGGTATTATATAAATGTAAGTTGAGCTTGAAAAAACATTTTGCCATGCAACCTTTTAACTACAGATGCCCATCAATCAGTTTGATTTTATGGTTGAGGAATTATTGTTTGCTCTATTGGCTAGTCATTTTTCTGACTAACTAAGGGTACATCTTACTGAAAATAAATTACTTAAAAATTAGGCTTAATGTCCTGCTGACAAATGAAATAGTGTTATAAAATTATTAATACATGTAATCATGATTACTGACCAGTTTTTTTGAAAGTGAAACGATTTTGAAAATTTAACAATAATTATGCATTATTTGTATTTTTTTTTATATTATTGTTATGTACATGTATATTTATTAATTAATTTATTTATTTTTTAATTTCTTAATTTTTTAATTTTTTTTTTTTAATTTATTAGTTAATTAATTTATTTATGTATTTTTCTTTATTTAATTACATACTTATTTATTTATTTCATGTATTTATTAATATTATTTATCTATTTCATTGTATTTATTAATCTATTGTTCATCTATTAATTTGACATTTCCATGTTTATTATTATCTTATACATTTTTTTCAGAATATACATGTAACTTGTCACAAAACTGAACAGATTACAAGGGTGGAGCATTCCCCCTCCCCTGTCTAAATACATGTCATTAAACATGTTAAAACTTTAAAAGTTGTCCACATCATTCAAAATGTGAAATTATCAAATTTATACAAATGTCTTTAAGAGTCTCTAATTTAGTTTTGTTGATTGTTATCCTTGATCTAGCTATAGGTCTAGGGAAATTGTAAATCTATTAAAGGTAAAGCTGTGTGCATTTAATATTTGCAATAGGCTAGAAAACTTTAAAAGAGGAATAAATCAGTTATTACATTTTAGTATTGAAGGGTTTCTTCTGGGTTATAAAATTTACAACACAATCAAAAAATAGTAGTATACTGATGATAAATAAAATGTCTTATCTTTTATTCTACTGCAACTTGATAATCAGGTCAAACACGTGTCAATTAATAGGTACACAAATGTACATCTTAATTGTACTAAAAATAAACTGGCTAGATTATTCTGTTATAGGTGACAAATATCCATTTACGCCTCTAGGGTACACTATGTTTTTAATTAATTTAATAAAATTTGATCTTTTAGGTTAGTTACCATTGGTCAGTTGTATCGTGTAGCCACGTGACTCGGTCAATCCCATTCAACAAAATGTCAACATTGGGGTCACAGGGAAATACTATGCAATCAATAGAAATAGTGAGACTTACCGTAAGCCCTAAATTCCTATGCTCTCCAGAACTGTCCTTTTTAGTCTTAGAAGCCTTTTTTGCTTTACTCTGTAGCCACCGTTCACGTAACAACAAAGTTTCTTGTCTTTCACGTTCATATAAGCTATTTATAGTATTGTCATATCTGGTTGCAGATTTATTTTGATGTCTTCTGTAAATATCGAATCGCCTCCTCAAGCGCTCGACTACATCCCGCCGCTTGGGGGAGGAAAAATCCCCCATAATATTATATGCATGTATGTAAAGTTCTTACGAGACCTGAATGTCCCGTAATAATCACACTGCGACCTTTAACAGTAACGATACACAACTATCTCGGATCCATTGATCGCTTTGTTTACGTCCCAAATGTATTACATACTGTTCACACATCAATATCATACAAATACACTATGCACATGTATTAATGTAAATTCATAAGACAGATAACTTTTTATGTAATTTCCTTTCGTAAGTGTAGCAAATGTACCGTACAATATTCCAGATTAATATTTTACGGCACGCTTTCTATTTTGGACTGATCCATCCATTGATTACAAGGGGTGTTAGGTTGTGTGGGAACTCATCGAATTGTGACGTTATCAGCTGGGTCAACATTACCTATAGGAAGTGATCGTACACTAAAACATGTCCTGTAAGGACAACCAGTACCGGTAGTGTTTTACTCTCTGTTTTATAATGTTACTTTACAGTTCTATTTAAAATCTCTTCAATTTTTGTTTATTTTAATACATAAATTGTCCAGAACTGACCCTTTTGTGAGACTTTATATATATTACACAGTTTTAAATACAACAAAACAAAGATTTGTATAGTGAATAAACACAAACATTTTTATTTTCAAGTAATAATTATTTAAATAAATTACGTATTCCATTTGATATTTAACATTGCTTTTAAAAATGCATTTAAATTTATTTTAAACGTTTACTACTTATTAATGGACTATTAATTATAATTACCGTTCATTTGCATATGGTGGAAACAAAAACAACTGTCAAATAACACAATATTACATAATAATACAACAGTTTTACTTTTGAAGGACATATATATTATTATTTTCGCAACTCATTTTAAGATTTAAGATTTCTTTATAGAGTCACCTAGTGCAGGGACTTTCTATACTAACGTTAGTATAGAAAGTCCCTGCCCAGTGCTGACAATTTCAAGTCTTGATTTAAAATTTCTTTTAAGTGGGAAAGTTGTCGTTCTCAGTTATTTCTATAGTCGGGTTTTATTTCGTTAATTTGTAAAGACTATAGATTTATGTTGAGTTAAAGAAAATTGAAAGTGAAACAAAATAGACTTTCTAGTAATAAAAATTTCTTAATTTATCATTTTACGGTTTTCCTTGCAGTTTTACTTCTAGATAAAACAAATGAAGCGATAGATTTGTGGGCATTTATCATTTTGGACAAGATATATTATATGTTTGTTTAATAGTCCCAGCTTTAAAATAAAAACTTCGAAAAATTCCACAAACCTGTTTCTGACCGCATTATGTTTCAAATATGCTTGCGGCATTGAAAAATAAAATAAAGCAATGGCTAAAAGTTGAATAACATATGTCAGTTTTTGAATTGATTATGATATTTATTGGTGCGATACTGAGGTATAATTTGACGTGTTATGCTGAGGTGTAATGCTGAGGTGTAATGCTGAGGTGTAATGCTGATGTGTTATGCTGAGGTGTTATGCTGAGGTGTAATGCTCAGGTGTTATGCTGAGATGTAATGAGGTGTAATGTGACGTGTAATGCTGAGGTGTTATGCTGAGGTGTAATGAGGTGTAATGCTGAGGTGTAATGCTGAGGTGTTATGCTGAGGTGTAATGTGACGTGTAATGCTGAGGTGTAATGTGACGTGTAATGCTGAGGTGTAATAATGAGGTGTTATGCTGAGGTATAATGTGACGTGTAATGATGAGGTGTAATGCTGAGGTGTAATGTGACGTGTAATATGCTGAGATGTAATAATGGGGTGTTATGCTGAGGTGTAATGTGACGTGTAATGCTGAGGTGTTATGCTGAGGTGTAATGAGGTGTAATGCTGAGGTGTAATGCTGAGGTGTTATGCTGAGGTATAATGTGACGTGTAATGCTGAGGTGTAATGTGACGTGTAATGCTGAGGTGTAATAATGAGGTGTTATGCTGAGGTATAATGTGACGTGTAATGATGAGGTGTAATGCTGAGGTGTAATGTGACGTGTAATATGCTGAGATGTAATAATGGGGTGTTATGCTGAGGTGTAATTTGACGTGTAATGCTGAGGTGTTATGCTGAGGTGTAATGAGGTGTAATGCTGAGGTGTAATGCTGAGGTGTTATGCTGAGGTGTAATGTGACGTGTAATGCTGAGGTGTAATGTGACGTGTAATGCTGAGGTGTAATAATGAGGTGTTATGCTGAGGTATAATGTGACGTGTAATGATGAGGTGTAATGCTGAGGTGTAATGTGACGTGTAATATGCTGAGATGTAATAATGGGGTGTTATGCTGAGGTGTAATGTGACGTGTAATGATGAGGTGTAATGCTTAGGTATAATGTGACGTGTAATGCTGAGGTGTAATATTGAGGTGTTATGCTGAGGTATAATGTGACGTGTAATGCTGAGGTGTAATAATGAGGTATAATGCACGACCGTGATGCCGAAGATGCGTCAACATGATTTTCAGATTTGGTCTAATTTCAAATGGGAAAAGGAGGTGGACAATTGTAATCAATGCTTGCCAAGCATATAAATACATAACATTAAACATGCAATCAATGAATGTTGTTTTTCTCAATTGTCACAATTCAATTAAAGAACGATTGTCATTAGATAAATTGATATTACAAAGCAAGAAATTAGTACAATACATGTAAGGCAATCATAACAAAACTTCTGGCAAAAATACAATCATATTCTGAACGAAAGCCAGTAACTTCGAATAGACATATACTTCTATCAAACAATTTTTATCAGGATTGGAAGTTGGTCCAAAGTTTGATTTATTAGCGGTTTTCATATATTATGTAATATGGTCGTTTTTAATAATGCATACGTAAACTAGAATAATAAATAGCAGGATTTAAAATTTAAAAGAAGCATGTACTACAGTATGAATATATAGATAATAAACATACACATTCTAATCATTTTCTGTGCTTTATTTTGTAATTCATTTGATTGTATAGCTCAAATTCTGGGCACCATGATTGGTTAATAAAATTATCTATCTATCTATCAATTAATGTAAATTA
This sequence comes from Mytilus edulis, assembly GCF_963676685.1. Lineage (NCBI taxonomy): Eukaryota > Metazoa > Mollusca > Bivalvia > Mytilida > Mytilidae > Mytilus > Mytilus edulis. The sequence goes on from NC_092351.1 coordinate 90,416,119, forward strand.
TTTAAAACAAATAATATTAAACATTTCTAAGACTTTATTAAGCATAATAATAAATAAAAAAAAAACCTCAAAACTAAATAAGTACGGATCCAGATAAAAAAAATACGTTAGCTTCGATCTTGGTCAGGGGATCAAACTTAAGCACATACAGCCTGACACACATATATCAAATATAGAAAAGAACGTTTCTGTGTGAAGGATTTATACACTAGTCATTTTCAGACCCTCTTTAGCATGGTCGATGTGAGCCAAGGCTCCGTGTTGAAGGCCGTAGATTGACATACATGTATAATGGTTAAATTACTTTTTACAAATTGTGATTTGGATAAATTATCTCATTGGCACCCATATAACACATCTTCTTATTCCTATGTATCGTAATGCACCATATACGGTAGTGCGACTTCTGGAGTAATGTGACACTTGCGGCAGTGCGACGTCTTGGATAATGTGGCAGCTGCGGTAGTGCGACGTCTAGGATAATGTGGCACCTATGGTACTGCGACGTCTAGGATAATGTGGCACCTATGATAGTGCGCTGTCTAGAGTAATGTGGCACCTACGGTAGTGCGACGTGTAGGATAATGCGGCACCTACGACAGTGCGACGTCTAGAGCAATGCGACACCTACGCTAGTGCGGAATCTAGGATAATAAGGCACCTACAGAAGTGCGACGTCTAGAGTAATGTGGCACTTATGGTAGTGGGACGTCTAGAGTAATGTGACACTTACGTTAGTGGGACGTCTAGCGCAATTTGGCACTTATAGTATAGTGCTAGAGTAATGTGGCACCTACGGTAGTGCGGAATCCAGGATAATGCCGCACCTGCAGTAGTGTGGAATCTAGGATAATATGGCATCTACGGTAGTGCGACGTCTAGAGTAATGTGGCACCTGTGGTAGTGTGACGTCTAGAGGAATGTGGCACATGCGATAGTGCGATGTCTAGAGTAATGTGGCACCTACGGTAGTGTGGAATCTATAGGATAATGCGACACCTGCGGTAGTGCATCGTCTAGAGTAATGTGGCTCCTACGATAGTGCGACATCTAGTTTACTGTGGCACCCAATTTGTAGTGCGACGTCTAGAGTAATGTGGCACCTACGACAGTGCGACGTCTAGAGTAATGTGGCACTTATGGTAGTGCGACGTCTATAGTAATGTGGCACCTGTTGTAGTGCGACGTCTAGAATAATATGGCACCTACGGTAGTGCGACGTCTATAGTAACGTGGCACCTGTTGTAGTGCGACGTCTAGAATAATGTGGCACCTCGGTAGTGCGATGTATAGTAATATGGCACCTACAGTAGTGTGACGTCTAGAGTAATGTGGCACCTACGGTAGAGCGGAATCTAGGATAATATGGCACCTATACGGTAGTGCGATGTCTAGGGTAACGTGGTACCTACGGTAGTGCGACGTCTAAGGTAACGTGGCACCTACGGTAGTGCGACGTCTAGAGTAATGTGGCATCTACAGTAGTGCGACGTCTAGAGTAATGTTGCACCTACAGTAGTGCGACGTCTAGAGTAATGTGGCACATACAGTAGTGCGACGTCTAGAGTAATGTGGCACCTGTTGTAGTTCGACGTCTAGAGTAATGTGGCACCTGTGGCACCTACAGTAGTGCGACGTCTAGAGTAATGTGGTACCTACAGTAGTGCGACGTCTAGAGTAATGTGGCACCTACAGTAGTGCGACGTCTAGAGTAATGTGGCACCTACGGCAGTGCGACGTCTAGGGTAACGTGGCACCTACGGTAGTGCGACGTCTAGAGTAATGTGGCACCTATGGTAGTGCGACGTCTAGAGTAATTTGGCAGCAAGTATTAATGTATTACCTATATAGTAGTGCGGTATCTATATGGTCAACCAAGTGAAAATGGGGCATCTGTGGTGATGCAACATTTAGATTAATGTGACACCGAGTGATTATGCGGCATCTATGGCTGTGTGGCATCTATGGTAGCCCGGCGTCTATAGGTTTATAAGAACCTAGTTATAACGCATCACATATGGTGGTGCGGCATCTCTGGTAATGTGACACTAAGTGGTAATACAACACCTATGACAGTGTAGGATCTACGGTACTGTGGCACAAAGTGGTAAACCGGTACTAATTGAAGGGCGGAATCTATGGGAATGTGGCACTTATCGTCTTGCGGTATCTAGTGTATTGTGGCACCTACCCGTATGTTAATGGGGCATATATAGCGTTATCATGGATATGTCTCAGGGTTAAGTGGCACCTACCCGTATGTTAATGCGGCATATATAGCGTTATCATGGATATGTCTGAGGGTTAAGTGGCATATATAGCGTTATCATGGATATGTCTGAGGGTTAAGTGGCACCTACGTCGAAGATATAAATATCGGGTAAACGGAAAAAAAAGTCACTGGAAAAAATAGGTATAACTGCATACAAATGTATACAAATGTTTGGTTTTATTGACTCTTTTTACTCAAGATCTAGACAAATAGATCAATATTATGTAAAGCGATAACTTTTCAGACAGGTCAGCATAATTAAATTTTCTTCAAAGATAATGCTCACCTAAAAATCTTAAACACTATGTGTAATTTTATCAATGACTTATTTCTTTAAGATCGTGGAGATATAAGATCTCATATTTCACAGGCATGTACAGGTGTTAGATATACGTTATGTATAAATCGTTAAAATGAAAAATGTCCTTTGTGTAATATTTAAACGACTCACAATAGAGACAGTTTATACCATTTCAAAGATATCACAACGAAATAAAGAAGCTAAATATAAATGTAATTCGTCTAAAATTTAGCTATATGTCAGATCTCCAAATTTGGAGTCTTTAAAAGCATGCAATTGACAAGGACGATGTACGAGTCTCATACAACCTCCTTGGTAGTGAGAATATATTTTGTTGTCAACCATAAAGTTGAATACGAAAATGAAATTTGCTTGTATGTGTCCGAAACAGGAGAAAAGCTAAACAAATCACTCTCTTATCTGTTTACTGGCTAGACTCGTTATAATCTATGACATAGCTCCCGAAAAATCACGTATTTGCGTTTTAATTTTTTTCAATAAATTCCAAACCCATCTCAATCGGAGCGATCAAATTAAACTGTAACGTGATATGTATGCGTCTTTATCTTCTAAAGAGGTCTTAGGGTATACCATAATCCAATCGTTAACTTTTGATCTCCGTCAAGACGTTTACATTACGTGTTTATTTCTTTACTTGGATGACACGTGCACCAAAGATGATTGACTGATAGTAACATTGAAAATGATAAATGTCAAAAGTAAGGGAGAAAATAACTGTGTTTATAATTGGTTGTCTCGTCGGTAGATCAACTACCCATGGATATGTTTTGATACCTTAGGACACCACAATGATATTAACACAACTTGTCAATGCTGCATACGAGTTATTATAACTTATCAGTGGGTAGATGATCTTAAACACTCTTATTGTAAGCAATAGGTATAGCAACACTTAATTTGTATAATCCTAACGGTGTTTCTGGGGGTCCATCTCTTCAGTAGGGTCAAATACGCACTATAGACAGCTTTCTTTCTTTATAAAGAACGTGTACAATTAGAACGGTGAAAGGAGTTAAAAAAAGGGGGGTATCCCGACTTTTGTGCAAGGTATCTATGATGAGTTTATTTACAACCACTGGGTCGATGCCACTGCTGGTGGAGTTTTATTTCCCCGAGGGTATCACAAGCCTAGTAGTCAGCACTTTTTGTGCTGACATGAATTATCATTGCTATGGTTATATTTATAAATTTACTGTTTACAAATTTTTGAATTATTTGAAATACTAAGGCTTTTCTACCTCAGGCATAGATGACCTTAGCTGTATTTGGCAAAACTTTTAGGAATTTTGGTCCTCAATGCTCTTCAACTTCGTACTTTATTTGGCCTTTTAACTTTTTTGGATTCGAGCGTCACTGATGTGTCTTTTGTAGACGAAACGCGCATCTGACGTATATACTTAATTTAGTCCTGGTATCTATGATAAGTTTATATACATTGAATAGGCTTGAGTGTCCTTTAAGCACCTGCCCTTGGTGACTCCTGCATATGAACAACAATACTATTTGCTCATATGCATTAGCCACGACGAAGGACTTCACTCAAAAGCTTTTTTTTTTTTTATAATGGATGTGATGCTGCTTCTGGTGCATGGTCAATAATCACCAAACATACAGGTTTTGATATGTGACTACATGTATTATTAACTCAATTTACATGTTTTTTGTCAAACGTATTTCTATTTTTATTTATGTTTATTGTCTATTGCATTTTAATTATAATTGTGTGATAAAAAAATCAATGTACTAATTATGCCTGTAATGGGTCCACTATTGGAAATAAAATATATCTTATCTTAATATACCTTATCTTATCTTATATTATTGAAAATAAAAAATTAAGAGTGAAAGAGGACACTGAATAAAAACTTCTAATCTGATTAAAAACCAGACCTCGCCTGCTCGTACAGACGAGTATAACGAATAACGAAATCAGAGAACTATATCTTAATTAGATTGGCTAACTTCTAGACTATAGTATTAGAAAAGTTTTTCTTGCTTGCCAGTAACTTCCTATTTTTAAGTCCAAACCCACGTCACTGAAGGAGATGTCATTTAATGTTTTAATTAAGCTGCTTAAATGTTCCTGGGAGCATGGTTCAATGCCCGACAGTAGATTATAAGGTTTTTTTCTTTTATATTCCCATGGTAGATATATGAAACAGAACTAATTAAGACCTATTTGTTCAAAAAGTACCTAAAACAATTAGCCTAATCCATTTTGGGTCAACTTTTCCAGAGGGAATTGAAACCCTAGATTCTTTATAATTTCAAAATTTACCAGAATCCTTTCCTAGACAGGTTTCAAAATTTGAAAGTTTTATTGTCAAGTGAAACCCCTCTCTCATATATATTCTCATTTAAAATTGCTTTAATACAAAATGTTTCAATTATAAGCGATACCATGATAATTTCTCTTTAACGAAACAGCTAGTGTAATCTTAGAACTTATTTTTCATAATTTTATACTTTGTGCATACCTTATTTTAACCTTTTGCTTTAATCGATTCATTTGTCACAAACAGACCAATTTTTATTCTTGTGTGAGTTTCATCCTCAAAATGCGTGAACATAAAATGTTACTTATTTTTGAGTACACAGGTGTTAAGTGAACAGGAATATTATGTATTGTGACACGAAAAAGTGTTTTACAGATTTTTGCCACTTTATTGTAATTTGATGGAAAACTTTTTTAAAGGAACAATTTCGAAAGGTTGAGATTTTTTAAACAACATCCTCCTTTCAATGTGGGGTTAATAATCTAAATGTTACCTCCTTTCAGAATGATGTATGTTAGAAAATATAATAGGTTAAATAATTTTATATGTACATCATACAATGAGATTTTAAATATTTCCGAATGATCGAAGAAAGACAACTCAAATTCATTTAATGTCATCTCGATAAATAAAATGTTCCGAGAACAAAATCAAGGAGATATTCGAAAGGAACTATTACAATGTCATCACAAAACCCAAACAAAGACGATGAAAGGAGAGAAAAGTTCATAAAACCCAAACAAAGACGATAAAAGGAGAGAAAAGTAACCCAAACAAAGACGATGAAAGGAGAGAAAAGTTCATAAAACCCAAACAAAGACGATGAAAGGAGAGAAAAGTAACCCAAACAAAGACGATGAAAGGAGAGAAAAGTTCATAAAACCCAAACAAAGACGATGAAAGGAGAGAAAAGTAACCCAAACAAGGACGATGAAAGGAGAGAAAAGTAACCCAAACAAAGACGATGAAAGGAGAGAAAAGTTCATAAAACCCAAACAAGGACGATGAAAGGAGAGAAAAGTTCATAAAACACAAACAAAGACGATGAAAGGAGAGAAAAGTTCATAAAACCCTTCCCAAGAATTTGTATTGAGCAACAGGAACGACACCAACAATTATAGTCTTGACTTCTTCCGCTCGTGACGTCATTTAGTATAAACCATGAAAAATAATCCTTGATAAAACTAAATACTTTGAGGCCTTTTATTTATTTGTAAAATTGAAATGCATATTGCCTAAAAAACTAAAATATGGGGAAATGAAATACTATAAGTTTGTCAAGAGTCATCACAACATAGTAGTCGTGTATGATTTACAAACTATCAGATAAATACCGAATTATATGCAGATAATAAAAAAAATTAGTTTTCACCTCTTGAGACGTAGAATCTAACACCATGAGCAACACGTACATTACATTTCGATGAAAAATGAACTTTAAAAAACCAATACATTGTAACTTAGTAACTAGCATTAGTTAAATTTTATGATAGGAAATAATTTCTGTATAAATCATAAACGGGAAAATTCACCAGAATTAGTATTATATCCTGAAACTTTATACATATAAAATCTCATTTTCGACACGGAAAACTGGGGAGACGTGTTTGAGAAAACGTTGCAATGGAAACGTCTGCATTTGCTTGTTGGAAATAGATAATGATTCGGTTTTAATATTCCACTTAGTACATTATTTGGTGCTTACAATTAGCTTGGTCGCCTTTTCTCTTTTGAACCTTTTCTCTGTTTCAAAACCGCTATCCCGTGTCTGTCAAACATAGCTAAGACCCTGCATGTTGCGTTCTGCACGATGTATCCACCCATGTTCAAATGAGGTGGATGTAAGCAATCATAGGTAACCGTACATCCTTCAAAAAGAAGAAAATAGTTATACCATATATTCGGCAATCAAAGGCTTAGACTTGAAAAATATTGACAAAAATGATATCTAATATGACAGACACGAACCAACGACAGAATTTGCTAATAAAATCCAATCTTCTAAAGAGCGAAAACACTATGAATTGGCACACGGAAACTACTGACAAGACTTAAACAATTACATGAACATTTGACACGGAAACTACTGACAAGACTTGAACAATTACAGGAACATTTGACACGGAAACTACTGACAAAACTTGAACAATTACATGAACATTTGACACGGAAACTACTGACAAGACTTGAACAATTACATGAACATTTGACACGGAAACTACTGACAAGACTTGAACAATTACATGAACATTTGACACGGAAACTACTGATAAGACTTGAACAATTACATGAATAAAAGACACGGAAGATACTGACAAGACTTGAAAAATTACATGAACATTTGACACGAAAATTACTGACAAGACTTGAACAATTACATGAACATTCGACACGGAAACTACTGACAAAACTTGAACAATTACATGAACATTCGACACGGAAACTACTGACAAGACTTGAACAATTACATGAACATTTGACACGGAAACTACTGACAAGACTTGAACAATTACATGAATATTTGACACGGAAACTACTGACAAGACTTGAACAATTACATGAACATTTGACACGGAAACTACTGACAAGACTTGAACAATTACATGAATATTTGACACGGAAACTACTGACAAGACTTGAACAATTACATGAATATTTGACACGGAAACTACTGACAAGACTTGAACAATTACATGAATATTTGACACAGAAACTACTGGCAAGACTTGAACAATTACATGAATATTTGACACGGAAACTACTGACAAGACTTGAACAATTACATGAATATTTGACACGGAAACTACTGGCAAGACTTGAACAATTACATGAATATTTGACACAGAAACTACTGGCAAGACTTGAACAATTACATGAATATTTGACACGGAAACTACTGACAAGACTTGAACAATTACATGAATATTTGACACGGAAACTACTGACAAGACTTGAACAATTACATAAATATTTGACACGGAAACTACTGACAAGACTTGAACAATTACCATTTAATTTGGTGGCGATGACACCATTAGTATCTTTATCTACATCTAAGTCATCAATTAAATGTATATGCTCCGGACCATACGAGTATTTGGACCATACCCGTATGGTCATGACCATATGGGTATATACTCATATGGTCGGGGGAATTAACATTCTGTTACAGTTTACTTTTAATACTTCTAAACTCTTCATATGGTCTGCCCGTTCATTAAAAAGACACTTTCATATAGGTAATTTTATTATTATATTATGCTAAAAAGATTAGCTAAATAAAAATTAGAAGTTTCACATAGTTAATTTCACTTAATTGTCAAAACTATAATAAACACATTTTATACCCATGGTCATAACCGATGGTCATTACCGATTTGTTATTACAATGTACGAGTGAATGAAAAAAAATTCGGCTTAAATAATTAAATTTCAAAAGTTTCTTAATGAACTGTTACACAAGAAGTCACTTGAAAGTAACATAGTTTATTTAAAATGTCTTGTAAATATGGTGTATTGTAGTCATGTTACGATATTTGAGATCTAGAGCTTCTTAAAAACACCATAAACATCAAAATTGCTAAAGACCTCGGTATCACTGTACGCAGCTGCAAAAAGGCTAGCTTTTCACTCGCAAACAAAAGGTGTACATGGAAAGGATCCTGCACAACCAAGACTTGCAAATGCAAAAAGCCATGATACTGTGTGGCAGAAAATGTCACCCCAAGCCTACATGTAAGAATGTAACTAGCGATGAAAACTAACTATGGCATCAATATTTAATTTTAACGTAGTTTTTGAATTATAAAATTAACAAATTGTCATGTTACCATCAATGTTTTTTCTTTTTAAAGATAAAGTTTATGTATTATTGAAACGTTTATAATGTAATTTGAAAAAAAAATACCTTTATGGTCAAAATACTCATATGGTCGGGCCCGTTAATAACAAAACGAGTATTATACTCATATGGTCCGACCATACGCGTATGGTCCAAATACTTATATGGTCCGGAACATATATATTAAAAGGATTTGCCAAAAAATACCACACATCATATTAAACCATCAACATTTTATTATTACTTAATGTGTAAAAACTTTTCTATTTTTCAATGTTTGTAAGTAAGCATTCAACATGTTAATTTCTTAAGTTATGATTTTTCACATGGTGGAAAACAACTTGAACGATATCGTCTACTGTATATAGACAGTTTTATTTATTGGACAAAACTCCCCGAAGCGTGCCTCTGTGTTTAAATATTTTAAAATTGTATAAAACCTTTTAATGCCACTATTCACCCGTGAAGAAATTTGATCTTTAAAATTCTCTCCATACAACATTTATGTCGGGATGATGTCATGGTTTTTATTAATTATGTCAGTTGACAATATTATGTGCATGTGATTATTTATTTATTCGTTGCTACGACCAAAAGATGATTACGATGGAGATCAATATATAGGAAATAAAAATGGTTCAGGTAAGTTGTACAGGTGAATCACATCCGGTTATTTATTAAATTTGACAATCATTATGATTGTTAACAAATAAATGTTTAAACTCGCAATTAGAAAATAAATGAATAAGAACTTCCGCATTCTTCTTGGAGGTCGTTACATTGGAAAGTCGCAAAAACCTTAAAAGTAGGTCAAACATAAAGGTCGTATTATTTCAATATCAATTATTGGTCTATAATATATATATTGCATGTGTCTCAAGACGTGAACAGTGCCCGATTTTTTGTCAAATTGTCAAATTTGCTATTATGAGTAGCTGTGACGTATTGACTATTCCCGTGTCTGTATTTTATTTTTCATTTACATGTTGTACTGTTAAATCAATCATCCTAAATCAGAACGATAGTTGTATGTGTGAGTGTATGCGAGTGGGAGAGAAAGGCTTTTTATTTTTTACTTTATGTGATTACATGCTTGTTATGAGTCCTATGATTAGGAAATAAAATATCTTTATCTTTATCTTATCTATTCCCAACATCTCGTTTCAATCTCATGGTTAAATTTATTTAAAACGTTTTTTTACAACATGACGATTCCTAGTCCGACATATTTACCTGTCACTGTCAAATCCATCATTACGACTGTTCGCCGATGTCTGCTTACTATACAGAACCATCAAACAAACTACTGCAAGAAGACATACCAAACAGAGAAGATTGGGCAAACAAATGGGGTATACGATTAACTAAAGATAATGCTACATTCTAAGCATCAAAAACAAAAGTCAGAGATTCTACACACTAAACAGCCACATACTCCAACAAGTCCAGAACAACCCATACCTAGGAGTGCAGATATCAGCAGATCTGAAGTAGAGAGAGATTCTACACACTAAACAGCCACATACTCCAACAAGTCCAGAACAACCCATACCTAGGAGTGCAGATATCAGCAGATCTGAAGTAGAGAGAGATTCTACACACTAAACAGCCACATACTCCAACAAGTCCAGAACAACCCATACCTAGGAGTGCAGATATCAGCAGATCTGAAGTAGAGAGAGATTCTACACACTAAACAGCCACATACTCCAACAAGTCCAGAACAACCCATACCTAGGAGTGCAGATATCAGCAGATCTGAAGTAGAGAGAGATTCTACACACTAAACAGCCACATACTCCAACAAGTCCAGAACAACCCATACCTAGGAGTGCAGATATCAGCAGATCTGAAGTAGAGAGAGATTCTACACACTAAACAGCCACATACTCCAACAAGTCCAGAACAACCCATACCTAGGAGTGCAGATATCAGCAGATCTGAAGTAGAGAGAGATTCTACACACTAAACAGCCACATACTCCAACAAGTCCAGAACAACCCATACCTAGGAGTGCAGATATCAGCAGATCTGAAGTAGAGAGAGATTCTACACACTAAACAGCCACATACTCCAACAAGTCCAGAACAACCCATACCTAGGAGTGCAGATATCAGCAGATCTGAAGTAGAGAACCCCATATTGCAAATGTTGAAAAAAAAAGACAAACTCAACCCTAGTATACTCACTAGAAGTAACTTACGGTACTGTCCACAAGACAAACTCAATCCTAGTATACTCACTAGAAGTAACTTACGGTACTGACCACTAGAATGCAAGTAAACTTTATAAGACCCCTACAGTACAGAAGATTTAAAACAAACTGGAAAGAATACAGAGGCAATCAGCACACTTAATTCATTACAGGCGACTACAAAACAATTGTAAGAGAAGATTACCGCGAAACAAATATGCTTACCAAAGTAGAACTCAAAGAATTACAACACAGACGCACAAGTCAAACACTAATAGTTTTGTACAAAGTGGTTGGGGAACTAGTTCCTGCTATTGATCTAGACGACTTCTTAAATTCACCAACTGGTTCCTGTTATTGATGTAGACGACTTCTTAAATTCACCAACTGGTTCCTGCTATTGATCTAGACGACTTCTTAAATTCACCAACTGGTTCCTGCTATTGATCTAGACGACTTCTTAAATTCACCAACTGGTTCCTGCTATTGATCTAGACGACTTCTTAAATTCACCAACTGGTTCCTGCTATTGATCAAGACGACTTCTTACAATCACCAACTGGTTCCTGCTATTGATCAAGACGACTTCTTAAAATCACCAACTGGTTCCTTCTATTGATCTAGACGATTTCTTAAAATCACCAACTGGTTCCTGCTATTGATCTAGACGATTTCTTAAAATCACCAACCGGTTCCTGCTATTGATCTAGACGACTTCTTAAAATCACCAACTGGTTCCTGCTATTGATCTAGACGACTTCTTAAAATCACCAACTGGTTCCTGCTATTGATCTAGACGACTTCTTAAAATCACCAACTGGTTCCTGCTATTGATCTAGACGATTTCTTAAAATCACCAACCGGTTCCTGCTATTGATCTAGACGACTTCTTAAAATCACCAACTGGTTCCTGCTATTGATCTAGACGACTTTTTAAAATCACCAACTGGTTCCTGCTATTGATCTAGACGACTTCTTAAAATCACCAACTGGTTCCTGCTATTGATCTAGACGACTTCTTAAAAGCACCAATTCCAAGTCTAATCATCACACCAAATATGTTTGACCATTACCAAGCAACTAACATAAATGAAAAACAAGTGAGTAACAATACCAGATGTTTTGACATTCCGAGTAAAACGCCGCAACATTCAAATTTTGTCAACAAAAATTAACTGGAACCACCGAGAAGACACAGTGTGTGCGCAACAAGCGTAGAGAGCTTTAAATCTGCTCTCGCGAAACGTCAATAAATCGACGACGCCTTCACCCCGTTTATAAAAGGCAGCATTTGTAACTAAGACGTACCCAAACAGATACAGATATTGAAGACACCCTACAATTCCAATAGTCTCAACGGTCCACAACGCAACCCGGTAAAGTAAAATTTGCTACAATGATGTATGTGGTATAAATTATATGTTTGTTTGAAAAATGTTTGCGATGGCCCAACCTACCGACTAACATGGCGGACATGGTTAAAGATACACCATAGAGGTTAAATGGCATTTTTCAAATATCTAGGCAAATTGACTATAGATCAGAACAAAATGAAAGTTGCAAAATTGCTTTACTGATGATTTTCCTCAATTTTTGCCTATTATCTTGACAAATATAGACTAACATAGCGTTTTGCAATTTTGCTTTTTAACTTGAAAACTAAAATAGATAAATAGAAAAAAAGGAATAACTTGCATATTTTTTCAATTATTTAGGAAAATAAATCAATATTTAAACCTAAGCTCCTGGCCCTTTATCACGAAGCTTGAAATAATGACCTATTCCAACGGCTCGATCATCTCTACCACTAGATACAACACAGATAAAAAGACAAGAAGAAAAACCGAGCATACAAACACCAAATGAATCTTATCAGAAAATGAGAAACTTGAATCGCTCAAAAACAAAATAACCATAGTAATTTGTACGCCATTGACATGACATAAACCAAGTTAACCTTTTTTTCATTTTTATACGCCCGTTTACGGAACGTATTATGGTATACCGTTGTCTGTCCGTCCTTCGTCAACATGTCGGACATTAACTCCAAAAAGGCTTTAACCAATTTGCAAAAAACTTTTATGAATTGAATTTGTTTTAAATATTCATTGATGTAGGCTCCGTTTGTTTTTAGTTTTTTTTTTATTATATATGAATTTAAGATACTATTTTTCTAAGTTATGGGTTTTATTCATTAAAAAAGGGAGATTTTCCAGTTTGTAGAAAATAACTCAGAATGCTTTCAACATCTTGCAAGAAATTTTTGTGAATTGCTTATACATTTATCTATTGACATGATTTTCGGTTTTTATAAATTCAAAATTTTATGTTTCCGACTTGCAGGATTTTATTCATACAAAGGGGGATTTTTTTTGGGGGGGGGGGGATTTTCCAGTTTTCGGACAATTACTCAAAGATGCTTTAAGCAGTTCTCATGCAACTTTGGTGATTATTATTTATGTTTATTGATGTAAGCTTCCTTAGGAATTTTATAAATTTTACATTTCCGAGTTATGGGGGTTTATTCATTAAAAAAAAGGGGGTTTCCAGTTTTTGGACAATAACTCAAAAAAGCTTTCAGAAATTCCCATGAAATTTTGGTGAAATGTTTATATCTATTGATGTACATTGTAAGCTCCCTTTTTATTTTCATAAATATCAAATATGACTTTGAGATGTAATTTAACTTTATTCTTTGAAAATGAGACGGGCGTATCATGCGCTCACGACGCAGCTGTTCATTTATATTACCAAGTGTGGATATTTGATAAAAATTAGAACGTATCAGTATTAAGTTAAGTGAAGGTCGAGTGTTTACGGTCTAGTACGAGTGTTTACGGTCTAGTACGACTGTAATAATTTAGAACGGCTGGCAATATCAAATATTAAATTATATATATATAGATTATTCTGTCACGATATTTGTTAATCCAACCTTATATACCCTTCATAGATTTAAAGCCCAATTTGTAAACTCTTTGTTGGATATATCACCGATAAATATAAAATGTCTAGGTACTTGTTTAAGTAGTGTATATATAAATGTTATTTACGTAGTGTATACATATATATATATATCTATATGTATGTAATTAAAACAAAAGTAAATTTTATCCACGACTTATAGAGACAAGCATTAGGAACAAGTCACAATGGTAAGAAATTAATAATACAGTCTTATATGAAATAAAACTCAGCATTTGAACGGATCATCTTGTGTCTTAGCGACAGGGCTGTCGACTCGTTTTGATGAACAGCTACAAATGGATGGACAATTGTGTTAATTGGCGAACATCACTTATCTTATGTAAATACAGAAGGAATAAGATCCTCATACTTTTCCTTTAGTTATACAATGTATCTATGCATTGACAATGTGTAAACCTGCATGCCTGGTCAAATTGGAAATGGAGAAACTTATGTCAAAATGAGCATTCGTTATATCGGACAGCATTCGTAAGATCGATAAAAATGATTAAGATCGGCCAGTATTTCATACTAATGCATATTGTTACTTTATGCAAGTAAACATGCTGCCCTCCCAAACAAATGCTTGTGAACGAGATATAGACGGAGACAGTTTACAGTTTACAGTTTACATAATGACTTTTATTTGTTACAGATGGTATGGCAAAAGATGGATACTACATAAAGAGGATTGTTATTGTCACTTTGATTATATTTTCTGTGTTTACATTACAAGGTGAGTGCTCTTATCGTACCTCCTATACATTTCTAGGGATATCATTGCTTAAAAGCAACTGCGTGTAGATGGTGTATACATTATGGCATATAAGGTTAGTAGGTAAGCGGGGTTTATTTCAGCAGTGGTGTTACGTCCCTTTATAATAACAAAACGGTACTGAGGAAAAATCTTTAAGGTTTCAACAGATGATGAAAGATTGAAATAATTCATAAAACACATTTAAAGATAACAAGTTACCAGTGTTATTGCTGGCATTTGTTTTTGAATAATCAATGAAAGTATAGTTTCTTTCTGCATACGGCATTGGAGACTTGCTCACTATGATAGGACACTAGCCTATGGCCACATGTTATGATAGTCGGTAAGGTAAATTCGTTCTCATCCCATATGGAATTTACTGAACCAATATATACCGCATTAGGTCACTAGCACACAATGTAACTAATAATACCAATAGATCTACAAAATGGTAGATTTGAATAAAAGAAAATTATGTAGAATATTCCTTCAGAAATCTACTAAATAAAAATTAAAATAGTCTAAATTGTTCGTAAAACTAGGTTTAAGTCGCTTTCGGTACTTTGCTATCAGTTCTTTCTGTCTCTTGTTTATAACTAAGTCACTATGGGTACTCAGAGATTCTTATCCTTGTGGTATAAATGGGTAGAAAGAATATGATGAATTCACCCATGAAATATCACCACGATCACCACGATCACCACGATCACCACGATCACCACGACCACCACGATCACCACGACCACCACGATCACCACGATCACCACGATCACCACGATCACCACGACCACCACGATCACCATGATCACCACGATCACCACGATCACCACGATCACCACGATCACCACGACCACCACGATCACCACGATCACCACGATCACCACGATCACCACGATCAGATGAAGAAGAAAAAACAACAAACAAACGTACTTTGTCAAAGTCTTTCACGCTATTGTAGAACATATATTAACATTATCTCTTACACACAAATCTAACTCACGCTATTGTAGAACATATATTAACATTATCTCTTACACACAAATCTAACTCACGCTATTGTAGAACATATATTAACATTATCTCTTACACACAAATCTAACTCACGCTATTGTAGAACATATATTAACATTATCTCTAACACACAAATCTAACTCACGCTATTGTAGAACATATATTAACATTATCTCTAACACACAAATCTAACTCACGCTATTGTAGAACATATATTAACATTATCTCTAACACACAAATCTAACTCACGCTATTGTAGAACATATATTAACATTATCTCTAACACACAAATCTAACTCACGCTATTGTAGAACATATATTAACATTATCTCTTACACACAAATCTAACTCACGCTATTGTAGAACATATATTAACATTATCTCTTACACACAAATCTAACTCACGCTATTGTAGAACATATATTAACATTATCTCTTACACACAAATCTAACTCACGCTATTGTAGAACATATATTAACATTATCTCTAACACACAAATCTAACTCACGCTATTGTAGAACATATATTAACATTATCTCTAACACACAAATCTAACTCACGCTATTGTAGAACATATATTAACATTATCTCTAACACACAAATCTAACTCACGCTATTGTAGAACATATATTAACATTATCTCTAACACACACATCTAACTCACGCTATTGTAGAACATATATTAACATTATCTCTAACACACACATCTAACTCACGCTATTGTAGAACATATATTAACATTATCTCTAACACACAAATCTAACTCACGCTATTGTAGAACATATATTAACATTATCTCTAACACACAAATCTAACTCACGCTATTGTAGAACATATATTAACATTATCTCTAACACACAAATCTAACTCACGCTATTGTAGAACATATATTAACATTATCTCTAACACACAAATCTAACTCACGCTATTGTAGAACATATATTAACATTATCTCTAACACACAAATCTAACTCACGCTATTGTAGAACATATATTAACATTATCTCTAACACACAAATCTAACTCACGCTATTGTAGAACATATATTAACATTATCTCTAACACACAAATCTAACTCACGCTATTGTAGAACATATATTAACATTATCTCTAATACACAAATCTAACTCACGCTATTGTAGAACATATATTAACAATATCTCTAACACACAAATCTAACTCACGCTATTGTAGAACATATATTAACATTATCTCTAACACACAAATCTAACTCACGCTATTGTAGAACATATATTAACATTATCTCTAACACACAAATCTAACTCACGCTATTGTAGAACATATATTAACATTATCTCTAACACACAAATCTAACTAATAAATCTGAGAATCGAAATAGAGAATGTATCAAAGAGACAACAACCCGTCCAAAGAGAAGAAAATAGCCCAAGGCCACCAATGGGACAGGAGCAAAAATGCGGCGGGTTAAACATGTTTTGTGAGACCTCAACCCTTCCTTATACTTGGTTAGGTATATAGGAGATGGTTGAGACAGATTTTCATGAAACTTTGCAAAATGAATGTAGAAAGATAGTGGTCCATATAAAAAAACCCGGTTATTTGCATTGTCATGGTTACCAAACAGTTAATTTAAAGAATTATCTTGGACTATTACATCAGGAATTATACAATAGAATATTAGTTACATAGAAGAGTGCTAGTGACCTAATACGATATATATTGTATTAGGTCACTAGCACACTATGTAACGAATTTTATCTTACCGACTATCTTAACATGTGGTATTTAGATAAGTTGCCTATAAATATGATCAACTCTTCAATACCGTTTGTATTAAGAACCTACTTCCATTGGTCTATACAATAACAAATGCCAACAATAACAACGTATTAGCTTTAAATTTATTTCATTCATTAATTTCAATCGTTTATCATCATGATTACATTGTCTGTTGAAACCTTTAAAGTTTTTTCCTCAACACCGTGTTGTTTTTATAAAGGGACGAAACACAACTACTAACCGTGTATTGAAATAAGCCCCGCCTTCCTACTAACCTAATATTGAATATACTCGGTCTCCACGCGGTTGCGTTTAACCAATACTTTAAATTAATTCATTTGACAGAGTTGAACCTTTTTTTTTGCCAAAATATAAGATATGTGATATCTGAAATAAAGTTGTGTCAATCCTCCTTTTAATGTACATGACATTTCATTGTACGTCTAGTACTCATTATAAACTCATCATAGACTCTTAATTTTACACTTACGCCAGACGCGCGTTTCGTCTACAAAGGACTCATCAGTGACGCTTCATAATATATATGTTTTCAACAGGATTAAAATCCTCGTATTAAGTTTCATGGCACTCATTATATATGTTTTCAGCTGGATTTTAAACCTGTTAATACACAAGGTTTTATATTTTTTATGCTCATGTAATGTGATGTATTATTTTCTTTACTATACAGCTATGTGTTGGAAAAAACAGAAGTGTGAATATTATATAGCCAAACCATATGCCTCAAGTTTTACATTACCACAAGTACATGGTTCTTATCCAAAGTAAGTTATGTCAAATGATGATGTATAACAAGTACAGGGTAGTACTTATCCAAATTAAGTTATAATGTATTGACAAATGATGATGTATATATAATGGTTTAAAAACACAACATACCTAAACGTCGATCAAGGTCCTAATTTTACTAAATTATAATAGCTTGTAAAACATATTTTAAATTTCACTGTAGCTTTTGTGGTACATAGTTGCTTAATAAATAAACGACAACATTATTGAATGTTTACGGAATTTAATATTCATGTGTGACTACAAGTCGTGTGAGAGCTGTGGAATTACAGAGCCGACTACAAGTCGTGCGAGAGCTGTGGAATTACAGAACCCACACTACAAGTCGTGTGAGAGCTGTGGAATTACAGAAACCACACTACAAGTCGTGTGAGAACTGTGGAATTACAGAGCCCACACTACAAGTCGTGTGAGAGCTGTGGAATTACAGAGCCCACACTACAAGTCGTGTGAGAGCTGTGGAATTACAGAGCCCACACTACAAGTCGTGTGAGAGCTGTGGAATTACAGAGCCGACACTACAAGTCGTGTGAGAGCTGTGGAATTACAGAGCCGACACTACAAGTCGTGTGAGAGCTGTGGAATTACAGAGTCGACACTTAAATCTTAAATTATCTCCCTTTTCTGCTTTTTTGTTGGTTTTACGACTGTGAAACTGATTGGTAAAATGTTTCTGGATTTTATTATATTTATAGTGTGTTTTTTTTTAATTTTAGGGACTTTTTTCATTGTTGGCAGATACGAGCTGATAAACCAAAAAACGAAGTGAAGATTTGCTTTGAAAGTTTTATGTTGGAACCTCATCATCATTGTGACCACGACAACCTTATGATATACGACGGTGGGTATACTATAACGACAAACTTGTTATATACGACGGTGGGTATACTATAACGACAAACTTGTGATATACGACGGTGGGTATACTATAACGACAAACTTGTGATATACGACGGTGGGTATACTATAACGACAAACTTGTGATATACGACGGTGGGTATACTATAAAGACAAACTTGTGATATACGACGGTGGGTATACTATAACGACAAACTTGTTATATACGACGGTGGGTATACTATAACGACAAACTTGTGATATACGACGGTGGGTATACTATAACGACAAACTTGTGATATACGACGGTGGGTATACTATAAAGACAAACTTGTGATATACGACGGTGGGTATACTATAACGACAAACTTGTGATAAACGACGGTGGGTATACTATAACGACAAACTTGTGATATACGACCCTAGGTATACTATAAAGACAAACTTGTGATATACGACGGTGGGTATACTATAATGACAAACTTGTGATATACGACGGTGGGTATACTATAGAAACTTGTGATAAACGACGGTTGGTATACTATAACGACAAACTTGTGATATACGACGGTGGGTATACTATAACGACAAACTTGTGATATACGACGGTGGGTATACTATAAAGACAAACTTGTGATATACGACGGTGGGTATACTATAAAGACAAACTTGTGATATACGACGGTGGGTATACTATAGAAACTTGTGATAAACGACGGTTGGTATACTATAACGACAAACTTGTGATATACGACGGTGGGTATACTATAAAGACAAACTTGTGATATACGACGGTGGGTATACTATAACGACAAACTTGTGATATACGACCCTAGGTATACTATAAAGACAAACTTGTGATATACGACGGTGGGTATACTATAATGACAAACTTGTGATATACGACGGTGGGTATACTATAGAAACTTGTGATAAACGACGGTTGGTATACTATAACGACAAACTTGTGATATACGACGGTGGGTATACTATAACGACAAACTTGTGATATACGACGGTGGGTATACTATAAAGACAAACTTGTGATATACGACGGTGGGTATACTATAAAGACAAACTTGTGATATACGACGGTGGGTATACTATAGAAACTTGTGATAAACGACGGTTGGTATACTATAACGACAAACTTGTGATATACGACGGTGGGTATACTATAAAGACAAACTTGTGATATACGACGGTGGGTATACTATAATGACAAACTTGTGATATACGACGGTGGGTATACTATAGAAACTTGTGATAAACGACGGTTGGTATACTATAATGACAAACTTGTGATATACGACGGTGGGTATACTATAACGACAAACTTGTGATATACGACGGTGGGTATACTATAGAAACTTGTGATAAACGACGGTTGGTATACTATAATGACAAACTTGTGATATACGACGGTGGGTATACTATAACGACAAACTTGTGATATACGACGGTGGGTATACTATAGAAACTTGTGATAAACGACGGTTGGTATACTATAATGACAAACTTGTGATATACGACGGTGGGTATACTATAACGACAAACTTGTGATATACGACGGTGGGTATACTATAACGACAAACTTGTGATATACGACCCTGGGTATACTATAAAGACAAACTTGTGATATACGACGGTGGGTATACTATAGAAACTTGTGATAAACGACGGTTGGTATACTATAAAGACAAACTTGTGATATACGACGGTGGGTATACTATAACGACAAACTTGTGATATACGACCCTGGGTATATACTATAACGACAAACTTGTGATATACGACCCTGGGTATACTATAAAGACAAACTTGTGATATACGACGGTGGGTATACTATAGAAACTTGTGATAAACGACGGTTGGTATACTATAACGACAAACTTGTGATATACGACGGTGGGTATACTATAAAGACAAACTTGTGATATACGACGGTGGGTATACTATAGAAACTTGTGATAAACGACGGTTGGTATACTATAACGACAAACTTGTGATATACGACGGTGGGTATACTATAAAGACAAACTTGTGATATACGACGGTGGGTATACTATAGAAACTTGTGATAAACGACGGTTGGTATACTATAATGACAAACTTGTGATATACGACGGTGGGTATTCTATATCGACAAACTTGTGATATACGACGGTGGGTATACTATAATGACAAACTTGTGATATACGACGGTGGGTATACTATAATGACAAACTTGTTATATACGACGGTGGGTATACTATAAAGACAAACTTGTGATATACGACGGTGGGTATACTATAGAAACTTGTGATAAACGACGGTTGGTATACTATAACGACAAACTTGTGATATACGACGGTGGGTATACTATAACGACAAACTTGTGATATACGACGGTGGGTATACTATAATGACAAACTTGTGATAAACGACGGTGGGTATACTATAACGACAAACTTGTGATATACGACGGTGGGTATACTATAACGACAAACTTGTGATAAACGACGGTTGGTATACTATAACGACAAACTTGTGATATACGACGGTGGGTATACTATAACGACAAACTTGTGATATACGACGGTGGGTATACTATAACGACAAACTTGTGATATACGACGGTTGGTATACTATAACGACAAACTTGTGATATACGACGGTGGGTATACTATAGAAACTTGTGATAAACGACGGTTAGTATACTATAACGACAAACTTGTGATATACGACGGTGGGTATACTATAGAGTAAACGGAATACATTTCTCTTCTAGTATCAGCATTATTTAGCTTCCGGTGTGAAATTTATTTCTCTTGTTGTTGATGTTTCAAATGATTATTCGAGAGGCTACTTAATGGTACCAGAAACATTCGCACATCACTTGATTTGTTTTATGTTTTAGGTGAGGATGATACAGGCAGACAAATCGGTAAATACTGTGGATCTACAGCTCCAAGCGATATCATCAGTGACGATGGTGTCTTATATTTTGAATTTTACTCTGACAACTACGTAGAATATGAAGGCTTTACATTTACCTTCGTTTCAGGAGAAAAAGGTTAGTGTTTTTGATAGAGGATATTGATATTCGGTGGTGGGGTGGGGAACGATGGGGGGAGGGGGTGGAGATTTTAAAAACGAATATCCTGACTTGGTTTGTCACGCATAAACAGGACTAGCGAAAAAAAAATGAATTTCATATGACTATATCCGCATAAATGTTTTTTGTTTTATGTTCTGATGAACGTTCGGCGCCCATTTTGTTTGACATGTGATATTTCTCTTATATTTTTAGATGATTTGCGCGAGGCATGTGACAAGAAAGACAAGGAAGACGAAGAAGACGAAGAAGACGATAAAAACAAAAAGCATTCTCTGACAACAAAAATCGTTGGTGGAATAATAGGGGCTTTAGTTTTGCTTACCGGAAGTGTTGTGCTTATTTGTTTGTGTGTGTCTTCTAGACGATGTTCTTGTCGACCGGGAAGTGGAACTATTAACCCAGATGCAAATTCAGAAGAAGGGAGACGTCAAATTGCGAGGCGGCGTCGAAATGTGATTCGAACAGACAGAGTAAGCCATGGGGAAAGTCTACCAAATCCAGAAACAGAAACCACGGATACCGATATCCCATTGAGCATTATGTTACCGATATACTCGGGACCAACAGAACCACCGCCATATAACGGACATGACGTCATTGAGAGACTACCGTCTTCCCCGCCACCACCGTATTCCCCAAATGATCCCAACCCGCTGATTGTTAGTTTATGTGATATTAATATGCCTTGTGTTCCTGACAATACAGCTGTGAGGTATTAATGATTATGTGTATGTGTGTGTATATGTGTGTGGGGGAGGTGGTCGTAATTATTATTCTTGATAAGTCAGTATAGGATATTTGTAAGTTGTTTTAAGTTATTTTACTTCGTATTACGTATTTTTATTCCAACCTAAAGGTAGCAACAGCGGCAACTGTTTTAATATTAATGTAGGTAGTTATACAATGATATATTTATAAACAGAGCCAGAAAATATCACACGTATCCAACTAAGGAGCAGCGCTTATATTGCTGTTCCTCGTCCAAAAGTCACATTTAGCCTTTTGACACGAAGCAAAAACATCACATTGCTACTAGTATTGGAGAGCCCATAGCAAGGTATAACCTGTTACCTGTTACCTAGTCTTTATCTTCCTCCTCTAGCAGGAGCTTCGCTTCTAATATAAAAAAGAAGATGTGGTATGATTGCCAATGAGACAACTGTCCATAAGAGACCAAAATGACACAGTCATTAAGAACTATAGGTCACCGTACGGCCTTCAACAATGAACAAACCAGATTTCACTCCTTGTTCCATTGTTCATTACAAATGTCCGATATTCACGTTAAGGTCACTCCGAATTGATTCAATCAGTGCATGTATTTCGGATTTGCTTGCTGAAATGTTCATCTTAGATCAACGTCAGAAGAACAAGCATTCAATTCGGAGTGGCCTATCATAAATAATGTCTATCATCACCCTTTAGAGAGAAAATGAATGTCGAAGTGTGTGAATGTGATACTGAAATAATGTTTATGTTGACAATTATAGTAAGCGTGAAACAAGTTCATTATTTATTAGTCGTGTATATCTTTAAAAATGGACCAAAGAGAAAAATTGACCATGTATATTTTTTAAGGATGTAAAATTTATTTTAGTATACCGGTAGTCGGAAGATTGACCACATGCATTTTAAATCTACCAAAATGAAATCAATTAGACTATATGAGTGTTTGAATACATGTGGAACCTAAATATGATATTTTATTTTGTGATTAAGACGAAGTATACGTAATTGGGATGATTTTCGTATTTTAATGAAATGGTACATACATGTATACTAAGTTTATAAAATAAGGAGATTTGGATGTGTTGGCTAATAGATAGATATAAGACAGATGGATATTTTATTCTCTAAAAACTAAATACAAGTTTACAGAGAAACATAGAATATTCTATATTAAATACAAATACAATAGTAGAGGTAAATAAATGGAGATAAATGTCCAACAATCCATCTATGCGTTTAGAAATCATTGAACTGCATCTGCGTATAGCAAAAACAATATGTCATGAATCATTTATATATATACTTTCAGAAATACAATAAATCAAAAAATTTATGAATAAACATAAAGTACATTAAAAGCACCAAACGAAATGCTTTTTATTTTCATTTTAAAGCCTTTATAAGTACTGTAGGTTGACTGCTAAAGCCTAGATACGTGAACATCGCCTTAATCTATAAAAATCAGCATACAGTTGTTTTTGAAATTTAATTTGTCAAACATTTTATTTTGATTTTGAGTTTTGAAATGGACAATCTCTGATTATATTATTTTGTTTATACACTGCTACATGTGTAGCCAGTGTTCTTTTGAAGGAACAATCTTTGATTATGTTATTTTGTAAAAACAATGTTACATGTGCAGCCAGTGTTTTTTTGAAGGAACAATCTTTGATTATGCCTATTTTTTTAAAACACTGCTACGTTTGCATAGCTTGTGTTCTTTTGAAGGAGCAATCTTTGATTATGTTATTTTGTTAAAACACTGCTACGTGTGCATAGCTTGTGTTCTTTTGAAGGAACAACATTTGATTATGTCATTTTGTTAAAACACTGCTACGTGTGCATAGCTTGTGTTCTTTTGAAGGAACAACATTTGATTATGTTATTTTGTAAAAACACTGCTACATGTGTAGCCAGTGCTCTTCTAAATGAATAATCCTTGATAATGTAATGTTGTTGATACACTGCTAAATGTATAACACGTGTTCTCCTTAATGAACAAATATATAATTTTACTTGTTTATAAACTGCTAGCCAGTGCCCTTCTTAGTGATCGAACAATACGCTACTATAGTCAGTGCTCTAAAGAACAACTTTTGATAATAGTATTTTGTTGATCCACTGTTACCGTGATGTGTTGCCAGTGTTCTTCTAAATGAACAATTTTTGATAATGGTATTTTGTTGATCAACTGCTACATGTGTAGCCAGTGTTTTTATAAATGAACAATCTTTGATAATGATATTTTACTGATCCACTGCTACATGTGTAGCCAGTGTTCTTTTAAATGAACAATCTTTGATAATGGTATTTTGTTAATACATTGCTACATGTGTAGCCAATGTTCTTATAAATGAACAATCTTTGATAATGGTATTTTGTTGATCCACTGCTACATGTGTAGCCAGTGTTCTTTTAAATGAACAATCTTTGATAATGGTATTTTGTTAATACATTGCTACATGTGTAGCCAATGTTCTTTTAAATGAACGATCTTTGATAATGGTATTTTGTAAATACATTGCTACATGTGTAGCCAACATGGCCAATGTTCTTATAAATGAACAATCTTTGATAATGGTATTTTGTTAATACATTGCTACATGTGAAGCCAACGTTCTTTTAAATGAACGATCTTTGATAATGGTATTTTGTTAATACATTGCTACATGTGAAGCCAATGTTCTTTTAAATGAACGATCTTTTATAATAGTATCTTGTTAATACATTGCTTCATGTGAAGCCAATGTTCTTTTAAATTAACGATCTTTGATAATGGTATTTTGTTAATACATTGCTACATGTGAAGCCATGTTCTTTTAAATGAACGATTTTTGATAATGGTATTTTGTTAATACATTGCTTCATGTGTAGCCAGTGTTCTTCTAAATGAACGATCTTTGATAATGTTATTTTGTTAATACATTGCTACATGTGTAGCTAGTGTTCTTTTAAATGAACGATCTTTGATAATGGTATTTTGTTAATACATTGCTACATGTGTAGCCAGTGTTCTTTTAAATTAACGATCTTTGATAATGGTATTTTAATGATACGCTGCTGGTCAGTGTTCTGTTAAATCGCTATATAGTAATTGTTATAGCTTACAAATGTATCTTTTATAAAGAATTCATATGAAATCGATTTTGTGTTTTATTTGTAACAGTGCTGGTTGTTTTAGTCACATTCAGACGTAGACTTGCTGGCTCATGAATTGACTATAACTATCAAAATTGTTTATTCACAAATGTAAACATGTGTTTAATGGTCGGGTATGCGACACAAAAACTATGAAATTATTTGAAAGATTAGATAAAAATGAATAATCCACCAGAATATTTTCCAATGTTTTGTTCATTTGTCCTTCTGATCGTTCTCTTTGGTTTAAAGGACTTAGTGATGTACAATCATACCTTGGTTTAAAGGACTAAGTGATGTACAATCATACCTTGGTTTAAAGGACTTAGTGATGTACAATCATACCTTGGTTTAAAGGACTTAGTGATGTACAATCATACCTTGGTTTAAAGGACTAAGTGATGTACAATCATACCTTGGTTTAAAGGACTTAGTGATGTACAATCATACCTTGGTTTAAAGGACTTAGTGATGTACAATCATACCTTGGTTTAAAGGACTTAGTGATGTACAATCATACTTTGGTTTAAAGGACTTAGTGATGTACAATCATACCTTGGTTTAAAGGACTTAGTGATGTACAATCATACCTTCGTTTAAAGGACTTAGTGATGTACAATCATACCTTGGTTTAAAGGACTTAGTGATGTACAATCATACCTTGGTTTAAAGGACTTAGTGATGTACAATCATACCTTGGTTTAAAGGACTTAGTGATGTACAATCATACCTTGGTTTAAAGGACTTAGTGATGTACAATCATACCTTGGTTTAAAGGACTTAGTGATGTACAATCATACCTTGGTTTAAAGGACTTAGTGATGTACAATCATACCTTCGTTTAAAGGACTTAGTGATGTACAATCATACCTTCGTTTAAAGGACTTAGTGATGTACAATCATACCTTGGTTTAAAGGACTTAGTGATGTACAATCATACCTTGGTTTAAAGGACTTAGTGATGTACAATCACACCTTGGTTTAAAGGACTTAGTGATGTACAATCATACCTTGGTTTAAGAATCTTGTATGTTGTATTTGTTGGGGTTAAAAAAATTTGCTTAACATATATTTTGAAAAGAAAAAAATCAACATTTTATTGCTTGTTTTCCATGTTCCGATAATATGTTCTATGGTAAGTGCTCGAAGTTATGATGTTTAAACTGCTCATGACAATGTTGTCTGATACCTTATAAAAATAAAACAGCCAATATTTGACTATGAGAGAGAGGTGAAAGATTCCAAATGGACATTGAAAGCCATTAGTCGGAAATAATCTAACAACGCCATGGCAAAAAGAAAGAAGAAAAAAAACGCAAAAAATAAAACAACAGTACACTAAACATAACGTAGAAAGACTGAGCAACGTGAACCATATCATAGATTAGACCGTTAGTTAACATAACGTAGAAAGACTGAGCAACATGAACCATATCATAGATTATACCGTTAGTTTTCACGTTTGAATGGTTTTACACTAGTAAATTGTTGGGGGATATATAGCTTGCTATTCGATGTGAGCCAGGGCTCCGTGCTGAAGACCGTATCTTGACCTATAATGGCTTACTTTTATAAATTGTGACTTGGATGGAGAGTTGTCTCATCAGCACTAATACCACATCTTCCTATATCGAAATAACAGGGTTGCTCTGGAAGGGTAAGCAGATCCATTTCTTTATGTGGCACATGTAAGTACAAACCCGGTGATAAGTCTTATTTGGCACGTCACATTCGGGGAATACATGACGGGATTGTAGTTACGACAATATGGACATATCCATCATCAGCCTCATCGGTGAAACAGATATTCCATAACAGTCGACCAACTCGTGATGGCGTCTGTAAAATATATGAAGGAGTTATTTAAACTTCACAATTTGGAACTCTTGGTTCAATAGCTTCCTTGTGAGAGGCAACCCTCTGTCAAGTAAATTATGATAGAAAATGCAATCCCTAAAATATCGTATCAACAGGTAGGTATAATAAAACTCCATATATGAATGCAGGGTTAATCAGTGTATATAAAGTGCGAATCCAGCTAGTTCATTTATACTGTTATATGCGGGTATGTCTATTGTAGAATAAAGGATCATGGGAAAACTGTATTTGTTTACGTTTTGAAAATATCAAGTTAAAGGATTTTAAGTTAAGTTTTAACATATTTTCATTGTGATATGTCTTTATAATATACAAACATAGCATTAAAGTTCAAATAAGTGTTATAAAAGCATCATAATATAGCATATCGATTATTGAAAGCGATCCATTTTAACTATAGATGCGATGAATTATCACTGTTAGTGCAGTCATTATTAATGTAGAATTTTCAAAGATGCGAGGAATTTTTATTGTAGAATTATGTGATAAATGCACTTGCAACAAATGAAAAAAAAATAGTTGATGACTTTAGGATTTATGATACATGTATTTTCAAATTGAAATACAAACTCCTCATTCATTCTTCATCAAATATATAGCTTTTCAAACTTGTAACAAAAGCGATTCTCAAAATGTCATATTGTATTCTTCAGATTACGTTTCTCCTTGATTTTAACTTGTATAGGGAATCACTGGAGCGTGACAGCAGCTGGCCCTCTTAGGCAGTCAGTGGGCCCCTACTTATGAAAAATTCTAGATCCGCGAATGGATACTACCGCAGAGGTAAAACCATGCACATTTGGGTTATTGTACATAAAATGCATGCTACAATTCATTTTTTGTTGATTTTAGACCCTTTGGAACTCTATGTGGGCTATTTCAGCAACTAGGCAAAAAATCCCCAAACTAGATACAAGGTTAGATTCAGCAGGTCAACGAATTCCAAATATCTATATTAAAGGACTTTTGTCTATAAATTTGGACCCCACAAAATTGAAAAAGGGACCAAAAATATTAAAAAAATGCATGCATCGGATACATTTGTTATTGAAGGCATGACTGTAACAATAAGATGAATATACAAAAATATCTTATTGGGGGGTTCTGATCCCGGATCCCGCTTACTGTTTTGGCAGATTCCCGTATTCCGTTTATTGTTTTGTCAGATTCCCGTATCCCGCTTATACTATGCAGTTATAATTTTTTGTAATTATCCGTGTCCCGCTAGACTTCATTTCCCGTTTTTCACTACAAAATCATTTGACTTTCACCTGTCACGCTTGCAAAAAATCGGCAATCCGGCGTGACGCTTTTACCCAAATGCGACCCACTATTTTATTCTATTTTGACTCATATTAAGCCCATTATAAATATATTAAAAAAGTAGCGAGGATTTTTTTTATCCCTTTTTATCCCGTCTCGTTTCTTTTTTGAGCCATATATAGATGTTGTATGTGACAATGAGACAACTCTCCATCCGAGTCACAATTTATAAAAGTAGACCATTATACGTCAAAACACGGTCTTCAACATGGAGTTTTGGCTCACACCGAACAGCAAGTTATAAAGGGCTCCATTGTTAAACCTTTTAAACGGGAAAACAAAGGTGCAATATCATAATGATTATTTTATAAAAAAAAAAAAAGCAAGCAAATCAACTAAAGTCTTGCTCTACATGCTTAAAGAAATGAGCTGTAATAGATAAAAAAAAAAATTATACAGTGAAAATGCACCGCATATACAGTACTAATGATTCGCTCCACAGTGAAAATGAAAGAATAGTATCATTATTCGACAGTAAACATGACTAGCATTAC
Source organism: Mytilus edulis (assembly GCF_963676685.1). Taxonomy (NCBI): domain Eukaryota; kingdom Metazoa; phylum Mollusca; class Bivalvia; order Mytilida; family Mytilidae; genus Mytilus; species Mytilus edulis. Next base: position 90,445,830 of record NC_092351.1, read on the forward strand.
GAAATCATCATAGTGGAATTTAGTTAAATATGAAGAAACTGAATGACAAATAAAATTGAGAAAGGAAATGGTGAATATGTCAAAGCGACAACCACCCGACCATAGAGCAAACAACAGCCGAAGGCAACCAATGGGTCTTCAATGTAGCGAGAATTCCCGCACCCGTAGGTGTCCTTCAGCTGGCCCCTAAAATATGCATAATAGTACAGTGATAATGGACGTCATACTAAACTCCGAATTATACACAAGAAACTAAAAATTAAAATCATACAAGACTAACAAAGGCCAGAGGCTCCTGACTTGGGACAGGCGCAAAATTGCGGCGGGGCCAAACATGCTTATGAGATCTCAACCCTCCCCCTATACCTCTAGCCAATGTAGAAAAGTAAAAGAATAACAATACGCACATTAAAATTCAGTTCAAGAGAAGTCCGAGTCTGATGTCAAAAGATGTAACAAAAGAAAATAAATAAAATGACAATAATACATAAATAACAACAGACTACTAGCAGTTAACTGACATGCCAGCTCCAGACCTCAATTAAACTGATTGAAAGATTATGTCTTCATCATATGAATATCAGGTACAATCCCTCCCGTTAGGGGTTTAGTATCATACTATCATAAAATATACGAGAAGAACATAACCCGTGTCATGCCAACAACTGTTTTTTTAGAAATAAATGTGTTTAGTTCCGATGCAAAGACCCTATCAGTGAATCAATGTTAAAGCCAAAATATGCAATCTTTAATGACCTGACAACAGTATCGTAACTATATCCCCTTTTAATAAGTCTATTTAAAGGTTTTGTTAGTTTCTGAGGAGAATACTGACATTTTTGTGCTTTATAAAGAATATTTCCATAAAATTTTGGATGTGAAATACCTGAACGTATAAGATGTCTGCATGTTGAGTTATATTTACGAATTATTTCCTTATACCGGTGATAAAATTTAGTAAATGTTTTGACCAGTTTGTGATATCGAAAACCCTGGTGTAATAATTTTTCAGTAATACATAAATTTCTCTCGCTAAAATCTAATACATTGTTACATACACGAGCGAATCGTACAAGTTGAGATATATAAACACCATAAGATGGTGACAAGGGAACGTCACCATCTAAAAATGGATAATTAACAATAGGAAATGAAAAATCATCTCTTTTATCATAAATTTTTGTATTAAGCTTCCCGTTTATGATATAGATATCAAGATCGAGGAAAGGGCAGTGGTCATTGTTATCATTAGCTTTATTTAAAGTAAGTTCTACAGGATAAATTTCTTTAGTATACATACTGAAGTCGTCATTATTTAGAGCCAATATATCATCCAAATATCTAAAAGTATTGTTAAATTTTTGTATCAAATGTTGTTTTGATGGGTCTTTGCTAATTTTAGTCATAAATTGTAACTCATAACAATACAAAAACAGGTCCGCAATGAGTGGTGCACAGTTAGTCCCCATTGGAATTCCAATAATTCCAAAAACATATTCTACGTTACACAACTTTAATAATTGTATTAAAATGAATATTTTTACTGCAACAACATCTTACATGTTAGTTATAAAGCACCTGCACGATCTGTTCGTGAAATGTCCTAAATATTCACCTATTTTGGTATATATTTCACAGCTGGATGGCTTTAGGCGCGATAAAACCCCGCTCGCATCTCTTACTTTGTTTTATTAGTATTATGTATTTCTGAACATATACATTTTAACTCATTTTCTTCATTTTCTTCAAAAATTAAAAAAAAGTTCGTCTGTTTATTTATCATTCTAAGATCTCATAAACATGTTTAACCCCGCCGCAATTTTGCGCCTGTCCCAAGTCAGGAGCCTCTGGCCTTTGTTAGTCTTGTATGATTTTAAATTTTAGTTTCTTGTGTATAATTCGGAGTTTAGTATGACGTCCATTATCACTGTACTATAATTATGCATATTTTAGGGGCCAGCTGAAGGACACCTACGGGTGCGGGAATTCTCGCTACATTGAAGACCCATTGGTTGCCTTCGGCTGTTGTTTGCTCTATGGTCGGGTGGTTGTCGCTTTGACATATTCACCATTTCCTTTCTCAATTTTATACATTAGACATTTATGGCATATACAGTAAAAATGATATTTTAGGATCCGCACTTTACATACACTGGTTAATATAGTACTGCAACTCGAGTTCATTTCTAAAAACTTTAATGTACCGGAAGAACACACACCTTAATGATATATTGATGGAAAGGAAAACGTGTGCAATAAGAAAAGTTTGGTCGTAAAACCCCAGAGTAGTCAAATTTCTGTGAAACTTGGGTCAAAGGTCAAACGTAAAAATTTAAATAACAAGGAGAATTTCCTTATATTTAGTTTTTAGAATGCCACAAAAACGATTCAATCTCAAGCATATGCTGCAAAGGATGTCAAATCTACAAGTTTGACTATTTATATGAAAGGCTGCCGTTACAAAATGGCGTAAACCTTGAAGAACCTACTGATTTTTTTTCTTTCAATTTATGACATAACTAATGTAAAAGTGGCCTTGAACTTCTCACATTCATTAACTTTCATATTGCTGATCATTTTTCACTACAGTATATATATATATAACATAATTATTTTCTTAACTGTAGAACACCACTTTATCAAATTATTTCAATATTTTTTTCTATCTTTAGAAGAAATAAAATCCAAGCACTGAAGAAACAGTGATTTTAATTTTGCATCTAAAGTGTTGTGTATCTTGGGAAAATTAGTATCTAGTAAAAGATAAATAAATATTGTGTATTTGCTCAGGACAGATCAGTTATAACACAAAAAAATGTCATAGTCAATCGAGGCCAATGCGAGGTTTAAGAAAAACCATAGGCGTGACTTGCATTGATCTAGCGGTTGGTTAAGTGTAAAGCAAGCTCAGTTTGATGCATGAACATTATTTATTAGAATTAACCTGGTATAAAAGTGTAGACTCCTCAAATTTATAGGGAAGTAATTGAAATCACTAAGTAATGCCAATTTGCTAATGTTTTAATGTCAAAGGGTTAGGGTTAGGGTAAATTCTGAAAGTCTTCACATAGACTTTTCTTTTCCTGCAGCAGATATGGCATCTCCTATAGTGAATTAAACTCAGAGGTAGACACTATATTTTTCATCCCTTGTCCCCGCTGTGTCTAAATTGTTAATTGTAAATTTAGGCGCTATAAAAACTTATTACCCATATAGCAAACATGTGTTGGGCCAATGTTGGAAAAGTATGTTTGGCCACCGTCATTTTGCTCAAAAGTTGATATTTTAGTTTTATCAAAAATGATTAATTACTAAGTTTCTTATTGGATTATTAAGCTTCAAATCAAATTTCCAAGTGTTAACCGTGTAAAAGCAAATTTTGGAGTGAAGTAAAAAAGGTATGTAATTTAACAGGTAAACGAAAGTGAGTAGAATTCAACTAGTAATCCAAAAAGAAACTTTTAGCTATGACAAAATCAGGATGACGAAAAGAGTGTAGCATTTTTAAGAATTGAATGCTTCTCCGCGCTTCATACAAAATGTACTTCGGTCAACGCTTTTACAACCCTATGAAGTTATAAAAAGGACCATTCAATACTTATAATCACATTTTTAGCTAGGATCATGAAAACACGAATTTTATCATTTTTTTTAAATTTAATTCACCTGTGCATATTCTTGTCGGATCTCGTGTTATCATGAATGATAAGTTTTATTGTGTCATGCAATTGCTTCAGAAACTATAGGCTCTAAAGAGCCTGTGTCGCTCACCTTGGTCTATGTGAATATTAAACAAAGGAAGCAGATGGATTCATGACAAAATTGTGTTTTGGTGATGGTGATGTGTTTGTACATCTTACTTTACTGAACATTCTTGCTGCTTACAATTATCTCTATCTATAATGAACTTGGCCCAGTAGTTTCAGTGGAAAATGTTAGTAAAAATTTACAAATTTTTTGAAAATTGTTAAAAATTGACTATAAAGGACAATAACTCCTTAGGGGGTAAATTGACCATTTCGGTCATGTTGACTTATTTGTAAATCTTACTTTGCTGATCATTATTGCTGTTTACAATTTATCTCTATCTATAATAATGTTCAAGAAAAAACCAAAAACAGCAAAATTTCCTTAAAATTACAAATTCAGGGGCAGCAACCCAACAACGGGTTGTCCGATTCATCTGAAAATTTCAGGGCAGATAGATCTTGACCTGATAAACAATTTTACCCTGTCAGATTTGCTCTAAATGCTTTGTTTTTTGAGTGATAAGCCAAAATTGCATTTTACCCCTATGTTCTATTTTTAGCCATGGCGGCCATCTTGGTTGGTTGGCTGGGTCACCGGACACAATCTTTAAACTAGATACCCCAATGATGATAGTGGCCAAGTTTGGTTTAATTTGGCCCAGTAGTTTCAGAGGAAAAGATTTTTGTAAAAGATAATTAAGATTTACGAAAAATGGTTAAAATTGACTATAAAGGGCAATAACTCTTAAAGGGGTCAACAGACCATTTCGGTCATGTTGACTTATTTGTAGATCTTACTTTGCTGAACATTTTTGCTGTTTACAGTTTATCTCTATCTATAATAATATTCAAGATAATAACCAAAAACAGCAAAGTTTCCTTAAAATTACCAATTCAGGGGCAGCAACCTATCAACGGGTTGTCCAATTCATCTCAAAATTTCAGGGCAGATAGAAATTGACCAGATAAACAATTTCAATCCATGTCAGATTTGCTCTTAATTCTTTGGTTTTTGAGTGATAAGCCAAAAACTGCATTTTACCACTATGTTCTATTTTTAGCCATGGCGGCCATCTTGGTTGGTTGGCCGGGTCACTGGACACATTTGTTTTAAACTAGATACCCCAAAGATGATTGTGGCCAAGTTTGGATTAATTTGGCCCAGTAGTTTCAGAGGAGAAGATTTTTGTAAAAGATTACTAAGATTTACGAAAAATGGTTAAAAATTTACTATAAAGGGCAATAACTCCTTAGGGGGTAAATTGACCATTTCGGTCATGTTGACTTATTTGTAAATCTTACTTTGCTGATCATTATTGCTGTTTACAATTTATCTCTATCTATAATAATGTTCAAGAAAAAACCAAAAACAGCAAAATTTCCTTAAAATTACAAATTCAGGGGCAGCAACCCAACAACGGGTTGTCCGATTCATCTGAAAATTTCAGGGCAGATAGAACTTGACCTGATAAACAATTTTACCCTGTCAGATTTGCTCTAAATGCTTTGTTTTTTTGAGTGATAAGCCAAAATTGCATTTTACCCTATGTTCTATTTTTAGCCATGGCGGCCATCTTGGTTGGTTGGCTGGGTCACCGGACACAATTTTTAAACTAGATACCCCAATGATGATAGTGGCCAAGTTTGGTTTAATTTGGCCCAGTAGTTTCAGAGGAAAAGATTTTTGTAAAAGATAATTAAGATTTACGAAAAATGGTTAAAAATTGACTATAAAGGGCAATAACTCTTAAAGGGGTAAACAGACCATTTTGGTCATGTTGACTTATTTGTAGATCTTACTTTGCTGAACATTTTTGCTGTTTACAGTTTATCTCTATCTATAATAATATTCAAGATAATAACCAAAAACAGCAAAATTTCCTTAAAATTACCAATTCAGGGGCAGCAACCTATCAACGGGTTGTCCAATTCATCTCAAAATTTCAGGGCAGATAGAAATTGACCAGATAAACAATTTCAATCCATGTCAGATTTGCTCTTAAAGGGAAACTTCGCAAAAAAATCAAAAATTGAGATTATGTTCATTCTGTATAAAAATGTTCAAATTCATAGATATTAAAGTTTTATTCCGCTAGATAAGCGATCACCATCGATTTTAAATTTAGAGTATCAATTCTCCGAGATCCGCCATCTTGTCTTCTTTCCCGATGAATAAAAACGATATGTCTATAAACCACAAAGAAACAAAACTACAGTAACCGATGTAGTCGTAATTGCGTGTCGATATCTTGTCAATCGTACGGTTGTTTAATACGACTAACTAACTTGATACGGAAAATATTCTTACTTTTTTTAAATTACCATGGTCTGTTGTTTTTAAACTGTTGATATTGGAATTAGGTGAAAAGTCAAAGTTGAAATCATAAATAAGTGTTCCGTGAAAATTGTTTTCGAAAATCTAATTTGTTCATAATTCTTTAAAGTAATAAACTTTTTTCAAATATATTTTGATCTTCCCTTATCTGATCACCAGCATGGCTAAAGGTATTACTTCCAAAGGTATTGTGAGGTGACACGTCCAGGTATTCAAGCGATTTTCTGTCGGGCTTGCAAGTTCATGCATCGTTTCACTTCTGCAGGTATTGATCAGTGTACACGGCTGATAACTTATAACTTATAACTTTCCATTTTGAACTATCAGATGTATAATATACAACTCTGTCTTACTTGTCATTACTAAACTCATACGCTTGTTTATAAATAACATTTCTGGTGTAAAGAATATAATTCATAATATATAAATAATACCCAAAAAATAAGATTTGATGAAATTAAAATCTATTTAAATATTTTTTCCAAGGGTGAATTTGGGAAAATGTAATATATAGTCATTGTCAATAGTGAAGGACAGATTGGAACAGACCAGAAATATTGATTTAAAAAAATGTACGCACTTGCCGACGATTCGTTTATACGACTGGATATAAAGTTACGGAACTATAGCGCAATTTAAAATATATACGTGTATACATTGAACATAAGAAAAAAACATATATTTTGAATAAATAGGGGTAAAAGTGTTGTAAATAGACTAGCCAACGTATGCCAACAGTATGTAATCATCGAATGTCGATAGACTACAGTTGTATACCAAAAGAAGAAGAGAACCAATTTGATTTAAATACAGGTCGATGTATAACTTTTGCTTTGGTTCATTGAAGCTGTGGACCTAGGAAAATCACAGATTTATATTTCAATAAGATTGTTCTCAAACAAAGGAAGGAATTCGTCATCACAATTGTTATATATGCCACTGGACGAACACTAATTATCCCCAGGGGATGTGAATATTTTGCTGGGAAACTTTTGAGTATCAAAGTTTCAAATTAATTTCGGGATTTATTTTCTTTCTTGGTATTCAATAACCGAAAAAAGAATAAATTACTTGTTCGCTAAATAGGGATATTCTTGTCAGATAAAAGAATTTTAGTTATATTTAAAAAATAGGGAAATATGACATTAAATTGGTTCTGTCTTTTTTTAAACATCGTTAAAACGATGTGTGTCTAAGGTGAACGCCACAAGAACCCTGTAATACTAGTACGAGAGTATAGCATGTAAACATTCCTTCTCAATAATATGGTTGTATTGGAAAACTTTTCATACAGATTGACAACTCATTGTCCGATATGCATGTAATATTTGCCACATGACGCCCATAGTTCTTTCTACCATCATCACCTTATTCCTTGATATTGCTGTAAACATCGATGGTTCACACCCAAACAAAATGGGAGTAATGAACCTTCAGAGCTTCTCCGTGTTATACACTTGTGAAATATATAGACGAAATTTCTGTATTGAAATGAATCTACATCTCACAAACAGGATTTTCAAATAACGATTTTGAGTAATCACCTTACAAACCAATATAAACGTATGGCAAGATATAACCATGAAGGAATTTAGTTTTGTCAGAACTCATCACTATATCATAAACGTATACGTATATATATGCATACAGTTTCAAATATCAAGAACAAGCGTTCGATGTCGATAGTCTGTTCTCTAACTGTTCAGAGTTAGACATGTCACTTGTTCATTCTTGGAAGCCTTCATATTCCCCGTCTAACGATGGGAACTCTTTCTGATTGTGTTGACTATAAATGCTTGTATGGTAATTCTGTCGTTTATCTGTACAAGCGGTTTCATTTCCTCTCCTTTCCCAACAAACAAACGAACGAAACGCAACTAGTCTGATTTCTCTGGAGCTCATCCTCAATGGCTCTTATACGTCAGGAAACTTACATGTATACTAATAATGATTGTTTCATGAACAACGATGTATGAACGAACTATTATAAATTCGTCAATATCTGTAATGCATGACTAAAGTATAACTTTTATTACAACTACTGTATTACTTATTTGGATTAATGACGGCTATCATGTTCAACATTGCACAACTATTATCATAGAATTTTAAAAAAAATCCTCAAAAATCCTCAAAAGATATAATGCCTTAGCTTAGATAATTAGTATTCTTTTCACAAAAAGTTCGTGTAAATGATTGTCAAATGAATTTAATTATGTAAGAATAAAATGTTAAAAAGAAACTAAAAAAAAATTATGCATGTTGTATGTTGTATTTTTTTGTCAATTAAAAACTTTAAAATTGCAATAGTTTTATTAGCATTTAAACACAGCCAGATTTGAATACAAGTTAAGAAATTCCGGTAAAGTCAATGATATCAAACAGATGTACAATGGTATATCAAATTGGGTAATATTGCATTTAGTTTTTATTAAAGATTAAAACTACTATTTTTTGCTTCATATTTGAATCTTTACGCCAATTGCCGCTAAGAAAGTAATCAAAAATTGTTTCCTTTTATTTTTATACACTTTCGGAATTACGAATCTGAATTTTATTTTCAATTAATTTACACAATTTAATTATTGTATCTTTATTCTCATCGTGTATTTTATCTTAGTGTATTAACATCATGACAGCATATACTCTAATCCTTTCTATTTATCCTTTCCAAATAACAACATTTATACCTGTGTACGCTTGAACTCACACCTGCGGCTAAATAGCTACAAGGTAAACGAATTGACCTCAAGCCGAGAAATATACAGTGACCTTTACAAAATAATATACACACTCTGCTCACACATTAGTTGCATTGAAATGATTATCAAAACAATAACGGTAAATAGAACTGAAATATTTTCAGTTCAATATCAGTAAAAATGTTCAATAAATATTTTATGAAAAAAATCTCAACAATAATTAATTAAATTTATTCAAAAACATTTACTAGAGATAATTTTATAGGAGTTTAATTCAATCAATACAAAACGGTATATATATGCATATTCACTTTCGTTCATTCTTATATTGTGGTTTATAACTTCGACCATTCGTCAGCTGTGCGCTTTTAATTACGTATATTGTCGATAAGCTATAAGAGTTAAACAGATTTTATTTTTTCCCAGAATTCAATAAATCGGGCTAATACGTCACGACCCACTCGAGAATTCAACCAAAAAAGTTACAAATACTTGATTTTCTCCGTTATTAGAAGGAATATAAATTTAAAACTTTGCAAATGTGTTTTTTATGTTAAGATGAACATAATTAGATGATAAGTAAAAAATCGCGGAATTTCCCTTTAATTCTTTGGTTTTTGAGTGATAAGCCAAAAACTGCATTTTACCACTATGTTCTATTTTTAGCCATGGCGGCCATCTTGGTTGGTTGGCCGGGTCACTGGACACATTTGTTTTAAACTAGATACCCCAAAGATGATTGTGGCCAGGTTTGGATTAATTTGGCCCAGTAGTTTCAGAGGAGAAGATTTTTGTAAAAGATTACTAAGATTTACGAAAAATGGTTAAAAATTTACTATAAAGGGCAATAACTCCTAAAGGGGTCAATTGATCATTTCGGTCATATTGACTTATTTGTAAATCTTACTTTGCTGAACATTTTGCTGTTTACAGTTTATCTCTATCTATAATAATATTCAAGATAATAACCCAAAACAGCAAAATTTCCTTAAAATTACCAATTCAGGGGCAGAAACCCAACAACGGGTTGTCCAATTCATCTGAAAATTTCAGGGCAGACAGATCTTGACCTGATAAACAATTTTACCCCCATGTCAGATTTGCTCTAAATGCTTTGGTTTTTGAGTTATAACCCAAAAACTGCATGTTACCCCTATGTTCTATTTTTAGCCATGGCGGCAATCTTGGTTGGTTGGCCTGGTCACCGGACACATTTTTTAAACTAGATACCCCAATGATGATAGTGGCCAAGTTTGGTATAATTTGGCCCAGTAGTTTCAGAGGAGAAGATTTTTGTAAAAGTTAACGACGACGACGGACGACTGACGACGACGGACGCCGGACGCAAAGTGATGGGAAAAGCTCACTTGGCCCTTCGGGCCAGGTGAGCTAATAACATGTGATGTGGAGTTAGCCAATCAGAATAACGCATTATAATGAAACATACATCTAATGTAATTATAAATAAATAAATTCGTTAGGAACAGATAAATAATGAAATCTAGCAAAATGTAAATTTCTTTCTCAGTAATTAATCATTTTTAATAAAATAAAAATTTCCAACTTATATGAATCAATAATTACATTAGATGCATGTTTCATTATAATACGTTATTCTGATTGGCTAACTGCACATCACATGTTATTCCTGAAGCAATTGCATGACACAATAAAACTTATCATTCATGATAACACGAGGTCCGACAATAATGTGCACAGGTGAATTAAATTTAAAAAAAATGATAAAATTCGTGTTTCATGATCCTAGCTAAAAAATGTAATTATAAGTATTAAATGCTTCTTTTTGTAACTTCAAAGGGTTGTAAAAGCGTTGACCGTGCGCACATTTTTATACACAATGTACTTTGGTCAACGCTTTTACACCCCCAATGAAGTTACAAAAAGAAGCATTCAATTCTTAAATATCTAAAAATACCGCATTTCCAATACTAAATCAACAACCACATGTACTTATATTACCTTAAATTAGGATAGAGCGAAGCGGTCCTACTAAAAAGCGCACGGGAGCGCCCGAGAGCGCCCGGGGAAGGAAAATTAGCGCCCGGGAGAATACAATAATAATATTTTATAACAATAATTTTTTTTCCTAAAACAAAATAATCATTGATTCTTTTGTCCTTAATATAAATGGGGATATGTACGATGCTATATCTAAAGTGTTGTTGTATTTTTACATTTTACATTTCAAAATTGTATGTAAGTTAGTCAATAAATATAAATAAGAATATAAAAGAAGAATCATGAACGATATTGTCCTCGATTAAAACGTATATTTTGTTATTTAAAAATAAATCTAAGGCATAAACTGTGATCCATTATTATGTCTTTCGAAATAGTGTTCACATTTTATTGTTAAAATTGAAACATTCATACTTGTTTTTGTGCTTTAATACAAATTTATAATATCTAAATTTGCAAATTAGTTGTCTAACATTAAAGAAAAAAGTCAATATGCATAACTTATTTCAACGAAACAAAGTTGTCTCATGCCAATAAATTATCTATAAATGATCCCCTGGCGCCTTTTCTTTTCTCCGGGCGCTATTTTTTCTTCCCCGGGCGCTGTTTCTTTATCCGGGAACTCCCGGGCGCATTTTAGTAGGACCCGAGCGAAGCAGTCTTCAGCTTTTCAGAAAGCTCAAACTTGTGTATTGTTTAGTTTGGTAAACTATGAGCCTCTTGTTTGTTTTGTAAATTAGTGCGCATGTCAAAAACCAGTTTCCGTTTGTAAATAAACAACTTTTTGTAACCACGAGTGTCTTCACGTAAGTAGGATAAACGACACGATGTATAATTGTTGATAAAAAGAATAGTTGCTTACTAATTAATATTACTTCTCACATAAATTTGATTAGATGGTATTAACTGTCACAAGATTTGAACACGCAGGTATGTAATATTGTCAAGGTGAACTTTGGACCCCATATGCATGATACATTGTTATTGTTAAAAAATATCGATGGTACCAGCGGGATTCGAACCCTCAACACAAAGCCGTCAGGTGGCGTTCTATCCTGCTCAGCCAAGGGATAACCCCCTAACTCAACCAGGTAGACTAGTACCTTTAAATATCCTCAGTTGATTAACATTTTATAACATCGTCAGTTTAACCTTTAGTTAAATAACGTTTTAGCTTGTATAACTAATTTTGACCTACATCTACATGTATAACGTGACGGTACCCAAATTGCACCTATTTTGACAGTTTTTTCATCTACGTTTTTTTATGATGAAAACAAAAATGTCCATTCTGTGTTTATTTTGTAGCCCTATCCTTCTTTATTATAAAGGTACACCAATTTAATTTTTATTCCATATGGAATCATAGAAAAATTGGTCTAAACTGACCTCCAAACCATCAATGATTCTGAAATTAGGAGTACCCAAATTGCTTCCATGCTTAAATTCACATAGTCAAAAGTCTAATAACAGAGCTTTTGTTTAATTTCTTTAAATATTTTGAACAATTGGATATTAGTCCATGCTTACTCTTCATTATTTTTTAAATGGATACTTGTAACATATTGTATTTGCTCATTTTAAAAAGATGACGTTTTGATGACGTCGCATGGCGACGTTTCAGTACATTTTGCTTTTTCAGTAAATACTTCATCTGTTGATAGATACTGTGAACGTTTTGAACCGATATCTAAATAGTTTTACCTATGTTGAAAGATGTGCTTAGTATCAAATCATAAAAAAAACAAATTGTTTAGTCTCTAGAAAATCTTGTAAGATTTTCGCTGCTAGTTTTGCTAAATAGGTGCAATTTGGGTACTCGGTGCAATTTGGGTACCGTTACGTTAGCTGTACAATGGAGGATAACGGAATGCAACCAGACTCAAAATTTAAAATCAATACTACATGTATGTATAGTAGTATAATTTTCAAAATTATCATTATTATTCATGGATCGTCCTGAACATGCATGACATATTTGCCACTGGACATTAAGCAACCTACAATCAGTCATTATTATTTATGGATTACCCTATTTAGTTGGGTTAGTTTTCATCATACATTTCTAATACAATTTTCCAAAATTCAAAATTATTCCAGATTCAAATAATTCCTTGTTACTATAAAAACAGCCAATTATTACATTGGTTGCAATGAATTACATTGATTTCCCAGTTAAATAAAAACCGATAATTTCACATTTGAAATAAACATGGTTATTTCACTCTCTGACGTCATACAACAAATGTACAACAATAGGCGTTGTCAAGACGTCGATAACGTCGGATCAAAACAAATTGTCAATGCGTAGGAAAAAGATGTAGTTCCTTACATTTTCTACATTAATTTCATAAAAAAAAGGCATTTGCCAATATAATAAAAAGAATAACTAATCGCCGTATTTGAATATAAAAAATAAGACAACTTGTGACCGAACGCCGCTATGGATTAAACTCGTGCTGCGCACTCGTTTAATCCATGCGTCGTTCGGTCACGCGTTGTCTTATTTTTTATATTCAAATACGGCGATTAGTTATACTATAAGTAATCACCTGATCACAAAATCAAAAACCCCACCTTCTTCTTCTTCTCTGGATCTTTACACCCTTTATAGGGTAACCATACTTTCGTATGTCGAACAGTTCCACCACCAAAAAAATAAATGAAGAATAAATTAACAATCGTAACACAACAACATTATATATACACTATTTACATTTTTTAAATCTTTATGTGTTTTTACAAAGGAGGTTTACATGTTTTATTTTGACTTTTACATGGGAAGTTTACAGTTTTAAAGACTTTTAACATGCAATTAAAGGAAAAATTATGATTTTTACTTTTAGCTGTTATTTTTCATATATTTTTTTATTTTTGGTTTACTGATCAATATTTAATATGATAACATTTACAGATTAGGTCACATATTCACTTTTTAGATAATTAACAAAATGAAAAAAGACAAGATTTTGGTCTTTGACCTTTAGGAAATCGCCTTTATATCTTTAAAGTTAATTTGACACTAATTTATTCACTGTGTATTATGAGAACAATTAGAAAGATGATGTTTTTACAACTATTTACAGTTAATTCACAGAATAGGCTCACCAGTTGATAGATTGTTTATTTATTTATTTTAACAGAAGATGGCTGAAGTACAACCTTCAGTACCAGTTTCCATGGTTACAGATCAAAACAGAAGAGTTCAGCTTGTTGACTCTGTAAAGAAAGCCTTGTTTGTTATAGGCTCACCACTTCTCATATTTATAGCATTCAGGAATTCAGTTGTATGGTGAGTTTGTTTGTTATAAAAACAAATGTAGGGTTACTACTTCTCATATTATTAGGTTTCAGAAATTCAGTTGTCAATGGTTGTATGGTGAGTATGTTTGTTATATACATGTAGGATCACCACTTCTCATATTTATAGCATTCAGAAATTCAGTTGTATGGTGAGTATGTTTCTTATAGGATCACCACTTCTCAAAGTTATATATAGCATTTAGAAATTCTGTTGTATGGTGAGTTTGTTTGTTATATAGGATCACCACTTTTCATATTTATAGCATTCAGGAATTCTGTTGTATGGTGAGTACAACCACTACATTAATTGGAACTTCTGTGAAGAATTGGTCTCATTAACAATCATACCACATCTTCTTTTAAATTCTATAATTGGACAACAAACACAATGCAGTGATATAAAAAAAAAGTCATTCAATAAGTAGTCGTAGCTGAGTAAATACTGCATCCAGGCTTCAGCTGGCCCCTAAACAAAACGGTGCACTAATTCAGTGAAAATGGACGTCACACTAAACTCTGAAACATTTAAATGAACTAAAATTTAAAAAAAAAGTATTACAAGATAAACAAAGTCAAAGGCTCCTGACAAGGCCTTGTTTGTTATGAGACAAGTGTATTGAGTATTATTCAAAATCAAAATCACCTTCTTGATTGGCCATCAAAGGCATATAATACAAACCTACCCCACCCCCCTTTTTCTCAATCAAAAAACAAACATAACAACCAAAAAAACAAACAAAACTGTAGGAAGCAATAATGAAAGTAATATTTCAGTTTCCATATACAGACATTTGAATTATATAGTTTCAAATGAACTAGACACTTCTTACAATGTACCGTAGTTAGTAGATATATAACCTGAAGATACATGTTTATATGTTAGTATAACTCATCAGATTACCAGGGTTATACATGGAATCATTTATAACAGTTACAAAAGCATGTCTTCAAATCTTTTGATTTAGTATATATACATTATATATTAACAATATCAAACAGATAGGTAGAACATTACAGATAGAGAGATCCAGTTATGAAAAGAAAAATTGGAATAAAAATATTTTTATGTACATTTTCTCATTAAGAGCCTCAAATTTATATATTTTATGAGGTTGATGACATGAGATCTCCAAGACTTTATCATATTGAACATTTTCGAAGGAGATTATATTGAACATTTTAAACTGAGATTTCTTTGAACATTTATAACACAGATCACATCTAACATATTTAGTAGAGTTTACATGGAATAGAATGTTATAATGTTACTGTATAACCATTACAAGGCAATAGACATCACAACCTGGAGATTCAGTATGGAATAGAATGTTATAATGTTACTGTATAACCATTACAAGGCAATAGACATCACAACATGGAGATTCAAACTGATTCTTTTTCTTTTATATGATAAATTTATAAAGTGTTACTGGTGGAGAACTAGTATAAATATTGTTAAGTCTCTGCTGATTAACTGTCAGTATATTACCATATTTAGGCATACTCAACAATTCTGGGGAGCATCAGGGAATTTCTGGCAGAATCTATGGGACAGTGTATATGACTTGTTTGGAAGGAATGATCTGGCAGTAGGCGTTATAGGTAAGATCTTACTGTTTTGGAAGGAATGATCTGGCAGTAGGCGTTATAGGTAAGATCTTACTGTTCTCGCACTAAGACCAATCATATATGTTAAAAAAATGTTTGCTAGGCATATAAGAAACAAACACAATTGGACACATTTGGGATTCAATCAAAGGGACTCTCTATAATCCCACCTAAATAATGGTTAAGATAAGTCCCTCATAATTAAGTTTTCAATTGATATGTTTTTTGTCATGGGAACACATTGTTAGGGACATAGAAAAGACTTGCGTTTGTTCATTTGTTAATTTGTGCATCTGTCTGTCCAGTCTTGTCAGTGATTTCACATGTACAATTCTTGCCAGAGCGGATCAATTATTTGTCAAAGAATTATGTCCCTGAAGATATTGTTTATATGGAATATTGCATCGATTATAAGAGCCCTCATTGTCAGAATTTTATGAAACTTATATCATAGGTTGAAATCCGCAATGTCTAATCCCGCTAACATGTTTAACCCTGCCACATTCTATTACTATATGTATGTGCCTGTCCCAAGTCAGGATCCTGTAATTCAGTGGTTGTTGTTTGTTAGGCCAACTAAAATTAATTAGTAGATTTTCATCCAAATTTTTGAAAATAATGGGGCGGGTGGGAGGATTTTATTTTTTTAATTTTATTTCATATGAAACCCTTTTGTGACGAGTTCTTCATATATGCAAGTGTAATAATAAGCTTATATCATGTATACACAAGTATGAGGAATCTTACATAATATTTCAAATCCTTAAATAAATATATCTAATTGCGGCTTTTTTTTTAACAACAAATTTAACAACAAAAACGTGTGAGAAATACTCTCTTTAGTTAGACTACCTACACCTATTTGGGTTTCTAAACAATGGTTGTATTACCATTAAATGAAGCAAATGCATTGGTATGCAACACAATTATTATGAGTACAGAATAAAATGAAAACTCAGAGAGTGTTGAAAATAATAGGGTTGGTACTCTATATGCCAGATGGAAATATAATTATCATGTAAAACATGAACTTAATAATAATAAAAAAAGTTGTTGTTTAATGAGTCTTTTTAAATTTGGGTGTATTTGGACATTTGCTGTTTGTCAACATAAAAAGACAGCCATGGGTAAAATCAAAGAGCTTGCATAAATAAAATGCGCATATGTTAGTCGACTTTTTAAATTCAATAAACGGTCATAAATCTAACAAGTTCGTGCTTGTGTTTCAATATCTCTAATCCAGTCATGTTTTCTGTATCAATTGTTTCCACGAATCTTGTGCTTTGGGTACCATTTACCATTTAAATTTCCTGAGACAACGTCATTGCATAAATAAAAAAAGTCCGCAGTTTTCTAATCACAGAAATTTGTGACATACCGCGATTTGCAGTCTTGGAAACAGCGTTTTTCTCGTAACACCAATATTTCATGTCATTCTCGTTATCAATCTTTACTCTCGGAAGATGATGTTGTCATCATAGAGCAGCGGAAAGGTCGACTTAATCATTTTGGTTAGATTTACTCGAGGTACAAAACCGAAGCATTGAATGAAACGAGATTTTAACGGTTACCGGTAACGGGAATGAACATAATCTGGAAATCGTAAATTTTATAAAATAAAAAAATTCGGGGCGGGGCGATTTCAGAGGGGCGGGCGGGGATGAAAATCTATCAATTAATTTTAATTGGCCTTAATGTGTTACATATCTGTTTTTCGTTCATTTTTATACACCTGTCAAAATTATTATGGTATTCAAATGTCCAGTGTCCGTCCATCTGTCTGTCTGTCCGTCTGTCCCTCTGTCCATCTGTCCGTCTGTCCGTGACATTCTGTCTGTAAACATGTCGCACCGTAACTTGAGAAGACTTATCCAAATTTCATGAAACTTGATATAGTTGTTTCCTATGATGGTCAAATGATCTGTATAGTTTTTGGGGAAAATAGGATTAAAACTTTTTGAGTTACGGCACTTTGTAACTAAAACAGGGGTGTATTTTTTAGCTCACCTGGCCTAAAAGGCCAAGTGAGCTTTTCTCATCACTTGGCGTCTGTCGTCGTCTGTCGTCGTCGTCGTTAACTTTTACAAAAATCTTCTCCTCTGAAACTAATGGGCCAAATTAAACCAAACTTAGCCACAATCATTATTGGGGTATCTAGTTTAAAAAATGTGTCCGGTGACCTGGCCAACCATCCAAGATGGCCACCATGGCTAAAAATAGAACATAGGGGTAAAATGCAGTTTTTGGCTTATAACTCAAAAACCAAAGCATTTAGAGCAAATCTGACAGGGGAAGAATTGTTAAACAGGTGAAGATCTATCTGCCCTGAAATTTTCAGATGAATCAGATAACCCGTTGCTGGGTTGCTGCCCCTGAATTAGTAATTTTAAGGAAATTTTGCTGTTTTTGGTTATTATCTTGAATATTATTATAGATAGAAATAAACAGTAAACAGCAACATGTTCAGCAAAGTAAGATTTACAAATAAGTCAACATGACCACAAGTTGAACCCTTTAGGAGTTATTGCCCTTTATAGTCAATTTTTAACCATTTTTCGTAAATCTTAGTAATCTTTTACAAAAATCTTCTCCTCTGAAACTACTGGGCCAAATTTATCCAAACTTGGCCACAATTATCTTTGGGGTATCTAGTTTAAAAAATGTGTCCTGTGACCCGGCCAACCAACTAAGATGGCTGCCACGGCTAAAAATAGAACATAGGGGTAAAATGCAGTTTTTGGCTTATAACTTAAAAACCAAAGCATTTAGAGCAAATCTGACATTGGTAAAATTGTTTATTAGGTCAAGATCTATCTACCCTGAAATTTTCAGATGAATCTGACAATCTGTTGTTGGGTTGCTGCCCCTGAATTGGTAATTTTAAGGAAATTTTGCTGTTTTTGGTTATTATCTTGTATATGGGCAGGAATTCGCTAGTGAAATTTTAGGGTCAATAGTGTTTATCCAATTAAAAAATAAAGAAATCATGCAAATATGGAGAATAAACATTGTTTAAATATCAAAGTGGGTTAGTCTTTATTGCCAAATGCAAAAAAAAATGGATCCAATTAAAAAAATCAACAAAAAATCAGCACTTGTTATGTGCTGGTAGTTGAAAACTGTAGACAAAAAGTGTGACATTTCTGCAGTGGCAAAACCCCTAGTCATATTTAGAATATGCCTGAAGAATTGTTCTACTATAATAGTTGAAAATCAACTGCAAAATGATCCGTCTATCATTTAGAAACCCCATTTTGTACAGAATCCGATTATTGCTGCAAATAAAATACGTTTGAAAATGGACAAGTGCATGCAACTTTTCCCGTCAACAAATGTTACATGCACCTTTTCATTAGCTGATTAGCTTTGGAAACAAGTTATTGGTCCAGCATGGCAAATTTTGAAAGGTGTCAACAATGGGTACAATTTGGATTTCATGATTTTTATCAATCAACTGAAGTTTGAAAAATATAGAAGGTAAGAAAATTTATTTCATTTTCGTGTCAATACTGCCAAATAATACTCATCTTTTTATAACAGTTGTATACTTTTTATAGTAAGAATTTCCATAATTATTTTTTTCACATTTCAACCCACTGACAATTACATTAAAATGTGGCTTTGTCATCTTTCACACACTAGGCATCTACCAGTGATCAAGCAGATGATAAGAGAGTGGGACCAGGTTAATTTGACCTCACAATGAAGTGTTACATGCACTTTCTGTGTAAATTAGGTTCTTTGATAATGATGTGTGACTTGCTTTGCAATTTTGTCAAAAAATATAAGCTTATCTTGTATTTAAACAGGTTTGACCCTTACGATATTCATTTTATTGCTGGAGAGATTTCTGTACATAACATTGACACGAAAATATTTACCAAGGAAAGGTGTCTATGATACATGCAAAAGCTTTTTTTTGTACGGTTTGCCTTATCAATCTAATTTTTTACATGAAATACCACAGATTAATTGCCAATTTGATTAACTAGTACTTGTATTCATTCTCAGCATTATAAAGATAACTGGCCACTTAATTTGAAAACATAAAATGTAACATTGACACCAGAAAAACAATATTACTTTATTACACTTAAAGCATAATTGGCCAGTGCATAATATTAAATCAAATGTAAATTTATGCTGAATTCTTAACAGAGAAGTTGTTGATCTTTCTTGATTTCTAGACTTTACAATAATTACTTGTAATTCTTATCGTTTAAAGGCTTGTAACATTGACACATCTTCTGCGTCCAGGTTACATGCTACAACCTAATAAATGTGCATACAATTATTCAATCAATAAAATCTTGTTGAAATTTAAATTTGCTTCATTAAAATGATATTAAAGAAATAAATGAGTTTTAATTATTTGTGTTTATTTTTTTCCTGATTGACTAGCAATTTTTCCTCATCATTTGTTGGTGTTCCTGTCAATGTAACATACATAACCCAGAATAATAATGTTTTAAAAGCATCAAGGATTTGTATACTATACAAATCCTTGAAAGCATTGATTTCCAAACCTCTGTTATGAGCTTTAAAATGAGTTTATCTGAGTTTATAAATGACTAACATCTGAAATATTGTCATCACACAATTTCTTTGATGCTCCTATGATAACTTTATGAGTAACATGGACTAGGATTTTTGTATCGGGTCTTTTTTGTGTTACATGAGAAGATTTTACTGTGTTGAAATCAACAGTTAATCTAATTTTTAATATTCAAAGTTATTATTATGATTCCTATTTTAAAAAATAATGTATAAAGTAAACCCAAATTAAATTTTTTTTTCATTAAGAAATTGTGTATGTAACATTGACAGTCTATTATTTAGACTTTTACATGTTCAGGCCAGTGTTACATGCGTAAACAAAACTTACTGCCATATGGAGCTATTATCTTATTTTTATTTTACAAAATTAAAGCGTTTTCATGTTTTCCTGTTTAATTTGTCTTTTAACACTAGTTAGTAACATTGACAACAATATTTTGTGTCAAGATTTTTTTATGTTACATGCAAAGGTACTACTTCCTTAAAGTCAGACATTTATATAACATTTTATAACCTAAATGATTAATTAGATATTACTGGGCAGCAATTATATTATTTCTCCAAAGTTGACTATTAAGCACACCACTTTCATCAACTGGTCTTCATGTATGTAACATTGACATACAACCTTTTACTTTTCTGTCAATGTTACACGCATGAACAGAACTGATAACATTTACTTACTCCTTTGCTCTATAAAGAGATTATTGATAATTTAACTTGTTTTACCACCATCAAACTTCATCTTTATTTCTAAATATAGATATTCTTTTAGAAGTGTATTTTCTTCATTGACAACAAAATTGGTGTCGGTCTTGAAAAATTTTTAATAAAAAAAATCTACAGGCAATATAAACCTAAGAAAGAAAAAGATGATCAGCAATAAATGTGATGAAGAAAACTCTCAGGAAGATGCTGCAAAAAGATACTGTCCCTGTCAACCAGTCAGATGGTGATGTCCCTGGCAGCCAGACAGATGGTGATGTCCCTGTCAGCCTGGAAGATTGTGATGTACATATCAGTCAATCAGTTAGTTGGTGATGTTCCTGTCAGTCAGTCAGTCTGTGATGTTCTTGTAAGCCAGTCAGAGGGTAATGTCCCTGTCAGCCAACAGATGGTAATGTCCTAGTCAGCCTGGTAGATGGTGATGTTCATATTAGTCTGTCAGTTGGTGATGTTCCTGTCAGTCAGTCATATGGTGATGTTCCTGTCAGCCAGTCAGATGGTGATGTCCCTGTCAGCCAGTCAGATGGTGATGTCCCTGTCAGCCAGTCAGATGGTGATATCCCTTTCAGCCTGTCAGATGGTGATAACCCTATCAGCCTGGCAGATTATGATGTCTGTGTTAGCCAGTCTGAAAAGGTCCCTATTAGTGAGTCAGGTGGTGACGGTCCTTTCAGCCAGTCAGATAGTAGTTCTGTGTCAGAAAACCAGATGATGGTGACTGTGTATGCAGACATACTAGTGATCTCCAATTTGACCATTCTACAGCAGTGTAGAAGATAGTTATTTCAAAATCCTGTTTATTTATCCCTTTTCATTCACCAGTCAACACATGTATCATGTGTATTTACTAATCATGCTAATGCTCATTATAGAAATCATGAGGAATTCAATTTGTAACATTTTGTTTTTAATTGTTATGCCAATAATTGACATTCCAGAATATCTTTTGCATTATAAGAGGTTCAGGCTCCTTCTGATTTCAAAATAATAATAATAAACTCATCATGGATACCAGAATTGAAATTTTGTAGGCCAGAAACGCTTTTCGTTTACAAAAGACTATTCAGTGACGCTAATGAAACAAAAAATTAAAAGAAGACCAAATAAAGTTGAAAACAGGACTATGGTCTAATGGGTGTTGGTTTTCTATTCTGAATTGTTTTACACTGGTCATTATGGGGGCCCTTTAAATCGTGGCTTCCTGTAGTTTAGGTAACAAGTTTTCAAGATGAAATGGCATTGAAAAATCGAAACAAGATATTTGAGAGTTTCTATATTATTGTAAATTTTATAATCTTTGCATGGATTTTGGTTCTGATTGAGGGTAGATTAATTGTTGTTTTCTTTTTTTCTTTTGTCAGATAGATAGTTGAAGATGTTGGAGACAGAAAACAAGAAACAAGAAACTTGTTTTGAATGTTTGAAATAAAATTTATTGTTTAAACCTTAAAAAGTTATCATAAATGTAAGATTAACCAGCAGAAATAAAACGAGATATAGGGTAATATGTCTATCAGAAAACAACCTCAAAGATGAAACCCAAATTGTTCTTTATAGAAGTTATGTAAACGACTGAAAATAAGATTCTCAATAAATGCAGCTGTATCAACCTCTCGTAGATTTGTCCATATTTTATCTTGGTTTTTCATACTATTAGTTTTAAGTGTAACTGTGTCACATGAATGAGGGATACATGTAATGATTTTGTACCCTTACTTTGTCAGTATTAGTTATTGAGTGAGAAACTTCGTGGATGCTGATGGTTGTGTGGTTGTATTCTTATCAATCTCATCCCTGTGCATAAAAAAACGGGTTGCTTACTTACTGATATAAAAATGTTTCATGTTGTGGAAATTTTGGATGACTCCTTCATCAATTGATCTATCTTTGGTCTTAATTTTATTTTTCTGGTTATTTTGACATTTGAATATCTTTTAATTTAGCCTTCCATAGTGTACCACCATGAACAAGCATAACTACTGGTATTTTTAAAAAATATGTCTGCTGTCTGAAATTTAGGTGAATGGTTTTGGTATTAACCACTATTTAAATAATATCATATATGAGAAATGTGGCAGTATAGTTGTATAATTTACATTCAGATGGTTGTTTGGAGGCTTTTTATATCTTTTAAGGTCAATTCTGGCATGGTTCATTATTCATTTTTTTTGTGTCCACGCTACATGCAACATTTAAGTCACTATTTTATGACAGAAATGAGATAATTGCAAAAATATTAATACAATTTTTTAATGTGAGGGTAACACAATGAAAAAGAGCCTTTACATGTTCAGAAAGAAAATGATTCTTACTGTATTTATCTCTTAAACATTGCATGTAACATTGACAGAAAAGTAGAGGAAACTTGTTTTCACAAAATTTCTGAAAGAAATGAAAATATACATTTTAGAGTTTTGATGATAGACAATGTTTTGTGATCAATATATATGATATTGAATGTTGAATAAGTTAAGGAATCATTAATCTCAATTTGGAAAAAGTGTCCATGTTACATGCTCCAATTCGTTATTTGCTTTGGTTCCAAACTGACGCAAGTTTAAAAAAGATTTTTTTGGTTACAAATAGAAGGACACCATTTGTAGCAATAATTTGTAAAAAATTTAGAAGCTTATAATGATTTTTATTTTTTTCTTACAATGTCACACTAAAGTAGCATTAGCAAATTCCTGCCCATATTATTATAGATAGAGATAAACTGTAAACAGCCATTATGTTCAGCAAAGTAAGATTTACAAATAAGTCAACATGACCGAAATGGTCAGTTGACCCCTTTAGGAGTTATTGCCCTTTATAGTCAATTTTTAACCATTTTTCGTAAATCTTAGTAATCTTTTACAAAAATCTTCTCCTCTGAAACTACTGGGCCAAATTTATCCAAACTTGGCCACAATTATCTTTGGGGTATCTAGTTTAAAAAATGTGTCCTGTGACCCGGCCATCCAACCAAGATGGCCGCCATGGCTAAAAATAGAACATAGGGGTAAAATGCAGTTTTTGGCTTAATATAACTCAAAAACCAAAGCGTTTAGAGCAAATCTGACATGGGGGTTAAATTGTTTATCAGGTTAAGATCTATCTGCCCTGAAATTTTCAGATGAATCGGACAACCCGTTGTTGGGTTGCTGCCCCTGAATTGGTAATTTTAAGGAAATTTTGCTGTTTTTGGTTATTGTCTTGAATAATATTATAGATAGAGATAAACTGTAAACAGCAATAATGTTCAGCAAAGTAAGATTTACAAATAAGTCAACATGACCGAAATGGTCAATTGACCCCCTAAGGAGTTATTGTCCTTTATAGTCAATTTTCAACAATTTTCTTAAAATTTGTAAATTTTTACTAACATTTTCCACTGAAACTACTGGGCCAAGTTCATTATAGATAGAGATAATTGTAAGCAGCAAGGATGTTCAGTAAAGTAAGATGTACAAACACATCACCATCACCGAAATACAATTTTGTCATGAATCCATCTGCTTCCTTTGTTTAATAGTCACATAGACCAAGGTGAGCGACACAGGCTCTTTAGAGCCTCTAGTTTAAATGTCGCACCGTATCTCAAAATCGATTCTTGCTTATTGCTTAAAACTTATCACACTTCTTAGTCATATTAATCTTAAGATCTGTATACTTTTTGGTGATGATTCAAAATTTCTGTTTTGTGTTATTTAGTATTTTGTATAAAAAGGGGAAGGTTTTTTTTACATGTAGCGCTGTATCTCAAAAATGGTTTATGACTATTGCTTAGAACTTCATTTGTTATATTAATCTAAAGATCTGTATACTTTTTGTTGATGATTCCAAATTTTATTTTTGAGTTATTGAGTATTTTGTAAAAAAGGGGGAGTTTTTTTTTTTTACATGTCGCGCTGTATCTCAAAAACAATTTATGATTATTGCTTACAACTTTGCAGACTTTTTTGTTATATGATTATTGCATAAAACTGCCACTCAAGACGTCGGGCGTATCATGCGCTCATGACGCAGCTGTTTATTTATACATAGATTAGGCCGTTAGTTTTCTCGTTTGAATTGTTTTACATTGTCATTTTTTGGGCCTTTTATAGCTGACTATGCGGTATGGGCTTTGCTCATTGTTGAAGGCCGTACGGTGACCTATAGTTGTTAATTTCTGTGTCATTTTGGTATCTTGTGGAGAGTTGTCTCATTGGCAATCATACCACATCTTTTTTTTTTTTTTTTTTTAAATATACAGGAAATTCATACCCGTAGCCAGGGGGGGGGGTCGGGGGGGTCGGACGAACCCCCTCTTGAAATCAAATAAGCACTGTTAAAGTCAACGTCTTGTTCAAATTGTGACTGTTAAAGTCGAGTTCATGAGTCCAACGAACCCGCCCTTGGAAATTCCTGGCTACGGGCCTGAAATTACATTGCATTTGCTTTAGGCCTTCATTTCTTTAAGATATATTTATGAATTGTTTGAAATGTTTGTATTTTTTGTTATTGTCCATTTATACATAAAATTTGTGCAACGTTGGGGATTTCTGTTTGACTCTGTTTTTTTATTGAATGTACATGTATTTATTATAATTATGCCCTTGCAGTAATTTTCTTACACTTATGCTGGCACCCTAAAAAAATTGGTGAGTAAAAATAAATGATACAAAAAATATCCTTTAGCATACATGTAGTTAACAACTGAAATAAGAAAGATCCAAGGTGTACATATTCGCGAAGATTTATATTCTTAAACTTGTCAAATTTGCGAAAATAAATTGCTCAATGAAATTGAATTGGTTTACAGTAACTATTTATTGTTTTATATTGATCATAGCATTCTATACATCCTATCCTTGAACATTTCCAGTAATTTATCAATGTAATATATGCTCAGAATTTCAAGGAACAAATTGATGTAACACTTGTCTAGAACATTTCATAACTGTTGCAAGGTGCAGGAATCTAACATTTGCTCTAAAAATTGTAAATTATGTCATTGTTAAAGTCATCTCAATTTAAAGATTGGAGTTATCTTCCTTTGTCTAGAATTACTGTTAAATCAACTACAACCAATGCAATATTTAATTTTACTTCCCACTGATAATTTGAAGCAATCTTTACCATTCAGTGCTTACAAGCACTTTACTTTACTGTTATTATTTCAGGAACAATTCTATTCACTGGGTGCCAATGCTATATTACTGTTATTATTTCAGGAACAATTCTATTCACTGGGTGCCAATGCTATATTACTGTTATTATTTCATTAACAATTCTATTCACTAATACCGTTATTTGGGGCACCAATGCTTTATTACTGTTTATTATTTCAGGAACAATTCTATTTACTGATGCTGATATATGGGGCACCAATGCTTTATTTCTGTTATTATTTCAGGAACAATGCTATTCCATGGGGTGCCAATGATTTTTTACTGTTTATTATTTCAATTATTTCAGGAACAATTCTATTCACTAATGCAGTAATATGGGGTGCCAATGCTTTTCTACTGATCCTAGACGCCACAGGAAAACCTGGTTTTCTGTTAAAGTATAAAGTTCAGGAAGACAAAAATGTACCAGTAAGTGTAAATACTCATACTCATAACCTAACCCTAACCCTATGGTCCGAGTACACAGTTATTTTGTTGGGCATTTGTTTTAGACAATAAATGAAAATTAAAAAAATCCCACTTGTGCTTTCCCAATAATATTTTCACAGTGTGTTGTACTAATTTTGGGACAAACTATATCAAAATTATAGAAAACATCTTTAGCCCTTACTCAAAATATTGACATATTCTGAAATCTTTTGTCAGCTTCTGAAGTGCTTATTTTTAACCTTTTTCAGCTAGACATAATCACTACTTTACTTTAAAATTCATGACCCAAAATTGTATACAGTGTAATTTCACCCCCTACTTGCTTTTTGAGGCATAAAACATGGAAAAAAAGATTTGAAAATGGTATAATCAAAATTGGCAAGTAACACACTGTCCATTCTAGGGACTATATTCCTGGACAATGAAAATCAAAGGATGATAACTGTGTATTTGAGCCTATACCCATGGTTTTCTTGATGACAGCAATTTGTTATTGTTATTTTAAAAACGTTACAAATGATAATCAATTTATTGGGTAACACTTATGAAAACTTATATATGATAAACATTGTATTGGGTTTCACTTATTAAACCTTATATGATAAACATTTTATTGGGTAACACTTATTTAACCTTATATAATTAATCAATTTTTGATTGGGTAACACTTTTTAATTCATTAATTCATCTTTATTTCCTCTTTATAGAGATTACAAGAACATATAAACCCAGCAATGAATAACCCAAGTAATCACCATGTTATTCAGATCTGAAAAAAATCAGCTGGAATTTTAGCCTCAAATCTAGATATTTTTAATTGACATTTTATTGATGTTTATGCTGTTAACTTTAATAGTCAAACTACATGTTTCCTATTTATACGCTCCTTTATAGGACATGTTATGGTGTACCCTAGTCCCCCCTTCCATCCATCTGTCCATCTGTCATCAACATGTCAGAAAATAACTCAAAAATGCTTTATCCAATTTGCATGAATTTTGGTGAAGAATTTATATCTATTGACATGCATGACATGAGCTCCCTTTCAAATTTTAGAAATTTTAGATTTTACATTTCCGAGTTATGGGGTTATGCTCTATATGATTTAAATTGTAATAGATAAATATAACACATAAATCACAAAAAATGTTCAGCAAAGCAAACTATTAAAAAGTCAAATTTTGCCAATATTGTAACATGCAGGGAGTCCTACATGTCAGATGGTACTTTATGTACCGTTGAATCCTTACCAGGGTTACTTCCCTGGATTTGTTGTGAATTGTTAGCGAACCCTTACAAATAGTAACGTATATCCTGAACTTTTATAAATATAGCCTAATGAAAATAAACAATAGATTAATTCCGGTAAGTATACTGAATGGAACCCTTAACCTAACAATAGAGTACAACACAAGGGACGTTTTATTGGAACTCAGGGGTTAAGAAATTTTGTTATAGCTCACTAGCCCAGGGCTAATTGGTTGCAAGATTTTACTAGCCCTGTTGGAAGAACTACTTGCCCAACAAAACTGACCTGCTAGCCTTAGTATGCCTTACAATTTCATAGTTTGCTGCAATAACAATGAATTCTATAAACTTAACATTTTTTATCTATTGACGGCATTGTAAAGTAGATCTTTGCAAATTGGATATTCAAAACTTATATCAGCAAAAAATATTCCATTAGCATATATATTCAATAAATCGATAATTGAATATTCACTGAAAATTCTGATATAATGAGTTGACCAAATCGGAGGATGATACAAGTCTTGACCCCTGCTATACGTAGGTATGTAAAAGGATTGGAGGGGGTTTTATCAGATACAATAGCATCATCACAGTTGTGTAAAAGAATTATCAGCACATGTTTCAAATTTATATCTGACAAAAGTCAGGTTTCTGCTGTCAAAAGGGATTCACATTTATATTGCAATAAATTAATCAGAAGGAGGTAAAATCAGGTTGCATAAGCAATGTACAATACCGCCCCTGTATTGACACATCGATATTGAAAGTACACGATTGGTTCTATTTTAAAACTTGTACAAAATCAGTTCAAACTCTGGGAATCCCGGATGACGTCTGATTGGATAAGATAGAAAAGTGTTGAGGGGATTTCCCCCTTTCAATTTTAGAAACGCCAAGACTGTTTTGTTACTAGTCCGTCGGGCATTTTGGGTTACAAGTTTTGGTTGCCCGAGGTCAAAATGTTGTAGTCCCGGGTGTCGGGCTAGTGGATTTCTTAACCCCTGGAACTGTGACTTAACCTTACTTCAAAATTAGATATATGACTGTTCACTTATTTGCCTTTTAGTACTTAAGTTCCATGATTCAATAGTAATTACTAATATATGAAAATATGATTTCCAGTGTGGCCCTAGCCCTTGTTCAGGGCCAAGAGTCCAAAGGGACAGGATTACGTTGTCTCTTTTAATGCTGCTCCTCACCATCGACAGATGCCCTGTGATAAACACCACATATTGATTTGGTACTTGCATCTGTATCAAGAATTAATGTTTTGGAGAAGTCAGGATGATTGAGGACTGTGGTACTGACTAACTTGACTTTCAGCTTTTCAAAAGCTGCCTGACTTACATTTGTTCATTGTCGTGTCTCGACCCTTTTCATTCATTTGGTGTAGGCTCTTATCTGTATCGGAAATAATATTTTGTACCGGCGATAATAGCTACACAAACCTTAGAAGGATCTGTGCTCTGTTACATTCTTGGGGACTTGCTATTTGTTTATACACTTAATTTTGATCGGGGTCGGTGGCAACACCCTATTCAGGAACAACACTTCTGAGATAGGTTACCTTCTTAGCCAACAAATAACACTTTTTAGGTTTAAGTTTAAGCCCTGCGACTTGTAACTTCACAAAAATCTTGCGAAAAGTATATATCATTTCATCAAAAGTACCCTGCCATAACATTCTTCATTAGCCGCTAAAAAAATGGCGTTTGACAGACCAAATGGCATACAGTGAAACTGAAAGAGACCCATCCGTGTGGCAAAGGCTGTTTTAGGGCGATCTGATTGCTCTACCTCAACCTGTCAATATACAGAACATAAATCCAAAGTAGAAAACCACTTGTTTCCTGACAACTGTTCAAAAGAATCATCAACATAATTATTCGTGATGAAGGATATGCATCTTTGATAGTACGTGCATTTAACCGTCTATAGTCTACTAAAAACTTAGTGATCCCATACTTCTTTCTAACCATGCAAACATATCCCAGAGGACCATGGTTCTTCCTAAGGCCTAACTATTTATCTTACCAACATCTCGTTAATATGTTGATTTTCTTTCTTCCTAAGACCTATTGGGGTACGCAGTTGTTGCTGCTTCATTGGCCTTGCATCACCAGTGTCAATCCAGTGCTTTACAATATTTTTTGGTCCAAGATTAGAATCCAAAGCTGCAAAAAGATGCTTAAATTCCTAAAACAACTATGTGACCTTGTCATCAAGACTCTCACTAGACCTATCTACTTTTCCAACTCATTACTAAGATTACAATCCTTATCATTGTCTACCTGACTAACAACTTCTGATTCGCTGATATTTCATACCATAGTACCAACATTTAGTACTTGGACACTGTCATTATATTCAACAGCATTATCAGACATCACAAGGTCTTTCCTCACTTGGTTCAATAATGCCAGTAACCTTAAAAGCTGAATCATAGCTCAGAACTTCGCCCTGGATAACAACCTCTGATCATTGGACTATGCTAGTTGTTTCTTTATCTGTCACCCCATAAACGTCTTAGAACTCTCCCTGTAGTTTTTGTTGATCATCCCTTTCCATCACTGTATTGCCTAAATTAATTTTAAAACCTTTTATTGGCAGAAAATCTAGTCCAAGACTACCTTTCACTGACAAACCTGTTATAACAATTCAATGACCGTGTGAAAGCTTCCCAACTTAACGTCAAAAGAAAAAATTGCTTTACCAATGATTTATAAAAACTCTGCATTACCTAATGTAACTTACTGATTGACCTGTCGTACACTTGGCCTATCACCTGACTTAAATTTCTCAAAAAGAGTATGCTACACCAAATTAACTGTAGCTCTTGATTAACAAGAAACTTGGTATGAATTTCATTTATGAATAACTCTACATAGTGCCCTGCTTCATTGTTAAGTGTATTTGAGCCGAGGAATAAAGATTTACGTTTCCATTTACCACTACGGTTGTTCATATGCCTGGCCGAAGGTCCTGGTGATCCTTGGTTGTTCAGCCTCATATTTCTAGTAGCATCACAATGTCTAGCCCTGTAACCGGGTTTTCAACAATTAATTCAAAGTAACTTTGACCTTTAAACTGGCCCAGGCATGTTGGCTTTATTCTTTAATTCATATAACTCTTTATGCATATTTGCCAATTGATTATTGAGAGCTGCATGCATGCCCTCAATTTTATCTGACAACCTATCATATGATAAGATTCTGACGCTCTAACCACCTTTTCATTATTGTCTTCAACTCCTAAATGGGCTTTCCCTATTTCAAATTGCTTTTTTGCCTTGTAAGCAGGCATGGGGTAATCGTAATCAGTAATCATAATCAGCTGTAATCGATTACATTTTGCAGTGTAATCATATGTAATCAGTAATCATGCCATTTCTGATTACAAGTAATTGTAATGTAATCGATTACATTGCAAAAAACAGGTGTAATCCTGATTACTTTTAGATTACTTTAAGATTACATTCATATGATTACTTGCTGATTACAAATCTTGTATATATATTAAAAATTGTTTTTGATAGAACGATGAAAATAAGAAAATGTAAAGCTTGAATGAAAAATCATGAAACTAGTATTCACAATGATGGGACCTTGTTTCATGTGATAAATTGTATCATCTATATAAAAAATTTATATAACCAAGTGTTTTATTTTGTTAACAGTTTACTAAAGGAAATTGCCTCTCCAATATTTCATTGTGAGATTTCACAAGAGCTCTTATGATACAAGAATATGCCTTGAAAGAATTTTTTTCCTTGATTGAAAGTTCTGATATTAACTCCAATTTTATGTAATTTTACCCAATACTTTAACATAACTACATTGCAATTAAAATACAGAAAATATTTAGTTCCAATTTGACTTTGATGGTCGACATAAATATATGAGCCCACTTAATTCAAAATGGAAGTTAAAACCAGATTTCATTTATTGACAATCATCAGTATAAACAAGTACATGTACAGTGTAAACATATGGCATAATATTACAAATAATATACATAGAAAACAGTAGGTGACGTCAGAAGTTTCATCAATACAAAATATCTTTTATTACAATAAAGTGTTGAGAAATGTATATACTTTCCTAAGTTACAAAGCTGTTTTGTGTTTTCACCTGACAATAATTCTATTAATTATTAATTAGATCAAGTTTTAAAAAATTTCAAACAAATAATAACAATCAACCATTTCTAACTTTATTGATATTGTTATTAAGACAATAACATTTTAATACCCAAGCTCACCTATTGTTTGTAAAAAAAATGGAAGTAGTGATTAACACCTGTAAAAACATTAATGGATGTGTCAATTATGTCCCAACAGACAATAAAACTATACTTAATTAATTTTTCCTTATTTGTTCAGCTTTTTTGTTAATTAGGCAGTTGGTTAAAAATTTGTAGAAAAAAATGAAGATATATCTTTTACATAGAGAAAGGACATGTACACTTGTCTATGGCTATTTTTATCAAATTGCACATGTTACACTGTACTTCATGTCTATGAATTCTTTTAAAAAACTAATTTTTGAATAAATTAAGGCTTTTAAAAAAATCACCAAAGTTAGCTTTTTTGTGAGGATAAAAAGTTATAAAAAAACCTCTGATATTGCAATATACAATGTAATCATAAGTAATCTAAAGTAATCATGATTACTTTACAGAAAAGTAATCTAATGTAATCGATTACATATGAAAAAGGGTGTAATTGTAATGTAATCGATTACATTTTATTAGCAAAGTAGTTGTAATTTAATCGATTACATTTTAAAGTAATCGACCCCATCCCTGCTTGTAAAACCTTTCTACCTCTACAGCTTAACAGATAGCGGAATTAAGGTCAGGGGGTGATGATTGTGGGAATGTCATATGCATGTCGTTAATAATCAATGAATCCAAGAAGTGTTCTTTAGCTAATGTTTCCTTAACTTCTCCTGGAGCAGTGGGGTACGCTCTATTCAACAGACGGCGTATCGTTTGACATAACCCAGAAAGCGACTCTAAAGCCCTCTGCTTCCTTTCTTTCAATTGTCCCCTGTACAACTCTGACTGATTTGGGGGAGCAAATCCATCATCTAGTGATCAAACCAACTGGTCAGAATGAATTTTCTTGTCTTCTGATAAATCTCCCAAAACACATTGAGCCTGACCCTTAGGGAAGCCGCTAAGTATAAACTTTCTTTAGGTTATCCCAATCGTTAATATAGGAACATGCCTCATAATGTGACCATTAGTACTTCCAATCACCTGACCCATCGTATGTTGCACCTTAAAATCATTTTGCTTACTCATGGTTGTCCCTGGTTTGTTCCCCGGTGACTTCTAATAGGACAAATTGACCGGGGTTTCCTTTACAATTTGATTATCTTGAGGTTTCAACTGATTTGAGGCTCCAGCATCTTGGATGGCTTTGGTCTTGCACCAATATCTATTAGTACGGTGACCGAGGAATGAAAAGTCGCTTATTTAAGGAGTTTAATTGTCATTCGCACTATACGGCTATAAATCACAATATTGGTAGTACAAAGGTTAAAGTTAACATTTTGACTTGTCGTCAAAAAATCGTACGGTGCAATTTTCGTAAAATGGACTTTAAAGTACGTTAGTTTACTTGAACGAAAAATCGACTTAGAAAAGTTTTGAGGTCTACATTGTAAAAGAACATCCGTGTTATGATTTCTGTTGTTATATACATAGTTGTTACACCTTATTTTAACGATTTCAAATATGTTTCGCAAAATTAATCCGTTATTGAAGAGTGTATGTAAAAGATTACCACTACGAATATTTTGCATTTAATAGAGTATGTTTCAATTTAATTTCTTCTTTATTTTCTAAAGCAAAATGTAAGATAATTAACATTTATATGATATTTCATACCTTTATTAATCAATAATATTAAACGCATTTATCTCAGAAACATTACTTTAGCAATTCAAGCCAGATACGAGTTATAATGCTCATATGACGGAGCTATTTGAAGCTCATACACAGCCTCTTATAGATGCATATAAGCAATGGGGATGTGCTGTATCGCTTACATTTAAATACAAGGATGTTTTCCTTGAATCAGTAGACATTTTGCTTTTAAATGTTAGTGCAGAACGAGAGGGAAATGATCAATTCCTTGAGATCGTCATCCCAAATGTATCCTTATAATTTGTGTAACCAAACGTACCAATTACTGAAGGTGGATGCCAGTTTACATACTCGATATGCTTCAACTTTCTGAGAATTTTATAGATGGCTACTTTGCTTCAAGACAGACTCCTGGACATTTTAACGGTACATGGACCGACATGGCAACATAAAAGACCGTTATAAAAGCCCTAGGGGATCAGGTGGCACTATAGGCATAACAAATCAAAAGTCCGCGCTTGTTAGATTGACCCTTTATACTAGACATTTCTAAGAATCCATTAGTCGTGTAATGTTAAAAAGGACTGGAATTGCTGCAAATAATGCAAATTTACAAGAGGAAACAAAACCAACAGCAATGAAAAGAGATGAAGAACATGTTACTGCCATTGTGAACTAGTTGAATGATCCATGACTGATCCGTTTGACATCTTCTCCATGTCTTATTACTATCTCTTCTAGAATGCATGCTAGCAGAGATATTCGATTTCTTTGCTCACAGCTGTAGATGAAGGCTTGAACATGTCTAAACATTGTATCACTAGTGCTCTTTCTTTAGATCCAGCCCTATCCAATATACCCTCATTTTCCAGTGGCAGTCCAAATTTCCCAGATGACCTCTATTGTATCAACCAACGTATTGTGATTATTGTAAACTTCCTCGTCCTGAATATGCATGAAATATTTGCCACTGGACGTTTAACAACCAACAATCAATCAATCAATCTTCAGATCCAGTCAAGGAGTTTTTATAGTCTAATATCAAAGTCAAAACTAAAAACGTTTGAACACATGACCACACAAACATAGCTTAAATATAAATCGGGGGAAATACTTTAAGATCACATAAATCCATAACTTGTATTTGGACGTGCACTGATTTTGGCCAAATGTAGAGATGATGTTACCGTAGAACATGTTCTGTCACTCCCTGTAGTTCCCATTCGAATTTTCTTTTTTTCAAGATGACGGCACCATGAGAAAATCATGCAAGTCTGATTTGGTGAAGCAATAAGAATCTGAAGTCTCTTGTGCACTTTCCTTACCTTCCTTTGTACCATCTCTCTCAACTTACATTAGAGATGGTATGACATTGGTTCAATGTATTGATATTAAGCTTCCACAAAAGTGTATCAGATTATTGAGGGGAGAAGTATTCATGACTGCAAAACTTTGAAATTTCCCCTATGATTCCACCTGATGTGAAATTGTCAAAGGCATTTATACTTACACTGTTAATGGCTGTCGTAACTTGTTTAGCACTCAATAGGAGACCTAGGTCGATACTCACTGCCTTAAACTTTGACACGAAGTTTAGAGAAATGGAAAAGAGCGGAAGAACAATCATACGGACCTCTAATACATATGTGATTGGTTTGTGTGTTCACTACTTTAAATATATGATACATTCAAGCGAGTTGTGATTGCAGATGGGGAACATAAGCAGTGTAAAGGATGGGCGGAGATTTTCACCTATTCACTAACTATGTGTCTTTTTTCCACAACAATATGTTAACTATTAACTGATGTACATGCAGTTATCGGATGAGACACAACTTTGTCTCTGTTTTGAGTAGGTAAACACCCTGTTTACAAGATTTTGAAGGACACGCACGACTATTTCAGTGGTTTTTAGAGTTTCGATAGTATTGACAAAGATAAACCCCCTGCTTGGGCATGCACGTTAATTTCAAAGCTTTATATTATTAAATCAGAAAACTCTCTTTAAAACTTGTCACTAGTTAAGATGTAAGTTTATTCGGGTCACCTCCCTGTGAGGCGGCAGTGAAACAGCATGTTTCACGTACTTCATTTCAAACTAAAAATGTGGACCGCATTACACATTGCTAAACCTCTATTCCGTCAATTTTACAATACGGTTGGTGAAAGTTATATGATTCATTACACCCCGTGTATTTTAAAGGGCATATGTCAGCAGATTTCATACAGGATCTTTTGTTTTCATTGAAGGGAAAATCTCCATGTAAAAAAGTCAGGTGTTTGTTTACAACAAAACCCTACATGTCCGGAGCTTTGCTACTGTAAAGGGTCAGCATTATGTAGAAATTTTAAATCATGTTCCTTGACAGATGAACCAGACAATACTCCTGGTATAATTCTTTTGTGTGGATCTCTTTGATAAGATTATTGAATTGTAACTGTTTTCGAGGTATTGAGTGCTTTTTGGTTTAACCGTTTTAATGAATTATATGAATGAGATTAAGCAAAATACGCCTTCATTATAGCAGCCTTATTCAGGTAAAATAATAATATTTATCTTTTATTGCTGAGGTTGAATGTCAGCCGGCAAGGTAACTACTGTAACTTTAACAGAAATTGTGTAGAATAGATCAAGTGTTTGAAAAACGTCAATTACAAGAATAAATCGATTTCCAAATTCATATTTTTTTACATTTTCGAGATAATTCATTGTTATTTGATTTGAAAACATGTCTGTATCTGGAATTTAACCTAAATTAATATATCTTAAAATTTTAAAAGTATGGAAGAAAAAAGGAAAACACAGAATTTGATCTTTGACCTTATTTCATGCAAAACTGTTACCACATTTCTTTTTGACGACATCGATATTATACAAGTGCTAACTTTTCCGCATCCAATGATATATAATATAGCCATATAGTATGTTTGACGATTAAATATAAAAAAATATTGGGTCTGGTCACCGTACTATATATAATGTGGACCAACTGGGGTACTATGGATCGAGATTGTTTTGGCAACAGACGTTTGGTCATTAAGCTGTGCAGTAATAATCTCTGAGTCACTTGCAATTTGCGACCCGGGAATGGGTGAAGAATGTGAAGGACGACTATTTGACAAGGTGTCCTGAAGATATTTCTCAGGCCTAGACAATTAGGCCGACACATGTGCAGCTTTATCCATATTTATAAAGAAAACTGATGATTGACTATATACTGACTGATATATTTAATTAACCAACTAATTTTACAGGGAACAAATCACACTGCTTCCACCGAATTTTGTAACATGCAGGGGGTCATACACGCCAGACGGTACTTTATGAACCTGTGAATCCGTACCAGGGTTACTTCCCTGGATTTGGTATGTAGTGTGGCTATACCTGACATATGGTTACGTGTATCCTGAACTTAACTTAAATTTAGATATAAAAGCCTAACGAGAATGAACAACAGATTACTTCTGGTAAGCGTACTAAATGGAACCCTTTGACAAACAATGGAGTACAACACAAGGGACATTGTATAGGTGGCTGAATATTACTTCAAAATTGGATATATGACTGTTCACTTACTTGCCTTCCAGTACATTTGTTCTTTGATTCAAACGATATATATGAAAGCATTGTTTTCAGTGCGTCCCTGTCCTTGTTCAGGGCCAAGGTGTCACTAGTGGAAAGATACAATGTTACAATATCACCTTAATTATATACCACGAGACAATATGTCACCACCTTTTTCAGATAGTACAATTAGCTACTTCTTATTCAGAAATAGTAAGTTACTTTTTCGTTTGTCTTCACTCTTCCGGCTTTGAAGATTGAACTGATAAACGCTGTGGGAAAGTCTACTTATATACTAGGATAATCTCTTACCAAATTGCATATAATCTCTATACAGAAATTAATTTATTCCGTATTACTGCCTATGGTACTTTAATATCAAGCAATTGATTTTCAACAAGGAATGATTGAAACCAGTACCAAAAATTTGGAAATTGTTTTCAGTATTACAACCGTAATTAACATACGTCATTAACAATCGCAAGTAAAAGTAGAATTTGTTATGTGAACATTAACTGGATTTAAACAATTGCCCACTTCCTTACAGGTTTAATCTTAGAACTTCTTAACTATATTAAGGTAATGTAATGTATATTTATATGTTTTTCTGTATACCTTTGTTCATTTTAAGTGATACCAGAATAAAATGATATATGAAAGTAACTGATTAATTTTTGTCGCAATATTGTTAGTAGACTGTCATCCTTCATAGGAATAAATATTATCCTCCTTTTTGTTTTGAGCAAAAAAAAAAGAAGATAGAGTGACTAGACTAAATGATCAATAGTACAAGGTCAACAAAATAGAGATTTTTGTCATAAAGTCTATTCTCGTCTACAATGTTGGAAAATGTCCTTTGTTCGATATGCTCATAGACCAAGGTGAGGGACAAAGACTTTTTAGAGCCTCTAGTTGTGGGTTTCCTTGATTTTTTTTAATCAGAACTAAGAAGCAGATTATCAAAGACTTTCTAGAAAGTGCTTGCATTTTTGGTAGTTTTTTTTCCACAGTTGAGTATACAAAGCGTTCAAAGAAAGTCATACATGTGCTAGAATTTTTTATGTATTGACCAAAGGATATTGTAATTATTGAAGAAAGTGATTACAACTTTGAATCCCTTATAAGGCGTATGTTTTTGAGATGTAAAAAGAATGAAGTCATCTGTAAGACAAAAATAATTTTAGTTTAAAATATTCTTCAGTTAGAACAATAGACGGACATCTGACAGAGAATGTGTTAACAAAAATGTTATTCCTGTTACCATCATGTCCATACTTAGGATTAACTTGTGATTTGATTAATCATAGTAATATATCTTATGTTTAGAACAAACAGACATTGGTCTTACGATGGACATAGATAACCTTCATGGTGGGCATTAATGTTTGTGCCACCATTTATCAGAGCATGTCCAAGGCTTTCCTGTACATACATTATTGTAATTATTAATGAAAGCTTAAGGTTGCACTTTGTAAATACAGCTGTTTCTCAAAACACGCCTTTTTTGGGGAGTAATTGAATATTCATAGAAAATTCATTTTGTTTACATACTGGTTCCCAGTTGTGCTCTCTGTGTTCCATATCGCAGAGACAGAACTTGGGAATGTTACCAGTAAATAAACACGTGCATATTGTTTACATTGAAATCTGTGGTAATTAGTTATCAAAAGTACCAGTAACCTTTCATTCGAGGTAGGGGTAGTTAAGAAAATTAGTGTAAGTTTAAACTCTGAGAAATTCAGGGCATATAAACGTTGAAAATATGCCGCACAGCCCTATATTTTGACCTTTAAAAAAAATTGTGGTGCATATGAACTTTCAATTCTAGGATAAGATTTTTTTCAAAACTTCATAGTAAAAGTGGTACAGTTTTAGCCATAAAAGGAGTTCCTATGGGAAATTGCATTGTCAATATTTACAAAAATGCAACCTATATAGGGTGAAAAAGGGGAACATTCAGAATTTAACCAAATTTGCTTTATTTCACAGATTTTAAAGAAATTAACTCAAATAAGAAGTTTTATAAATATTTAATGAAGATTGATAGACTCCTGGGCCTTAAATATGATGACTCAGCATAAATTCACAGTTTACAGTATGCATAGTTTACTTAAAGTCCTGGATACAAAATTAAATCATAATATTTGCATATTTGTAAGTTTAATTGTTAAGACCTGCTTATATTTACTCTTCACAGTCATTGAAACTCATAGATTCTTCCTGAATATTATTTATGGGGTATTTGTGTCCTTTCGATAACCCAAAAGTAAGCCGCAACACCTAAATCTGCTTTTTTGTCACCACGGCATAATAAATACAAGCTAGAAAAACAAAAATATCTGAAGAAAACTTACAATAGTGTGTTCTATCCTGAATATGTACTAAATATTCCAAATTGCTAGAAACAGCAGAATTATTTAGGAAATTTGAGGCCCCAGGGGCAAGAAACATAGGAAATTGCCTACCCCCTGGTCATAAAACAAATAATTTAACTTGTAAATGCTATGATTTTATGATTTTAAAGTTCTTGATATAGAAAACAATAACTATGCTTGGAAGTTATGCAAAAATCAAATGTTAGCAGTCATCTCTACAACATTTTAAGTGAATTTATATCTCAGACTGGTATCTGCATACATACAACTATTGCAAATATGGCTTTGTTTGAACACTTCTAGTATATATAGTAGCTAAATTGTGTCAGATATATGGTTAAAGATGATACTGTTGTGACAAGAATTCTAAATTGACCATTTGAGGCAGAAAATGTGTTCTTTAATTGACAAATAGGCATACAGTAAGATGTGGACTGGAGATAAAGGCTGGATTGGATACTTTATATAATCTTGAATGTTGTAATGATTGACTGCTAAACGTTACATTTATGATATTCTGATATGCTTTCAATATGTTATCAAAACAGTTTTTAACAGGTTCTAGGCATTTTTTATCAGAAAATATGCAAATAGGGTAAGCTGGCAATAATTAAAGTCTTGTTTTCAAATTCTTTAAAAAATTGAAACAGGGGAGGGGGTATAAAATGTATAGTAAAGAAAAACTTAGAGTATACACAGTGATTTCTTTAAGACTTTAATTCTGATAAATGAGTATTAATGTGAGAAAAACTGATTTTAGAGAGTTTTCTATTTGAATAAATGTCTGTATAGGTTGCACTTTGTAAATACAGCTGTTTCTCAAAACACGCCTTTTTTGGGGAGTAATTGAATATTCATAGAAAATTCATTTTGTTTACATACTGGTTCCCAGTTGTGCTCTCTGTGTTCCATATCGCAGAGACAGAACTTGGGAATGTTACCAGTAAATAAACACGTGCATATTGTTTACATTGAAATCTGTGGTAACCTTTCATTCGAGGTAGGGGTAGTTAAGAAAATTAGTGTAAGTTTAAACTCTGAGAAATTCAGGGCATATAAACGTTGAAAATATGCCGCACAGCCCTATATTTTGACCTTTAAAAAAAATTGTGGTGCATATGAACTTTCAATTCTAGGATAAGATTTTTTTCAAAACTTCATAGTAAAAGTGGTACAGTTTTAGCCATAAAAGGAGTTCCTATGGGAAATTGCATTGTCAATATTTACAAAAATGCAACCTTAAGAAGAATGTGAATGTCTGATTTTACACATTTAAAATGATCTTATCTGTTTTACAGGTTGATAGACAGAAGTTAAAGAAGGCTGTGAAAATTGTTTTGTTTAACGGATTTGTTGTTTCATTTCCAATGACATTGTTTGGATTTTATTTGATGAAATGGCGTGGGTGTATTGTCAGTGGTGAGATGCCTTCATTTGCATGGGTTCTGTTAGAGCTAACTGTGTTTAGTTTGGTGGAAGAAATTGGATTTTACTACTCTCACAGGTACAGTTAACAGGCAAATGATTCAAAGTTGATATACATAACTTCAAGTAGTTCTGGGAACATCATTAAGGTCTAAGACACAACACAGAGAACACCTATATATAATTTTAGAATATAGATGAAATATCTCCCACTAGTTTCTGTACCTTGAACCGAAACAATCTGGAATTGAGATTTCATTTAAGTTGGTAATGCCAAATATCTGGTGCATAGTCAGCCTAAATTGACAAATGTAAAATATTAAAAACAAGAAAACTAACAGTCTGATTTATGAACAAAATACTGAACTAAAACAAATATGATATACAGCAACAAACTGAATAACAGGTTCCTGACTTGTTTATATTTCAGAAAAAAAAACACAGTATTTTGACTACACCTTTTAGTATTCAGACATCAGCCCTTTCCCAGAAATTATTTGATCATTTTATATCACAGACTGAATCTTTAACAAGATTTAAATTTGTTTTACATTAACAATTACTGAACTGCCCAAGATTCAAATTTTAGCATTTAGATATTTACAGCCTGAGAATTGATGCATTTTTATTTCAGATTGATGCACCATCCCAGACTTTATAAGCACATTCACAAGCTACACCACGAATGGACAGCTCCAATAGGGATTATCTGTATCTATGCTCATCCTTTAGAGCATTGTATCAGTAATTTGATGCCTATTATGATGGGACCAATACTAATGGGGTCACACTTAGCTACAGCTTGGATGTGGTTCTTCGTTGCTCTGGTGTCAACGACTATATCACACAGTGGTTATCACTTCCCATTTCTCCCATCACCAGAGGCACATGATTTCCACCATCAGAAGTAAGTACTATATCTATCAGTGGTTCTCATTTCCCATTCCTCCCATCACCAGAGGGACATGATTTCCACCATCAAAAGTAAGTACTATCACAGTGTAAACTATGTCAGATTTTATTGGTCCCAACAATTAAGGAAGGAGGGGCGACAAAAAGGCCCAAATAATGTTTTTCTTGGTATTTGCACAACTTTAGTATAAGTAAATTAGAAATCTATGAAACTTAATCACAAGGGTATGACCACAAAAGGAAGGTTGAGATTGATTTTGGGAGTTTTGGTTCTTACAGTTTAGGAATTAGGGACAAAAAAAGTTCAACTTTAAACTTTATCTGATTTCATCCAAAAATAAATTATTGGGGTTCTTTTATATGCTGAATCTAAGTATTTAGATTCTTAATTTTTGGCCCTGTACTCAAATTGGACTACAGTATGGTCCAAAGGGTCCATACTTAAACTTTTAACAAAAAAATAAATTCTTGGGGTTCTTTGATAGGCTGTTTTTGAACATGTACTTAGATTTTTGTTTATGGGCCCAGTTTTCAAGTTGGTCCAAATAGGTGTTCAAAATTAAACTTTGTTTGATTTCAACAAAAATTGAATATATGGAGTTCTTTGATATGCTGAATTTAATCATGTATTTAGATTTTGAAGATGGACCATAAAAGGTAAATGCCCCAACTTTCCAGGGTTCGACCTCTGTGGTTGTATCAAGCTGCACCCTGCAGAGCATTTTATTTACATTGTCATTGTTGTTACAACATTTTTAAACAATTGTTTGAATAACATGCAACAATGAATCCTGAATGTGTGTTCTTAGATTTGTGCTATTAAAATAACGGTTATAAAGACATTTTTTTGTGTGTTTTTTTCTACTGCCAAAATTAGACATTTTCAGATATTGTCTCATCTAATGACTTGATTGTTTTATAGGTTTACCAACTGTTTTGGAGTTCTTGGTGTGCTTGATCGTCTCCATGGAACAGACAACAATTTCAGGGACAGTAAAGCCTACCAGAGACACATCATGTTACTGAGTCTCACTCCCCTGTCTCAACAGTACCCAGATACACCACCTAAACAATGTTTAGAGAAAACATCAGACAAAAAACATGAATAAAGGGTTTTAGCACAACAAGTATTTTTGTAAAACCACCTTTTTTAAAAGTGTTATGATTTATACTTTCTTCATCAGTTTATTTGTTACCCAAGTGTTATTGAAGAGCATACTTTATAATCTTTAACCTGTAGCCATTGTGTTATTGAAGAGCATACTGTATAATCTTTAACCTGTAGCCATTGTAAATTAATAGGTTGTTAAACCAGGTTTACTGTTGTGATTTGATGTGTGAAGGTAATATGATCTGATTTACAGCTTGTTTTTTTATGTCCATATGTAATTATTGTGAAGGTTATATGAACTGATTTACAGCTTGGTTTTTTATGTCCATATGTAATTATTGTGAAGGTTATTTGATCTGATTTACAGCTTGGTTTTTTATGTCCATATGTAATTATTCACCTAGTCAATTGGAGTAAGTACAATCATTTGTTGTGATGTCTTACTTAATTCTTATAAAGTATTATGACTTTTTAGGCCAGCCTAAAGGTTTCAATTTGTTTTTTAATTTGCTTGAATTGTTTTTGTTGAGATTAACACCCAATATAACTTATCTACTGACATGGAATTCCAGAACATATATTTTTTTTTATCAATATTCATTTTGCATTGTTTTTATGAGCTTAGAAATTACTATAGCAGACATTTTCTATGAATGAAAGATGAACTACTATAACTAGATTGATGGTGCTTCACCTTACAAACATCAAGATAAACTACTATAACTAGGTTGATGGTGCTTCACATTACAAACATCAAGGTATACCATGGTGCTCATGGTGTATGTTTCTTTTTCTTTGAATTATAATTTTTGATTTTTATTTTTGATTGTCCTGTTGGTTTACCAGTTATATATCTCTTTTTATGAATTATATATAAACTTTATTTATGTTTATAAATTATGCCTTGAGTAGAATAAACGAATATTGAACTAAACAGGTCATTTAGTTTACTTAAAAGATAATTTGTTTTGTATAATTTACAAAAAAAAAATGTATGTAAGAAATTTTACAAAGATAAGCTGCATAGACCATGTAGACTCCACATTCGTTATGTTATCCAGAAGTATTATGTTTAACATATGTGTTTATATAAAGGGGGGGTTTAGATCTAAAAAAACATGTTTAACCCCCGCTGCATTGTTGCGCCTGTCCCAAGTCAGGAGCATCTAGTCTTTGTTAATCTTTTATGATTTTAAATTTTAGTTTCTTGAGTATGTTTTGGAGTTATGACGTCCATTATCACTGAACTGATAGATATTTTTGTTAATGGGCCAGTTGAAGCACGCCTCTATGTGAGGGAGTTTCTCCCTGTATTGAAGACCCGTATGTGGCCTTTCAGCGGTTGTCTGCTCATTGGTCGGATTTTTGTCTCTTTGACACATTATCCCTTTCCATCTCAATTTTATCAATAACCATACAAAAAATAATGATTAGTAATTAGTTTTATTATCACTCAATTTAGGTATCTGTAAATGTTACAGATAAAAACTAAGAAGTGAATCTGATGAAGTGTACTTAAATACAGAAATAGTAATACCAGTGTCTGTTTATTCTTCTATGCTATAGTTTGGAATATCATATTAATTTGTACAGAATCCTTTCTACTATTCTATAAGGATGTTAACTAGACTAGTGACTAGAGGTAGGTGTCAGTTATGTTAAGCAGCTGAAAGCATTTTTAGCATACTAGTTAAAAACATGATCAAGTATGATCAAGTT
Source organism: Mytilus edulis (assembly GCF_963676685.1). Classification (NCBI taxonomy): domain Eukaryota; kingdom Metazoa; phylum Mollusca; class Bivalvia; order Mytilida; family Mytilidae; genus Mytilus; species Mytilus edulis. Next base: position 90,490,607 of record NC_092351.1, read on the forward strand.
AAATAGTTTAGATTGTGTTTTAATTAGTTTTATTTGCATTTCAATGTTTTCATGGACAAAAATGATGGATCTGCATATCTTGCCCTGTTGTTATTGATTGATTGGTATTTGTTTTTTTGTTTACTAGTAGTTCTGTTAATAGTATGTTGTCTTAAGGTGGCTCAGATGTCTTCCGCCATCTTGGATTTTGAAGAAGCAGACAACTTTGGTCTAGATATTTGATGAAATGTGCAAATTTTGAGAGTTGTTTGTAATTCCTGTAAAAGACTGTTGATATAAATATAGAAAATTGTGTGCTTTTATCATAACTTTAGCTGTAATTTCTCAAAAACACCTTGTTTCTTTTTAATTTTGCCAAAAAAGGGGAGATAACTCAGATAAAGTAATTTTTATAATGGAAAGCGTTATAAATTTACCTATTTTGATATGTAGCATGAAAACAAGTTCGGTGACCACATTTTTTCTCTTTTTTATTTGAAAGTATATTATAAGAGCAATCTTCTCACATTTTTTCTTAAAGTTTTAATAGTACGTTTTCTTTTTATCGCACAAAATTTTATTTTCTACGCATAATCTATACAAAATCTGACAATTTTGCACAATCTGTAGCGTGAAAAAAGTCTGTTGACCCATACTTTTGATATATTTTTGAAAAAAAGCATGATAAAAACTTTATTATGACAGGTTATCAAAAAATTCTATCAATTTTAATTAAGACTCCTTAGCCACTTTTAGCATTAAGTGTGCCTCCATCGTCGACATCTGTCTTGTCATTGTGATTTTCATCTGTCTATAATATTCAGAAATCACTTGGACAATTCTTGTTTACAGTCAACCTCATATTTATAAGGGTTTTCTTGTCTATAAATCAACAAGGTCAACAGTCACAACTTATATAACACAGGGTTTATATGCAAAAAAAGTAGTACTCTGACCCGTTTTAAATTTTGAATAATTTCAGTTGAAAGTTCGGCAATTATTAGTTTTAGATAAAGTTCAGTTTTTGTTTTCACATGCAATGATGTGAGTTTTTTTTATTCTCATCATAGTTAATGAATAAGCAAATTGAAACATAACGTTACAAATGTACATTCTGGTAAATTGTAGTCGGTATACATGAACAATTTTAGTATTTTATATTGTCACAGAATGAAAATACAGGTCTTCTTTAACAGCAAATTGCCAATTTATAAGAGAAACATGTTGTGAACCATTAGGTCTCACCAGTTAAATTCAACATAAGAAACTGTAAATAGTTAAGTACAAGGATTATAATTTAGTACGCCAGACGCGCGTTTCGTCTACATAAGACTCATCAGTGATGCTCATATCAAAAAAAGCCAAACAATACAAAGTTGAACAGCATAGAGGATCCAAAATTCCAAAAAGTTGTGTCAAATACGGCTAAGGTATTCTATTCCTGGGACAAGAAAATCCTTAGTTTTTCGAAAAATTCAAAGTTTTGTATCAGGAAATTTATGAAAATGATCACATTATTGATATTCATGTCAACACCGAAGTGCTGACTACTTGGCTGTAAAAATATGTTACTAGAATAGATTATGCTACTTAATTTAAACATTTAGCTTTTAATACTATAAACTAACTTATTTTTTGGCTTACATATCTGTGACAGACTTGTTGCTGACTTACATTCTGTATTACTTTTCTTAAATTTATTCTCCTGTAATGATACTATAGATGTTCCAAGTTTTACATTCTTGTATTTGCTTTATCATTGTGATTGCTGAAGTCTCAAAATTAAATCATTCCCATTACAAGTTGGTCAACCGTATGCCACTGAATGACTTGTGCTTTTTCTGGTATTTTTTTTGGCATTAACTTTTGTGGCATTTAGAATAAAAAAAGTAATACATTGTGTTATAATAATGATAAAAATAATAATAATAATACTCCATTATAACTTCAGTTACAGTTTTGGTTTTGCTTTTTTTGATGCAACAATCAATGCAGTTTTTCTTTTTGTGATATTTGTCATTGTAAATAAAATATAATTTTGTGCTGACATTTCTTTATTATTTCATTTTGTTAAGCTGTGGATTGCAATGTCAAAAGAGTAACTCATTTTTGTTAATAAAACTTTCGTGTTATTCATTTTCTTGTGGGGATATGTTTCATTGGCAATTATACCTTATCTTTTAATGATCATCATATATAACAGGATTAAATATTGCTCACCAGACACTCTTTTCTTTTTATACAAAAGCTTTTGAGTGATGCTTAAATAACAAAAGCAGAACGGTCAAAATAAAATAAAGTATAAAGTTAAAGAGCAATAAAGTATAAAGTTGAAGAGCATTGAGGAATGAGGACTCCAAAATTTTGAAAGGTTTTGTCATTAACAGCTAAGGAAATCTGGGGTAGGAAATCCTTAGTATTTCCTCCTTTGTAATAATAACCATATCAATGATAATTCATATTAACACTGGTGTTTTAGTTGTAGTATAAATGACCATATCAATGACAATTCATGTCAACACTGATGATTGATTCAAGTCCTCATCTTGATGACGGAAAGTAAATATGAGACCACCATTCCAAAGACAAGAACATTTCAATCCCCTCCAAAATTTTCCAATATCATTATTAAAAAGAATGATAATAAGAGTAATCATAATGTATATACTAGAAGAAATAATGTTAAGCAAAAAACAAGCCCTGTTAAATCCAAGAATAAGTCTATAAACGGGAGGAAAAGAGGTCAAATTCTATGGAAAACAACAACGAAGTAAAATTTTGGCTGGTAGGATCTTCTATTGTTAAAGATATGAATGCAAAACAAATCTTAAGATACCAGTCCGCAAAGATTACAACACTTCGAGACTAGACTATAAAAGGAGCAACTGAATTCCTTGAAACTGGAAAAATGAAAGCTGATAATATCGCATATCAAGTAGAATCAAATGACTTAGACGAGAAGTCTGCAGAAGAAGTTGTAAACAATATGAAAAAACTGGTATTGACCACACAAAGATAGGTGCCTGGCTTAAATATTATAATTAATGAACTCTTGCCTAGATACTAAAAGTATTACAAGCACACTGAAGATTATGAAGGTAAAGGGTTAGATTGCAATATTTATTGGCAAAGCTATGCACAGAATTTAACTTGAAATTTACATGTCATAGAAACCTAACGCAAATTCACCTCAGTTAGGCATTCACTTAGATGTATATGCAGGAATTGGAATTTATGTGAGAAATTTGAAAAGCATTGTAAGCCCTCTTTTCGGAGTCGTAAATCCACAATATACCGAAAGTAGACAAAGTAATTGGAGAAATCATCAACATGAACGTCTTGCACATTTAATAGAAATCCGTGGGACAACCATCATGACCATTCCTCTCAGTGTCAAGACAAATTCAGAAACAACAATTTCAATGACTTCCACCAAACAAGTCGTCGTAATTCAGACATGAACCTAAATTACTACGTTTAGCTCTTGAAGGCTTGCACTATTAAAATGTTTTGGTTACTTACCATGTTTACCATGGTGTACTGTTAATTGTTATCATTAAGATATTTTCATTACTATTTTTATAAATAGCATTTTGTAATAAGGATTGGTTAAAATTACAATGAAAGACTTCTAAATATGAGTAGAAAGTTCTGTGAAACTGTTTTTGTTTTGTTTCTTATTTTAAAATTTGTTCTAATAAAAAAAGAAAATATGAAAGTTTGCATGTACCATACCATATATTACAATGTTTTCAAGTTTATATTTACTAAAAGGAAAAAAAAAATAAGTTTCCTTAGATATTCATTGAATGTTAAAGAGAAATATCCCTTTGTCTAGTTAAATTTGTTTGTCCATCATATAATTCCATAGTTTAAATGTATCTTAATACAGCTTCAAAGAAATGAAAAGGAAAAAAGAGTAAATATTTAAAGTGAAAGTTCTGCATCTGGGGAAAATTTGAGTTACTTCCCTTTGCCCAGTAAATTTCATTGACATCTTGCTTTACACCACACATTGATTTAAAAATGAAAACCCATTTGTCAATTGGTAGTTGGAATATTCAGGGCCTGGGAGGTAAATTAGAAGATGACTATTTTTTATCGAGTCTAAAATACGACATAAACATTTGAATGGAAACTTGGAAGGGTTCTGATTCTAGTACAAACATTATGAATTTTAATTATGCTCAGAAATCTAGAAAAAAAGAAATTTAGATCCAAAAGATACAGTAGAGGTATAATTGTATATTATAAATCTACCTTACATAAAGGCTTATTAGAAGTTTTAAATGTAAAAAAATCTTACAACAGGCTATGGTAAAAGCTTGATAAATATTTCTTTGGTTTAAAAAAGAAAAAAATATGTGTGTGCTATAATATTTCACCATTGTCATCCACATACTTTAATGATGACTTTATATTACTTGAAAATGAAATATCGAAGCTGTCATTCAAAGATAATATTCTTATCATTGGAGATCTTAACGCTAGAGTCAGTAATCATTTAGATTTTATTTCTGATGAAAATAATATTAATGATGATCTTTTAAATTTATTGTTGGATGACTATCTGGGTGATTCACATATATATATAGAAATTCTTTAGACAAAGTATCAAATTTTCATGGAAAACAACATATTAATCTATGTATTGCCTCCAGGCTGAGGATACTGAATGGTAGATTTGTAGGTGATCTTTTTGGTAATGTAACATGTTATAAGCATAACGGTTCAAGCAGTGTTGATTATACCTTGTCTGACATGGATTTGATGTCCTCTATTGAATATTTTTATATTGGTGAACCAACATATTTGTCCGATCATGTCCCTATATCTGTTATACTGAAATGTAATATATGTCGCACAGCAAATAAAAGTCATAAAAACTTTACTCAAATAGAAGTTAAATATGGATAGAAGTATAAGGGGAATTTAAATATACAACAAATTAGAGATTTTGAATACTCACAGTTTGAACAATTTTTTTTTAGGAATTGACAAGGCAACTTCTAATAGAAAAAAATATTTTTGAGAGCCTAGCAAAAAATCCTGTAAAATTGTAAGATATAAAAAAAATTTAACTAAAAAAACTAAACAAAAAACCATGGGTAGACTATGAAATGCGTGACCTTAAAAAAACTATTAGAGCAAAAGGAGCTAAACTCCGACGAGAACCATTTAATTTAGAGCTAAAATGTAAATTTTTTACTCATGCTAAAAATCTTAAAAAATAAAGAAAAAGTAAAGAGAAAGAAAATTATATTTAAAAAGAACTTGAAAGAAACATTAAAAAAATTGCAAGAAAAGGACCCCAAAAAATATTGGGAAATTCTTAAAAGATAAAAAAATGAAGACACTTAAAAAGGATGATTGTACAAATATCAAATTGAATAACTATGAAGAACATTTTCAAAATCTTGGTAAAGCTGAAAAATATGATAACTCTTTTAGGGAAAAAATTAAAGATGACTTAAATATGCTTGAGAGTACTTTAGAACATAAAAGTTTGAACTGAAAGTCCATTTTCAATATCAGAAGTAAAGAACTGTATAAAAGAATTGAAATCAGGACAAAGTGCTGGACCTGACTTAATATGGCCGACATGTAGATTTTGGCTTATATCTCTGAAACCAAAGCATTTAGAGAAAATCTGGCATGGGGTAAAATTGTTAACAAGGTCAATATTTATCTGCCCTGAAAGTTTCAGACAAATCGGACAACCCGTTGTTGGGTTGCTGCCCACGAATTAGTTATTTTTGGGGTTATTTTGCCGATTTTGGTTATTATTTTGAATATTATTATAGATAGAGATACACTAAATAGCAATAATGTTCAACAAAGTAGGATCTACCATTAAGTCAACATGACCAAAATTGTCAATTTCATAAATGTTTGTAAATTTGTGTAAATTTTTACAAAATATTTTCCACTGTAATTACTGGGCTAAGTTCATTATAGATAGAGATATTTGTAGCAACAAGAATGTTCAGTAAAGTAAGATCTACAATTCATCACCATCACCAAAACATGATTTTGTCATGGATTTATCTGTGTCCATTGTTTAAAAGAGGGACGAAAGATACCAGAGGGACAGCCAAACTCATAAATCGAAAATAAACTGAAAACGCCATGGCTAAAAATGAAAAGGACAAACAGACAAACAATAGTACACATGACACAACATAGAAAACTAAAGAATGAATAACACGAACCCCACCAAAAGCAAGGGGTGATCTCAGGTGCTCCGGAAGGATAAGCAGATCCTGCTCCACATGTGGCACCCGTCACATTGCTTATGAGATAACAAATCCGATAAAAATTATAATTCGGTAGGTCACATTTATGAATATTAATATGAACATAGACCAAGGTGAGCGACAAATGCTCTTGAGAGCCTCTAGTTGTATGAAAATATGCCATGATTTAAAAATGAAAACTCAAACTATTCATCCCTATAATTGTAATTCTAAATATTTAACGTATATACAAAAGATGGTTATGACTTGCATGAATAAATAGTTATCAAAGGTACCAGGATTATAATTTAATACACCAGACGCGTTTCGTCGACATAAAACTTATCAGTGACACTCATATCAAAATAGTTATAATAAAGCCAAACAAGTACAAAGTTGAAGAGCAATGAGGACCCAAATTTCCAAAAATGTTATTTGTTATTGAATAAACATTGAAATGATGTGGAAAACTAAGAATTTTCTTATCCAAGGCATAGCTGACTTTAGCCGTTTTGGCACAACTTTTTGGAATTTTGGGTCCTCAATCAAATTGTACTTGTTTGGCTTTATAATTATTTTGATCTTAGCGTGACTGATTAGTCTTAAGTAGACGAAACGCGTCTGGTGTATTAAATTAAATCCTGGTACCTTTGATAACTATTTGTACCATAATTATATATAAAAAAGAAGATGTGGTATGATGCACGTTTCAAATACTAAACGTTTCAAATTTTGTACAAATTTTACGATACTTTCACTCATCTATAACATTGAAAATTTGAAAAATGTCATGCCCCCTCTTGAATTTACAAATGACCAGTCCCTCAACTTATAAAATATTACAGTGTATAAAAATCTAAATCTTAACAAGAGAAAATCAAGCCCATCTAATTAAACTAGTAATAGGTAGATAACAATGTTATGTTACCATCGTGAGAGGCCAATTGAATTAATCCATATAATTAATACATGTTTATTATAAGACTACATGATATAGAACTGCATGTTATAAAACCCCAGTGTGTTATATATAGATAAAGTCAATGAACTTTAAGCACGTGTAACTATTATAATGTCACTCAAGATAAGATAGGCGGAGTCTCTATAAACGTAAACATTGACCAGATGATATAGCAATATCATTACAACCCCCCTCTTGAGACAAGCAATTAATTTAACACAGTTCATTAAGTCACATTGAAAGTCTAGCCAGTTTGTGTTGTATGTTGAATCTAATTAACTACGATAAATATTTACAAACAGCATGCAATTTAACGATCATACGAAATTACTTTAGAAAATCACATGTTGATCAATAAAGAAAATAGAGAAAATGTTTTCTAGAATAAGTAGTAAACGTATACTGAATTAAATAATTTTGATGAACAAATTTGAAGAAATTGTGATTATCTATTTAAAATAATTTCATACAAACGTAAGGTCAGGGTAGACTCTCCTGCCTTTTCCTACTCGATAAATCTGAGCAAGGGCATTATTCTGTCCCTTACGACACTACTCAGATTTCCTTAAGAATTTAACACTCCTCTATTAGTCGAGTAGGTTTTTTGACAGATCTTTCACTTCTTCTAACAGACGATGGTTCTGTAGATTGTTCATCGGTTATATTGTCGTTGTGATTGTTTTCATTTGCTTTTTCTAAAGATGTTTGTTCGATTTTGTCTTCTTTTGTTTTCATTAAATGTTTTCTGTTTCTTTTGAAAATTTGTCCTTCTGGTGTTTCAATCACATATGAGTTCGGAGTGTTATTATTTTTCACAACAGTTCCTTGGTCCCATTTTCCTTTCGGCTTGTGCTGGAATCGAATAGTGTCATTCGGTTGTAATTCAGGTAATGGTTTTGAACTTTTATCGTAATATTGTTTTTGGTTCATTTTTTGTTGTTTCATTTTGGTTTGCGTGTTCTTCAAATTACCGCATTTTGGTTTCAAACGGTTCTTTATTGTCGGAATAGTTGTCCTCAGTCTTCTATTCATTAAAAGTTGAGCTGGTGAGTCAAGATTTTCCAACGGCGTATTTCTGTATTTTAACATGGCAATATACGGATCTTTTCCGTCCTGTTTAGATTTGCTTAACATTTTCTTGACGCTTTGAACGAATCTCTCGGCTAATCCATTGGACTGTTGATAGTGTGGACTAGACACTGTGTGTGTGAATCCCCATGATTCTGCAAATTGTCGAAATTCAGCTGATACGTATTGAGATCCTGAATCACTTTGGACTTTTGTCGGTATGCCGTGTCTCGAAAAAACGGATTTCATGTGTGTTATAACGCATGACGCACGTATGTTCTCTAATTTCGCAATTTCAAAATATCTTGAGTAGTAATCGACAATGATTAAGTAATTGTTATTGTTCCAATAAAAAATATCGGTACCAACTGTCATCCACGGTAGATCCGGACATTCACTTTCTGACATCGGCTCTTTTGAGTTTGATCTTCTGCTTTCTAAGCACACACTGCATTTCGAAATAAAATCAGTAATCTGTGCATTAATTCCTGGCCAAAAGATAGAGTCTCTTGCTAATTTTCGGGTTTTTTCTATTCCCAAATGTCCTTCGTGTAGTTTGTTGAGAATATTCTTTCTCATACTCGCTGGTATAACTATCTTTTCTCCTTTTAGGATAATTCCATTTACGTTTGATAATTCATCCCGGAAATTCCAATATTCAAAAACCTCCTTGGGAACCTCATTTTTCTCATCTGGCCAGCCGTCTATTATTAGCCTGGTCAGTGTTTGTAAGGTACCATCCTTTGAAGTTTCTTCCGTTATTTGTTCAAGATTTCTATCAGACATTGATGTATTTCTTATGACCATGTTCACGAAACACTCTATATCATTTTCCACTTCATTATTTGTGTTGATCTTTATCGGCGCTCGCGATAACATGTCTGGAACTATTAAATCCTTCCCTGGTATGTACTTCAGTGAGAAGTCATATTTTTGTAACCTCAGTAACATCCTCTGTAGTCGTGGCGGAGCACACCCTAGAGATTTTCTCACGATCATCTCTAACGGTTTGTGGTCAGATTCAACATTTATGTGTTTACCATACGTGTAATCATTAAATCTTTCCAATCCAAATAGCACACCAAGTAATTCTCTTTCTATGTTGGCATATCTGCTTTCGGCATCTGTCAATGATCTTGATGCATATGCAACAGGTTTATTGTCCTGTATCAACATTGCCCCTAGACCGCATTGGGATGCATCACAACTTACAGTAACTGGTTTTGACACATCGTAGAAACTTAATACTGGATTCCTAGTTATAATGTCTTTTAGTTTCTCAAATGCTTGTTGCTGTTCATGTGTCCAAATGAATTCATTTTCTTCTTTTAACAGCTTTCTGATAGGCTCTGTAACTGCTGACATATTCGGAACAAACTTTGCTAAATAATTAATTGTCCCTAGTAGTCGTTGTATTCCTTTTTTGTCTGTTGGAGCCGGCATTTCTTTGATAGCCCGTATTTTTTCCTGATCGGGTCTTACTCCATCTGCGCTTAGGGTATGTCATATGTACGTCACCTCTTTTACTCGAAACTTGCATTTTTCGGCATTTAACGTAAGTCCAACCTCTTGACATCTGTTAAGAACTGAGCGAAGTCTATCATCGTGTTCCTTTCGCGTTGTTCCCCACACTAGAATATCGTCGATATCAGTTTCAACTCCTTTTAAGTTTTCAAACAATTGTGACACTCGTTTTTGAAATACTTCTTGTGCCGATTTAATTCCAAAAGGCATTCGTAAGAAGCAACACCTCCCGAATGGAGAGTTAAACGTAGTAAGGAGCTGGCTCTCTTTATCCATGCGTAACTGCCAATATCCACTATTACAGTCTAGTTTACTTAGATATTTAGCACCTGTCAGTCGTGTGGTTATGTCCTCTATTGTTGGTAGCGCAAAATGTTCTCTTTTTATCGCTTTATTCAAATTTCTTGGATCTAAACAAATCCTCAACTTTCCTGTTTTCGGCTTTTCTACAACAACCAACGAATTCACCCAGTCTGTCGGTTCGTCGACCTTTCGAATTACTTCTTTGTCTTCCATTTCTTTTAATGTACCTTTGAGCTTTTCTCGAAGCGCGGCGGGTATCTTTCTCGGCGGGTTTATTACAGGATTGACGCTTGAGTCTATTTTGATATGGTACGGTTTTTCTAGACATCCTAAGCCTGTAAAGACTTTCGGAAACGATTTGACAGGATCGTCAACGTCTGCTTGTACCGTCATAATAACATGAATAAGACCTAACTCATTTGACGCCTTGAATCCTAATAGCGGAGATTGATTTGTGTCCGTCACAAAGAATTCACAGTTTTTGTCTTTTAAATACAACGAACATTTTCCTATAACTTTGAGTTTATCTCCTGAATAGCTAGTAAGAGAAGTGGAAGTTTTGCTTAATTTGACGTTTGACAATTTCTTGTAAATTGAAAGCGGTAAGATGTTGACTTGAGCACCAGTATCGATTTTAAATTGTACTGTCTTACCTTGCAATTTGAATGATGTAAAGCAAGCATTTTCTTTGATTTCCGTTTTTCTATTTACTGCTCCTACGAAGTAATTTTCACCGTCCGATTCGCATGAAGAATATTCATCTAATCCGTGAACACTTTTCGAAAACTTTGATTTACAGAACTTCTGATGGTGATTCGGTTTTTTGCATTTATGGCACTTTTTACCGTATGCAGGACAGTTTCTTTTCTCGTGAGTTGTTCCGCACTTTCCACAACTGAACTGAACAATTCGACCCTCGCTTCTCGTGATCTCGTCTGCTCGGACCTATCTTTGCGTAGCCTTCATTGCGGTTATTTCTTTGGTGTTGAGTTTTCCTCCTCAAAGCGTGTACTTGTTCTTCCTCATTCAACGTTTTCATCTGTTTTCGAGATTCTTCGTCGGCACGACAAATACCAACAGCTTTGTCCAGTGTCAACCCATCCTCTCGAAGTAAACGTTCTTTTACTCTGGAAGAGTTCGTACCACAAACTATTCTATCACGAATGAGTCCATCTTTTAAGTGTTCAAATTCGCAGTTTTTTGCAATTAACTTCAGGTCTGTTAAATACTGATCAATACTTTCGCTCGAATTTTGAACGCGTGTATTAAAACGATGTCTAATTACCGTTACATTCTTCTTCGGGATGCAATAGTCCTCGAATTTTTTCAACAGTACTGGAAGTTTGTCAGCCTCATGTTCACCGAAATTGAAAGTATTATAAATTTCTCGGCCGTCTAATCCGATAACATATAAAACAGCTCTGCACTGTTCCTTTTCCGTTTTTTCACTCATAGCTACTTCTAGGTATAAGCTCATTGTTTGTTTCCACCTTTTCCATTTCTCGGATAGGTTGTCTTCATGGGAAAAATCCATTTCTGGTGGTTGCTTAAAATGACCATCCATTTTTTCTTTTATCTTTTCCCCACCAAACAATAACGATAGCATTTGCTATTCTAACTTTTGTAAAGTCGTTTTCACATCTGACACCATGTTATGTTACCATCGTGAGAGGCCAATTGAATTAATCCATATAAATAATTCGGCTGTTGTTTGCTCTATGGTCGGGTGGTTGTCGCTTTGACATATTCACCATTTCCTTTCTCAATTTTATGTTTATTATAAGACTACATGATATAGAACTGCATGTTATAAAACCGCAGTGTGTTATATATAGATAAAGTCAATGAACTTTAAGCACGTGTAACTATTATAATGTCACTCAAGATAAGATAGGCGGAGTCTCTATAAACGTAAACATTGACCAGATGATATAGCAATACCATTACAAACAATTTAATATCAGAAATAATAATTCAAAAACAAAAAAATCACAAGTTAATCTACGTGGGACATTGTTCAAATGCTACTGCGTAATCAGCTTACCGATTTTAATATTAGATATATATTATCGTGTCGTATCGATTTTACATAGTACAATGAATATCAATCGTATTGATTAATGTATTATTTAATTTTAAACGCGGCTGGTAAGTTAAAACAACAAAACATATAATACAGTTGTTATTATAAAACTACGACGGATACATTTACATGAGGGTAGATGTCAGATTGATGATTTTATGATATAAAACAATACACGTTTAAAAACATGTATAAACCATTCAAGTTGCTTAAGGTTTTCTACCTTTAAAGCATGAATTGTATAATTAAATTCATTAAAAACAATTTATGAACATGTCGGTTTAAACAAAATTTGGAACAATGTAACAATTAGGTTCAACTCTGAAGGTAAACATTTTGCTTAATTATATCAAATATATGAAAGACATTTTACTTTGGACTGTTTAATGAAGTGCTCTCAATTATGATTAATCAATGTTTTGAATTAATAGAGTAATATAAATAGATATATGTAGTGTATACCATTTCATCCAAAACACGCAACCATTAAGTTAAAGTCAATTGTTGAATGTATGTTAGGTTTCCAACATTAAACCCGTGTGTTTATTCATTTTGAATAGTTATTTTTTTTTTTATTGTTTTCATTATTTTTACATCCTTTGTTTTACGTGCGATTTCAATCACCCTGGTTACCGTATTTTCAATATCGATCGATCGATTGAATAGAATTGTTGATTGAATAAGGTATATTTGTATTAGGATATGGAAACAAATGTGTTCATATTATTGCGAAAATTACCATTTATACAAAACATGCCAAAAAACAAACCACAGAACATCCACATAAATAGAAAATTGTCCTTGTTCATCAATTCCTGTTCGAAATAAAAATTATCATAAAATTATTATTTGCGGAGCATATAAAATAAATCTTACGTAATTTTGAAGGTCGTGTTTCAAAGACCTTAGTTTTTTTTTCGTTTTTGTTGTTTTTTAGGGAGGTATAAGTTCGGTTGTATTCTAGTCGTATGATCCGAGTTTTTATACGACCGCAAACAAAATTTGCGTCGTTATAATGCTATCATGTCGTCTGCATCGTCGTCGTCCGCGTCGTCCGAAAACGCATTTAGTGTCCGAACAATAACTTGAGTTTTAGTGAATGGATCTCTATGATTTTTTTACAAGAAGGTTCAATACCACTACAGGAAGGTTGGGATAGATTTGGGGTTTATGGTCCAAATAGTTAAGTAATTAGGGGCTAAAAAGGGGCCCAAATTAAGCATGTTTGTAGTTTTTAAACAGTAACTTATGTTTACGTGTATGAATCTCTCTGATATTAAACCACAAGTTTCCATACCATGAAGGGAGGGTTAGTATTGACTTTGGGGGGTCATAGCTCAAAATGTTTTGGAATTAGGGGGGAAAAAAACGGGAAAAACTAGGTTTTATCTGGTCAATGGCCATTTAAGACAATTTAAAAGCAGTGAAAGGGGAGGTAATTCAAAAACATTTAACATGCAATGTTGGGTATGATTGGATTTACCTCCGTTACATTACTTGTAAATTATATATATGTCAGCTTTTAAACTTATTGCCAAAAAGGGGTGTGGGGGTGTAGTAGTTGTCACTTTTATTTTTTTCCAAATGAAGAAAACTTTAATTGCACCATAATACGCAATAGATTTATAAGATCTTGACATTTGTTTTGTGTCAAAAAACCATATTATGTAAAATTTTTTATTAGAATCCAAACTCAGAGCTGTATCAAGCCTTAATGTTGTGTCCATACTTACCCTAACTGTTCAGGTTTCGACCTCTGCGGTCGTATAAAGCAGCGTTCTGCGGAGCACCTGGCTGAAATTCGTTTTCGTTTATTATTAAGATATTTAGAGAGAGGCATATTGTAGTTCTTCTCTTATATTTTATGATTTTCCCTCAGTTTTTGTTTTAACCCGAATTTGTTTGTTTTTCTCAATCGATTTATGAATTTTGAACAGCGGTATAATACTATTGTCTTTATTTGAAGATCATTTAAAAGCCATTGTTCTCCGTAAAATCCAATTTAAATGTCAGGTGTTATTATCCCATATTGATGCACTGTTTATATTTTAAAAACGGCTTGGTAATTTTAAACAACACACTTTATTATTAAAAGGAAACGATTTCAAGTCTATAAATAAATCTTCATTGAAATGGATTTAAGAATTCTAGTTAATAATTGAATATACATGTAAAACAATATCAAATAATAAAATACCTTGCTGATCAATTAAAAGATACTTTACAAATGTGTTAAAGGGGCATGAGCTATGAGATATAAATAACACATACACAAGGCGAATTGTGAGAAATTCTTGTATTCTGCATGTTATATGATTAACAGCTATTTCTTTTCAAAATTCTTTCGCGTTAGTTTCTTTATATTAACAAAAATGTGTTTTTTAATTAAACAATCTTTGTAAATTTGATGCTTTTTCACAAATCGTAGCTTAATAATAGCACAATGACTCATACCTTTTATTATATTTTTGGAAAAAAAGCACAGTAATATCTTCATTTTTGCAAGTATCAGAAAACTCTATTTTAGGAAATATATATACCGATGAGCCACCATAACAAAGTATATAAAATAGTTCAGTTTAATAGACATGTAACAAAGTTCATATTCTTAGAAGATTTATGTGGTTAATATCTTAAAATGTTTAATAACGCGATAGAAGAAAATTTATTTAACATCCTTGTTCAGGAATTTTCAATTATACAGTTAATACATGTGTGTTCAGAAAGCATAACTGCGACTAGTCACAACTTTTTGCACATTCATAAACTTCATAATTTTTTTTTCTTTGCGATTTGTTCTGTTTATGTTAGACAAAATTAAAATCACAAAAATACTGAACTTAGAGGAGAATCAATTCGGAAAGTCCATAATCACATGGCAAAATCAAATAACAAAACGCATCAAAAACAAATGGACAAGAACTGTCATATTCCTGACTTGGTACAGGCACATTTTGGAATATATGTACACAATGTACTATACAAATGTTGAGCATCGAGCAATATCAGCACCATAACAGTCGTTACGCCGTTGCTCGTGATAAAAAACAATTATGTCTTACATGTCCACTTATCTAATATAAATGGTAAAAAAGAAATTGTATAAATTATTGTAGTCGGAAGATTGTTCTTGTCTTCTGGTCGCCATTTGTTTGTTTGACATGGTTTGTCAGTTCTTTTTCGATTGATGCGCTTTGATATGCCTTTGGAATATTCTGTTTGTCTCTTACATGTGCATGCAGTACTGCTTTCAAACCACGACTTGACAACAAGTTTATCAAACACATAAAAAAAAATTGACCTAGTTTGTAATAAGAAAATAAACGGAAAAGGATAATGACGAACAAAAACCTATGACAAACACTGAATAGCAGCTCGGTACACGCACGTGTTTAAAGTGGTATGGTAAGACATATGTTCAGGCAATTACTTCCTCCTCTGTTTTAAAGCGTTCCAATTGTCGTAATCGTAAGTCAGTTGTCATAATTCCAAAAAAATCTGCCGCAACCTTTTTATGCTCCACCTACGATAGTAGAGGGGTATTATGTTTTTTGCTCTGTGCCTCCGTTCGTCCGTCCGTCTGTGCGTCCGTCCGTTTGCTTCAGGTTAAAGTTTTTGGTCAAGGTAGTTTTTGAAGAAGTTGAAGTCTAATCAATTTGAAACTTAGTACACAGTTCCCTATGATATGATCTTTCTAATTTTAATTCCAAATTAAAGTTTTGACCCCAATTTCACGGTCCACTGAACATAGAACATGATAAATTATTGTAGTCGGAAGATTGTTCTTGTCTTCTGGTCGCCATTTGTTTGTTTGACATGGTTTGTCAGTTCTTTTTCGATTGATGCGCTTTGATATGCCTTTGGAATATTCTGTTTGTCTCTTACATGTGCATGCAGTACTGCTTTCAAACCACGACTTGACAACAAGTTTATCAAACACATAAAAAAAAATTGACCTAGTTTGTAATAAGAAAATAAACGGAAAAGGATAATGACGAACAAAAACCTATGACAAACACTGAATAGCAGCTCGGTACACGCACGTGTTTAAAGTGGTATGGTAAGACATATGTTCAGGCAATTACTTCCTCCTCTGTTTTAAAGCGTTCCAATTGTCGTAATCGTAAGTCAGTTGTCATAATTCCAAAAAAATCTGCCGCAACCTTTTTATGCTCCACCTACGATAGTAGAGGGGTATTATGTTTTTTGCTCTGTGCCTCCGTTCGTCCGTCCGTCTGTGCGTCCGTCCGTTTGCTTCAGGTTAAAGTTTTTGGTCAAGGTAGTTTTTGAAGAAGTTGAAGTCTAATCAATTTGAAACTTAGTACACAGTTCCCTATGATATGATCTTTCTAATTTTAATTCCAAATTAAAGTTTTGACCCCAATTTCACGGTCCACTGAACATAGAACATGATAGTGCGAGTGGGGCATCTGTGTACTTGGGACACATTCTTGTTTTTATTATAAGTTATGAGCACCACGACTGTCGCCACTAGTTCAGCAGGATCTTATAATACTCTTAGAGCACATGCAATAGCTTTCGCTAAGGTTCATGTTGATTAGTTATTTGTGTTCCTGTGTAGTGTGTTGTGAACTATAATGTCTTTTCTTACCTTTTTGAATGCAATGAAACGTTCTTTGGACAAACACATGTACATGTCTGAGTCTGAATGTCTCCTTACATCACTTCTACTTGTTAATGACAAATGTGTTCCATTTAAAACACATAATACTGATAAACATAATCGGAAAGAAGTTTTACCATTATCAATCATGTTTGGGACCAAGTGTCTGCGCGTCAAAAACTGACCTCAAGCTCTTTTAAAATTACGATGTGGATATGAAATGCAAAGAAATATTTGAATGAAGTGCACATAATAATTTTAAGGCGTCTGCTTTTTAAATCTGACTAAGCTAGATCTACGTCTAACGTATTGATTCATATATTATACAGTTTCTTAGGTGAAGGTTTTCCTATATGTACAATTCAATCCAATTAATATATAGGAATTCTATACTACTATTTGTAAATTTAATTTTCTTCAATATACAAATGCTTAATTTCTTTGTTAGCATTCAACATGACATTTTATAAAATGATTTTAAACATTTCGTGCGTCTCGTTTGAAAAAAAATAATGTTGACAACTCTACAGCATATTTAGGTAGGTATTCAAACATTTTGTTTAAGTTATTCAGTTAAGTTAAATATTGGAAAAATAACTAGTGATGAAAGAACTGTAAACTTAATATTGGTGCCTTTTTTTCTTATTGTAAAATAACGCCCTTATTTTCAACGATGCTCTTTACGAAAACAACAAATGACAAACAATAATCAACACCGCATTTTGAATAAGAATATCTCGAGACCTATACTATTACTGCTTTGTGAAAATTCTAGACATATGAATTATTCTATTCATGGATAAACGGCCTTTATATTTTTACAATTTGAGTACTTAGTACTTACATATACCTTGTTTCAAACTTTCTACGATGGAATAAATCAACTTATTTCCTCTTTTTGATGTCTTAACGTTTGTAGTTATACATCTTATTTTTTCTGTTGTATTCTTGTGTTATGGTAAAGACAATTGATCATACAGTTCATTTAGTAGATTTTAGTTTGGATCAACGAAATTTACACTATATATTTGGTTTTGATTCAGCGACATAGCTAAATAATACAATTAATTATCTATTTACTACTACAATTTGATATTGATTAGTATTGTAATTTTCACTGTTTATATATAATAAGCGTTAGAGATGTCATACAAATCTAATCTTGAACTTCATCTTATTTCTTTCTTAATTTTGGGAACTCGTTTTAGTAATTCAAATGGGACGTCATTTTGAGCGTGACACTGATTATGGCTAACAAGGCTGTGAATTTTTGTAAGTTATCCGTTTTTATTCTGTGGCTGGTCACCACTTCAATTTAATCATGTGTACCTATTATATAGTCATTTTTGTCGAGCCTTCAACTTTAGTCGAAAAAGCGAGACTAAGCGATCCTACATTCCGTCGTCGTCGTCGGCGGCGGCGTCCACAAATATTCACTTTGTGGTTAAATGTTTTGAAATTTTTATAACTTTCTTAAACCATACTGAATTTCTACCAAACTTGGACAGAAGCTTGTTTATGATCATAAGATAGTATCCAGAAGTAAATTTTGTGAAAATAAAATTCCATTTTTTCTGTATTTTACTTATAAATGGACTTAGTTTTTCTGCGGGAAAACATTACATACACTCTGTGGTTAAAGTTTTTTAAAATTTAAATAACTTTCTTAAACTATCCTGGATTTCTACCAAACTTGGACAGAAGCTTGTTTATGATCATAAGATAGTATCCAGAAGTAATTTTGTGAAAATAAAATTCCATTTTTTCCGTATTTTACTTATAAATGCACTTAGTTTTTCTGTGGGAAAACATTACATCACTCTGTGGTTGTAGTTTTTAAAATTCTAATAACTTTCTTAAACTATCCTTGGTTTGTACCAAACTTGGACAGAAGCTTGTTTATGATCATAAGATAGTATCCAGAAGTAAATTTTGTAAAATGACAAATCCATTTTTTCCATATTTTACTTTAAATGGCCTTTTTTTCTGCTAGGAAACAACACATTCACTCTGTGGTTAAATTTTCAAAAATTTTGATAACTTTCTTATGTACTATTTTTTATTTGTACCAAACTAGGACAGAAGCTTGTTTATGATCAAAATTAAGCTAGTATCTATAAGGAAATTTTGTTAATATTTTGTACCTGTGTATCTGTATTTACTTATAAATGGACTTAGTATTTCTTCCAGTTAACATTACATCCAGTCTGCAGTTAAAGTTTTTAAAACAATCCAAACATAGTATCAAGCGGAATATTTGTATTGATTTTTTCCCTCATTTTTGTTGATCCTGCAATTTACAGCAAAAGTAGCCGCCACACTGGGTTCCGCAGAACCCTTACAAATTTTATAAAACTTACTGTTTGCACAAGTATGTAATAATCTAAATATTAATGATGTTCTTGTCCCAGGTAGATAAACCTGGCCGTATTGGTGACAACATTTTGGAACTTTTGATCCCCACTACTTTTCAGCTTTGTACTTATTTTGGCTTTCAAACTTTTTTCATCTGGGCGTCGCTGGTTAGTCTTGTGTGGAGGTGGCGTGCGTGTGGCGTATTAAATTTTTAACCAGGTACCTGGTGTTGGTTATTAATCGTTTGTCTCTCTGTCCTATATTTTCTCTCATTTATTTGTATTGTTGTAGACCTGTCGTGAATTATTGTTATTTTAATGTTATAATCAACATTTCCAATAAAGCGGGAGGTTTGGCATGCCACAAAACCAGGTTCAAACCACCTTTTTTATATCTTAAAATGCCCTGTACTAAGTCAGGAAAATGGCCATTGCTTATTAAAGTTCGTTTCTGTGTGTGTTACAATGTACATTTTAATGTTGTGTTTCTGTTGGGTGGTTGTTCTCTTGTCTTGTATTTGATGCGTGTCACTCGGGTTCGTTTTTAGCTCGGATTTGTTTTGTTCTCTATAGATGTATGAATGTCGAACAGCGGTATACTATTTTTGCCTTTATTTAAGAAATATAAAGAATGAACAAATACCTTTGAAACATTCAAATGTAATCGATATATTCGTCTTATCTAATTTGGCTGCTTATCCTAACAAGGTAAATGCATATCCTAGTGATGTCAATAACCGCAGAATAATAGGATTACAGATGCAACGTAAACAGATACTCTAATACATATTCATTATTTAACCTAAAATGGTATATCAATATGTAATAATTACACTATAAAATGTGTTATTATGTAAAACGTGTGGCAATAGATTAATACTTTCACTGCTTTTGTTTTGTTGTTGTCAAGAAGATATCTACACAAATTGACTGCGCAGTTGAAAATGAACAATCTGAGCAAGGTAATTTTATTATCTAGTACAAAATTAGCACATCTACACAGCTACTTTTGCATAGTTACTATTTATGTACTATTTATGTACCACAAATGTGTAGTACTGGGAACCTACTTTTAATATTCAGTACTATTGTGTTACTTACGAATCATTGTAATAGTTAAGTACCTGTATTTTACAGTACTTGATTTGTACTTGAAATTAAAGTACTACAGATTTTGTGTTGCACGGTTACATTTTCAGCATTTTGTGAACGTTTGTCTTTTTCAAATCTACTGAAGTTATGATGTTCAAACATGGAATACTGTGATCATTGTTGGCATCATTTTTGTACCAATATTTTGAGTACAAATCAAGTACTGGAAAATACAAGTACCTAAATATTACAATAATTTTAAAGTAAAGAAATAGTACTAAATATTACAAGTAAATTTCCAGTACTACAGATTTTAAGTACAGAAATAATACCTATGCAAAAGTAGCTGTGTACACAGTCATGTTAATTATATCAAACATATTTTGAAAATACGTCTAACCAAATGAAAAACACAAAAACGCCTATAAATGTATAAATACAACGGTCATTTAAATTAGTATTTTTATAATGAAAATAGAAATAGAATCACTATTGTTTGTTTCGAGGCGGGGCAAGCATCCTGTTTAATAAAGATACAAACACGCATTTTTAGGATCAAAATCCTACATGATGTGATTGTCGGGTTAATTGCTTAAATTCCTTCATTAAACTATTTATTTGTAATTGTAACATACTATTTTTTTTTAAAGTCAGACCTTCAACTTCACCACGTAGTTAAGTTCGATTCATTAGAAGCAGTCTCTTCATATATAAACCGCGGATCAGAACTGAATACAACAGATATATATGTAAGTTATGCAAACGGATAATTACATTAATTTCATATTTAATAGTCTTATCATTACTCTCTAGAAGTGGTTTATAAAATGTGTTTTTTTTATACCAAAAATGTAACAATTTTACACAATAAAGAAAACTAAAGACTCTAGAACAAGAATTCAATAAAACGTGGAATAATCTCTAGTGTGACGCCCGTTTGGGATTTATATAGGACGACATATCTTATTTCTTATTTAGTTCATCATTGTCTCAACATTTTAATGATATAGTATGAACGACTGTCATACAAGTGAGCGGTTTAGCGCTATAAAACCAGGTTAAATCCACCATTCTCTACATTTGCAAATGCCTGTACCAAGTCAGGAATATAACAGTTGTTGTTCATTCGATTAATGTGTTTTATCATTTATTTTTTTCATTTGATTATGGACTTTTCGTTTTGAATTTTTCCTCGGATTTTTTTGATTTTACTTCTTTGCTGAACGTAAACTCAATCTTTTGATTCGGTCTGTACAAAGTCTACCGATACGTGATTTCGAGATTTAAAGTACATTTGTAGTCAATATTATATCATGATTGCATTTTTATGTTTAGAACTTCATTTAGAAATAATTAGGAAGGACCACTGGTTAAAGCTGAATATATTCAATATGTGAACTCCACCACATTTAACTCATCTGCTGGCCATCTTAAGTCTAATTAGATATTACATATTCAAAGTTAATAAAATTGAGAAAGGAAATGGTGAATATGTCAAAGCGACAACCACCCGACCATAGAGCAAACAACAGCCGAAGGCAACCAATGGGTGTTCAATGCAGCGAGAATTCCCGCACCCGTAGGTGTCCCTCAGCCGGCCCCTAAAATATGCATAATAGTACAGTGACAATGGACGCCATACTAAACTCCGAATTATACACAAGAAACCAAAATTTAAAATCATACAAGACTAACAAAGGCCAGAGGCTCCTGACTTGGGACAGGCGCAAAATTGCGGCGGGGTTAAACTTGTTTATGAGATCTCAACCCTCCCCCTATACCTCTAGCCAATGTAGAAAAGTAAAAGAATAACAATACGCACATTAAAATTCAGTTCAAGAGAAGTCCGAGTCTGATGTCAAAAGATGTAACAAAAGAAAATAAATAAAATGACAATAATACATAAATAACAACAGACTACTAGCAGTTAACTGACATGCCAGCTCCAGACCTCAATTAAACTGATTGAAAGATTATGTCTTCATCATATGAATATCAGGTACAATCCCTCCCGTTAGGGGTTTAGTATCATACTATCATAAAATATATGAGAAGAACATAACCCGTGTCATGCCAACAACTGTTTTTTTAGAAATAAATGTGTTTAGTTCCGATGCAAAGACCCTATCAGTGAATCAATGTTAAAGCCAAAATATGCAATCTTTAATGACCTGACAACAGTATCGTAACTATATCCCCTTTTAATAAGTCTATTTAAAGGTTTTGTTAGTTTCTGAGGAGAATACTGACATTTTTGTGCTTTATAAAGAATATTTCCATAAAATTTTGGATGTGAAATACCTGAACGTATAAGATGTCTGCATGTTGAGTTATATTTACGAATTATTTCCTTATACCGGTGATAAAATTTAGTAAATGTTTTGACCAGTTTGTGATATCGAAAACCCTGGTGTAATAATTTTTCAGTAATACATAAATTTCTCTCGCTAAAATCTAATACATTGTTACATACACGAGCGAATCGTACAAGTTGAGATATATAAACACCATAAGATGGTGACAAGGGAACGTCACCATCTAAAAATGGATAATTAACAATAGGAAATGAAAAATCATCTCTTTTATCATAAATTTTTGTATTAAGCTTCCCGTTTATGATATAGATATCAAGATCGAGGAAAGGGCAGTGGTCATTGTTATCATTAGCTTTATTTAAAGTAAGTTCTACAGGATAAATTTCTTTAGTATACATACTGAAGTCGTCATTATTTAGAGCCAATATATCATCCAAATATCTAAAAGTATTGTTAAATTTTTGTATCAAATGTTGTTTTGATGGGTCTTTGCTAATTTTAGTCATAAATTGTAACTCATAACAATACAAAAACAGGTCCGCAATAAGTGGTGCACAGTTAGTCCCCATTGGAATTCCAATAACTTGACGATATACGGAATCTCCAAAGCGAACAAAAATGTTATCAAGTAAAAATTCAAGTGCATAAATAGTATCAAAGCATGTCCAATTGACATAGTTCTTTTGTTTATTGCTACTAAAAAATGATCTAAAAGAGTTTGAACATATGTACTCGCATTCCGACTTTTTAAATGCCCAGTTAATTAGGGATGTGAATTTTTTCTTAATAAGAATATGAGGCAAAGTGGTATATAGGGTAGAAAAATCAAAACTTTGAACAGATTCAAAATCACCAATATATGCATGCAATTTATCAAGTACTTCCAACGAGTTTTTGACACTCCAAAAGTAATTAATTCCACTATTTTCAAAGGCCTTATTTGAACAATTTATTATCAGGTTTTTTATTGTACCAAGTGTACTAGTAAGTAAAACAGACAATTTAGTAGTTGAACAATGGCTGGAAGATGAAATAAATCTATATTTGTAAGGTTTTTTGTGCAGCTTCGGAAGCCAGTACATAGTTGGGACTTTCATTGTGTTTGGTTCTGCTTGTAAAGAAGTAGCTAAAAGTTTATGTTTGTTACAGATGTCGTTTTCTGAAAATGAAGTCAGTTGGAATGTTGGTGAATTCGTGATTTCCTTTTGCAGAACCTCTATATAAAATTTACGTCAAACAATAATGATATTATTAGCAGCTTTATCAGCCGGGACAAAAACAAATTCCTTGGCTAGTTCTGTTAGTTTATTTTTGATACGCGAAATAGGGTTTTTATAGTTTTTGTTGAGGGTAAAATGTTCTTTAAAATGTTGTATTCGAATATCAACTATCTTCATTACTGAATTAAAAAAAGAGTCCAAAGATTTTTTGTCAGCTTTTTCCCGTTTTACCCATTTCAAACAGTAGGCGCGGAGTGAGTCGTTGATGATATTACGACACTCATTCCAGTTAATAGTTGACGGGGGACGATATTTAGGTCCTTTACTGAGGAATGATTTTAACTCTCGGTCGCGAACGATGTTAAGGTCTCCTGTTATAACATGGGAAATTGGTCCATAGGTGTATTCTGAATTACTGCAATTACACGACAATGGTGTATTTTCAGTGATATTTACATCTTTACACAATTGGTTATAATTAAACACATATTTTCGGGTAGATTTCTTGTAAATATAACAAATGAGAGGGAGTTCAGTATTATCAAAATATCCAGGAATTTGGTCTTTAACAGAATGGTCGTTAAAAATACCGGCAATATTTACAAAATCAAAACCTTTATTGACATACTTTATTTTAATAAAATGTTTTTTATGATCTTCAGGGCGATCAATTTTTGGAAACAGTTTAGAATAACAATATGCCATTATAATTTGGACAATTTCATACTTAGGACTGTAATATGAAATTGTGTTGCAATCCTCTAAAATTTTATTTAATTTATTTATAGATAAAGAACAAAGCTTGGTTAACAGATAATGTCTGCCGTTGTTTTTTGAAATGGAAATTAGGTCCGAAATATTTGTATGGTTGGTCCGAAATTTTCTTTGATTGCGATTTTTTCTGCGTCCATGAGAACGGTTTTTACGAACAGTTTTAGAAACTATATCCAAAATGTTAACAGAATCGGTTCTTGATATATTGCCAATTCCCATGATATTATCATTAAGACCGAGAGGGTAGACTGTCTGTAATTTTTTAATCCAATTTAATTCATTTATTTTTCGTGATCGTACAAACTTGGAATGAGATTCACCAGGCTGCTTATTTACTACTTCTAAAGGTTGAACTGTTAAATATTTAATAGGATGACTGTGCTTCTTAAGATGTTGATAAATGATACTTTTGAATTTATTGGGTCTTTTAAAACGATACAGGTGTTCTTGCGTGCGTTTGATTTTAAGTTTGATTTTATGGTCAATCGATTTATTTTTAAATAAAGACATGAAATAAGACTCCCAATGAGACAATAATTCAACAGTGACAAAATGATGCTGAACGTCATCATACATCCTTTGAAATGAGCGAAACCAAAAAGAAGGCTAATTAACTGTCATATGTCCTGTGTTACATCAGTTCTATATTTTCTTCACATAAGAATCAACGTAAGTTTGCATTTCACAAAAATCTATTTTAGTATTAAACGGACCTTTTTTGTAAGCCTAATAAGGTATAATACTTGTATACACCTTTTTAAACAGGGATTAACACAACTTCATTATGCAGTTATACATAAAAGAGAAATTATCGCTTCGGAATTACTTATTAAAGGAGCAGATCCACGTGTGGTAGATAAAAATGTGAGTAAAATGATCCTCAAAGTTTGGTATTTTTGTTATTTTACTTTTTGCGAATAAAACAAGTTTAAATATCAATAATAGAAATCATAAATGTAGTACATATACACGAAGAAATAACATTCTATTTAATATTTTGTTTTTTTTAATTGTATTTAGGACATCACGAAATTCGGTGTTATCATTTGTATTTACAATACCATGTTTGTTAATGTCAAAAATGACAATAAAACATTTTGACTCAGCAAATGTTTTAACATCTTAAACTGAAATGTAATCAATCAATTCAATCATTATCCAAATAATCTTACAGATTTAAACATGTTAAACATGCACTACCCTCTTACAGATACGCCCTTAAACATTGACTTTATTGGATCATGTGTATGGTGTATTTAATTATAATTGCATGGATAATTTATGAACCAGTGACCTACGAACATCTTATCCTGTAATGTAGGTAATTAGACAATATTCATACCAACAGTGTTACTTTCCATCAATCTATAATTTTAATATCATATTCTATACAGGGACTAACAGCACTTCACTATGCAGCTGAATATGGATCTCAACATATAGTGTCTGAATTAATTACCAAAGGATCAGATCCAAACATACCAGATAACAAAGTGTGTATCTTTACGAGATAATATCGCAACAAATTATAGTGTCTTAATTATCTCAGTTTTAGAGATTTAGATTTTTTTAATCTTTACCTTATATTAGTGTCTTTGTAAAGATATTCGAAGCAAACCTGATCAATTGCAATATTATTATACTTTACTGGTTGTCAATCTTTAGTTTTTGAAAGAGATGAGTTTTTTCATCACACCAAACATTCATGCGCACCTTTTCATTTGGATCAACAAAATTGAAGTCGGTATAAAACTCTTTAGATCGTAATAAAATATAAGTACATCATGTGTGCAAATTGTATAATAAATATAACATAGCTAGTAAAGCCAAAGCTATTTTAGATCTTAAACAACAGTTACCTTCGACAGATATTAATTTGATATGAAACATTGGTAACATATAACATGTATAATAATGACTCAAATATGCAACAAATAAAATATGACCTCTTCCTACAAATATTTAAAAGCTGGTGCACATGGTTTTTTTTATAACGGGAAGTGTTATGAGAACGACAAGAAAGGGTTTGCATGGTGCTATTTTCTTCGAGTCATAATTTGATTAGCCCTCTTTAGTATGCCTCTGCATATACATTTATAATTGTTTAACATTATTTTTTTTTAAATCAATATATTTCTATCTTGAATTTTAAATTAATGTACAGAAATGAGAATTACTCTATATCATCTCCATATTGGACATAAAACAAACACATACTATTCTTGAATTAGGGACAGACGCCACTTCATCTCGCAGCTTTAAACACGAATGGAGACGTTTCATTAGAATTATTGAATAGAGGATCAGAGCCAGATGTTGTAGATAAAAAAGTGAGATTAGCAGTTTAACAAATACCAAAGATAAATCTTATTATATATATATACGTATTCATTACAAGCATGAGTGCTCTAGAGTTCAAATTTGCATTGTACTAAATTACATGTAAGATGAATTCGTTCGGTGCGCAATTTAAAAGTATATCATAGATAAACGCAACAGTAGTATACAGCTGCTCGAAAATCAGAAATCAAATGAGAGAAACAAATCCGGGTTATAAACTAAAACTGAGGTAAACACATCAACTATAAGAGGAAAACAACGAAACAACAGAAACACTGACGTGCAACAAGAGACCAAAACGACAAAGCAACACACACAGATAAGGTAACAACTGTCATTTTTGACTTGGTACAAGACATTTCAAGAAAAAAATGATGGGTCGAACCTGGTTTTGCGGCTAGCCAAACCTTGCGCTTTTATGGCAGTGTTAAATATAACATTAAAATGACAACATTAGTTGACAGAACTACAGTGAAAATAAATGCAAGAACATTCATGACAAAGAAATATACAAATTAACATTACAATATGACATTTCGACATGCAAATAGTCATTAAAGGTAACAGGCTTATAATTAATACATCATACGTGCGTTTCGTCTACATAAGACTCACCAGAACTTCACTGCTGATCTATATGTTGTCTTATTAATGAAAGTCATCAATATTTTAACAAATCGATAAATGACGTATGACTAAATGCTAGAAAAATATTCATACCGACAAACACAATAGTCCTCAAAGATATACGAATGACTATTTCTATAAAATATTAATCAACCAGAGCCGCAGCCAAAATAGACAAAGACAACGGATATTCTAATTTATTGTAAGAGATTATATTCCAGCAGTAAGAGTGATATATTACATATAATATATTATGATATAAGCATAAACATATAAGTATGTTACGTTTACAGTGTGGCCAATAAGTGCTCAAGGATACCGGCTTATACTTGTGTACGCCCTACGTTAACCACACATTCAATGAAAACCGAATCATTAGACTGTAACCTACAATCATTTATGCAAAGAAAGGATAGCCATAATTACTAAATATAAGCAGTAACATAAACTATACTATCTAACACCATCCAAATAATCCGTTAAAAATAGACACAAAACAATCATAACCACTTATCAATGCATAGACATACTTTGTAATGTATACTATTTTGTAGTATTTAGCTAGTTTGACGTGTGCTTAAATCCCCCGCCAGCTTTTCAAAAACACTGTTATAAATATGCAGTAAATAACATGAACTGATTGTTGTTAAATACATTTAAATCAATCATAGAACATATTGGAACATCGGGCTCTCTTTCTTATACATAAACAGATAATCATATTTACTATGCCTATCTTTTTCTAAATACTATTGTCTAAATCATATACCCCAATATGGTTTAGCTTAAAAAATGGACCAACAAATTATTTATTAATATGAAACAGCCAATATAATGTGATTACAAAAAATGTGTCACCTCATTCAAATGAGAAGTATTTCCGGGGTACCTGATAACAACCCTGAACTCTGATGGGGTTCATTTATCCTTTTTCAAGTTTTGATATGAGAAATTTTGTTGACAAGCTTGTCTTTTCATTAATGTTTGCGTTATCAGTTTCTTGTCAACTAATACATTGGGTGTCTCATTTTTGTTAAACTAAGTTGAATTCCTGACTTTCAAATTTCATAATACAATCCAGATATAACCGAGTGTAAAAAAAATATCTTTGAAATTTAAAAGAAATTTTTAGGTTGCAGATTTGCCAAAATACCATTACGACATAAAAAAAGAAGTAAAGATTGCGAATTACCGATTATTTTCAATTGTATATACATCAGCTGTTTATATTAATTTATATGTTCAGTTTAACTTTCTGTTTCTTTTGTACACCTATTAATACAGGGGAAAACACCATTGCATTACGCAGCTGAGTATGGACATACGCACATAGTTTCTGAATTACTCAACCGAGGATCTGACCCAAATACTGCAGATAATAACGTGAGTATCGTAGTCTAGTGAAGACAGCTATTATGAATAAAGCTTTAGCTTAGAATAAAATCTACTAATATACATTTAATAAATGGGGACTAGTTTACTTAGGCCTGTCAAACACTCGAATCATATAACAGAATATCTAATTTTCTTATACATGTTATAGATTCCATTTATTTCATAGACCATTTGTTTCATGTTTTATTCGAAAGTTTCGTTTGACCTGGCAAGTGTTTTCTATAGATAAATTTTACACATTTTACCTAAACGTCGTCAAAGTAAGTACATAATTGTAAATCCTAAATGATAACAATGTATACAAAGTTGACTTAATATTCCAAATGTTGGTCTAACATATATCAAATGTGATATGACTACCTGTTAGACAAAACTTCCCCAGAGACCAAATTAACAACTATAGAATACTGTGCGGTGTTCAACAATGAACAAAGCCCATACATCTTCATAAAATTGTCTTATTGTCTTATTCAGTAGGTTCGCTATTCTAGTTGATTGACAGTATATAACGAGGTCAAAATACAAGAATATTACAAATATTCGTGAATGTATAAATAAAAAAAGTATTTTAAAATATTTTGTATCGGAAGAATTGTGTTACTCACATAAAACCTAGCAGTGGGTTGTTTACACAAATTGACAACTTTGTTCAGGAAAGCCACTTTATTTTCAGGGATTGACACCACTGCATGATGCTCTTAGTACTAAATCTGAGACAACTATTGTTGAATTAATCAATAGAGGATCAGATCCAAATAAGGCAGATAAAAGTGTGGGTATTACATATTATAATTGGAATCTTCATGAAAACAGGGACTGCTTCCCAAATACTTTTTGTATACATACTTATAATATACAGCTTCAATTTAGTTTTTGATCAATATTTGTGTTTGACAATCATAGTCTTATAACATAAAGTTCCATCTCATTAAATACTGCCCATATGATATATATAAAAAAATAAATTACCAAAAACACTGACCTTCGAGGCAAATTCAAAAAGGATAGTCCTTAATCAGATGGCAAAACCAAAAGCTCAAACACATGGATAACAACTGTCATATTTCTGACTTGGTACTGTCATTTTACTATGTACCAATAATGGATGTATAAGTACAGAGCAAATTCCTAATTGCAAAGAAATACACAAAAAGGCATATAGACAAAGCACATTAGCAAAAATGAAAGACCAGAATACGAGAATTATAATATTACAATTATAACACAACGACGGGATGTATATGTCACGTCAAATGGATAGTAATAAAAACAAACGAAACAGTAAAAGTAATCTTCAATACGACAAATACAAGAATAACACGTTATTAAGATGCTAAACAACGTCAGTATCCAGAATCTATACCTAAAAGACCACCGCGTATTATTTGTGAAGTTGATACCGAATAATTATCACCAAGGTCTAAGTACCTTCCGATGAACTTTTTCTTTAGAAAAAATGACGACACATACATCTAGTTCATTAGCTTTCTGCTCAGACACTTTGAAAAGTTTGAGTGGGACTGACATAAGTTGGGAATGAATTTCCCATATGCAGGTGAAGTTGTTATATTGCTGCTATGTCAGGATAGTTGATAACTATAGTATTATAACCTTCTCGTTTGACATAGATTCTGTTTTTGGGTTGACCGTGTATGTCAAATTCGATGTAAAGGTCTTATATAATTGAGGCGGAGTAAAAAATAAATATTTCACACAACTGTTTATACAGCTGTTTTTTATAACGATCTAAGACATTATCATGATTTTGATAGGCTAAACCACTGGGTCGACGCCACTGCTGGTGGAGTTTACTTCCCCGAGAGCATCTCCAGCCCAGTAGTCAGCACTTCTGTACTACATGAATTATCATTGATATGGTCATATTTATAAATTAAGTGTCTACAAAACTTTTGAATATATGAAATACTAAGGATTTTCTACCTCAGGAATAGATTACCTTAGCTGTATTCAGTAAACTTTTTTAGAAGTTTGGTATTCAATGCTCTTCAACTTCGTACTTTATTTGGCATTTTTTTTTTCGAGCGTCACTGATGAGTCTTTTGTAAACGGCACGCTCGTCTGATGTTATTACAAAATTTAATCCTAGTATCTATGATGAGTTTATATACATTGGATTTCACAATAAAATAAATCTCAAATCAAATACAAGGGCCATTACATCAATTTATTCGATACAAATAAATTGCGGTCATAAATTAATGCAGGCACTTAAACTTATAAAGCAAAATAGCAAGTCAAATGTATGCATGTCAAACGTTTGTAAAACACTTAAGGTCTCCACAATACTCTTAACTATTGAAAAAGACGACAAGGTCTGTCGTCGAGAAACCTACTGATAGGTATAAAATGTACTGAAATACTAATAGAAAGACAAATGATATAGGGTATCGTCAATAGTCCACAATCAGCCCATTAATACAAAACAACACAAAAAGCAGAAAAAACAGCACTTGTATTTCTGTTATTCATCTCAAAAGACCTTTTTGAAATTATGTTTTATAATAGATACCGATAGTAAGCCTTTATGAATAACAACATACCTGTTATTGACTTTTTTTAATGTTTTTAACAGGGACAAACACCTCTCCATTATGCAGCCAGAAATGGATTAAAATACATGATTGCAGTGTTAATGAACAACGGATCAGAGCCTAATATGACAGATACTGCAGTAAGTATTGTAGTCGGGAAATAACACAATAAGTATATACATTTTATAGTATTTCTATGCCATGTAAAATGTGTATATTATCTTTTTGTGAAAGTGCTGTGTGCAATTCTTGATTTTTTTATTTTTCTTTCTCTTTTCTATACTCGGTTGTATTATGTTCCGTATCAACCAGTAGATTAGAATTGGACCTAATATATTTATATCATCTAATTATACAGACTTCATTCCATAATCCTCAAATATCGAGTAATATAGAGCTGAGGTGCCTTGAAAGTTATTTACCGAAAATGACAAATTTTTTTTATATCAAAACGCATACGTAATAACCTTTTTAGTCCACATCCATGTTAAGTAAAATCTCCAAAAAGGTAGAATATCATTTAAGCGTAGATTTTCGTCTTTCATTAGAATTTTTAAAATTTCGTAAACAGCCATAACAATTATAAAAGTTTCCATCGACATTATAACTAAATAAAGAAAATAGTAGTATACCGCAGCTCAATTGTTATTATTTGATTAAGCAGAAAGAGATACGCGGAGATAATCAAAAACCCATAATAAAAAACTAAAAGCGAATGAAACACATTAACTATAAGAGGAAAATAACGGTATAACCAAAACACCGACTACAACAAAATCAAACACCAAACCACACAGACATGGACTGTAGATAGCAACAGCCATATTTCTGTCTTGTTAGAGGACATTTTAAGAACAACTTTTGTGTGTTGAACCCGATCTGATGGCTAGCAGAACATCCCGCTTACATTCCGATGTTATATCATTTGATCTTGTTGTTACAGTTTTTTTTTATTTATCATTATTTCAGGGCAAAACCGTCCTTGATTTAGCAAGAACTCCAAGTGTAGGAAGAATTATTCAGGTAATACAAAACATTTTTTACCAAAATTAAAACCTTATCAAAAACCAAATGAATATATTTTTGTCGAGCCTGCGACTTTTGTCGCAGAAAGCTCGACATAGGGATAGTGATCCGGCGGCGGCGGCGGCGTTAGCTAACTTTTTAAAAGCTTTATATTTTAGAAGGTGGAAGACCTGGATGATTCATACTTTGTATATTGTAGCCTCATGTTACGAAGTTTCCGTCAGTCTTGGACCTCATTTTCATGGTTCAGTGACTATTTGAAAAAAAAGTTAAGATTTTTTGTAATTTCATATTCTCTCTTATTATAAGTAGGGATGTCAACGAATACTCGAGTATCGCTCGGTTGTACCGAGTATCGATTATCAAAAAGTTTAAACAAAAAAATATTTTTATTAAGAGCGCTTCACGGGAAATTATATAATAATCAAAATTACTAAAAATTAAAATACAATTCGAATTTTTGCGTTTAACTGTCATTTAAAATTTCTCCAAACCGAAGTACGTGTAGGATATATGAACATGAGCGTTTTCCAAGGCTTACACTTTTAGCTAATCTTAGTCCCTCCCACATCTTTGTACCGTCAGAGCATATATTTTCATCAGCAGTACTGTTAGTTAACTATTAAATTTAAGGAATCGCTACGTCTCTGAAAAAGCAACCCTCTGCAAATGATTAATAGCATCCAATCAATACCCCTTTGTTGATAATTAAATGTGTTTTTTTACGGTTCTCAAATACTGTTGTTTGAGCAATAATTTTTCTATAGATATTGATTAATTACTTGAATAGATTATTACCAGTTTACATAATTAGTACAAGTAGTAAATGAGCTATTACTTATGGTATAAAACTATTTTTTAGTCCTTGGTAATAATGTTGAGAATTTTACGATCATAAGACAACGACCTACAATACAGAACATAGGTATAATTTTGTGTTTCCCTTTTAAGTAAATGTTTTACCGAGTGAGTACTCGAGTATCGCTCGATAAAGCCAACGAGTAATCGATTAGCAAATCTTCACCGAGTTGACATCCCTAATAATAAGTAATAGGATAACTATATTTGGTATGTGCATACCTTGCAAGTTCCTCATGCCCGTCAGACAGTTTTCACTTGACCTCGACCTCATTTCATAGATCAGTGAACAAGGTTAAGTTTTGGTGGTCAAGTCAATATCTCAGATACAATAAGCAATAGGTCTAGTATATTAAGTGTATGTAAGGACTGTAAGGTGTACATATACAACCAAATACAACCAGGTGGTGTCATCTGACCTTGACCTCATTTTCATGGTTCAGTGGTCAAAGTAAAGATTTTGAGTTTTTTTTTCTTATACTGTATGCAATAGGTCAACTATATTTGGTGTACGGAAATATTTTATGATCTATATGTCAGTTGCGCAGGTTGAATTCGACCTTGACCTCATTTTCACGGTTTATTGTTTAGTGTTTAGTTTTTGTGTTTTGGTCTGTTTTTCTTAAACTATAAGCAATAGGTCAACTATTTTTGTTGTATGGAAGAATGCATGGTTCATCTGACCTTGACCTCATTTTCATGGTTTGATGGTCAATGTTAAGTTTTCTTGGTTAATGTTAAGTTTATGTGACAGTTGTAATAAAGCCTTATATTTAAGATTGTTAACATAATATCAATGATTAGTAAAAAAAAAAGCGAGAGATTTCAACGTGTGCACTCTTCTTAATTCATTTTCATATACATTGTATTTTTTCTGTCACGTGAAAAATCTTGCTGTCAATGAGTGCTCACATCATATATATTTAATTGAAATTGAAATCAAAATTTACAATCGAAGTAGAAGTTCAGCTTCATATAGTATCTTGATTTATTTTCTAAGTAGTGCCACAGATTGACTGGAACCTTTGATATATGTAATGATTTCAAATACATAGTTGTCACATCAAATCAGTTTTTTTCATATCTCAAGATGGTCTGTACAACAAGTAATTGACCCCATCATCCAAAACTGCCAGTATGTACATTTTATTATGAAACTCAATGGGGGTATACATTAAAATAAAAGATAGATTGTATACTACAAATACTAGCAATGCTGTAACACCATGACTACACAAGTTTGTTCTCATCACTGACCCGTGCACATTTGTGGTCTTTATTAGAACTTTCTTCATGACTGGACTGGAGCCGACTTTTTTTTTATAGGCCTGCAGCTGTCCTTAAATGCAAACAAAGGTCTGGTCTAACACCAATGGAGTTAGTTTGCAAGTGTGCTCCAAATTAACTTTTGTACAAGCTAGGACTCTACCAAAATTTATCTAACATTCGTTTTCAGAATGTTGAGATTTCAAAATGCACGTGCACACATTTTACATAAAATAACACTAATTTGGCAACAACTTTTTCTAGAGTGTTTAACGTCATCGTTGTAAATTTTTATGAGAAGAAGAAATACTGCCAGTTTGATTGGATCCCGCTATTCATTATACAGTCGATTGAAAAACTGACGGATGATATCCGACTCAAACAATACCGACATAATTTCCCCTAGTGAAAAAAAGTTCTATTTAGCTTTTAGGTTTAGAATGACTGCTGATATGACCCTGTTATAAAAATATAATTTAAAAAATACATACAATCAGCAAGTTTAGTAGGTTCAGTAGTATAAACTTGTCTTTAGTCATTAAGTTTATATGAAATCATTTTTGCTTTTGTGACTGCATGGATTTTCGATCATATTCTTTTGTTATAGGATAAGTTAACCCATTATATATATCAAAATTGAAATGGTGTACGCCAGTCGCGCGTTTGGTCTTAAAACCACTCATCAGTGACGCTCAAATAAAAAAGGCAATATAAAGAACGAAGCTGACGAGCTTTGACGAACAAAATTTCCAAAAGATTTGCCAAACATAGTAAATGTAATCTCAAAAGAGCGTTTTGAAACTGACTTTTTATTTAATGCGATTCTTGTTTTTCCCGCTAATCTTAGTTACGGTTATATACACTTTGAGATCTAAGAATACACCAAGTCATACTTAAAAAGATCAAAACTTTATGTATACAGTACTTTTATCCATTTTGTATGTGTTATATTTCTTTAGGAGCTGGACAACTCAGGTGAGCTTAGAATTTTTTACCATATACCAAGTGGATAGTAAAATCACAAAAATACTGAACTCCGAGAAAATTCAAAACGGAAAGTCCCTAATCAAATGGCAAAAGCAAGGGATATAAAGCACACCAAAGGAATGGACAACAACTTTTATATTCCTGACTGGTACAGGCATTTTCAAATGTAAAAAATTGGTGGATTGAACCTGGTTTTATAGCGCTATACCTCCCACTTGTGCGGCAAATATACTGACAAAGAGCGTGAACAAAACAGACATAATAGGCGCAAATGTGTTAAATAAGGGTACAACAGCAACACGAACCCGAACAAAAACGGAGGGGGATTTTAGGTGCTCCGAAAGGGTAGAAAGGGTAAGCAGATTCTGCTCCACATGTGGCATCTGACGTGTTGCTCGTGCACGTGTTATACCAAAGCCGGTAAATAGTCAAATTCGGTTGGTCACATTCGGGAAAAGGGAACAGGATTGTAGTTACATTAGTAACATATCCGATATCATCTTTATTACGGGTATTCCATAACGGTCAACCAACTAGTGATTGCGTCTGTAAAATAGTTATCAAAGGTAGGAAGTGATAATTTTAACTTAACCCTTTGGAACTCTTGGTTAAAAATTAAAAAGGTCACAACTGGGCAGCTGATATCATCTCTTTTGTCGTAAAGATTATTTTACAACCGAACCACATAGAAAATTTCTAGATATCAGTCCTAATTAAAAGGCAAAATCAAAAGCTCGAACACATCATACGAATGGATAACAACTGTCATATTCTAGACTTGATACAGACATTTTCTTCTGTAGAAAATGATTGATTGCATCTGGTTTTATAGCGCTAAACCTCTCACTTGTAT
The DNA here is from genome assembly GCF_963676685.1 of Mytilus edulis. Taxonomy (NCBI): domain Eukaryota; kingdom Metazoa; phylum Mollusca; class Bivalvia; order Mytilida; family Mytilidae; genus Mytilus; species Mytilus edulis. The sequence continues at coordinate 90,527,044 of NC_092351.1, forward strand.
GACACCCGCATTAAGGGGGTTCGCGGGTCTAAATCATTTATATAGGATTTCTCTATATTTTTCTATTAATGAACTTTATCTTATAGTTAATAGAAAAATAAAATAAAAAAGTGGGGTCACCGTTCATTTGCGCTCACAATCTGCCTTCGAAAAAAGCATACATTTTTGTAAAGGTGGTTTTTTTCTGTTGAAGTAATAGGAGAAATAAAGGTAATATCGAAATAAACAAAAGAAATTTATTAAAGAAAACGCTAAAATTTTACAATAATTTAGTTTTAGTACAGCTTTTATGGAAATTATATATTAAAAAAATAGGTCACCGATGAGTTGAAAAAGATATTTCAATTTTAGAGCCAAAAAATGGCATTTTCCACCAAAGGGAGATAATTTGGATTTTTTTTCAATGATGTATACATTTTGAAAGTCATCTGGGGCCAACATGAATTGATTGTTTTGAATGATTTATGTACCATATGATAAAGTAACAACTACAAAAGGAAATAAATAAAATTTGTAATGAAAAACAAATGTTTGATTTTTTTCTGAATTTTTATACCCTCGAGCCTCCTTAAATTCTATTATATTTACAACGATTCGTGAACAAAACTGACATAGGTAAGACAAAACAATCAAAACCAATGAGTAAATAAAGACTCATAAAAACAAAAGACATTTACATCAACAGTAATAAATAAGAAATAAGAAACAACGCGAACTCCACTAAAAACCGGAAGTTTGACCCTTTTGTTCACTATTAACAAAATATGCCCTATGAAATCTCAAAGTACTAAATTTATAGCGTAAGCAACCATTTTCTTGTTGAAAGGCATTGTGGATTATTTCTTCTAGGCAATTTTTTAATTTCACATTGGGAATGGTGGTATACAGGATTAAAAAATCTAAAGTTTTGATAGAAATGAATTTAGAAAAGAACCGAGAATTTTTAAGAATCTTTAGAATATTTAAATTTCCATTTTACTCAAAGATTCTTTAGAACTCATTTATTTTTAAAAAGTCAAAATGCCAATAGAAAACTAAAATAGATAACAACAGTGGTATACCAGTGTTCAATAGTAATAAATCGATTGAGAGAAAAAAAAATCACGGTAAAAAACAAAAACCGAGGGAAACACATCAATTATAACAAGGAAACAAAGTATAAACGGGAACACTGAAGGGCAACAAAAACAAACGCCAACATATATAGAAACGAACAGTTAGATATCAACAATGATATTCTTGACTAGGTACAGGCCATTTTAAGTAAAAAGTTTTAATGGCTAACCAAACCTCCCACTTTATGAAAATGGTTTAAAATATGCAGCGCTAAAATGTCAACACTACGTGACAGAAATACAGCACAATCACACGAAAGAACATTCATCACATAGAAACGCACATACAACTATTATGATAGACGACATAGATGATATGATAGAACAAAACGAGTATATTCTTTCAAGAACAGATACCAAAGCATATCAAAAACAGGGACACGCTTACATAACTAACTTGCAATCTCAAAGTTTATCAATTATTTTTTCAATAATAGTCCAAAAATGTTTCATGACGCTCTTTGTCAGTAAAGTTGCAATTTCCTAGTAGTTAGACTACATACGATTAGACAAAACACATTATTCATTCGAAGCCATAACAGAAACATCAAAATTAAATATATAAGTGTGGAATGCATAAAATACCGAGACACGTCGTATAACAGTCATATTCGGGAACAGGTCATGGTCGGTGCTTAGAATACAGACTACATATATAGTAAACTACAATCAAAGACGTGCTACACATGTTATTAGTTAAGTCAGACAGACACTGTGTTTAGATCAACCAATTCGATACGGTGTTCATAAAATTTATAGTGTCATTTTAAATCTTTTCTCCACGTATCCCTGTTGGTGCAGTTTCTGCGTAAAGAGCACACTCCTGTATAAGAAGTCAGTATTGTGTGAAAATTTCGTTTGGAAAATACAATTGACAGCATTTTTCCTAAAGGAAACATAACTCGAAAAAATCCAACATTAATCATAAAAAAACGCGAGACAGTAAATGGGAACGGAACTATACGGTAAGCAAATTTCATTGAGTGACACCATAGTATTATGACACATACAGATGCTCTGACATTATAAGCGGGCAAGATAGAATAATGCTTATTGACACATAACAAAATTAAACTCATGATGAATATTTATCGACATTTAAAACCACCACGGTGAACTGGCATTAATCGCTTATATTGTAAAGACACATGACTTTTAGATAATTGGCTTTCAGCGTTATTTAATATTGCTTAAGGTATCCACTAAATACCAATATCATTTCTTTATCAAAATTTTGACAGAACTTAAAAGAGAACTTAGAGGACTCGGTGTTGAACATGTCGGTGAACTTCAAGAATTATTGCACGAAAGTTTCCTGAAATGTTTTTGGAACAGAGTTTATTTGGTTGGCCCTTATTCTGTCGGAAAAAGTAGCTTGGCAAAAATTCTTGTCGGAGAAAAGGTCCCAATAATAAGGCAATCAACGGAAGGTATATGGATATACATGGGGAGAGCAGGAATGGACGTTGAAAAGAAAGAATGGGTATATTTTCCAAAAGGTTTGTGTTTTATTATAATATTTGTTTTTGTATTCATATGAAGCAGAATTTATCCAAGGGCTTGTACAGAAAGGAGAAAAGAAATTAGCCCAATCTTTTATTTTCACCTTTCGGTATCTTGATGATGTACTGTCTCTTAATAATAATAGATTCAGTGACCACTTATATTTAATATAGTCAAGTGAACTTGAAATTGGAAATACTACCGACACAGATAAATCTGCTTCATATTTAGATCTTTTTCGCGAAGTGACTACTGATGGTAGGTTAAATACCATAATTTATGACAAACGCGATGCTTTTAATTTTCCTATAGTCAACTTTCCATTTCTGTGTAGCAGATCCAAACGGCACCAGCATATGGAGTATATGTGTCTCAATTGATACGTTATTCTACAGCTAGCTCAAAGAACGTTGATTTTGTTGAACGAGGAAAACTGCTTTCTCAAAAGTTGATAAGACAGGGCTATGAATCAATCTAATTAAAGTCAACGCTCAAGAAATTTTACGGTCGCCATCATGAGCTGAGTGGCCATTATGACAAAAGTGTGTGGGAAATCATATCTGATATTCTTCCTCAGTCATAATAACCTTCCATCATTACCGAACTGAACAAAGAAATAACACGACGGGTGCCGTATACGGTGCAAGAAATGCTTATCCTTCCGGAGTACCTGATTTCACTCCCGGTTTTTAGTGGAGTTCGTGTTGTGTCTTATTTATTATTTACAACTGTTGATGTAAATGTCCCTTGGTTTTGTGATTCTTTTTTTACTCCTTGGTTTTGATTGTTATTGTCTTTAACGATTGGCTATAAGTTTGAATATTGAAATACAAATAAAGTTCTTTATATGTCTAATGCAACACTTTAGGACTGTTTTATTATGATAAATATTGTAAAAGGTTTGCCCATGTTTTTATGAGCAGAAAGTGAACATGGTATTTGTTGATTAATTGTAAAACAAAGGACAACATGTTGTTAGCGTACGACTTATTTGTAAACACTGCGAAGTTATAATTTCAATTTAGATAATTTTGTTATCCCCATCAGTTTATGAAACATTATGTAATTTTCTAAAGAAATTCGATCATTTATCTTTAAAGGTAACGCAATCACTGAAATACTGACAAATATGCTAATTTCGATATCCATCGGAGAAGCAAAGGTTTCCGTCCGAGAGGAAATCGTGAAAAAAATTCTTTTCGATGAAACTACGCTATCAGACAGCCCTGTCTTAAGTGCAATACCTGAGAATCGTCAAGGAATGACATCCCTAGTCGAGAAATATGAGGGCAATCAAAGCAAAAACGAGGACAATAATTTTACAACCAGTACAGAAAAAAAGAAACCGATATCAGAAACAGACAAGTATAACATGAAAAAAGTTGAAACTAATGAAACTACACGATTACATGAAGAGGAAAAGCTAGATAATAATCCCAGTGATTGCAAAGCCCTTAGCACTTGTGAAAACGAAGAATTTAAAACAAGTAAAATCAAACGACCATCAAAGACCAGCACAAATCATGCAGACAGTGAATGGGTAGAGAATATATCAAGCAATATGTCTCAAAGACAAATTCATAGGCTGATTGTTAAAGCGGTAGAGGAAGGTAAATATAAACAGAAAGTGGTACCTATAGACATCTGGGATTTTGGAGGCCAGAAGGACTACTACATGACTCACCAGCTGTTCATCACAAGCCGGGGCATTTTTGTATTGATGTTTAATGGCTCTATTGATCTACACAAGCATATACCCGACCTTGGTTTTCTTCCAGGGCACTTTGGAAAGCCAACAGTATCAGGTACATCATTTACTTGATATTCTTTCTCCATTAACTGGCGGTTATATTGATAGTGCATTGGTTTAATTCAAATGCAATTATTCATATAAAACAAAGATTTACGTACGACTTTCTTAAAAAAAAACTAGTTTTCACAGAAATAGGTCTAATCATATCTTTTTCTGCAACATGAACAGTTTTACAATTATTGTAAGTTATATCTACATGTCTGTTTATAAACAATTAAAACACAACTTCCGATTTAGTTGGGTCGCATCTTTACTACATAACAATTCAATTACTAATGGCAAAGATTGAGCTCTAAATAAATTTGTAACCAAGTAAAAAAAATAAAAATAAAATGTATAGTGTGTGCTGCAAGAGGACAGATAAAGGATTTCCAAGGATTATCTTTGTTGCCACGCATAAAGATGAAAAATGGTTCGAGGTAATTGATAAACTTATTTAAAATGTTGTGTGTCATTATCTGTAACTTTATGTCAGTTCAGTGAGTTCCCTTATAATGTTCTTAAGAGTATCATTACTTTTGTTTTTGTATACTGAATAAGTAGACATAATTCTTATGAATATATTTTTCATCGTTGATTTGAAATGTATAGAAAAGGTTCCTTAATGTAATTTGTATTTCAGTGGACACGAGAATCTCGAAGAAATGAACTCGAATTAAAGTTGCATAAGTTGTTTGAATCTCATGCCGGTTTAAAGCATCTGGAAATTAAACCTTTGATATTTGTTGACGCAACAAATCCAGAAGACCCAGAAATTACAGATCTTAGAAAGAGGCTAATGCAGAGAGCAACTGAACATCCTCGATGGGGTGAAGCCATGCCAACAAGATGGATTCCTTTGGAATTACAGTTGGCACAAAAATCTGAGGAAGGAACGAATATCATTTCCCGCAATCAACTCCGAGTCCTTAATTCCAGAAATAAGTCAATGGTTTTATCAGAAACACAGATTGAAACATTTCTGAAGGTGCAACATTCCCTGGGAAAACTGTTGTACTTCGATGTAGAGAACCTCCGTGATTTCATCATTATATCACCAGCGTACTTAGTTGAAGTCCTACGATCCATAGTAACTGAGAAACAATTCTGGCCAAAAGGGGAGAGATTTTCAAATATTTTGAAAAACCTCCAGGAATATGGGATGATTGAGCGAGAAGATATATATTATCTTTGGGAACAAGAGACTTTTAAGCATATACTTCCGTACAAAGAATATATTCTGCAGATGCTTCTTCATCTCGATGTAATACTTGCTCCAAGAAACAGTTATAGAGATGTAGGCAGTCCATTTGAAGATGTTTCTCGCTTCCTGATCCCCTGTATGATCACAAAAGGGAACGACACAATGTTTCTAAAAACGCGATGGCTTTCTAATAACTCCATAATTCTGTCTTATACATTTATTGAGGAGGTTATACCACCAGCATTGTCTTATCGCTTTCTAAGTTCTTTCATTACATCGTGGGATATAAAGACTTATAATGAAAGAGGAACAGAAAAAAAAATGTTGTTCAATGATCTGGCTGTACTTGAGGTTGATAGTTGTCATGATATAGCTGTTCAAGTGAAAACGAATAGGATAATTGTGTCCCTTGTCCATGCAAACAAGAAGGAAGATATAATTCCAATTCTTGCGTCTTCAATTCAGGAGTGTCTGACTGCAGCTATCGTAAGAATCTCTGAATTTTATTCAAGGTTGTCCGAAGATGTGGAAGTTTTAGCGAGTAACAATTCCGTTCTACCGTTCAAAATTGAGTTTGGTGTATTCTGCAAATCAGAAATATGCTTTTTTAAACACAATGAGATTTCCTCATCAACTGGTGAACCAACATGGATTTGCAAAACACACAACCAGCGACATATGACCAAAAGCATAAATGCTTGGTTCTCAGAAAAGGCAAACAATGAACTGGAGGTAAAATAACTTTAAATTAAGGTTTCAAAAAGCTCGATACACTTTTTTCAAACAAACAAAAAATATACTTACATGCAGACGTCTTATACGTTCAGGTATTTCTCATTAAATTTTGTATGGAAATATTCTTTATAAAGCACAAAAATGTCAGTAATCACCTCAGAAACTAACAAAACCTCTAAATAGACTTATTAAGAAAGGATATAGATTGCATATTTTGGCGTTAATATTGATTCACCTATAGGGTCTTTACATCGGAACTAAACACATTTATCCACATTAATGCGCCTGTCCCAAGTCAGGAGTCTCTGGCCTTTGTTAGTCTTGTATTATTTTTAATTTCAGTTTCTTGTGTACAATTTGGAGTTAAATGTGGCGTTCATTATCACTGAACTATTATATATTTGTTGAGGGGCCAGCTGAAGGACGCCTCCGGGTGCGGGAATTTCTCGCTATATTGAAGACCTGTTGGTGACCTTCTGCTGTTGTCCTTTCTATGGTCGGGTTGTTGTCTCTTTGACACGTTCCCCATTTCCATTCACAACCTTAGTAAAGCATAATCTATAAACGTACTTCTAAAAAAAGGAGATATTTTTAAAAAGAAAAATGAATGTGCATATCTAATCTAATCTAATCGAGTGTGATACGATATTTATCCACCCGAGACAGTTAAATTTTCCAATTTAAAATGCGAGCTCGCCAAGCGTTTTAAATATTTAAAATTTAATTGTCGAGAGTGGATACATATCGTATTACACGAGATTTGGTGGTAGAATTTGTTTCTCTAATGATTTTCAAACAATACGCAGGCAAACTTATTCCTTCTTTGCGAGTGTTCTGCAAAAAAAAAAGATGTGTTCTTTCTATGTGTCGTCATCAGGCATGGTCGCCTTTTTCATGCCGTCACAATAGGAAATTCAGAGAAAAACAAGAAAATTCGACGTCATTATCGGATTTTAACCAATGAAGAACTGAGATCAAACGAACCACACGTTGATTAAATTTTTTTATACAATGGGTACAGAAAGGGATAAATTGACGAAGAATTTGAGAAATATACATACACAAATGCGTGATCATTTTTTTAATTGATATCTAGATTTAACTTAGCATGGTTGATTGAAATCAATTCACATATTTTTTCTAGGAACTATGTGATGTTTGTACAAGTTCTTGCAAGGGTATGTATGAAAGTTCATTAGTATTTATTATACTTTGGAAATAAAAATTGTTCTTGTTTTACATTTGCTAAATTTAACTTTTAATTCACAGCAAAATATACTTTTATTTGTATTTCTATTAGAAGAAAGTACGTTTTTAATAAAGAGAACCGACAATTGTCTTTTTAAGTAGATATTAATATAATGATAGTAAATATTGGATTTAGAATTTATCTTAATCATTACCATTCTAAAATGTTAAGTATCGTTCTCTGACAAACTTTTGATTACAACAGCTGTTTTACATTTCAGCAATCGGTTGTATTGTTTAATCCGATTCTCCAAGAACGATTTTAGCATATATTGCAATTCCATTTAAAATACTTGACCCTCGTACTTTTTTGGCCTTTTTGGCCCTTTTGGTCTATCTAACTTATTTGATCCGAACGTCACAGAAAAGATATTTGTAGGCGATCGCCCGTTTGGCGAACAAAATCTTAGATCCAATATCTATGATAAGTTTATTCTCATAGTGGCCATCGTTAACAATCGTACAATTTCCATTCGTTTCACTTTTTTGAGTTTTTGATTTTACTGTTTGATAAACGATTTCAAGTTTAAAACTGATCTTGGAATACAGTATTTTGCTATAATTTTACTTTTTGTTAAGACGGATACAGATTCCGTGTGCGTTTCTGCATGCATAAAATTTATAAAATGCTACTTCTATTTGATCAATATGTTCTTTACACAATACTTTGAATTGATTTCAACACACAATTTTGCAATTCTTCAGGACTTGGCAAATTAGAAAGGGAACAGTGTCCTTTACCTCAACATATAAGAAGGCTAGCAGCTTTACTCTCTCTCGTTGAGTGCCGTGAAATAGCAATGTTGCTAGGGTTTCAAGTTGAAGAATGGAATGATTTAGAATACCAATTTCAACACCAGCCTCCAAATGACCTAAAATTCATGGCATTATGGTCGTGTATAATAAAGAAAAAAAGTTTCAGTTTTGGCGGTTTGATTAGTCTTTTAGAAAAGAAAGGACGGGCTGCACATTTACTTTGCCAGGTAAATATAATGTCAGCTTTCACAGTTATTACGTTACATTGAAATACATAGTGACAATTGATTAATGCATAATAAATGAGAATACAAACTAAAAAGTAAATCACGCCCCTGGGATACTAAAAATAAGATACCAATAATTAAGAAACGACTATGCTGTATTTATTGGGTCGAATGATCAACAAATGTGAATATAGGAATTCTTCAAAATTCTGTTTGAAAATTATATTTAGAATACAAAATATGAGTTTGTTTTGTTAAAAACATCGCAAAAATTTCTAAATTTATGAAAATGAATTAAAAAGTATATTATAACAAAACTGTATTAAAAGAATTCAAAATAGAATTCGAAAAGTTCGATAATACATTGTCCGGTTTGGTGCTTGACCATGTCGTCCGTGTGGTTAAAAACATATCATCTTGACAGTATTGCAATTGAAGCTTTCTCACTTGAGCGATACCGTTTTCTTTTATTGCTTTTCTTTATTTTAGGTATTTGTCTGGTACATGTATTTATTTTTTTCAGAAAAAACAGAGACTTACTGATTTTCCCCTTAACAATGAAAACTAGATTTTTGTCTCAAAGCACAAATGTTCATTTTTCTACATTGGCTAGAGGTAAAGGGGGAGGGTTGAGATCTCATAAACATGATTAACCCCGCCGCAATTTTTCGCCTGTCCCAAGTCAGGAGTCTCTGGCCTTTGTTAGTCTTGTATTATTTTTAATTTTAGTTTCTTGTGTACAATTTGGAGTTCATTATGGCGTTCATTATCACTGAACTAGTATATATATTTGTTAAGGGGCCAGCTGATGGACGCCTCCGAGAGCAGGAATTTCTCGCTGGTTTGAAGACCTGTTGGTGACCTTCTGCTGGTGTCTGTTCTATGGTCGGGTTGTTGTCTCTTTGACACATTCCCCATTTCCATTCTCAGTTTTATACCTTGATTTTGTCCTCAATATTGACACAATTGGAAAAATAAACACTAAAATGTATGCCAAACGGAACGATTTCAATTTGCCAATTATCAATCTAACACTTATTAGCAGTAATGTACCCTAAGACTGCGGTTTACCATCAACGTCGTCTGGTTTGCAATACCGACCGTTACCTATTCCTATAAATGATTATTTTTACTAATCGTTTGTCGTTTATTTATAAGAAAACCCGTCGTGGTTAGAAAAACAAATTATAACATCATTAGTAGCCTAATTCAATATTAATAATATTGAAATGGTCAGAAAAAAGAATTCAACAGCGTTACAAATTTAATTTAAATCTCAAATATATTTGTTTTAATTTACCTCTGTCGTGACTTGTAAGGGCGTTGCTACATTCGCGTGACGCATACTTCATAATTCATAGTGATGTACATGTGTGCTGTTGTAAATTAATTGTAGGTGTTCGTTATTATTCTTTGATTAAGTACTTTTATATTTTTTATGTATTTCTCTGTTCTGAGTGCTCTTGTGTTTATTTGTACTGTATTCACGTCACGTAAAGTTGTCATTTTAGCGGTCTTTTTAACTTTACCAGAGTTACAGCTTGCAATTAAACTATGTTTAACCCGCCATTTTTTAAATGTCCTGTACCAAGTCTGAAATATCATGAATATGGCCGTTGTTATCAAACAGACCATTTCTATGTATGATGCCGTCTATTTTTGTAGTAGTTCACTGTTTCTGTTGTTCTGTTGTTTTCCACTTATAGTATACAGTGTTTCACTCAGTATTGGACTGTGACCCGACTATGGTACTATGGTACTTTGAAAAAAAATCAAGAATTTAAAATTGACACTATGAGTCAGAGGGGCATTAATATAAGTTAAAAACAAAAAGCTAAAATATTCTTAGGTTATTGAACTCCTTTTTGAAATATCGTTTTGTTTAAAGGCGGGAAAATGATAACTCGGACTAATACCTTATGTATAGCATTGGACCTTTTTGTGTTTCAAATCATAGATTATAATTTAGTACGCCAGACACGCGTTTCGTCTACATAAGACTCATCAGTGACGCTCAAATCAAAATAGTTGTAAAGCCAAACAGATGGAATGTTGAAGAGCATTGAGGATCTAAAATTCCAAAATGTGGTGCCAAATACGGCTAAGGTAATCTATTGCAGTGTTTTATAAAAACAAAAGTGAGTGGAAAAGGGAAACATGTTTAGTCTGTATCGTATGAAAATAAACCCATAAAGGGTCCGAACATTTGTCAATCCGAAATCTGACATGACTACATCCTCAAGTTTAAGTTTTTTGGCTTCTGCATTTAAATTTGTTATTTTATTCATATGGAAGATATATCAGTTTTTGCTTCAGAAGTCTAGTTTTAAATCATAAATAATATTTTTAACATTATATTTTAGGTGTTTAGAGATGTTCAGATAGATGTATCAGGTAAGATGACTCTTAATTTCTATAAATTATAGTTTTCTGAATGTACAATAACAAAAGATTGAGCAACATAATCCAATCAAATACCGGAGATGAATCCAGGTGCAGAAGAAAGGTGAGACTTTCATTCTTTTCCCAAAACACAAATCTTAATATTTTTCTGAATTATTCAATATCCATATCCGATTTCTCTTTTTCTTCAATATGTAGTTATACGATGAGTTTGATGCTAAATGTGATTTTGAAAAATCTGTAAACAAGGTGAAAGTTTTTCATTTTTTTTTATCATATTGACAGTTTCAATAACATTGTGGTATTTCGTGACGGTCAGGTTTTTTTTTCATTGGTGTAGGTTTACATAATGAGTAATGTGCACAAGAGAAAGCAAAACGAAGAAAAAGCAATCATAGGGGAAAATGAAAAAATAAATAATGATTTATGTTTTAAAATTTTCTTCTTCATAGATAAAAGCACTGTTATTTCGTGTCATTTTGTCTTGGTTCAACAACCAATCAAAACAAATTGATATTAAGGGTGAAATATTTACATAATAAAAATACCCAAGTTATCAACATGATTAACATGATCTATATGAATCTCGAATCTCGAAAAATGAATAAAACTATGCCAAATTCTGACTCTTTGTCATTTGTGACAATTTAAAAGTTAAATTGCAACTGTTATTAAAACCGAGCAGTACACCTGACTTATACGCTACGTCGAATAAATATAGGATAGTCGACATCTACACTTCAACTTAAACAAGTGCTTTAATGATAAATCGGTAATATCACGGTAGGTATATGGTCCGGCTAGGATCATGGTTTTTCGAGTGATTTGATCGGGCTTTTTCGAGTGTGACCTCTTTTTTTTGAGTGAATATAATAAAAAAAAAAATGTAAACAAACAGACTTCATTTCTGACAAGACGTGATATATAAGCTTGAGATTAATATACAAGGTTATACAAGGTATGTTTGTGTTGGAGATAAAAATATATTACCATTCTGACATTGTTTTTCGTAAAAAAAAAGTAAAATTTAGCCTTACAATGCTTTTATTCCAAAATACAAAATAAAGCCATTTTCATACACATACCAATGTAAATGTCGACGGAATTGCATACATGGAATATATATTATATATATCCTTAGATATATAGACCTTTTACAAAAATTACTGTTATTGCATTGCAAACGAGATTTAAAGACTAAATTAATTTCTTCATATTCGGACTTTTTCGAGAGCAGCCCGGGCTTTTTCGAGTGCGCTCTTGTTTTATCGAGTGATTATACACACTTAGTATAGCTACATAATGTTTTGTATTGGTGTATTTACGTTTTAAAATTATAAAATAAATGTTCAAATTAAGTACTTTAAAGTCTCATGGTGTGTTATTACTTGCAATTTATAAACAAGTATTGTTCACTTGAATATATTCTTTTTCTCACATCTTATAAATTGCATGTACAGTATATATTCGTGATGTAAACAATCTAAATTAAATGTAAGCATAGACAATTCTGATTATGACGTACATACCTATATTGTGTAAGGTGAGATATATGCTTGTTTTTAAAAGAGTATAAATCCGAAATATTTCATTAACTATTGGTCTTGTATCTTGTATTATTTATTTTATGGTTTAAAAAATGGAACCGAAACTGTTTAAATGGTACTACTGTGAGGAAGAGTCTGATTCTGAATATGTAATAATTGGTAATACAGCAACTAAACACCATAAGAATTTCCTTTCAATAAAAGAGAAGTGCCGAAAATATGGATATCTATTACAATATTGTTTTTGATGTCCGGTTTGAAGCTCTGGATAATCTAGTTGGTAATAGCATACAAAATACACAATTTGCATTTTTCTATCATTTTTAACGAATCATATTTAGGCTAATGAACTATTCATTACATTGTTGATTATATATGAAATTTTATTCAATATTTATTTTCAATGGCAAATAAAAATGGAAGGGATTAAGAATATTAATCGATTTTTTATATGGTGGGGGCAGGCCTTTTTTTTTTATAGAAAAATATCTTTTATTACATAGCATTTTTATGATTCTTCACTGCTGTCTATTATGTTTCTTACTCCTTTTTGTAATCTCCGGGGTTCACCACAAGAAATATTGATAACTGTAAAATCAAAAGAAGCATGAAATGAGGTTAAAATGAATATGAGTTCCCTGCAATATGTTCTAAACACCATTTTGTAAAGGATCAGGTAAATTCACAATGAACGTTGGAAAGTAGTTGCAGAACGCTCTCCAAACAGATATTTTGCATTAAATTGAAAAAAAACTTTATTTTGTAATATGTTTATGATGATTTATTGGGAATATTTGATATTGTCCTTCAGTTAATTACAGTTATAAACTAAAAGTCATTTCTTAAGTCCAGAATACCTTTTTTCTTATTCAAACTTTCTGTAAAAAAACCCAGACAATATGTTTAAAAACCCGGAAGATTTCACAGTTGCTCTCTAAAACCCCGGACAATAACAAACACTGAATTAGTTGGTTAAATACAAGGGTATTTTGCTTCTTTGTTGATCAAAACAATTCAGTATAAGATGGGTAGTAAAACTATTATAATTACGAAATAGCAGTAAATTGAACTTATCGCATGTTTTATCACTCGAAAAAGCCCGAACTACACTTGAAAAAAACGGACCGAATAACTCGAAAAACAACAATCCTAGCCGGACACTACCTACCGTGAATATTGGTAATTGGAATTGATTTGTTCTTTCACTATACTTGATTGTTTTAGATATGTCAGAAGATACACTGAACAAAATTCCATCATTTAATGCACTAAATGATTTGGCCAACCATATCGGAGACAGCATCATGCAACTTGCTATTGAGTTAGACATTGATATATCATTCCTACAGCAGATTCAACATGATTTTAAAAATAAACTGCTGGAACAGACAAGAAGACTTTTTTTCAAATGGAGAAAAAACAAATTCCCAAAGCCAACTGTTTTGCGACTTTTAAAAGCTCTTTATAGGGTCGGAAAATTTGGACCAACGTTCAAAATATTACAGGGTCATTGTTGATATAGAAAGGAAATGTTAGATTAGCTTTGTTGTGTGCTTATATTTGTCGTTTATCTTTAATTTTAGGTCATAAAATTTCGTTAATTCTGTTTGATATTTTCTTAAATAAAAACGAATCTGCAAAGTTAAGGCATTTACATAAAGGCAACGTTAGTATACCTCTGTTTAAAAGTCATAAACCAATTGAGAGGAAGCATATCCAGGTTACAAACTAAAACCATTGGAAACATATCATCTCAAAGGAAAAAAATACCGTAAGAACAAAACGCTGAAGTGCGTAAAATAAAAAGAAACAAACGCCAAAATATCAACAAAACACAATATTACTTAAAAATGAAATGTAAAACAATAATTGAAAATTGCTAGATATTACTTAAAAAAATTGAAAAACAATAATTGAAAACTTACTAGATACTACTTTTAATATGAACTAGAAGAGAACAATGTTTAAGTGAGGCGAAAGTAGTAAACTGATGATCCAACCTCCAAAAGGAGCAACGCCGACTACGCCAACAAGGTAAGCGTCTCCAGAATTATTCACTCGGCACAAATAAAAGGGGAATTCGATTTTAATCTGTACGGACTTCTTTTTTTAAAGGAAAGTAATAACTGATATTTTGTTCAACAACATTCGTATGTTCATCCATCAACAAGTAAATCAACTGCCATCGTCTGACCTACGAATGTCATTACACGATTTAGAAGAGTCAACTTTTTACATCTGAGCATAGTTTTGTGTGGACGTAGCGCACGTCTGGCGTATACAAATAATTGTTAACCTGTTACCTTTTGATGGCTATTATTCATTTGTTTCTCTGTGTGTCCTATATTTTCTCCCATTTCTCTGTTTGTTTATTGTAACCCTGTCGTGTATTGTTTACATTTCAATGTTATAATTAACACTGCCATTAAAGCGGGAGGTTTGGCATGCCACAAAACTAGGTTCAACCCACCATTTTTTCATAAAATGTCCTGTACCCAGTCAGGAAAATGGTCATTGTTACATTATAGTTCGTTTCTGTGTGTGTTACGTTTCGGTGTTGTGTCTCTGTTGTGTCGTAGTTCTCTTATATTTGATACATTTCCCTCAGTTTTAGTTTGTAACCCGGATTTGTTTTTTTTTCTCTATCGATTTATGAATAATGAACAGTGGTATTCTACTGTTGCCTTTATTTATACATAATACATTTGTATAATGTTTTTTAATTATATAATCATAAAAAGAAAAATACTATTTATTAAATCCGTTTAAAAGTCCCGTTTCCGAGCATGTACATATGTATTTAAAAAACTCATTAGTTCTACAGTAACTTTTATGATTTATTACACACAAAATAAATATTAATAACTATATTCCATACCAGATGATGTTTAAAAAGGAACAAAATAATATATTAACCTTCTCTTATACATAAAAAATTAAACTACAGCATTGAACATGTTTCTAGAATTTCAATATTCTCTTACATCAACCAAACAAACCGTTTGTACTTAAACATATGGGGAAAGATTTTTACTGTGATCTGTAAACTTCATTTCTAAAACAATCCCGTTCTTTTTCGTATGATGTATATTTCAATATAAAATGAAATTTGTTTCATCCTACATATGTCTACAATGCCCTCGAAATATTTTATTTTTATCGATTTCTTTATATCGACCTTTCTAAATAGATAAATGATGAGCACTGATTTTAATTTACAACGGTAGAAAGGAGCATTAAACAGAGCTATCATAAGAAAAGTACCTCGGCAATAGTGAAGTATTAATATTTATTAACTGAATATAAATGCATGAAATTTAAACAAGCGTAAGTTTGTACACAACACTACATGGTGCTAACTCTGTAAAAACCAGGTAAACTTTTAATCATGCCGAATTTTCAAGGAAATATTAAGCTTTTCAATGATCAGAGTAAGAGTGTGTGTCAAACTGATACATATGAAATGTATATTCATAGACATGTTTTTAGTGTGTACTTTTAAAAGATGATTTAAACTTTTAAATTATTGTCAAAGGGTAAACGTTAATATTGTTTAAAAATGATTGAAAATGTTTCTTTATAGAACTTGATGCCAAGCATTGATGAAACGCATGCTTGTGCCACTACCAAGTCATGAGCTTTCTGCCTTTGTTAGTCTTAAATATATATTTTAAAATTTCATTTATATGTTTCAAAGTTAAGTATGTCGTTCTTTTTCAGTGCATTAGTACACATTTTCATATAGAGTAACCTAATGCCCACATTCGGGTGCCTTTTTTCTTCGCTGCGTTGAAGACCTATTAATGGTCTTCGGCTGTTATCTGTTTTTGGTCCGGTTCCTGTCTCTTTGACATTTCATTCTCAGTTTTATTAGAATTATTAGTTAAATAGGCTGGGCGTTGTAAAGTAAATTGTTCAGGATGAAGGTGGACAAAATGTCGACTTACACTAGCAAATAAGGACTAGATTAACAGGAACATAAACATAAACATAAACAAATGCTCGCAACAAATCACCTTTGTGCTCCTCGTAGAGATGTTGCTCGTTCAGATAGCTTGATCTTGATTCTACTCGGCGCTTCAAGTGAAAGAGGGGCGAAAGATACCAGAGGACACCAGAAAAATACCTGAGAGACGTTTCCTTTCTGACAAGAAGTAGCTGCGAATATACAAATTATGCACATCCAAACGGATGCCTTTTTTCAAGAGTTTTACAGTAGGCTGTCAATGGGGTAAAAAAGCCATATTTCCGGTGTCCAGTCATCCTAGATGACTTTAAGTAATTTAAATGCTGTTTTAAATTATCGTAAATAGAAGGCAATGTTTTGAGAAATTACTGGCATTCAACTATTATATGCATGTTTGTTCCTTATCGATTACATATGTCATGCATCTTAAACATATAAAACTAAACGTGGCTTAGTAATGTGCATCTTAAATATATAAAACTAAACGTGGCTTAGTAATGTGCATCTTAATGATATTTGTATTTTAGTTCAATGATGTGGTCAACGCTTAGTTAAGTTCATCCTTTTAATCTAATAAAACTTGAATATAATGATTAAAAGAACATGTTAATTATTTTGTGCCTTTTGTTATATATAGCTGCAACAATTCTTGAGGCAAGTTATTGTCCAATACTGGTGTAAATTTTGGTTCTATTAATCTAGTGATCGAGATTTATGGACGAGTTGGAATTTCTAAAAGAAAGGACATTTCAACCTTTATATTTCCAAATGCTTGTCGAAATAAGGAAAATGGTTCATGATCGTTGTATTTAACGTATGGAAAAACAACTTCATAATAGTTACCCGGCTTACAAATGTTAACGTTCGTCTGCAAAAGACTCATCAGTGACGCTCAAATAAATAATTCAAACAATGTACAACATATACAAGTTGAAGAGCATTGAATAATCAAAATCTAAATGAATTTTAGATAATCTATTTATGAGGTTAAACATTTTATTGTATTTCGTTAGTTGTAGATAACTGTGAATCTTTGATTTTTTTGTCGAATTTATTCACAAGAATCATTGTTTTACTTCGATTTAGAGCATTAAATAATCAATAATCGTTCAAGTTGATGTTCAAATCTAGTTGTCCTTATTTAATGTTCTTTCGTCGGATCCCTATCTGTTTGACATATAGCAAACATCGATTTCTATTGCAATTTATTGTATAGGCTATTGTCATGATAAGTACCGTGTAAGCAAATAGTAATCCAAATTAAAAGAGGGGCAAAAGATACCAGAGGAACAGTCAAACTCATAAATAGATAATAAACTGACAACGCCATGGCCATCAACCAAAAAGACAAACTGGCAAACAATACAGTCCTTGGATGGTGTAAACTTCCCACTAACACCATACACCATTTCACCATACATCATACACCATTACACCATACATCTTGTACCATTACACCATACATGTTACACCTTTACACCATACACCTTACACATTACACCATGCACCATTCCCCATTCTATCTGCACGATCGAAATTCACCCATAATGTAGTTAAATTTCAAATATTAAGATTATTGTTATTGTTTATGTTTACAATTCGAAAAAATAAAATAAAAAGAACTTCGTTTGCAACAAATGAAATATCGTACACCATCATTCACACCATTCCCGATCGCACGTTACACAATCACATCATTCCTCAAACACAATTACACCATTCCCCTTACACGATACACCATAGCACCATACACCTTACACCATTACACCATATGCCATACACTATTACACCATACACGTTTTTTTGGGAATGAAGTACACAAGAAACATCATAGAACACTACAGACTGAGCAACACAAACTCCACAAAAAACTGGGGAAACTCAGTAAGGGTAAGCAGATCCTGCTCCATATGTGGCACCCGTCATGTTGCTTGTGGTATTACAAACCCGGTAAATAGTCTAATGATATCAACTTCACCATTTGAAACTCTTGGTTTAAAAACTTCCTTGTGAGCAGCAACCCTCTATTTAGAGAGTCATAATAAAAAATACAAGCGCGGGAATATCGTATCAATTTGGAGATATATACTCCGTATGCAGGCCTTGACGGAATGTTCCTTTTTTTTTTTTTTTACAGCAAATTGCCAATTTATAAGAGAAACATGATGTGAACCATTAGGTCTCACAAGTTTTATTCAACATCAGAAACTGTAAAAATATGTTACTAGAATAGAATGTGCTACCCAGTTGATACATGTATATGATATTTCTATAAACTAACTTATTTTTTTATTACCTATCTGTGGCAGATTTGTTGCTGACATAGTTTCTGTATTTTTATACGACTGCAAAACAAATTTTGGGATCGTATAATGGTATGATGTTGTCGTTGTCTGCGTCGTCGTCTGATGTCCGGACAATAACTTTAGTTTACATGAATGGATCTCTCTGAAATTAAATAAGTAGGTTCAATACCCCAAAAGGAAGGTTGGGATTGATTTTGCGGATGATGGTCCCAACTGTTTAGTAATTAGGGGCCCAAAAGGGGCCCCAAAACAAGCATTTTTCTACTTTCAGGATAATAACTTGTGTATGAGTATTTCAATTGCTCTGAAATTGAACCACAATGTTAAATACCACAATAAGAAGGTTTAGATTCATTTGGGGGCTTATGGTGCCAACTGTGTAGGAATAAGGGGCCAAAAACAGGCCAAAACAAGCATTGTTGTAGTTTCTGTATAATAAATTGTGTGTTAGTATATGGATTTCTCTTACATTGTACCAGAAAGTTCGTAATCACAAAAGGAAGGCTGGGATTGAGTGTGGGGGTTATTGTCCCATTGATGCAAGAATTAAGGGTAAAATAAGGGCAAACAAGTTTCTTGACAATAACTTGTGTTTAATTGTATGGATCTCTCAGAAATTGTACTACAATGTTCCGAATACTACAATGGGAAGAATGGGATTGAGTTTGTGGGTAATTGCTTCAAGGGGGATTCATAAAGTGTGGGGGTCCATTTTCTTTTAAAGGGGTTCAATTATTTTTTCCAAATTTCTCTGCGGTCGTATATAGTTGCGCCCTGCCGAGCATCTGGTCTTTCTTAAATTTGTTCTCCTGTAAAAATACTACAGATGTTCCTAGTTTGTGCATTGTATTCAATTTTGTATTTAAAGGAAATCGAACCTGACCTGCATGGTTTGAAATGTACGTGCACATTTTAATTTTTTTCGAAAAGGGGAAAGCCCCTTTTTCACTTTAGGTAGTAGCGGATGCAGCGATTGTGACGTCACCAAGCTGATATAGTCAAACAGATAGTTTATTATAATCCTTTGCAGAGAGAGACGTCGTCCTGAGCACACCCATGTATAAAGAATGTGCAAACGCATTTAATTTTCATTCATTTACAGGTCATTGATGTCGGATCGTGCATGCTTTTTTTGTACACATATCTACGGGAACACAGATTTGTTTTTTAATGCATGTTTAGAAGTTTGACTCTAGGATTTTACTACTTTTTACGAACTTTGGATTGATTTCTACATCAATGATTTTAATTTCTCAATCCAGATTGGAACGTTAAGCGGACTGCACGTGATTTGTACTGCTAACGGGAAATATATTTTCTCGATTTATTTTACAGGTAAACTATTGTCCAATCACTGACCGCTGACCACTGGTCGACTCATTCATTGCATGCACACAAAAATGCTATTAATGCTGGTGTTATAGTACTTTAACAAAACGTTTATCGATCAATTTTCAGAAATACATGTACATGATTTAGAGCAGATATTTTATTGTGCAGGAATAGTTTTGTATTTCAGAAAGAAATTTATTTATAAAAAAGATGGATTAGCATTTTTATAATAAAATAGAAATGGGATTCCTAAAAAAAAGGGGGGGGGGGGTGTTAGATATGTAGTTGTGGGCATTGGATTATTTACAAAGATAAATTGCATGTACGCATCATGAGAGCTGTAAAGCTTGAAGCTATAATTAGTAAATTTGTTGATATTTCCATTTCAGTGGCAGGAAAACCCCCAAAATACTACGCATATTTTTTCGACAAAGTTTCACGACATAAATAATGTTGCAACTAACATTTTGCTCACATTTTTTTCCAAATTTACCCCTAACTTTTTTCAAAGAAAAAGCAGTTTGAAGTGAATGTAAAAATTTAGATCATGACCTTGACCTTTGACCTTGACCTCATTTTTTAAGTTGGGATCCCAGGACACCAAATAAATCGGTTCTAGGTTTATACGCCTAAAGGTTCATGAGTTCATATGCTTATCACTTATCTTAAATGCAAAAGGGGAAATAACTCTCATATCGAGTCTCCGGATAGCTTCGGTCAATTTAAGATCCTAATCCTGAAGACGTAATGAGCAAATTGGTAAAACAAATTCGTCGTAATCTTTTATGGTTACGGAGGAGTAGTGGCCACAAGAAAAACAGTGTTTGGGGAGGTAACTCTTACAACGTAAAGTATTTGGTTACGCAGTTGTCAGTTATTAAAGCGCATACACTTTACGATATCATATTCCAAATATCTAAGCGACATCTTGTGACACAACAATACTACGCAAGAAAAAAATTAGGCGGAAGAAAAAAATAAATAATAATCAGAACAAAATCAATAGGTCTTTCCACGGAAAGGTGGAAAGACCTTATTTAAATTGAAGCATTTTTAAAAAAAACTAGTAAATGATAAACTATCATATATAAAGGATCACGGCAAACAGAAGAAAAATATATAACTTGCTCAAAACTTGAATTCAGAAAACTGATAACAAAATTTAGATTAAGTGACCATAATTTGGTAATAGAAAAGGGAAGATACCTTAAAATACCAAGAGAAGAAAAAAGTAAAATCACAAAACTACTGAACTCAGAGGAAAATCAATTCGGAAAGTCCATAATCACATGGCAAAATCAAATAACAAAAGATTATGCAAAAACTGTAAACAAATTGAAGGTGAAATTCATTTCTTTTTATATCGTAATAGAAACCATAATACTAGAAAAGTTTATTTAGATTTTTTGATAAATAAGAATATCTACTTCATAAATTTAAATGACATAGATAAAATAGCATACATACTCCCACCAAATTTCACACATTCAGGTAAATAAGCTAGGATCCTTTTTAAAACAGTCTATTGAACTGAGGACAGGGGACTCTTATAATATTTACTTTTATTGTGTATATTGATGATCTTGTTGTTATCTTTCATTTTCATATGCATGTTGTTTTGTTGTGTCACATACTATAAATATATAGATATAGGAAGATGTGGTGTGAGTGCTAATGAGACAACTCTCCATTCAAATAACAATTTTAAAAAAGTAAACCATTAAAGGTCAATGTACGGCCTTCAAAGAAGCAAAGACTTGGCTCACACCGAACAAAAAGATATAAAGGGCCCCAAAATTACTAATGTAAAACCATTCAAACAGGAAAACCAACGGTCTTATCTATATGAAAAAACGAAAAACGAGAAACATGGCAATAAAGATTTGAATTGAATTGAATTGAATGATTGGAAATACTATGTTCCTGCAAAAATAATAAAAACTGTTGAAATGATGTTAAAATAGATGTTTCTGTATTATTCTGTTGCGACAATAACAATCTACATCTACTGTCTTATCATAAAATGACTGCCTAATGGTTGAGAAATGTTACAGTTAAATGAAATTGAATTACTGTAGTGGAACTATCCTCTTTATTTGTCTATGTAATTAGATTACACTAATTCAACATTGAGAAACTGATCAACTCAGACAAATGATTTGATAAAAAAATCCATGAGGTACGGTATATTCATCGTCCGAATGTTTAGGGCAAGATGTGGTGTGTGTAAGCGTGCAAAACGGGAAAACTATGATTCTGGTACTATAATTTCAGGAATAACACTGATACACAGATGCACACATTAACTGATACACAGATGCACACATTTACCGATACAAAGATGCACACATTTACTGATACACAGATGCACACATTTAACAATATTAAACTCAATTGAAATTAATTTAATTGGCTTATCTTTTGTAAGTTGTATTATTATGTTAGTTCTTGTTTAAATGAAGACTATTTGTACTGTACACCACGTTTTGAGGAACATGTGAAATTATATATTTGTTTTGTTGACCGCCGTAAAGCATTTGATCATGTTGATTCTGTATGGAGAATAGGTCTTTTGTATAAATTAGTGAAAACAGATGTTATAAAAGAGCAATATAATAAAACAGAATCTTCAATTAAATATAAAATTAAATTTTCTAAATATTTTAACATTTCAAGAGAGATAAAATAAGGGAATTCATTGAGTTCAACATTATTTAACCTTTTTATTAATGATGTAATCAGAGAGTTGGATAAAAGAAATTCAGATCTAGTTTCTTTAGTTTCTTCAAATATTAACTCTCTTCTATTTGCAGATGATCTTCTGAAACTAAAGAGGGATTACAAAATAGTTTAAATAAAGGCAACAGTAATATACCGCTGTTTAAACTCATAAATATATGGACAAAAAACAAAATCGGGATAACAAACCAAAACCGAGGGAAAAGCACTAAATATAAGAGGAGAACAACGACGCAACACTACAATGTAACACACACAGAAACGGACCAAGCATCAGACAAAATTTAAATTTAAACAAGATTTAAAAAATTTAAGTGCTTTTTGTGATAATTGGCAATTAAGTGTAAACGTAAATAAAACTAAAACTATGATTTTAAAGCAAAACTGTTCCAAAACTGCTAACTCATTTTCAACATACAAAGATATTCCAATATTAGACACAAATGAGTATAAATGTTTAGGAATATTGATTAAAAATAATGAAAATCTTTCGCACACTACTATATATCTTACAAAAAAAGCTAAAAAAAGTTCTCTTTCCAAAGAAGTCATATACTAGTCCATTGGATAATATTCCAGTTTAAGTTGAAAATAATCTCTTTGATTTAGTAGTAAAACCTATAGCTTTATATAATTCAGAAGTTACATTTTTAGACTCCCATATAACATATGTTAGGGCCAAAAAAGAAGCACATAACTCTAGTAAACAATTGGATCTCTTTTATTTCATTGATAAAACACCTATAGAGAAGTTACACCTTCAGTTTTGTTAATATACACTTGGTATAAGGAAAACTTCATCAAATTTAGGTGCAAGAGCGGATCTGGGGAGACTTCCTCTGGAACTTAATATTAAATTTCAATCTATATTGTATCTTATTAGATTATATTCTGATGAAATTAATCCTCTTTTAAAAAATCCTTTATTTTGTCTCAAAAGTTAGACTCAGAAGGAATTTCTTCTTGGTTCTCATATGTAAAACATATAACAGAAGAAACTGGTATGGATTTGGACACTTTGAAAACATATTCCTCACAAAAGATTACTAAAAATATAGGAGAACAAATAAAATTAAAATTGAAGCATTTTTATGAAAAACTAGTAAATGATAAACTATCAGATATAAAGGATCACAGCAAACTCACTATTTATAAACATGTAAATATATTCTAAATTATTTCCCAAAATTGATCGCCCTGAAGATCATAAAAAACATTTTATTAAAATTAAGTATGTCAATAAAGGCTTTGATTTTGTAAATATTGCCGGTATATTTAACGACCATTCTGTTAAAGAACAAATTCCTGGATATTTTGACAATACTGAGCTACCTCTTATTTGTTATATTTAGAAGAAATCTACCCGGAAAATTGTGTTTAATTATAGTCAATTGTGTAAAGATGTTAATATCAGTGAAAATATACCTACTTCATGTAATTGCAGTAATTCCGAATATATTTATGGACTCATTTCCCATGTTATAACAGGAGATCTTAACATCGTTCAAGACCGAGAGTTAAAATCATTCCTCAGTAAAGGACCTAAATATCGTCCCCCGTCAATTATTAATTGGGATGAGTGTCGTAATATCATCCACGACTCACTCCATCCTTACTGTATGAAATGGATAAAACGGGAAAAAGCTGACAAAAAATCTTTGGACTCTTTTTTTAATTCAGTAATGAAGATAGTTGATATACGTATTCAACATTTTAAAGAACATTTTACTATTAACAATAACCACAATAAACCTATTTCTCGTATCAAACATAAACTAAAAGAATTAGCCAAGGAATTTGTTTTTGTCCCGGCCGATAAAGCTGCTAATAATATTATTATTGTTTGACGTAAATTTTACATTGAGGTTCTGAAAAAGGAAATCACCAATTCACCAACATTCCAACTGACTCCATTTTCAGAAAACAAAATCTGTAACAATCATAAACTTTTGGCCACCGCTTTACAAGCAGAGCCAAATACAATGAAAGTCCCAACTATGTATTGGTTTCCGAAGCTACACAAAACCCCTTACAAATATAGATTTATTTCGTCTTCAAGCCATTGTTCAACTACTAAATTGTCTATTCTTCTTACCAGCACACTTGGTACAATTAAAAACCTGATAATAAATTGTTCAAATAAGGCCTTCGAAAATAGTGGAATAAATTACTTTTGGAGTGTCAAGAACTCGTTGGAAGTCCTTGATAAATTGCATGCTTATATTGGTGATTTTGAATCTGTTCAAAGTTTTGATTTTTCTACCCTGTATACCACATTGCCTCACATTCTTATTAAGAAAAAATTTACACACCTAATTAAATGGGCATTCAAAAAATCAGAATGTGAATATATATGTTCAAACTCTTTTAGGTAATTTTTTAGTAGCAATAAACAAAAAAACTATGTTAATTGGACATGCTTTGATACTATATATGCCCTTGAATTTTTACTAGATAACATTTTTGTTCGCTTTGGGGATTCCGTATATCGTCAGATTATCGGAATTCCAATGGGGACTTACTGTGCACCACTTATTGCGGACCTGTTTTTGTATTGTTATGAGTTACAATTTATGACAAAAATAAGCAAAGACCCATCGAAACAACATCTGATAAACAAATTTAATAATACTTTTAGATATTTGGATTATATTTTGGCTCTCAATAATGACAACTTCAGTATGTATATTAATGAAATTTATCCTGTTGAACTTACTTTAAATAAAGCTAATACTAACAATGACCACTGCCCTTTTCTCGATCTTGATATCTATATCACTTATGGAAAGCTTAATACTAAAATTTATGATAAAAGGGATGATTTTTCATTTCCTATCGTTAATTATCCGTTTTTAGATGGTGACGTTCCCTTGTCACCATCTTACGGTGTTTATATATCTCAACTTGTACGATTCGCTCGTGTATGTAACAATGTTTTAGATTTTAACGAAAGAAATTTATGTATTACTGAAAAATTATTACACCAGGGTTTTCGATATCACAAACTAGTCAAAACATTTACTAAATTTTATCATCGGTATAAAGACATCATTCGTAAATATAGCTCAACATGCAGACTTCTAATACGTTCAGGTATTTCACATCCAATTTTTTATGGAAATATTCTTTATAAAGCACAAAGGTGTCAGTATTCACCTCAGAAACTTACCAAACCTTTGAATAGACGTATTAAGAAGGGATATAATTACGATACTGTTGTCAAGTCATTAAAGATTGCATATTTTGGTGTTAATATTGAGTCACTGATAAGGTCTTTGCATCGGAACTAAACACATTTATTCTAAAAACAGTTGTTGGCATGACACGGGTTATGTGTTTCTCATATATGTTATGATGGTATGATACTAAACCCCTAACGGGAAGGATTGTGCCTGATGTTCATATGATGAAATCATAATCTTTCAGTCAGTTTAATTGAAGTCTGGAGCTGGCATGTCAGTTAACTGCTAGTAGTCTGTTGTTATTTATGTATTATTGTCATTTTGTTTATTTTCTTTGGTTACATCTTCTGACATCAGACTCGGACTTCTCTTGAACTGAATTTTAATGTGCGTATTGTTATGCGTTTACTTTTCTACATTGGTTAGAGGTATAGGGGGAGGGTTGAGATCTCACAAACATGTTTAACCCCGCCGCATTTTTGCGCCTGTCCCAAGTCAGGAGCCTCTGGTCTTTGTTAGTTTTGTATTATTTTGATTTTAGTTTCTTGTGTACAATTTGGAAATTAGTATGGCGTTCATTATCACTGGACTAGTATATATTTGTTTAGGGGCCAGCTGAAGGACACCTCCGAGTGCGAGAATTTCTCGCTACATTGAAGACCTGTTGGTGACCCTCTGCTGTTGTTTTTTATTTGGTCGGGTTGTTGTCTCTTTGACACATTCCCTATTTCCATTCTCAATTTTAAATATAAATAATACAGAATAAAAATATATAACTTGCTCAAAACTTGAATTCAGAAAACTGATAACAAAATTTAGATTAAGTGACCATAATTTATTAACAGAAAAGGGAAGATACCTTAAAATACCAAGAGAAGAAAGATTATGCAAAAACTGTAAACAAATTGAAGGTGAAATTCATTTCTTTTTATATCATAATAGAAACCATAACACTAGAAAATTTTATTTTGATTTTTTGATAAATGAGAATATCTACTTTATAAATTTAAATGAGATAGATAAAATAGCATACATGCTCCCACCAAATTTCACACATTCAGGTAAATAAGCTAGGATCCTTGATGATCTTGTTGTTATCTTTCATTTTCATGTTGTTTTGTTGTGTCACATATTATAAATATACAGATATAGGAAGATGTGGTGTGAGTGCTAATGAGACAACTCTCCATCCAAATAACAATTTTAAAAAAGTAAACCATTAAAGATCAATGTACTGCCTTTAAAAACGCGGAGACTTGGTTCACACCGAACAAAAAGCTATAAAGGGCCCTAAAATTACTAGTGTAAAACCATTCAAACAGGAAAACCAACGGTCTTATCTATATAAAAAAAAACGAGAAACGAGAAACATGGCAATAAAGATTTGAATTGAATTGAATTGAATGATTGGAAATACTATGTTCCTGCAAAATAATAAAAACTGTTGAAATGATGTTAAAATAGATGTTTCTGTATTATTCAGTTGCAACAATAACAATCTACTGCCTTATTAAATGACTGCCTAATGGTTGAGAAATGTTACAGTTAAATGAGATCGAATCGTTGTAGTGGAACTATCCTCTTTATTTGTCTATATAATTAGATTACACTAATTCAACATTAAGAAACTGAACAATTCAGACAAATGATTTGAACACAACACATAACCTTATACAATGATTGCGTTAGGATTTAGACGAGGGACAGTTAAAAAAGATCGAGCCGCTGTCTAGGGACTTTGTTTACGTTAAGATTTAGATAAGGGACAGTTAAATTAGATCGAGCCGCTGTCGAGGGACTTTGTTTACGTTAGGGTTTAGATGAGGGACAGTTAAATTAGATCGAGCCGCTGTCGAGGGACTTTGTTTACGTTAGGGTTTAGATGAGGGACAGTTAAAGTAGATCGAGCCGCTGTCGAGGGACTTTGTTTACGTTAGGGTTTAGATGAGGGACAGTTAAATTAGATCGAGCCGCTGTCGAGGGACTTTGTTTACGTTAGGGTTTAGATGAGGGACAGTTAAATTAGATCGAGCCGCTGTCGAGGGACTTTGTTTACGTTAGGGTTTAGATGAGGGACAGTTAAATTAGATCGAGCCGCTGTCGAGGGACTATGTTTACCTTTTGGTGTTACAAAATTTGCATTGCGATAATTAAACAATTAAATACAGAACTAATTTTGATAGTTAAATGACTGTCTTACACATTTGTTCTTTTATTTAGAAAAAAGGAATAATGCACCCATCTTCCTCCATCACCAGACTCAAGCTACTACTGGACAAGTCAATCAAACTAATGCAGATATTCGTATCACACTACTTCGTTTTGAACATACATACAATATTTGCAACTGGACGTAAAGCAACCAGCAATCAATTAATCAATCGAATAATACCCTGTGCAGTGTAATTCGAGACTTATTTATACATGCAAGACATACATTACAGGCCACAACCATTACACAAATGTTTTACTAAATGTTTTAATATTATATCACACATAATGTATATTTACCAAAGGACACGTCAGAGAAATCGTAAATCGATATCACTTCTTGAAACCAATCAGCAATATAGTTTATTTATTTCAATAAGAAGGAGGCATATATACCATTGTGAGTTACGAACAATAATCTCAAGCAAAACATGATTTATTTGACGTTTCTGATTTTTACAATAGCTTCAGGTAAGAATTCTTCTTTTTTATGAAATTGACACGTTTGTGTAAATGTTTTTTTTTCCTTAATTACTTTATTACTTTGAAAAAAGTGGATATTATATCAACAAAAGCAGATACATTTTATTTTGTATTTTTGTATTTTTACCGTAACTTGTAAATTGATTTTGAATTTAAATAATTTAAAGTTTTTGATCTGAATAAGTCTTATTCAGCTTGACACATGTGTAATATTTGTTTTTCTTTATTTCATTTTACCTAAATGAGTGTGTTATTTATTTTCATTTGAAATGTTATACATTTATCAATTAGTATGTTTTTTAAACTTGCTCTTCAGCATGGGTTCAGCACATTTTTAATGAGTCCGTACCATTACGATCGCTTTCTACGTTATGTGGTCTCTACTTGTCGAAAATCATACAATTTCTACGTTTTATATTGCATCTCATATTCAGAAAAATACAGTTATAATCATATATATCTGGAGTGATTGACATCCATTACACAATACATATTAGACAGAAGTGATGATAGATACATCAAAAAGTATCTTAGCACTAGTTTCTTGTTGAACTTTAGGTTTTCAATTCCAACATAGTATTAGACATAGATAACAACTTTTTGTTCGTAGATACATTCAGTCATTTACAGCTGTTTTTACAGCTTTCTTTTTTTTTATTAAGCAGGGAAAACAAGAAATTAAGATTTAATATATCTTTTTAAAACATATGCTTTTTAAGTTCCAACGAGAACGCTATTTAGTGTATATAGAGTCTAAGTCATAGCGATTTATTGATTAATAAGCATTGCATTCAACATTGTGTTTTAATAACATATCTTAATTTGTTTTATTTAAAATCATATTTCATTGATGAAAGATCAAATGAAAAAGATATTATAAAGAATTTCAATCAGTATGTAGGCGTTCGTCCTGCGATTGATTACATTACAGAATTTCATAAACCTTGCGCTTTTCGTGAATATTTCTTATGTTTGGCTTTTTTGACAGTTGGGTGTATTTCTCATTAGTTACAACGTGTTACATATTACTTCTTTGATATTCGTTTTCCCTTTTTTGAAGTTTATTTTTAGACGTGTATGTTAAACAAGGAATGGTAATATAAGTATTTATTAGAATGTTGATACTGAAAGCATGTGTGCCCTTGATTTCAATTAAAATACAATATGTTTTACTAAAAACAAATGCTGAAGGTTTTGAATTTATTTTTCTATAAAATTATATAAATAGACAATACTAAGCTGTCAGTGTAAGTCAAACGTTACTGAAAATCCCGAGGTAAAATGTTTGTTTATTAAAATTGTGTTGATTGTTTTGAATAAAGCTATCAGAAAGACAAGAAAAGTTTGAATGTTGTGATTTGTTTTTACATCAGAACGTGTAAGGGATGTGACAGAATTTTATATCACGTTTATAATGAAGTAAATTGCAAAACAAAATGGATTTTTTTTCAGAATTGAGAATGAGGAAGGTTTTTCGCCATTGCGGGAAAAAAATATAGGTCCAGGAGAAAATATAGAGGGGCTGTTCAAATGTTAATAAAATGCAAAACCTTCGATTCGAAGAAACGGATTTAACCCCCAGAACTGTGCCTTGAACCTTTACAATCAGTCAAGGGTGCCAAAACCAGTTATATACCTTAAATTGTAAAAGCGGTGTTTTCATGGTGTAACAGTAAACAACTTCTCCGTAGAATTGTATTTCATAGAAAGCTTAGATAAATATCATTGATCAGTTTTCCCTCTACAGTGTTCTAGAGGTTTTCGTGATAGCTGTACATACTGAAATCGAAATTGGACAGTTTAGACATTATTATACTTTGATCTAGAGTTGTTAGATACACACTTTTATCTAATACATATATACTAGATCGAAAATATTCTGTACAATTAAGAGAAGAATTCTGATCTGATCACTTTCTATGTATATTTTTTTTACCTATTTTGTTTATTTCTCTGATAAACTCCTTTTGGATACAGCTACTGTATGTTGGAGTTGTCTCGATAATGTCTATTGCAGAATACAATATTATGATGTTCATATTCTTATTATTAGCATGATTATGTTCCTAGTGAAGATAGATAACACACCAAATATTTTGTATTCAGATATGTTGGGATCGCGCTAACATATATGTATGTGCCTGTCCCAAGTCAGCAGCCTGTAATTCAGTGGTTGTCGTTTGTTTATGTTTTATATAAAATTGAGAAAGGAAATGGTGAATATGTCAAAGCGACAACCACCCGACCATAGAGCAAACAACATATTTGTTTTCGTTTATTTTTTTATATATAAATAACGCCCCTAGTTTTCTCGTTTGAATTGTTTTACATTGTCATTTCGGGGCCTTTTATAGCTGAATATGCAGTATGGACTTTGCTCATTGTTGAAGGCCATACGGTAACATAAAGTTGTTAATTTTTGTGTCATTTTGGTTTTTTGTTGACAGTTGTCTCATTGGCAATCATGCCACATCTTCTTTTTTATATTCACAGTCACATTGCGTTTGATTATCCTTCCTCTATTTCAGCTGTGACGGAATTTCCGTGTAACTTTCCAAGTCCATGGACGAACCAAACATTTTCAATTTCTATTTTGGGTTTTAATACTGGTAATTGGCAGTTTAACACTGATTGCCAAACAAGTATTTTTACAACGAGCAGTGGATTATCTCAAACATGGCTGTGTCATCAAATAACAGAACGCTTCCTTGTTGTCCGGTATGTTATTAATTACAGTTCTTTAACAGAAATAACAGAACGCTTCCTTGTTGTCCGGTATGTTATTAATTACAGTTCTTTAACATAAATAACAGAACGCTTCCTTGTTGTCCGGAATGTTATTGATTACAGTTCTTTAACATAAATAACAGAACGCTTCCTTGTTGTCCGGTATGATATTAATTACAGTTCTTTAACATAAATAACAGAACGCTTCCTTGTTGTCCGGTATGGTATTAATTACAGTTCTTTAATATAAATAACATGACGCTTCCTTGTTGTCCGGTATGGTATTAATTAAAGTTCTTTAACATGAATAACAGAACGCTTCCTTGATGTCCGGTATGTTATTAATTACAGTTCTTTAACATAAATAACAGAACGCTTCCTTGTTGTCCGGTATGTTATTAATTACAGTTCTTTAACATAAATAACATAACGCTTCCTTGTTGTCCGGTATGTTATTAATTACAGTTCTTTAACATGAATTTCAATACTCACTGAATCCCTAAAACACTGAAAACAGGAAAAAAATAAATCCTCAAATGTTTCATTACTTGGGCCAGTTGTCTGTTAGTTTCCGAGGATAACACCATTTATTCAGCCAGTTTTTTTGTGTTGGCATGCAACTATGGAAACGTTGCATTGAAATGTGTTGTTTTAAATCTAGGTAATCGTTTTGGAATCATAGAACGTCTCTCCCTGATGCAAAGTACTGGCTTTCTCATCTTGGCTGTTTTTTCTCTCTTTTTCATTGATAACTGTAGTTGTTTGAGAATTTGAAATGTAGCATCACTATCGAAATATCAATATCGAACAAAGAATAATTGTCAAATTAGGAATAATTGTCGAACAAAGAATACTTGTCGAATTTAGAATCAAGTGTATCATCATTGGAACCTCAAATATAATAGTTTTTCTTAATGCTCATTACTTAAGTAGTATATTCCCAAGATGATATCACTCTGTATTGTTTGAGAGAATAATGTTTTTTATCGAAGATTTCCTTATGTGCGATTTAAATCATCAACGCTTTTAAACTTAGATAGATATGTTAGAAGAAACTGAATAGGAAAATATGTGTTTGCGTATTTTAAATTACATGATCGGCCGACAGAATCATAATTAAAGGGAGTACAAAACACCCTTAGGGAAGCGAGTTACTTAAACGTAAATATTTCAGCCAAATGGTGAAAAGAAAACAAATATTTATATGAGTTATATCTATTCAAGTCAAATTGTTATGTACCCCTTTAAACAATATTGATATCAATTGAAATGATACACAGCCAATTTTGCATAGGTACTATTTTTGTACTTTAAATCTGTAGTACTGAAAATTTACTGTTGATATTAAGTACTATTTCTTTACTTTAAAATTATTGTACTATTAACGTACCTGTATTTTACAGTACTTGATTTGAACTTAAAATGTTGGTACAGAAATAATACGAACAGCGATCACAATATTCCATGTTTGAAAATCATAATTTTAAGAGATTTGATAAAGACATACTATGAAAATGCTGAAAATGTAACGTTGTAACCAAAAATATGTAGTACTTAAATTTTCAAGTACAAATCAAGTACTGTAAAATACAGGTATTAAAAGTAGATTTCCAGTACTACAGATTTTTGTTACAGACGTAGTACCTATGCAAAAGTAGCTGTGTATGCAAAGTGATCTTTTGGAAGAGTAATGAATTTATATTGATCTTTAGCAACGATCAAACTGATATTTATATTTTTTCAGAATACAGGGTTCTGAAGACTTCGCATGTTTCCCGATCTTTTACAATCTTCAAAGTGCTCCTTTAATGTTTACATTTGGAACAAGTGGTAAGTTCTAACTTTCTAATGAACTCAGTACACATTGTAAGAATGTTTCTGGCATTTCTATACCTTGTCTTATTTGTTTATGATATCAATACAAATATTGAAATACAGTTCGATACATTCAGGCATAGAATACCTTAGCTGTTTTTTTGGCAAAACTTTTAGGAATTTTGGTCCTCAATGCTCTTCAACTTCGAACTTTATTTGTCCTTTTTAATTTTTTTTTGGACTCGAGCGTCACTGATGAGTCTTTTGTAGTCGAAACGCGCATCTGGCGTATATACTAAATTTAGTCCTGGTATCTATAAGGAGTTTACATACATATGTTTGTCAATAACGGTAAAATATCTATTTTTGTGATTCGATCCACCAAGTATCAGCAGTTATGACGTTATGTACATTTTTAAATACATTGTTCCAGTTTTTTCATTGCGCCACTTGGATAATAATTGCTGAGGCCACGTCAATAAGACGCAAGCCCGATAATTAAAAACTAACTGAAATTAACGTATACTCGTCAACAACCGACAGGGGTCTTTTACTTTAAATCAATCCCGAACTGGCTATGCTATTCGTTTGGACAGCAATTAAGATAACAACTATGATATAAATGCATTAAGCACTCCATAACTAAACGTTCTTTATCGTTTAGAAACCAAAACGTTTGTCAACAAAAGGGGAGAATTTACAGATATATGTGAAGTTTGTAAAATGCCAGTTGCCACTGCTGTAGCTAAAGGTAAGGACAGTTTTTACGGATTATATTTGTAATCTGCTGATGATAGTTTTTAGCTTCTCACTTGGCAATAAAACTGAGTTACTATCACATTTTTCAGTGTACAATTTAAACAACTCCTCTGTAAATATTTGTTTCTTTTTCGTCGCCCGTTTCAAACAAACTTGTTTGAGACAGTTTAAAGGGGTATTACATGTGTAGCTGTCAAATTCATGTTCCCCGATTCGACTTAAATTCACATACTTAATTTATACATGTTATAATATACTTAAACTTATAGCCAACTTACAATAACTCTTAAATAAACAATAAATGATATGTTTTAATATTTCATAATCAACATGACTTCCAAAGACTAAACCAGATATAAACACACATATGAATATAAACAGATAGTGTTCACACGCAATTGAATTTTTGTAGGTCTCTTTGATTTCAAATTGTACGTTTAAAAGTATGTGCATTGTCTCTTTTACCTGTATAAGAATGATATATTTTTGTCGATCGAAAGAGTCAACCAAACGATTCATCCCTTTTGTTTTACTAAAATGTTGACATTCCTTTCCTTTAAATAGCTGAATATATGCGGAACCCATCTCCAGTTTAGGGGTCAAATACATACGGATTTAATGAGCATTTAATTCACTTGCAAGTAAATAGCCATCAGCCAATTTTCTTAGTTTTATTATGACAAAATTGAACCAAATTGGCTGTTATTTGACTATATCACTTTTACTTAGGATCCAACAATGAAATATAATATTTAATTCTTTTGTTTATCTCGTAGCTAGTGCCACAGGAACCAAAAAATACATTTAAGGATGATCACTTTTTAAAAATACGCACTGATCTCCTTTTTATTTATCATCTGATCGTATTAGAAAATTGTTTTTACAGTTAGTAAATAGGTGTAAAATTTCATTTAAAAATAAGTCATTACTGGTTATAACTAGGCAGTTTCAGGAATTACCTTGATTAACTTAGTGCATTAGGAACTCCATGTTATTCCTAATTTCAGCTATATACTTTAACATATATACTTTTTTTCTCTCACTTTTTTGGTCTAATGGAAAATCTTTTTGTGCTGTATTAACACCTCTGTATTTATTGTTTTGATTCGCTTCTTATATAAAGAAGAAGATGTGGTATGATTGCCAATGAGACAACTGTCCACAAGAGACCAAAATGACACAGACATTAATAACTAAGGTCACCGTACGGCCTTCAAAAATGAGCAAAACTCATACCGCATAGTCAGCTATAAAAGGCACTGATAAGACAATTTAAAACAATTCAAACGAGAAAAAATTTGTTATTTTGAATTAAGTTTTGGGGATTCAAATACAATGGCCTCGATTATAAATGTAAAGCAATGTATGTATAGAGCAATGTATGTGTGTTGCTATGTATTTGTGTAGCAATGTTTGTGTGTAGCGATGCATGTGTGTAGCAATGTGTGTGTGTTGAAAAGCAATGTATGTGTGTTGCAATTTCGTTGATGTTGTTATTGAAAGTCTAACGCAGACTTATCATATGCGTATTTGGCTGAGTAGTAAGCCTGCATGGTAACTTGTTATCTTTCTATCTTTGTATATTGATCGTTGTTTGGCTGAGTGATACTCCTGGTATCTTGTTATCTTTGTTTATTTGTATAATCATGATTGTTTGGCTGAGTGATAATCCGAGTGTCTTGTTATCTTTGTATCTTTGTAGAGTGATCAGTGTTTGGCTGAGTGATACTCCTGGTATCTTGTTATCTTTGTATCGTTGTATAATTATCATTGTTTGGCTGAGTGATACTCCTGATATCTTGTTATGCTGTTATCGTGATATCTTTGTATAATGATAGTTGTTTGGTTGAGTGATTATTCTGGTATCTTGTTATCTTTTGTATCTTTGTATAATGATCATTGTTTGCCAAATAATAACTGTTTTACTTTGCAGTTCTAGGATCACCTGGTAAGTAAAGACATTTCTGTTTCAATTCATAAATTCAGACGACGAAACAATACCCAACTAGAGTAGCTCACCTCCCTTTGTATTCGCCAGTTTCATTGACAGTTTTGAAGAAAGCTTTATTGTTTTAACAACAATCGGAATGTTTATCGTGTAAATGTCTACCAATGCAACTGTGGCAAGTGAAGGGAATAATCCCCAAAAGAATCAGAAAAATAATTTTTATTATACATGCTAACTTCATCGAAATATAATTGAATATTCAGTTCGATCAAAACTTGTCACATATTAACAGACAAGGGTCCGATTACTTTCAATGTAATTGATTAAATTACAATTACTTAGTCATTTGTACGATTAAATTAAATTAATGATTACATCATTTCTGAAAGTATCTAATTAAATTAATGATTACAATGGCAAAGTAATCATGATTACATCTGATTACAATGAATTTACAAACAAAACATTTTGAATGATGTGAATGAATAAACGTTCAATATAACTATAGAATTTTTGAGAAAGTATTTTATTTGGTTCAATTATAAAATGAAAACTAGTACTTCAAATTTAATCTATTTAAAATTTCCAAATTTCACTACATATATATATATATTGCACTTAATCACCAATGATCTCTGCATTATTTTGAATTAAATTTAATAAAGATACATCATAATCAAGAGTTTTTTCTTTGTCTTCTGACCCCTTTCATAATTTATATGTATTCCAAGGTGCAGTTTATGGAAGTTACAATATGGATGAAATAAAGTTACCAGTTAAAACTATGTTAAATTTTAATAGAAATGTTTAATCAAATTGTAAACAACATGTAAGTACTAAAAATCATTGCATTTTACATGTCCAGTCCAAATACATTTTTAAAAATTTTAAACAACATATTTGTCCAACTTTTAATTTAGTTTGTGCTAATTAGATAAATTTTCATGTCTGATTTATCTTTTATCATAATATTTACCTACAGCTATACTCAATTGGTAATTGCAATAAATACAAACCTTAATTAGTCTGCTACCTGTCAATTAAAAGTTGACAAAAATCACAAAAATTAACAAAAGATTATAATTCAGGGTTAAAAAAAAAGTATTACTTGAATATATAACAGCTATCATATATTAATATGAAGATCAATATAAAACGATGAATATACATGTATGTACAGTATCTTTGAATAGATAAAAGGTATATAATTGTACTATATGTCTCTGCTTAGTCTTTTCAATACTGTAACAGTTGTTTTTTTACTGAAGTAGGCATGATTAAAGTAACCAAAACATTTTAGCATTTTAAAAATTTATCAAAAATGAACAACAGAGAGGTTCATTTAATGACAAAAAACACAATTTTAGATTTTTTTCATTGTAATCAGAATGTAATTAAAAAGTAATCCTGATTACAGGGTATTTTGAAAAGTAATTGATTAAATTAAATTACATGTAATCAGATTTTTGGCTGATTGATGATTACACTGATTACTTGAAAAAATTGTAATCAATTACAGCTGATTAACGATTACAATAATAATTACCCCAAGTCTGAATATTAAAAAAACATAGTCTATGTATTTCATACTGTTCAAATGTATTGCTGAAATAATTACTTGTGGCCAAAAAGAAAATGAAAACATTACTGAAATATCAATAATTTTAATATGTTTTCAGTCTCATCCATACTGTCTCGTTCCTGTGATATACCTTCACTGTGCCCCTCACCTGGTAAAGCATGTAGTGCGAATGACGTCATCCCAAATAGTTCTGGATGTCCAAATCCTACACTAATCACGCCAGAACTAACATCAACTACTGCTGAACCAACAACAACTACACCTGAACCAACAACCACCACGCCAGAACCAACAACCACGACAGAACCTTCAACAACTACTCCTGAACCAACAACCACCACGCCAGAACCAACAACCACGCCAGAACCTTCAACACCTACTCCTGAACCAACAACAACCACTACTGTTGAACCAACAACAACTACTCCTGAACCAACAACCACCACGCCAGAACCTTCAACAACTACTCCTGAACCAACAACAACCACTACTGCTGAACCAACAACAACTGCACCAGAATTAAAAACAACCACACCAGAACCAACAACAATCACACCCAAATCAACAACAACCACACCTGAACCAACAACTACTCCTGAACCAACAACTACGTCAGAACCAATAACAACCACGCCTGTACTAACAACTACACAGGTGCCTACAACTACGCCTGAACCAACAACAACTACCCCTGAACCAACAACCACCACGCCAGAACCAACAACCACGCAAGAACCAACAACCACGCCAGAACCTTCAACAACTACTCCTGAACCAACAGCAACCACTACTGCTGAACCAACAACAACTACACCTGAATTAAAAACAACCACACCAGAACCAACAACAATCACACCCAAATCAACAACAACCACACATGAACCAACAACTACTCCTGAAACAACAACTACGTCAGAACCAATAACAACCACGCCTGAACTAACAACTACACATGTGCCTACAACTACGCCTGAACCAAAAACAACGATTCATGGTTATCGCAGCCATTGCAGGAATAGAGATCACCGACGTCCTTAGTGTCATCATATAGTGACATAGTTCATAACAAATCCAAATATGTGGATACAAAGAAGACAAATAAAAACTATTTGATTTCATAGTTTTGTCACTTTTCAATCAAGTTACTGTCTGGAACCCTCTCTTTCTTTTAGTAAATAGTCTTTAATCGTGTTCACAGTACGTACATAACAACACATAATTTCGTAAGTGAACATATCACATCATTGATTTTGTGTGTCCAAACGGCTTTTTTGCGTAGTCTATCAGGAACGCTAAAATCCATACACTGTAAAGAGACGAAAAAGCACCCGAACAATTTAGGAATACGATGACCAACAGAAAAGTCAAATAAAGTAACATGCCTATATCAATTGATAATAAAAGTGAAGTAAATTATATGAACAATGTTTGTATTGTACCTTATAAGCACTCTCTTCGTTTGAACTGAGGTTGA
Source organism: Mytilus edulis (assembly GCF_963676685.1). Classification (NCBI taxonomy): domain Eukaryota; kingdom Metazoa; phylum Mollusca; class Bivalvia; order Mytilida; family Mytilidae; genus Mytilus; species Mytilus edulis. Next base: position 90,566,099 of record NC_092351.1, read on the forward strand.
TTGCTGTTTTATTGACAAACACACTACATATCCTGAATTTTACATTATTCGTTAGTTCTCATATCATAAACGGTACAACCATTTTTAACTTGAACCATTTTAATATACACGATATGTCTTCTTAGAACAAACTTAATACAACCAGTGTTGTTGGGCAGGGATCACAACAGAAAGTTATACACAAAAAAAAAAAAACAACACCAACCCACTATAAAGGAGGGGCGAAAAATACTTAGTCTAGATTGATATTCAAAAGTATGAACCGAAAATATACTGACAACTGGCTAAAAAGAAAAAGGCACATAGAGAAGGCCATATGATAACTTATAGTTGTTAATTGGTCTCTTGTGGAGAGTTGTCTTATTGGCAATCATACCACATCTTCTTTTGCATACAACATAGAAAACATTAGTTTAAACAACACGAACCCCAACAAAATCAAGGGGGAACTCAGGTGCTCTGGAAATATGAGTTGATTCGCTCCACATGTTGCACCCGTCATGTTAATGGTTTGAACGAACGATAACCGATTATCAAAACCGCTAACCGGTTAACCGGACTTTCTTTTCAATTTTAATAGATTTGATATAAATTTTTATTGAAATCATTAAATTTTTAAATTGTCGCCGTGTTAATTAATTTGACAGATCATTTGTCCAGTATATTGATTGCTATTCTGTAATCTATATAATAAATTCTACCGGTCAAGGCACACCTTCAATTATAGCTGGAGTGATATCCACCACCAACACGAAAATATATATAATTATCACACAAATAATAGTTCCATCCACCAGAATATTATATACACAAAATGTCAGTTTAGAATATACGCAATAGGCTAGTTTAAAATCACTTACACAACACTTTAATTAACTAATAGTCTTAAACTTTCCTTCTTTATATATATGAAGTAGGTGGATAATTTTCCTACATTGCGGTTCAAGAATTTTGAAACATTTGATCGTTGTTATTTTTGCAATAGTTATAAAGATCACAAATCAACATGAGTAGTTCAATATTATTGACTCTGTTGCTTTCAGAGAAAATTTTACTAGCTGTTATCACTATTCTTTAAAATATGGGTGTTCTTACAGCATCCAGAGTTACACATGTTAGCAGGAAATGGGATATTGTTTCTTCTCCATTTTTGCATAGTTGACATGTTAGGTCCACTGCATTAGAATTATATTTTGCTCTTTGGGATAGTAGGATGTATCTCCTGTTGCAATTTGCACTCGCGGTGGTAATTTTTGTACTATTTTGGGGTCAGAAGTAGATATACTGACTAACGGATGACAATCACCAAGGCTGTATATTGGAGATAAGTACTTTAGGCTATTGAAATGTTCATCTAAGAGCTTTCTATGCCAGTATGTTTTAATAATGTGGTCATTTTTATAAATTTCCTAATTACAAAATTTTAAATTTTTCGAAAAACTAAGGATTTTCTTATCCCAGGCATAGATTACCTTAGCCGTATTTAGCACAACTTTTTGGAATTTTGGATCCTCAATGCTCTTCAACTTTGTACTTGTTTGGCTTTATAAATATTTTGATATGGGCGTCACTGATGAGTCTTATGTATACGAAACGCGTGTCTGGCGTACTAAATTATAATCCTGGTACCTTTGATAACTATTTACACCACTGGGTCGTTGCCACTGCTGGTGGACGTTTCGTCCCCGAGGGTATCACCAGCCCAGTAGTCAACACTTCGGTGTTGACATGAATATCAACAATGTGGTCATTTTTATAAATTTCCTGTTTACAAAATTTTTAATATTTCGAAAAATTAAGGATTTTCTTATCCTAGGCATAGATTACCTTAGCCGTATTTGGCACAATTTTTTGGAATGTTGGATCCTCAATGCAATCAACTTTGTACTTGTTTGGCTTTATAAATATGTTGATATGAGCGTCACTGGTGAGTCTTATGTAGACGAAACGCGCGTCTGGCGTACTAAATTATAATCCTGGTACCTTTGATAACTATTAATTTTATTTACCATGCTTCTTTTCCATGTTTATTTTGTTGTTATTGTATCCAAAAATTCTACTGAATCTGTTAGTTGATATTTAAAACAAATTTTCTTTGCATCTTTGAACCAACTGTTGCTTTTGCACGATTTAACTTTCAATTGACAATTTGCTATTTCCCATTCAACAGTTGATTTGTCAGAACGTAGAATATTCCCAAGTAATGTTTAAATTTTTATATCAACTTCAGCATTTACGGGTAGTAATCCAGATTATAAATATATAGCTCGGTCTGCAGTTGATATTGGTAAAGATGATATTTGTTTTATCGTTTTCTTGTAGAAAGATTGTAGTATTTTCAAAGATTTGCTGTTGGTCATTACAACATCCACTCCATATAGTAGGATGGGCATAACATAGGTTCTGAAGGTGGATATAGATGTAGATCGGTCTAGTCCATTTTCTCCATGCAAGCCACTTGCCATTAAACTGTATAAAGCTCTTCTTGCCTTCTTGATGTTTTCCTCCGCTGTTACTAGTTGTGTGTTACAGTTCAATCTTTGTATCCCAACATGTGTGGTTTTATCAACAATAGGCATTTCCCTATCATCCATAAGAAATGTCGTATCATTATGGGCATTGATGTTAGTTTATATAGGTAGTACAACGCTTTTAGTAGGTTGTATTATATATGACTCTCTTTTGCTGTACCAAGTCAGGAATATGACAGTTGTTATCCATTCGTTTGATGTGGTTGGACATTTTGATTTTGCCTTTTGATTTTGGACTTTCCTTTTTGTATTTTCCTCGGAGTTCAGTATTTTTTGTTTTTACTTTTTGCTGTAATCGTTAGCTACGTTGCCTAGTATTTGAGCTTCAAACTGAGAATTACTTGTTGTGGTAAGATCATCAGCACAAGAAGGCGCACTACAGTTAATCATTTCAATATGTGCTCCAAAACCGGTGTTACATATTTCGTTTAATAGATCGTTTACATAAACTTTGTTCAGGTCGACACTAAGTGTGCCACCTTTTCGGGCACCTTTTCCAATATTGAATGCATTGGATTTTTCACCGTTTAATTTGACACTGGATCTTGCATCTTTATATAGATCATCAATCATGAGTATTTTTTAAGGTGAGAGTCCCAAATGAAATAATTCTTATATCAATGTGCAGGGTTCTATAGATAAAGCTTCAAACATCAACTTAAATTGCCGGTTAGAACGATTATTCGAGTAACCGGTTAGGCAAAAGTGAACGATTTGACAACAAAAATAAATGAAGTTCCCTTAAGTTACAAAGAATACCTCTTATTGAAATTATTATGTAAATAGAAAATGAATGCATGCCTTTTCTGTAGTAAAATATAATAATATCAATAATGTTGGAGGAGATTGAAACTTTTCTGGGTTCTGATTTTTTTTCCATCACCAAAATGAGAATTTGAAAGAAAAATACATTTATTTGACTCCATATCATCAGTGTTTACATGAAATATCATTCAATTATCAATGGTCATAAATACAAAACAATACTAAGGATGGTCTACCCCAGAAATAGATTGCCTGGCTGTATGATTCAAAACCTTTCAGATTTTTTAAGTCCTCATTCGTCAATCCTCTTGAACTTTATACCTTAATTGAACTTTTTTTTATCCAAGCATCACTGACAAGTCTTTTGTATATAAACCAAAATTGTCTGGTCCACATACTTTTAAACCAGACATCTATTGAAATCATATAAAGATTTGGTTTAATAATTGCCAATAAGACAATTCTCAACAAGAGGTTAAATGACACAGAAGTTTATATACACAAGTTTCCCACTCCTTTGACATGATAATTCACGGCTTAACATAATAAAATTACAAAAATAGTTAGCACTAAATAATATTTTATTTGAGTTGGCAAATATCACAAAAAGAAAAACATGCATTGATTGTTGCATTAAAAAAAAGCAAAACCAAATTTGTAACTGAAGTTATAATGGAGTATTATTATTATTATAACACAATGTATTATTGTTTTTATTCTAAATGCCAATAAAGTTAATAGAAAGACAAATACCAGGAAAATCACAAGCTATTCAGTGGTATACGGTTGATCAACTTGTAATGGGAATGATTTTGAGACTTTGGCAAGCACAATAATAAAGCAAATACAAGAATGTAAAGCTAGGAGCATCTGTAGTATTATAACAGGAGAACAAATTTAAGAACAACAAGATGCACCGCAGGACGCAGCTTTACACGACCGCAGAGGTCGAACCCTGAACAGTTGGGGCAAGTACCCAACATTCAAGCCTGATACAGCTCTGAAATAAGATTGTGATCACATTTTTGATAGAATATAGGTTTCTGACACAGAACAAATGTCAAGATCTTACAAATCTATTACGCGATACTGTGCAATTAAAGATTTCTTGTAAACACTTTTTGGAGAGAAAAAAATTGAACCCTTTACAAAAATTTGAATCCCCCTTGAAGCAATTACCCAAAAACTCAACCCCAGCCTTCCCATTGTAGTATATGGAACCTTGTACAATTTCAGAGAGATCCAAACACTTCAACAAAAGTTATTGTATGGAAGCTAGAAAAATACTTGTTTTAGCCCATGTTGGTCCGAAGTTCCTGCATGAATGGGGCAATAACAGCCAAACGTAGTCCCAGCCTTCCTTTGGTGATTTGGAACTTTGTGGGTCAATGTAAGAGAAATCCATACACTAACACACAAGTTATTGTACGGAACTATAAATATCCTCGTTTTTGGACCCTTTTTGGCCCCTAATTTTAATTTTTTTTGCATCATAACCCCTAAAATATTAATCCAAACCTTCTTATTGTGGTATTAAACATTCTGGTACAATAACAGAGTAATTTAAATACTCATACACAAGTTATTATCCTTGAAGTAGAAAAATGCTTGTTTTGGGCCCCTTTTGGGCCTCTAATTCCTTAACGGTTGGGACCATCATCAGCAAAATCAATCCCAACCTTCCTTTTGGGGTATTGAACATTCTTATTAAATTCCAAAGAGATCTATTCTCGCAAACTAAAGTTATTTTCCGAACAGCAGACAAAGACGCAGACGATGACATCATACCATTATCATGATTATACAATCCGAAAAAAAAATTTGCGGTCGTAAAACAATACAGAAACTATGTCAGCAACAAGTCTGCTAAAGATAGGTATGCATGAAAATAAGTTAGTTTATAGTATTAGTGCCAATCAAACGTTTAAGTTATAACTTAAGTAACTTTTTCCAAACCAGAAGTAACATATTAGCTTCCTTATTAAAAAAGATTGCATAGAAATCATGTATTTTTGGAATCAGCGTTCTATAAAAAAAAAAGAGTAAAAACACAAAAATACTGAACTCCGAGGAAAATTCAAAAAGGAAAATCAAAAATCAAAAGGCAAAATCAAAAGTCCAAACACATCAAAAGAATGGATAACAACTGTCATATTCCTGACTTGGTACAGGCATTTTCTAAGCTATCATTATAAGTTGTTAATAACATTTTAAACCAAATTTTTACTATTTTCATATCAAAATACTTGGGGTTTTGTTTTTGTGAAAAGACCTTCAATTGTTCCGACAAATCCGACAAATCCGACCATCAATACCAGAGCTACGATTTTTTTCAAGTTTAAAAAAGAAGATGTGGTATGATTGGAAATGAGACAACTATCCACAAAAGAACAAAATGACACAGACATTAATAACTATAGGTCACCGTACGGCCTTCAACAATGAGCAAAGCCATACCGCATATTCAGCTATAAAGGGCCCCGATAAGACCATGTAAAACAATTAAAACGAGAAAACTAACCGCCTTCTTTATGTAAATAAATGAACGAAAAACACGTATGTAACACATAAACAAACGACAACCACTGAATATACAGGCTCCTGACTTGGGACAGGCACATACGTAAATAATGTGGCGGGGTTAAACATGTTAGCGGGATCCCAACCCGCCCCTAACCTCAGTCAATGTTATGTGCCTAATCGCTCGTTATTTCACTATATGTCGTGCTTTTGAGAATCCAAGACCTGTTTTGGAATTCTAAGATGTTGATCTTTAACTCCATATATATGTGCAGGAGATAATAAAAAAATTATAGGAGTACACACAACCCCTTATAAGCCCAAAACTTGCATTTTGTCGCTTTTTAAGGTATTTAAGACCTAGAAAATGACCCTAGTACTAAAAAAACCAACTAGTTTGGTTAATGAAACACTAACCCTAACCCTTAAGTACGTTAATGGGCACAACTTATACAAAAAATGCGAAGGGTAGGACAAATACAAAAAAAATCTCAGTCAATAGGGTTTCAACTCGTTTTTGAGAAAATGTAGGTTAGGCTTAGCTTTTTAACACAGAAAAAATCCAAGAAAACAAATTGGTAGATAGGAATCGAACCAAATTTTGCATGATGCTTTGTTGGGTCCCTGCCCAACTTCCTGCCAAATTTTACAGGTATATTATAACATATAAAGATTCTAGCTTGAGAATATTGTCCTGGGTATACCAGGTAGACCCCAATATGTGGAAAGTCGTGTTTTGTACTTAGAGCCCCCATTTTTGGCGGAGGGTTAGAGGGCGTTTAGGTGGCATGGGACGGGTAATTTAGCTAACCCCTATCGACCGTAAAAATTTTTCCTAACCCTCTTTAGGAAAGGCTGTTTTATACCTTTTGCAGCGCAACGGTAATTGGCTACTTATCAACGGTAAATTACTACAAAGTTGCGGTAGTGGCTACGTACCCACAATACCGCCGAAATGTAATCATGTACCGCAAATATGTTGCATTTTACCGCTTTTCACGATTTACGGAAATCACTACATATTTGCGGTAAATGACTACAAGTTTGCAGTAATTTTTTACGTACCCACACTACCGCCGAAATGTAGTCATGTACCGCAAACATGTAGTGGTTTACCGCAAGCGGAAGGTGGCAACATTTTTGCGGTAAATGACTAGAAGTTTGCGGTAATTTTCTACGTACCCACACTACCGCAGAAATGTAGTCATTTACCGCAAACATGTAGTGATTTACCGCAAATCGTGAAATGCGGTAAAAGGCAACATATTTGCGGTAAAATGACTACATTTCTGCGGTAGTGTCGACATGTAGCCATTACCACAAAAATGTAGTCAAGTACCGCAAATGTGTAGCCATTTACCGTTTTTTTGTCGCAAACAATAGCTAGCGGTACATGACTACATATTTGCGGTAAATAACTACATATTTGCGGTAGATGGCTACATTCTAACATTGATTAACTGACTGATGATACGGAGATTAAAATATTGTCTGACGGACAGACCTATGTCTTTGTTTATTACTATTGTGCATTTATTATTGTGATAATTATAAAAAAAAAGCACTTAGCAACTCCATTACAGACAGCCAGAAGAACAGTAGCACAAAACAAGCATACACAGACAAACTACACAGCCCGTACCCTTACCACACACATGCAATAATATAGACCACCTCACTTAATTGTGGGTGTATGTCTGCGTGTATGTGTGCTGGTGTGTGTGTGTTTGTATGTGTATGTCTATGTGTATGTGTGCTCATGTGTGATTGATTGATTGTTGGTTGGTTGCTTAACGTCCAGTGGCAAATATTTCATGCATATTCAGGACGATGTGCTCATGTGTGAGTGTTTGTGTTAATTTGTTGGTTTGTTGTTTAGTGAATGCTGACAGAAAAAACAGGTTAGGGTCTGCGTGTATGTGTGCTGGTGTGTGTGTGTGTGTGTGTTTATGTGTATGTGTGCTCATGTGTGAGTGTTTGTGTTAATTTGTTGGTTTGTTGTTTAGTGAATGCTGACAGAAAAAACAGCAATTCATGCCACTACTATGCATATCACCTGCACACACGCACTGATATAGAACACCCACTAAATGGTGGGTGTAAGTCTGCGTGTATGTGTGCTGATGTGTGGGTGTATGTGTTGGTTTGTTGTGTGAATTCTGACAATAAAAGAGCAGTTTATACCACTACACAGCCCATCACCTTACTGCATACATGGAATGATATAGACCACCCCACCAAATTTTTGGTGTATGTTTGATTGTATGTGTCCATATGTCTGTGTTGGTTTGTGTGTTATTGGTTGAATGCTGTCAGCAAAAGATCAATTCTTCCCTAAAGAAAGAAAATTCAGTACAGTCAAAACAATGCGTTGTACAAAACTCGGTGGCATCTCTAATCAAAATCATAAAGACAAGGAAATCAGTGAGGATATTGAACACTTTCCATCACTTAATAAAAATCACAAATATATAAGAAGTCAAGTACATCAAATTAACAGATACATTACAAGTTTTCGTGATTACAAAAAACACATTTTACGGTGAATGGCTACTTCTTTGCGGTAAACAGCTACATTTATTGCGGTAATTAATGACTTTTTGGCGGTAAAGTAGCTACAAAGTAACCAATTACCGCAATTAAGTACCTATATACCGCTCTCTTTTTGGCGGTAAACGGCAACATTTTTGTGGTAAACTGCTACATACTTGCGGTACATGGTTACTTTCTTGCGGTAAATGACTACTTCAATGCGGTACATGGTTACTTTCTTGCGGGAAATGGCTACAGTTACGGTAATTTGTTACTTTATTGCGCTTAATGGCTACATTTTGGTGGTAAATGGCTACATTTTGCGGCAAATGGCTACATTTTGCGGTAAATAATTACTTTTTTCGCTAAATGGCTACATTTTGGTGGAAAATGGTAACTTTGTCGTTCATTTACCGTCAAAAAGTCATTCATTACCGCACAGAAGTAGCCATTCACCGCATAAAAGTTACAAATTACCGCAAGAATGTAGCCGTTTACCCGTTTTTTTGCGGTAGTTGGCTACATTTGTGCGGTGATTTACTACATTTGTGCGGTAATTGGCTACAAATTGCGGTAATTTGCTACATTTTACAGTGGAAAGTTGCTGCACGAGACATTTGAGTACAAAGTTTATAGACATTCCTTTTTCCGATGTTACCAATTTACGGTACCATATATCGTACAATGGCTATAATATTTCTATACATAACTTATTTTCGTCTGCTTTGTATTGTCTTTCTTTTTTGTTTATAAACTCAAACAAATGAACTTACGCAAATTTCGGCTTAATAAGACTGACAAAAGCTTAAAGAATGATACATAAATTACAATTTTCGAAACGATGTAACTTTTGTAATTTTGAAGATATCTCTTAATAAATGAGAGTGAAATTTGTGCGTATGTATGTATTTTTGATGAAGTAAAGGCAAATAAGTAAGTAAGTTAGTAAGTAACTAAAAAAAATGTAAGTAGGTAGGTAAGTAAGTTAGATGGGAAACCGGCATGCAGGTAGGCAGAGAGGCAGACATGCAGACATGCTGGCAGGCAGGCAGGCAGGCAGGCAGGCAGGCAGACAGGTTAGCAAGTAAGCAAGTAAGCAAGTCAGTAAGTAAGTAGGTAAGTCAGTAAGTAAGTATTTATGTATGTATGTAGCTTTTAGTGTATATGGATGTATGTATGTAAATTTTTACTTGTATATGTAGGTATGAAATTTGTTCTGAATTTTGATAGGAAAAATAATGATAGATTAGCGGTAATTAGTAACCTGCGTATGCTCTCATGCTAACTAATTTCGGTTACTCGTTATTCGGCTAAAATTACAGGTATTGTTGATCCAAAAACTGTTTTGGATTCCTATTTGCCAAAAATTTAATTTTAAATATATCTACAATCGCTATGCAAAAGGACGAAGAAGAAAAATAAACCCCTAATGAACCCCTAACTTGTATCTAATTGTAGGGTTTTTCCCCCTAGGGTCGGTATATAAAATCGAACTTTGTAACAATATGCAAGAGGTTATAAATGATCTAAAGCCTGTTTTGGATAGCTAAAATATAGTTCTTTGTCGGACTATAAAACATTTTGGACCAAAGACTGACATATAAGCACAAAAGTAAATCGATCACTTTGATCAGTTGATTAGTTAAATTTGGAGAAAAACTGAAGGACACAAAAATGGTAGTCACCTTCAATCGCTCGTTACATCACTATATGTCATGCTTTTGAGAATCCAAGACCTGTTTTGGAATTCTAAGATGTTGATCTTTAACTCCATATATATGTGCAGGAGTTAATTAAAAAATTATAGGAGTACACACAACCCCTTATAAGCCCAAAACTTGCATTTTGTCGCTTTTTAAGGTATTATAGACATAGAAAATGACCCCAGTACTCAAAACAGCAACTAAATTGGTCAATGAAACAGTAACAGTTCGCTAGAGTACGTTAATGGGCACAACTTATACAAAAAATGCAAAGGGTAGGACAAATACAAAAAAATTCTCAGTCAATAGGGTTTCAACTCGTTTTTGAGAAAATGTAGGTTAGGCTTAGCTTTTTAACACAGAAAAAATTCAAGAAAAAAAATTGGTAGACAGGAGTCGAACCAAATTTTGCATGATGCTGTGTTGGGTCCCTGCCCAACTTCCTGCCAAATTTTATAGGTATATTATAACATATAAAGATTCTAGCTCTATATCTGTATTTAACACGATATAAAGATCTTGAGAATATTGTCCTGGGTATACCAGGTAGACCCCAATATGTGGAAAGTCGTGTTTTGAACTTAGAGCCCCCATTTTTGGCGGAGGGTTAGAGGGCGTTTTGGTGGCATGGGACGGGTAATTTAGCTAACCCCTATCGACCGTAAAAAAATTTCCTAACCCTCTTTAGGAAAGGCAAAGGGTTATATTTCAAAGTTGCCGTTCTGTCCCTTAAAAACACGACGTACGAAAGAAATGAAGTTCATGGGGTATCTGCCCCCCCAGGGCCCCTGTCTGTACCCACCAAAACGCAATCGATCCTTTCCCCGCAAATCCTAACCCTTTGTCACCGCTGAGGGTTTGAACAAAATATTTTCTCATAATTAGGGTTAGGGTTAGGGTTAGGGTTAGGGTTAGGGTCCGACCTCACTGCATGATAATTGAAAGATTATTTTTTTTTCTTTTTTTTTTTTCAAACATCATAACCGGACCCCCATCCCTACACAACTCTTTCTTTTAAGAAGTTCGTGAAAAACTTAATACGAAACTCCAATAGGTTATCCTTCTACACTTACCCGTTCCGAGATAAAGTAAGGCCTCCAAATCAACAATTTTAACACATTTGGGATTTGGGTTAGGGTAAGTGTTTGACCCAAACCCTAACCCAAACACTAACCCTAACCCTAACCTTAACACTAACCCAAACCCTAACACTAACCCTAACCTAAACACTAACCCAAACACTAACACTAACCCTAACCTTAACACTAACCCAAACCCTAACACTAACCCTAACCTAAACACTAACCCAAACCCTAACCCAAACCCTAACACTAACCCAAACCCTAACACTAACCCTAACACTAACCCTAACCTAAACACTAACCCAAACCCTAACCCAAACCCTAACACTAACCCAAACCTAAACACTAACCCAAACCCTAACCCAAACCCTAACACTAACCCTAACCTAAACACTAACCCAAACCCTAACCCAAACCCTAACACTAACCCTAACCTAAACACTAACCCAAACCCTAACACTAACCCTAACCCTAACCCTAACCTAAACACTAACCAAAACCCTAACCCAAACACTAACACTAACCCTAACCTAAACCCTAACCCTAACCTAAACCCTATTTAAGGGTTTGGGTTAGGGTTAACCCTATTTAAGGGTTAGGGTTAGGGTTTGGGTTAGGGTTAGGGTTAGGGTTAGGGTTAGGGTTAGGGTTAGGGTTAGGGTTAACCCTAATTAAGGGTTTGGGTTAGGGTTTGGGTCAGGGTTAGGGTTAGGTTTTGAGTAAGGGTCAAGGTCAGGGACATGGTAGTATACTTTGACGAGATTTGTGAGATAGACTTTTTCACTTCTGCGCATGTCTGACCTTTTTTGTGACTGCGCATGCGTGAGAAGGGTTAGGGTTAGGGTTAGGGTTAGGGTTAGGGTTAGGGTTAGAGTTAGAAATTTCCAAAAATATTTCTAAGTACAGAGTATGAAAATTGCCTTTGACTTCAATCTTCAAACAAATGTAGAATGAATTTGAATAGAGATATCTTCTTAAAGTTAACTGTTCCTAAAAGATGGAAAGGCGATCTAGAGGATGAAAACGTATTGGTATCACTGAAGTGTACGGCCGCACTCTCCGACCTCACTGCATGATAATTGAAAGATTATTTTTTTTTTTTTTTTTTTTTCAAACATCATAACCGGACCCCCATCCCTACACAACTCTTTCTTTTAAGAAGTTCGTGAAAAACTTAATACGAAACTCCAATAGGTTATCCTTCTACACTTACCAGTTCCGAGATAAAGTGAGGCCTCCAAATCAACAATTTTAACACATTTGGGATTTGGGTTAGGGTAAGTGTTTGACCCAAACCCTAACCCAAACACTAACCCTAACCCTAACCTTAACACTAACCCAAACCCTAACACTAACCCTAACCTATACACTAACCCAAACCCTAACCCAAACACTAACACTAACCCTAACCTTAACACTAACCCAAACCCTTACACTAACCCTAACCTAAACACTAACCCAAACCCTAACCCAAACCCTAACACTAACCCAAACCCTAACACTAACCCTAACACTAACCCTAACCTAAACACTAACCCAAACCCTAACCCAAACCCTAACACAAACCCTAACCTAAACACTAACCCAAACCCTAACCCAAACCCTAACACTAACCCTAACCTAAACACTAACCCAAACCCTAACACTAACCCTAACCTAAACACTAACCCAAACCCTAACCCAAACCCTAACCCTAACCCTAACCTAAACACTAACCCAAACCCTAACCCAAACACTAACACTAACCCTAACCTAAACCCTAACCCTAACCTAAACCCTAACCCTAACCTAAACCCTATTTAAGGGTTTGGGTTAGGGTTAACCCTATTTAAGGGTTAGGGTTAGGGTTTGGGTTAGGGTTAGGGTTAGGGTTAGGGTTAGGGTTAGGGTTAGGGTTAGGGTTAGGGTTAACCCTAATTAAGGGTTTGGGTTAGGGTTTGGGTCAGGGTTAGGGTTAGGTTTTGAGTAAGGGTCAAGGTCAGGGACATGGTAGTATACTTTGACGAGATTTGTGAGATGACCTTTTTCACTTCTGCGCATGTCTGACCTTTTTTGTGACTGCGCATGCGTGAGAAGGGTTAGGGTTAGGGTTAGAGTTAGAAATTTCCAAAAATATTTCTAAGTACAGAGTATGAAAATTGCCTTTGACTTCAATCTTCAAACAGATGTAGAATGAATTTGAATAGAGATATCTTCTTAAAGTTAACTGTTCCTAAAAGATGGAAAGGCGATCTAGAGGATGAAAACGTATTGGTATCACTGAAGTGTACGGCCGCACTCTCCGACCTCACTGCATGATAATTGAAAGATTATTATTTTTTTTTTTTTTTCAAACATCATAACCGGACCCCCATCCCTACACAACTCTTTCTTTTAAGAAGTTCGTGAAAAACTTAATACGAAACTCCAATAGGTTATCCTTCTACACTTACCCGTTCCGAGATAAAGTAAGGCCTCCAAATCAACAATTTTAACACATTTGGGATTTGGGTTAGGGTAAGTGTTTGACCCAAACCCTAACCCAAACACTAACCCTAACCCTAACCTTAACACTAACCCAAACCCTAACACTAACCCTAACCTATACACTAACCCAAACCCTAACCCAAACACTAACACTAACCCTAACCTTAACACTAACCCAAACCCTAACACTAACCCTAACCTAAACACTAACCCAAACCCTAACCCAAACCCTAACACTAACCCTAACACTAACCCTAACCTAAACACTAACCCAAACCCTAACCCAAACCCTAACACTAACCCTAACCTAAACACTAACCCAAACCCTAACCCAAACCCTAACACTAACCCTAACCTAAACACTAACCCAAACCCTAACCCAAACCCTAACACTAACCCTAACCTAAACACTAACCCAAACCCTAACACTAACCCTAACCCTAACCCTAACCTAAACACTAACCCAAACCCTAACCCAAACACTAACACTAACCCTAACCTAAACCCTAACCCTAACCTAAACCCTATTTAAGGGTTTGGGTTAGGGTTAACCCTATTTAAGGGTTAGGGTTAGGGTTTGGGTTAGGGTTAGGGTTAGGGTTAGGGTTAGGGTTAGGGTTAGGGTTAGGGTTAGGGTTAGGGTTAACCCTAATTAAGGTTTTGAGTAAGGGTCAAGGTCAGGGACATGGTAGTATACTTTGACGAGATTTGTGAGATGACCTTTTTCACTTCTGCGCATGTCTGACCTTTTTTGTGACTGCGCATGCGTGAGAAGGGTTAGGGTTAGGGTTAGGGTTAGGGTTAGGGTTAGGGTTAGGGTTAGGGTTAGAGTTAGAAATTTCCAAAAATATTTCTAAGTACAGAGTATGAAAATTGCCTTTGACTTCAATCTTCAAACAGATGTAGAATGAATTTGAATAGAGATATCTTCTTAAAGTTAACTGTTCCTAAAAGATGGAAAGGCGATCTAGAGGATGAAAACGTATTGGTATCACTGAAGTGTCCGACCTCACTGCATGATAATTGAAAGATTATTTTTTTTTTTTTTTTTTCAAACATCATAACCGGACCCCCATCCATACACAACTCTTTCTTTTAAGAAGTTCGTGAAAAACTTAACACGAAACTGCAATAGGTTATCCTTCTACACTTACCCGTTCCGAGATAAAGTAAGGCCTCCAAATCAACAATTTTAACACATTTGGGATTTGGGTTAGGGTAAGTGTTTGACCCAAACCCTAACCCAAACACTAACCCTAACCCTAACCTTAACACTAACCCAAACCCTAACACTAACCCTAACCTAAACACTAACCCAAACCCTAACCCAAACACTAACACTAACCCTAACCTTAACACTAACCCAAACCCTAACACTAACCCTAACCTAAACACTAACCCAAACCCTAACCCAAACCCTAACCCTAACCCTAACCCTAACCCTAACCCTAACCCTAACCCAAACCCTAACCCAAACACTAACACTAACCCTAACCTAAACCCTAACCCTAACCTAAACCCTATTTAAGGGTTTGGGTTAGGGTTTGGGTTAGGGTTAGGGTTTGGGTTAGGGTTAGGGTTAGGGTTAGGGTTAGGGTTAGGGTTAGGGTTAGGGTTAACCCTAATTAAGGGTTTGGGTTAGGGTTTGGGTCAGGGTTAGGGTTAGGTTTTGAGTAAGGGTCAAGGTCAGGGACATGGTAGTATACTTTGACGAGATTTGTGAGGTGCCCTTTTTCACTTCTGCGCATGTCTGCCCTTTTCTGTGACTGCGCATGCGTGAGAAGGGTTAGGGTTAGGGTTAGGGTTAGGGTTAGCGTTTAGGTTAGGGTTAGTGTTAGTGTTAGTGTTTGGGTTTGGGTTATTTAAAAATATTTGTAAGTACAGAGTATGAAAATTGCCTTTGACTTCAATCTTCAAACAGATGTAGAATGAATTTGAATAGAGATATCTTCTTAAAGTTAACTGTTCCTAAAAGATGGAAAGGCGATCTAGAGGATGAAAACGTATTGGTATCACTGAAGTGTACGGCCGCACTCTCCGACCTCACTGCATGATAATTGAAAGATTATTTTTTTTTTTTTTTTCAAACATCATAACCGGACCCCCATCCATACACAACTCTTTCTTTTAAGAAGTTCGTGAAAAACTTAACACGAAACTGCAATAGGTTATCCTTCTACACTTACCCGTTCCGAGATAAAGTAAGGCCTCCAAATCAACAATTTTAACACATTTGGGATTTGGGTTAGAGTAAGTGTTTGACCCAAACCCTAACCCAAACACTAACCCTAACCCTAACCTTAACAATAACCCAAACCCTAACACTAACCCTAACCTAAACACTAACCCAAACCCTAACCCAAACACTAACACTAACCCTAACCTTAACACTAACCCAAACCCTAACACTAACCCTAACCTAAACACTAACCCAAACCCTAACCCAAACCCTAACCCTAACCCTAACCCTAACCCTAACCCAAACCCTAACCCAAACACTAACACTAACCCTAACCTAAACCCTAACCCTAACCTAAACCCTATTTAAGGGTTTGGGTTAGGGTTTGGGTTAGGGTTAGGGTTTGGGTTAGGGTTAGGGTTAGGGTTAGGGTTAGGGTTAGGGTTAGGGTTAGGGTTAACCCTAATTAAGGGTTTGGGTTAGGGTTTGGGTCAGGGTTAGGGTTAGGTTTTGAGTAAGGGTCAAGGTCAGGGACATGGTAGTATACTTTGACGAGATTTGTGAGGTGCCCTTTTTCACTTCTGCGCATGTCTGCCCTTTTCTGTGACTGCGCATGCGTGAGAAGGGTTAGGGTTAGGGTTAGGGTTAGGGTTAGCGTTTAGGTTAGGGTTAGTGTTAGTGTTAGTGTTTGGGTTTGGGTTATTTAAAAATATTTCTAAGTACAGAGTATGAAAATTGCCTTTGACTTCAATCTTCAAACAGATGTAGAATGAATTTGAATAGAGATATCTTCTTAAAGTTAACTGTTCCTAAAAGATGGAAAGGCGATCTAGAGGATGAAAACGTATTGGTATCACTGAAGTGTACGGCCGCACTCTCCGACCTCACTGCATGATAATTGAAAGATTATTTTTTTTTTTTTTTTTTCAAACATCATAACCGGACCCCCATCCATACACAACTCTTTCTTTTAAGAAGTTCGTGAAAAACTTAACACGAAACTGCAATAGGTTATCCTTCTACACTTACCCGTTCCGAGATAAAGTAAGGCCTCCAAATCAACAATTTTAACACATTTGGGATTTGGGTTAGGGTAAGTGTTTGACCCAAACCCTAACCCAAACACTAACCCTAACCCTAACCTTAACACTAACCCAAACCCTAACACTAACCCTAACCTAAACACTAACCCAAACCCTAACCCAAACACTAACACTAACCCTAACCTTAACACTAACCCAAACCCTAACACTAACCCTAACCTAAACACTAACCCAAACCCTAACCCAAACCCTAACCCTAACCCTAACCCTAACCCTAACCCTAACCCAAACCCTAACCCAAACACTAACACTAACCCTAACCTAAACCCTAACCCTAACCTAAACCCTATTTAAGGGTTTGGGTTAGGGTTTGGGTTAGGGTTAGGGTTAGGGTTAGGGTTAGGGTTAGGGTTAGGGTTAGGGTTAGGGTTAGGGTTAGGGTTAGGGTTAGGGTTAGGGTTAGGGTTAGGGTTAGGGTTAGGGTTAGGGTTAGGGTTAGGGTTAGGGTTAGGGTTAGGGTTAGGGTTAGGGTTAGGGTTAGGGTTAGGGTTAGGGTTAGGGTTAGGGTTAGGGTTAGGGTTAGGGTTAGGGTTAGGGTTAGGTTAGGGTTAGGGTTAGGGTTAGGGTTAGGGTTAGGGTTAGGGTTAGGGTTAGGGTTAGGGTTAGGGTTAGGGTTAGGGTTAGGGTTAGGGTTAGGGTTAGGGTTAGGGTTAGGGTTAGGGTTAGGGTTAGGGTTAGGGTTAGGGTTAGGGTTAGGGTTAGGGTTAGGGTTAGGGTTAGGGTTAGGGTTAGGGTTAGGGTTAGGGTTAGGGTTAGGGTTAGGGTTAGGGTTAGGGTTAGGGTTAGGGTTAGGGTTAGGGTTAGGGTTAGGGTTAGGGTTAGGGTTAGGGTTAGGGTTAGGGTTAGGGTTAGGGTTAGGGTTAGGGTTAGGGTTAGGGTTAGGGTTAGGGTTAGGGTTAGGGTTAGGGTTAGGGTTAGGGTTAGGGTTAGGGTTAGGGTTAGGGTTAGGGTTAGGGTTAGGGTTAGGGTTAGGGTTAGGGTTAGGGTTAGGGTTAGGGTTAGGGTTAGGGTTAGGGTTAGGGTTAGGGTTAGGGTTAGGGTTAGGGTTAGGGTTAGGGGTTAGGGTTAGGGTAGTATACTTTGACGAGATTTGTGAGGTGCCCTTTTTCACTTCTGCGCATGTCTGCCCTTTTCTGTGACTGCGCATGCGTGAGAAGGGTTAGGGTTAGGGTTAGGGTTAGGGTTAGCGTTTAGGTTAGGGTTAGTGTTAGTGTTAGTGTTTGGGTTTGGGTTATTTAAAAATATTTGTAAGTACAGAGTATGAAAATTGCCTTTGACTTCAATCTTCAAACAGATGTAGAATGAATTTGAATAGAGATATCTTCTTAAAGTTAACTGTTCCTAAAAGATGGAAAGGCGATCTAGAGGATGAAAACGTATTGGTATCACTGAAGTGTACGGCCGCACTCTCCGACCTCACTGCATGATAATTGAAAGATTATTTTTTTTTTTTTTTTCAAACATCATAACCGGACCCCCATCCATACACAACTCTTTCTTTTAAGAAGTTCGTGAAAAACTTAACACGAAACTGCAATAGGTTATCCTTCTACACTTACCCGTTCCGAGATAAAGTAAGGCCTCCAAATCAACAATTTTAACACATTTGGGATTTGGGTTAGAGTAAGTGTTTGACCCAAACCCTAACCCAAACACTAACCCTAACCCTAACCTTAACAATAACCCAAACCCTAACACTAACCCTAACCTAAACACTAACCCAAACCCTAACCCAAACACTAACACTAACCCTAACCTTAACACTAACCCAAACCCTAACACTAACCCTAACCTAAACACTAACCCAAACCCTAACCCAAACCCTAACCCTAACCCTAACCCTAACCCTAACCCAAACCCTAACCCAAACACTAACACTAACCCTAACCTAAACCCTAACCCTAACCTAAACCCTATTTAAGGGTTTGGGTTAGGGTTTGGGTTAGGGTTAGGGTTTGGGTTAGGGTTAGGGTTAGGGTTAGGGTTAGGGTTAGGGTTAGGGTTAGGGTTAACCCTAATTAAGGGTTTGGGTTAGGGTTTGGGTCAGGGTTAGGGTTAGGTTTTGAGTAAGGGTCAAGGTCAGGGACATGGTAGTATACTTTGACGAGATTTGTGAGGTGCCCTTTTTCACTTCTGCGCATGTCTGCCCTTTTCTGTGACTGCGCATGCGTGAGAAGGGTTAGGGTTAGGGTTAGGGTTAGGGTTAGCGTTTAGGTTAGGGTTAGTGTTA